>NC_133387.1:59761423-60982494 GCF_047511655.1 Castor canadensis
AAGGCCCCAAATGGTATAGATTCCTCACTCTCTCACTATCCTTCTATAGTCCCTTTTGTAACAGGCGTGGTTTATCTGCACCCCTCCCCATGCTGCCTTTATATCTATGATAATTGCTAGTGGAGTAAATTGAGAAAGATGTGGAAGATGTCAATTTTAATATTCTCTCCTTACAAATGGCAATAGTTTTACACACATTATTATTTTTTTTTTCCACAGGACTTAACTCACATCAAATAGAGAAAGGAAGGACAGTTAGTGTTAGGGAGGACCTATTTTAACAATTCTCAGCTATCACTCTGACTCCATTGTTCCAGCCAGGCAAATTCTCTCTAGCTTAGCTTTTAAAACAATTAAATAGATAACTATGAAGACTTGACACTTTGTACTCAACTGTTACACTTTACAATAGATTAAACTGGGTATAATTTGTGCTTTCCTGAGTTTGATATTCCTCAAGTGCATACAAAATGAAATGGATTACCATCTTTCTTCTTTCTTTTTGAAAATAAAGTTTTCTGAACTGCGCATTACTTTTTTTTGAAAGCCATATTACAGACAAATCCAGCCACAAAAGGAACAATATTAATTGAGCAGCAAGTTTTCTCTCGCTCAAACTCCATGAAAATGTGAATAATTTATACGTTTGCTTTTAGAATTTGGGTCATTTCTTTACAATACCGTGAAGCAGAGGCATCAAGACTATTTCAATTATTCAATAAGGTATTTGCCTCAATTTTTAGAGGTATCATAGTGAATGCTTTAAATTACATTGAATCTGTGGATAACATGAAACAGTTGGATTCGGTAATGAGTTCTTATATGAGCACGAAGGCTCATAGAATGTTTTTTTGTAACATTGAATGTGCACTTAAAAGATTTGGAATTATGTCCAGGTGCAATAGCTCATGCTTGTAATTCCACTACTTGAAAGGTGGAGACTGGGAGGATCATGGTTGAATCCAGCCTGGGAAAATGTTGGCAAGACCCCCATCTCAACAAACAAGCTGGGTGTGGTGGTGTGCAATCATGGTTTCAGCTACATGGGAAGTGGTGGGTAGGAGGTTGGAAATCAGGCCAGTCCCAGCAGTATTGTGAGACACTACCTAAAAAAATAACTAAAGCGAAAAACGGTAAGAGTTGTGGCTTCAGTGACAGAGCACCTGCCTAGCAAGCAGGAGACCCTGAGTTCAAACCCCAAGACCACCAGGGGAAAAAAAGGCAAACAAATCCCCAAACTAGATTTGGAATTTTAAGGCATGCCCTTCAGAGTTTTAATTATTTTCTTAAAGTATTATCCCTACATTTTGAAATTTTTGAGTTGAAAATCTGTAACATGTGGGTACTGTTTATAGATGCATGTATCTGGCAGTGAATTTTCTTCTGATGTGGTTTATGGGAGAAGATAAACATAACGATACTTGTGATTAAAAAAAAACAGTAGTACAATTGAATTCCATTTCAATGCATTTTCCACATTTTCACCAGTTTTCTATATGCCTACTATTTTCAAGACTCTTTAATAGAAAATTTGAGGATGCAGTGATAAATGAGAAAGTATATTCATCTAATTATTGAAGTACATAAAAAAAGCATAAAGCACAGTTAAAGTGCTTTTGGAGTTTAGTGGATAGTAGAGAATGATCTTGGTTTAGGAGGTTGTGAAAAGTGAATGTAGTGTGGCTGGGGGGATTTATCCCAATGGGGGTTTGAGATTAATTCTTGGTAGAAGTTCAAGCCAAATTTGTGTGGAAAGAGCAAAGTTGGGCAAAGTAAAAGATCTTAGAAAACGAGATACTTTGTTTTTTATGACTAAATGAGAGAATGCATACTAAATACCTTAGCATGGAGATGGTACAAAATAAATTCCCATTGCATTTAGCCGTCAGCTATGTGTTGGGAAAGTGCTGAGGTACTGTTGTTTAACAGAGGACTGGAGGAGATCTAAGATGAAGAAACTGATGGAGTGAATCTAAATGACTGGGGAGATAGTTTGCCAACAAAGATGAAGGGACACAGAGGGGAGGGAAGGGAAGAGATTGGATTTGATTTTATAAGTCTTGGAAAAGGAATGGTGGGATGTCAAGGTGGAGTGGTCAAATGGTGGTCAAGGTACAACTGGAGTCAAATTTAGGGGTTATATATGTAAAGGAAATGGTTAAAGCATGAGATTTGTAAATACTAATAATTAGAAGAGAGGAAGGAGAAAGATGGATAAAATCAAAGACGGACATTGAGAAATGACTGCATTTGGCTTTAGAAGAATGAAAAGAAATCAGATGATAATAATATGGAAGGAAACCAAGGAATGAGGCCATAGGAGCAGTAGGTACACAGGAGTTGACTTCCAATAGTTCTGTTGTATATGTGCCTTGACTGCATATGCAATCTCTAGAGCTGCTCACTGTTCTCCTTTGCATATTCCTTCCATTCTTCTGCCTTCCTGTCATGCCTCAGTCTTATCTTTATGACACTGAAGCTTCTGGTAACACCTGAGACTTGAAGCCAAGGACCGTATATTTCTAGTAAGCTAAGTGCATGACAACACAAGCTTGAAATTCAGTTTGTTTCCACATAGAGACAGTATACTATCACTCAAGTTTATTTGCTCCTATACAACCAGACAGTCATGGGTTCAGTGAAATTTCTTAACCTGGCTTGAGACTGTAGTTTATATTTATTTTTAAAGAAAAAATTTCAAACAAACTACTGAACTTTCTGAGAACAATTTTCTTCATTTCACAACAATTTCTGGCCTTCTTTCCTTCTTTCTCTCTCTCTCTCTCTCTCTTTCCCTTTCTTCCTTCCTCCCTCCCTCCCTCCCTCCCTCCCTCCCTCCCTCCCTTCCTTCCTTCCTTCCTTCCTTCCTTCCTTCCTTCCTTCCTCCCTTCCTTCCTCCCTCCCTTACTACCTCCCCCCTCCCTCCCTTCCTTCCTTCCTTCCTTCTTTCTTTCTTTTCTTTTCTTTTTCTGTTTAGGGATGGAACTCAGGGCCTTGCTCATGCTAGGCAAGTGTTCTGCTTCTGAGCTACATTCCTAGCAGTGGAATTTGTTCTTTTAAAATACATATATTTAACTAGGGGATGTGGCTCATACCTGTAATCCTAGCTATTCCAGAGGCAGAGATTCAGAGGATGGTGGTTTTTAGGTCAACCCAGGCATGGTTCATGAGATCCCATTTCAACCAATAAAAGCTGGGTGTGCTAGTGTGTGTCTGTCATTTCAGCTACAGGGAATGCATAAAAGACACTATCTCAGAAACAACCAAAGCCAAAAGGGGAAAAGGCACAGCTCAGGTTGTAGAGTGCCTGCCTAGCAAACAACATCCTGAGTTCAAACCCTACTATTGCTCTCCAAAACACATATATTTAAACTGATTTAAAATGAGATATGTGCACACAGGCCACTTTAGTCTATATAGCATATTCTTTTTATAAGGCTGTTTGGTCAGGAGTTCAAAAAATGATTAGAAAGACTTAAAATGTGTTAATACCCAATATTTTCATACATTTTCTTAGAAATAGTGTTATAGGATGTGGGATTCCACAGAAAATGGGTTTAGAAAATAGTCATCTCAACGTATATAATATTATAACATTTTAATGAATATTGTAGTAGCCTTTGCTATTTACAATCAGTAGAGATCTGGGAATCATTAGGACTTAATTCACTTTTCCTTGTCCCCTTTCCCACCTGCTGGTACTTGCCCCACATTCATCTGAATGCTGTTTTTCCATTTTTCTCTGCTCAAGCCCTTTCCCGAGATTCTGATTAGCACCTTGACCTCCAGTGTAGTGCAAATCCTTAAATACTCACCAGGCTTTCCTTTTCAACCTCCAAGCTCTTTTTCAACTTCCTACCGTAACAGCTACTGTCTATCTCTGTACAGATTACTCTTCCTCCTTTATTATAAGGGAAATAGAAGCCTTAAAAATAAAGTGGAACTGTCTCTCAAGCTTTTGCTCTAGTTGTTCCCGTTATTTCCACTTACCTCAAAATTTTCCTTTTCCTTCCAGTCTCTGTGGAATAAGGTATCCCCCCTTCTAGTCATGTGATAGCTTTCTTCTTTGTTTTGCCGATTTCTTAATTTGTCCCTCCCTTCTACCCACTCATGTTTGGAATACAGTGGGTGAGCAAAAAAATCTAATGAATTTCATGTTTTTTCAAAGACCTTACTGTATTGTAAGGGTGAAAAAAAATTTCTTTTCTCATGTATTGCAAGGTTCATGGTTGAGATTTCTATTAAAATATACAGATTATCAAGAGAAAAATACAAATTAATTGACTGTAATAAAACTTCTAAGTAACATAGAGCTTTCAGAAAATGAAGACCAAATGGCACACCTGTGTATCTTATGGACAGAATTGTAGAAATGACTGGAGGATGATAGTTATAGTTTAATGGTAACAAGCTAAGGGGAACCTAGAGAGACCTTTTTTTTTTTGTTCAGGTTCTTCTTCATTTTTCCGTGTGACATTTCTTTTCTACGAATATGACAGGATACCTGTCACATGATAGTCTTGAGAAGAAGAGAAGGAAAAGGTCAGAGAGAGCTTTCTGCTTTTACTGTTTTGTCAAATGCCAAAGTGCCCTACTTTAGAATAGCATTTCCATATATTCTTTCCATATGTTCTCTCTTGACTCTTTTTTGTTTGTTTACTTGTTTATTTGTTTTTGAAACAGGTTTTACAGTGTAAGTCACCAGCCTGGAACCTGTGATCCTTCTGCCTCTGGCCCTAGAGTAATGGGAGTACAGGTGTGAGCTGTGTGAACTGCCACACCCAACTTTTCTTGAATCTGTGAAACTTCTACTTGCCTTTCTCCTTTTACATAGAAACATGTCAGTGTCTATCTACTAAAAACAAAAAGTTGCCCCAACTCCCCTTTCTCTGTTTCTTTCCTGTTTCTACACATGCTCTCAGTGGATACGCTTCTTACTTCTCTTACCTTGTCTGATGACTTAGATCCTCCCTCTTTGGAAATGGTTTCCTTCTATGACTTCTGTGCTACCACTGCTCTGATTCCTCTGAGCATTCTTTAGATGTTATTTTTCAAGTCCTAATTATTGCTTTTTCCCTTCCTCCTGTACATTATCCTGGGAGCTGTCCATTGATTTACTTATATCCTTCCTATATAATGTACCCGTTAATCTTTAATTCTAAGCAGACTTCTTTTGTGACAGTTCTGACCACATGTACATTCAATTGCATATTGTATTTCCATACATGAGTCTCTCAAAAATATCTTTAATTGCATCAATAAAAGCAAACTCATATGGCCTGAGTTGTTGCTCAGTGGTCAAGCACTTGTCTATAATGTGTGAGGCCCTGGCTTCAGTCCTCAGCACCACAAACCACAGTGGATCAATGTCCTTCAATGCTGTTCTTCCTCTGTACTTCCTGTATGGAAATGTCCTATCCTCGTCTAACTGAGAAACTCCCCAACTCACCTGCCATTTCTTTCTGCCATTCACTTGCTACATCTAACATTATGTGAACCTTGTCCATACTTCAGGATTTCTGTTGAGCTAATTGCTTCTCCTTTGCTTTGCTTCCTTTTCCCTTCTCTCCTGTCACTACCACAGCATTACTTCGAGGCCTCCTCATTTCTCACCTCCCATCTTACTTTCTCTTCTGCCACCCAGCCACCATCCACTTTATGCCAGGGAAATTTGTTACCGTGTTCATACACACCTGTGTGTTACTCTGACTTCTCATTTACTAAGATCTCTCCATTATTTTGAGAATACAAACTAAATGCTTCAGGATGTTATTTAAGACTCTTGGTTTTGGCCCATCTTACTGACTGAATTTCTTCCCTCCATTTCTGCTATACAATTTACTTATCAACCTTAGCCTCCAGCCAGTCACACTTCTTGAAGTTACTGAATATACCATGTTTTATATTCCTTCTGCATTCATACTTACTGATAATACTTGACAATTTTGTCAAGTTCCAATTGTCCTTAAATATCATTTCAAGTAGCTATTTCTCCAGAAGTTTTGAAAGTGTTAATGATATGCCATCTCAGAATATGCCAATTAGTTTATTGATTAGTTCAAACTTAAGACACTTGAGGTACTGAGACTTCAGAAAGTGTAATCTGAGTTTTTGCATATGCATCAAGCCTTGGAGATTCTTTAGGAAGGGGTGTCCTTCACAGACCAAGACTGGAAAATAGCCTTGATCATTGCAAGGGGCTGCAGTGAAGCTTAATAAACAAATACTGAAAAACCCTTTTCTTCAATTAGCTTCTACTCCCCTGTACATCACTTGTTAACATTTTGCCCAAGTTCAGATATTCCTTTGTTCTGTCATTCCTTCACATATTTATTGTTCTTTGTGTAAAAATTACATAAGCATCACCCTATGGTTATTTCTTTGTACTTTACTTACTTGTTAGTATCTCCATATACAGGTAGAATTAATAAACTAGTTGTGCCTTTATTTTATTAGTCAGTTCATCTATTAATTGGGTTCCTAGAATTAGTTAAAGAGCCCATGTCCGAGCTAAGGGTGTAGATGTGTAGATAGCATTTCTCTTGCCCCTACAGCTCATCTGCCAGCCTCCCCACATCACTACTTAAGCATTAAATGACTCTGTCCTGGTTCCTGAGTATATTCCACTGTATTCTTGTTCTCTTCCTGCACACAGTTTTAACCCCAACTTGCATCTCCATCCTTTTATACCTTCCCCAGTAGATACTAGTACTTGTTGAATGGGTTAACAAAGCAAGTAACAAATTGTTCCTAGGGGAGCTACTTTCTTACTATATGAAAATGTTGTATCCTCTCTAATTTCTTCCTGAATTTATAGTACAGCTGGATAAATTTAATAAAATATTGTTTGGTCATTATACATATGTTCTTGAAAATTTACCTAGTAAGAGAAAGATTGATAAAGGTTTGCACATATGAGTATTCTCCCTAGTAGAATTTTTCAGTATCATAGTGAGTGGAATCTTTTCTTATTTCCTAACATTATAGCTTTTTAATTCAATGTTGAAAGATTGAATGCTTATATGATGTTTTAGGAAAACCAGATAACACCTCATATCTGTGAAAAATAATCCTTGCTCCTCTAAAGTATTCTTCACTGCATTTCAGAAAAGCAGAGAATATTGGATGGGTCCTGAATTGCTTTTCAGCTTCCAAATGTTTCACGTCCATGAATATTGGTAGTGACAGTGCACTCAAGTGCAAACGTTGAATGCATGCTTTGGATAAGTTTAGCATAAATCAAAACTCAGACACACATCATATTATGGACATGCATGTTCTTTCTCACATAAATGCTATATAACATTTCTTACTATCTGTCAATATTAGGAATTATATTTGATAAAAGAGTATTCATTGTTCTATAGGAAATATTCAGTAACTGCTTAGAGCAATGAGATAGTTTGGTTTGAATTAGAAAATAGTGTTCAATGGTCTTCGCTCCTAATTATACCGTACTGTATATTTTTGTTCTTAATGTAAAAAGGTAATGTAAAAATGGGACACAGTTATATTTATCTAATACTAGTACTGTAAATAATGATTGGTTAGTCCTTGTATATTTTTCAAATATATATAGTAGCTCAAAAGTAGTACAGACTGTAGAATCAGGGTAACATGTACCATTCAATTTAATGGTCCTATAAATTTCTATTTTATGCCTTGACGTTCATTTACCTTTTTCTATCCTAATTATACAGCATAGCTCAATAAATATTCTTCTTTATTTTTATTTGTGCTAAACTATTCCTAATTTTAATACACAGTTTGTATCACAAGTAAATCATGCCTCTCTGTTTTCCATAAGGTGCTTCATCCTTTTCTATGACTTTGAGTTTTCTTTCTTCCTCTTTAGTTTATCAGCTCATTATTCCTCTAAAAGTTTTTCAATACCTTGTTTAAACCTTTTTTCACATTATATTTTTATTTCATGTTTCATTATTTATTCAATTTCATTGAAATTTATCCGGAAAAGTTTGGTGACTTGCATGTGTATTCTTCAAGGAAGAAAAGACATATATAGTTTTGAGTTTACATGATTCAAATGATGATATACTTTCAAAAAAGAAGGATGGTCAATGTTATGGAATGTAGAGATAATGGAACATTAAATGGTCATTAAAAAGGAATGGTTTATAAAATATTCCTAATGGCATGTGAAAGTATAAAGCATAATGGTAAAAGATATGTGCATTATATATAATATGTTTTCAACCACGTGAAAGATCTTTAAAAGACTAGGAGGGAATATATTAAGGTGTTAAAGATGGTTATTTCTGGGTTGGTGGAGTTATTATTGCATTTTTTCAGATAGTCCGGATTTAATATACTCATTATTATAATCAGAAGACTTGAACTTTGCAGTTTACAATGTTTTCTTTAGTAGCTATTATTTTGGAATTTTAATAAAAAGTAAGCAAATGTGTGTCCTCATGTTATGTGAGACACTCATGTAATTTTTCTCTTTTTGATTTGAGGGTATTTGGGCATTTTAGAAGGTTGTGCATAGAGATTCAGTGGTTCTTCACTTTGAAGGCAGAATGGCAGGGTGGATGTAGTGGAGTTTAGGCAGAGGAAGAAAGATTTAAAGGCAATTTAAGGAATTATCTGAAGTATAGATACAAAATATCAGTATATGGCCTTTATTTGCCAGAGATCTTATGTAAGGCTCTTCTTTCTGGTTTCTGCAGCATCAAGTCCTGGGTGGATAAGATGCAAGAAGACCTTGTCACCCTGGCAAAGACGGCAAGTGGAGTGAATCAGCTTGTTGATGTGAGTATAATCCGCTATAGAAACTTGTTAACCCTTGGCTTAATTTGAATGCAGTCATATCTTCTAAGAAACTCTCTGTAAGTCAACTGTGAATTCTCACCTGGCTCTGGAAATTCTGGGAGAGACTCTTAGTACTTCTAGTTACTGTGGATGAGAATGTCACCCCTATGAAACTTTCTCACCGCACTTTACACTTTCTATACAGCTCTCACTGAGATGAGTCCTGGGATGTGTATTTCCCCTCAGATTAATGCCAAGCACATATCATCAAAATGCTTCTATTCTCAGAAAATGCCTCAGAATTTCCCATTTAGTGATGAATTCAAGCCCAGTAAGTGGAGTGTTTTGAATAGTCTTCGTGGGAACACATCTTAATTATTTGAGGGTCGATTTTATCGAAAAAAATACTTGAATGGTATTTATAGCCATAGTCAGGGACTACCATATGCCACTGAGATTGGTAATAGAGATTTGGGTGCAAGAGTGGGCACGGAACAAGGGAGTTTGCCCTATGATTTCTAAGGTGGTATGACAGTCAGTCCAACGCGATTTTTCAAAAATGACAGGAATATATAATATAAATATTAGTAAAGTATCTTCAAAGAACTATTTTCCTTGGGTATGAGCATTTATGTATCTATTCTATAAGATTTTCTAAAAATTAAATCTAATTTCTTTAGGGTCTCCCTACTTCCATTTCAGTGTAAATAATCTAATAATTTTTTTTCTTTTTTTTTATTTTATTATTCATATGTGCATACAAGGCTTGGTTCATTTCTCCCCCCTGCCCCCACCCCCTCCCTTACCACCCACTCCACCCCCTCCCGCTCCCCCCCTCAATACCCAGCAGAAACTATTTTGCCCTTATTTCTAATTTTGTTGTAGAGAGAGTATAAGCAATAATAGGAAGGAACAAGGGTTTTTGCTGGTTGAGATAAGGATAGCTCTACAGGGCATTGACTCACATTGATTTCCTGTGCGTGGGTGTTACCTTCTAGGTTAATTCTTTTTGATCTCACCTTTTCTCTAGTTCCTGGTCTCCTTTTCCTATTGGCCTCAGTTGCTTTTAAGGTATCTGCTTTAGTTTCTCTGCATTAAGGGCAACAAATGCTAGCTAATTTTTTAGGTGTCTTACCTATCCTCACCCCTCCCTTGTGTGCTCTAGCTTTTATCATGTGCTCAAAGTCCAATCCCATTGTTGTGTTTGCCCTTGATCTAATGTCCACATATGAGGGAGAACATACGATTTTTGGTCTTTTGGGCCAGGCTAACCTCACTCAGAATGATGTTCTCCAATTCCATCCATTTACCAGCGAATGATAATATTTCGTTCTTCTTCATGGCTGCATAAAATTCCATTGTGTATAGATACCACATTTTCTTAATCCATTCGTCAGTAGTGGGGCATCTTGGCTGTTTCCATAACTTGGCTATTGTGAATAGTGCCGCAATAAACATGGGTGTGCAGGTGCCTCTGGCGTAACCTGTGTCACAGTCTTTTGGGTATATCCCCAAGAGTGGTATTGCTGGATCAAATGGTAGATCAATGTCTAGCTTTTTAAGTAGCCTCCAAATTTTTTTCCAGAGTGATTGTACTAGTTTACATTCACACCAACAGTGTAAGAGGGTTCCTTTTTCCCCTGCATCCTTGCCAACACCTGTTGTTGGTGGTGTTGCTGATGATGGCTATTCTAACAGGGGTGAGGTGGAATCTTAGTGTGCTTTTAATTTGCATTTCCTTTATTGCTAGAGATGGTGAGCATTTTTTCATGTGTTTTTTGGCCATTTGAATTTCTTCTTTTGATAAAATTCTCTTTAGTTCACTTGCCCATTTCTTTATTAGTCCATTAGTTTTGGGAGAATTTAGTTTTTTAAGTTCCCTATATATTCTGGTTATCAGTCCTTTGTCTGATGTGTAGATGGCAAAAATTTTTTCCCACTCTGTGGGTGTTCTCTTTAGTTTAGAGACCATTTCTTTTGATGAACAGAAGGTTTTTAGCTTTATGAGGTCCCATTTATCTATGTTATCTCTTAGTTGCTGTGCTGCTGGGGTTTCATTGAGAAAGTTCTTATCTATACCTACTAACTCCAGAGTATTTCCTACTCTTTCCTGTATCAACTTTAGAGTTTGTGGTCTGATATTAAGATCCTTGATCCATTTTGAGTTAATCTTGGTATAAGGTGATACACATGGATCTAGTTTCAGTTTTTTGCAGACTGCTAACCAGTTTTCCCAGCAGTTTTTGTTGAAGAGGCTGCTATTTCTCCATCGTATATTTTTAGCTCTTTTGTCAAAGACAAGTTGGTTATAGTTGTGTGGATTCATATCTGGGTCCTCTATTCTGTTCCACTGGTCTTCATGTCTGTTTTTGTGCCAGTACCATGCTGTTTTTACTGTTACTCCTTTGTAATATAGTTTGAAGTCAGGTATCGTGATACCTCCAGCATTGTTCTTTTGACTGAGTATTGCCTTGGCTATTCGTGGCCTCTTGTGTTTCCATATAAATTTCATGGTAGATTTTTCAATCTCTTTAATGAATGTCATTGGAATTGTGATGGGAATTGTATTAAACATGTAGATTACATTTGGGAGTATGGACATTTTTACTATGTTAATTCTACCAATCCATGAGCATGGGAGATCTCTCCACTTTCTATAGTCTTCCTCAATCTCTTTCTTCAGAAGTGTATAGTTTTCCTTGTAGAGGTCATTCACATCTTTTGTTAGGTTTACACCTAGGTATTTGATTTTTTTTGAGGATATTGTAAATGGAATTGTTCTCATACATTCTTTTTCATTTTGCTCATTGTTAGTGTATAGAAATGCTAATGATTTTTCTATGTTGATTTTATATTCTGCTACCTTGCTATAGCTATTGATAATGTCTAGAAGCTTCTGAGTAGAGCTTTTTGGGATATTTTGACAGTTTCTTTACCTATTTGTATTCCTTTTATTCCTTCTTCTTGCCTAATTGCTCTGGCTAGGAATTCCAGTACTATGTTGAATAGGAGTGGGGATAGTAGGCATCCTTGTCTGGTTCCTGATTTTAGAGGGAATGGTTTCAGTTTTTCTCCGTTAAGTATGATGCTTGCTGTAGGTTTGTCCTATATAGCTTTTATAATGTTGAGGTACTTTCCTTCTATTCCTAGTTTTCTTAGAGCTTTTATCATGAAATGGTGTTGGATCTTATCAAAGGCTTTTTCTGCATCTATTGAGATGATCAAGTGGTTTTTGTCATTGCTTCTGTTAATGTGGTTTATTACATTTATTGATTTTCGTATGTTGAACCACCCCTGCATCCCTGGGATGAAGCCTACTTGGTCGTGGTGAATAATCTTTTTGATGTGTCGTTGAACTTGGTTTGCCGTTATTTTGTTGAGGATTTTTGTGTCAGTGTTCATTAAGGAGATTGGCCTATAGTTCTTCTTTTTGGTGGTGTCTTTGCCTGGTTTTGGAATAAGTGTAATACTGGCTTCATAAAATGTGTTTGGCAGTTTTCCTTCTCTTTCTATTTCGTGGAACAGTTTAAGGAGGGTTGGTATCAATTCTTCTTTAAAGGTCTGATAGAATTCCTAGGTTCCAGTAGGTTGTGTTTTCATTTTCATTGACTTCCAGGAACTTTTTAATTTCCTCTTTTATTTCATCGATGATCCATTCTTCATTAAGTAATGAGTTATTTAGTTTCCAGGTGTTTGCATGTTTTTTGTCTTTACTTTTGTTGTTGAGTTCTACTTTTACTGCATTGTGATCAGGTAGTATACATGGTATAATTTCTATTTTCTTATATTTGCTGAGGGTTGCTTTGTGCCCTAGGATATGATCTATTTTGGAGAAGGTTCCATGGGCTGCTGAGAAGAATGTATATTGTGTAGAGGTTGGATGAAATGTTCTGTAGACATCAATTAGGTCCATTTGATCTATTGCATATTTTAGATCTTGGATTTCTTTATTGATTTTTTTGTTTGGATGACCTATCTATTGATGATAATGGGGTGTTAAAGTTTCCCACAACCACTGTGTTGGCGTTTATATATGCTTTTAGGTCGTTCAGGGTATGTTTGATGAAATTGGGTGCGTTGACATTGGGTACATACAGGTTGATAATTATTATTTCCTTTTGGTCTATTTCCCCTTTTGTTAGTATGGAATGTCCTTCTTTATCTCATTTGATCAATGTAGGTTTGAAGTCTACTTTGTCAGAGATAAGTATTGCTACTCCTGCCTGTTTTCGGGGGCCATTGGCTTGGTAAATCTTCTTCCAGCCTTTCATCCTAAGCCTATGCTTAATAATCTAATAATTTGAAAGTACTATCATCTTGTGTCCTTTGTGGTGCAGTGAGGCCTTTTATATTCCAAAAATATGGAAAATTTTATTACAGTCAGAAGAACAGAATAAATAGTGAAAGATACCTAGTGGTATTCTATGTAATATGTACCTATTTATATATCCTAATATTATCCTTATAAGAGCTATCTCTAAAAATGTACTGAAGATAGGTTAACACAGAGTTGAAGCTGTATTTTAAAATTTTAAACACAGATTAAAAGAAAATAATCAAAACCCCCAAGATGCTAAAAAGCACACATTTGAAAATAATCTGAATTATAAAATATTTAAATAGATTTTATCACTTCTGAACACACATGAATCCTGCCTTGCTCACATGGCTACGATGCTAATAAATGATGATGTATTCGTGAATAGACAATATTTGAACAAAATAAATTGTTTGCAATATACTTTGTTTTTTTTTGTTGTTGTTGTTGTTGTTTTTGAGACAGAGTTTGTCTGTGTAACCCAGGCTGGCCTCAAACTTGTGATCCTCCTGCCTCACTCTCTCATGTACTGGGATTTTGGGAAGGCACCAGCACACATGGCTTGGAATATTCTTGAGAGCAGTATTTTTAAGTTCAGGCAATATTGGTTTGGCAACCATGTTTTTTTTCATTTAATTTGTTGAGAAAAATATTTTATCATAGAGATATTCTGATATTTTGACTAATATCCAAGTTATCATGTATTCTAAATGAATAGGTTCCATATGAAAAGGTTTTCTAAAAATAAATTGAGGAAATTGAAACCATTTGTCTTTTCTATGTAATACATTTCTAAATCTATAAAATGCTATATTAAAAGGAAACAGAACTCTGCAAATATATCAGAAATCTTCACTTGCTACTTTGACTGGGCTTGCTCCAGGGACAACCATCCCCAACAATGTATGCAAATTACCATAACCTGGAGATTGGTCATCTCTGTGCTCTATTTTCTTTCCCTTTAAGACTTTCTCATCACCTCCTCTTCATTAGGAAAAGAGGGTTTGATTATTGTCATTTATATTTGCTCCTTTAACTCTTCAATAATTCTTTTCTCTCTAAATGGAATATATTTGGTATCTGGAGGCAGATATGAAGACTGCATTTTGAAAGAGGAACAAGTTCCTCCTCATTCCATGCAAGCCTGTTTTTCTTGGTAGGGAGAGGGGCCTGGCAGTGAGCTAAGTGCAACACATAAGGAGCAAATGAACAGGTGGTGACTCTGAGGCTCATCAACTTGCGTGACCCCTGGAATGAGTAAACACTGCCTTCATTTTGTGTCTTTGGTGTCTCAGTTGCTCATTTAGTCCTGGCTCTGGAGCCAAGGTGACAGTCAAGGCCTTGCTTGCTCTTCTCTTCATTCCTGGAGGTAGTGTGATTTGTATCCTTTGGTCCTCCTACTAATAATCCTGGGTGTTTACTCTACAAAAGTGTACAGGAAAACTTCCTTGGTTCCTTTCTTCCATTCTCCAGCTACCGTTCCTCTAGTGTTAAAACAGTACTTTAAAATACTCACTCACATTATTTTGACATTACTGTATACCCTCCTTTTGTAACAATTCTAATCTTGTGTTGTGTCTTCTAACAATAAGGGATTTTAAGGGGAATCCAAACTTCTCAATGTCAGGCATTATTGCATCCCTGTAGATAGCTAAGAAAGTTGAAAAGAGGCACGTCACATTTTGTTTCAAAGCTTTCTTTCTTAACTGAAAATCCTATTCTAATTTCTAAAATTTTAGGCTAGAATATGCAAATATATTTAAGAAAACATGTGGGACTGGAAGCATAGCTCAAAGGGCAGAGCTCCTGCTAGTAAGCACAAAGCCCTGAGTTCAAATCCCAGTATTGCCCAAACAAACAAGCAAATGTGAATTAATTTTTCTCTGGAAGTTTCGTATTAAAGGTAGAATTATTCTGCAATGGCACCATCATAGAACTTCCTGTCTTGATTCACCATTATGATTTCATACATTAAAGTTTTATGTCAAAATCAGTACCTTTACATTTCAGTGTTACTCAAAGAGATTGCCCTGAGATGTGTCTAAATATGGAGCACTTAAGTTAATATTTATGTAAGTGCTTTGAGTGAAGAATTTCTTTTCATTACTAACTCAGTCTGATCCTTTTCTTTGGCATTGTGGTCACGTCATTTTATGTAAATAGAATACTCATTTTCCAGGAGGTAGAGCGTTAATATATCAATATATTTACAAAAGAAGATACACAACCGCAGAACATAATTAATCATTGGTGCTTCTGACTAGAGCATCAGCACAGGGAACAAGAGGGAGTGTGGATCTTCTAGTCCAGGGAGTGTTGCTACTACCTGCTCATCACATGAGATCAGCAACCACACGCCCTTCCTCACAGAAATGTCCTAAGGATTAATGGTGATAAAAAGTCAAATGCAAAAACAGTAATAGATGCTTTGAAAGGGTTACATGCTTTTACTTTTGCTAAACAAATAGAGCTACTTACTATTATTTCACATTTTGGTTTTATTCAGTTACCTTACTTCCCTCAGCAAGGAAATGTCACTGAGTCTTTCTCTCTCTCTCTCTCTCTCTTTCCCTCCTTTCCTCCCCATCTCCCTCTCTCCTTCTTCATCTTCTCTTTCTCCATCAATAGAAAGAAATCTATTTTGACTGCAAAGTATACTACCAGCAAAGTGTAGAGATTACCTTCAAGCTCCTCCCACTGTAGATTTTAAAATAAGGAACTATTTTTCTTCACAGAGTTTAATTACATTCATTTTCAAACACGGAATAAACTCTAAGGGGATTTGTAATCTTATAGCGACTTTCAATATTTTATTAACAGGTATTAACACAGTTGAGGTTTTTTTGAACTTACTATTCTGTTCCAGTATTAACCATTAATTAATATTTTCTTGAGTTAGGCTAGTACTTGAGAACTAAATCATTTAGCATGTTTCTCTAAATATGTATCTAGCATAGCAGCTCCCAGACAGACAATTTTATCCTTCAGAAGACATTCGGGAAACATTTGTGATGGTCATAACTCTGCAGTTGCTGTATCATTGTCCTGGCGCAGAGGCCAGTGATACTCTCACACATCCTATCATGCCCAGGCCATCCCCCACAATAATGTACTGCCCCATAAAAAGTGCCCATAGTACTGAGGCTGGAAAACTGCTCTAGAAAAACTGAAGATTTAGGATAAGAATCAGGATGTGAAGTTCTTTAAATGAATACACATTTATAAAATTTATGTGTCAGCATTGGTTGGTAGCAGTTTTGTTTTAGAATAGTTATGTACTAATAAGGTATGACAGTTAAGGGCAAATTAAACAAGTCTCCTTTTAAAAATTCTTTTGTTGGCAGAGAAGTGAATTTAGGTCATTTGGGGTTAGAGACATTAAATAAGCACCTTACTCGGCTTATGGTTTCACTTTTAGTTGCATAACATTTTTTTCTGGTTAAAATACATACTCATTTCTCATCTTACATGTAGTTTCAGATATGGAGAAGGAAAGAGGTAAGGTTAATAAATTATCTCTGGAGTTAAAAAATGCAAGTACATTGCTTCAATTATACTCTTTATTTTCCTTGCTTTGAATCTAAGTCTTCTTAAAGATAGTTTTAATTTACCTTATAAATAAAATGTCTTCATCTTAGGAACTGAAAAATAGTTGCTATAAATGCTTTTCATACTCACCTTTGTCTTTGTTATAGTTTAATTTCTTTATTCCAGGAGCAGCCTGCATTTCTGGTTAAATATAATCACCTGCTCTTATATACAATATACAGAAAATTAAGAAGCATGCTCTGATTAAAATTACCATTAAAATTGTCATTGGCTCTTTTCCTTCCTATATCTTTAATATATTGCCTGGAAGTGTTCTCATCATGTTTTTTAATAGGTATGAGAGCAAGTAGCAGTGTGTGCTGTGGAAAGTTCACCAGTTCTGACTTCATTCTTCCTAAACATCTTTTCTAAGGGTAATGTCCCATTTGAAACATGATGGTACATTCCCAGCTAAGAAGCTGTGTCATAGCAAATAGAAAAAGCAGAATGGCTAGGGAAATGACAATTTGAGGTAGTTATCATTGGAAAAGTATACGTTCTAAATGAGACTGTGAACACACTTAAACATATATATATGTGTATGTGCATGTGTACAATTGCGTGTGTGTTCAGATGAGTTTAAACAAAACAGTTTTGTATTTTGAATTCTTCGTATGTACAAATTGCTGCAACAGGCACTAGAAATTCTAGGCTAGGTATTATTGGACTGAAATAGTTTGGAATTAACTATGGAATAAGGTACAAACCAATATCTTAATTTTTATACTTCTCTATATTTTTGTTCCAGTTTGCCTTTCAATCTGTATTTTCCAATAGTTCCTTGTGCCGCACATATTCTGGTCAGTCTCATCTTTTGACTACTGTGACCCATATGGTTTTATTTGCCTCTGAATTCTGACAGCATAAGTCTCTGTCTCTCATCACTGGAACACTAATATTCTTCCTTATTTTGTTCATTTTATGTATTTACTCCATTATTTTAAATTATTGCATAGCTGTATTTGTATTATTTTGTGTAAATGCATACCACCATATTAAGCTTTGTAATTGGGGAGGGGGCTCAATTTTGACTGTAAAGTATGATAAAGAAATTGCTATAGTAGGCATTCACAGTCCTCCAAAGACTGACATAGAATACCTAGTGTCTGTATCCATTCAGTGATTCAATCAATATTTATTGTACTGAGCACTGCGCTGTGTGCTGAACATATAAGGAGAAAAACAGAACAAAATTCTTTGTCTTCTTGACACTTAAATTCTAGTTAAGGGAAATTAAAATACATAAACACAATATTTACAAAATTGTATATGTTAAATTATGTTTGCATATGCCTAAAGATTGGAAAATAGAAATCTCAACTCATAAGTGTTTTAATGGTAGGGTAAAGAAAAGAGACTATAATTTACTTAAAATGAAGATGCAGTGAATCAAATGTGACTTATCAGAACTGACATTAATATAATGCCATGCATCTTGTAAAACGTGTACTTATAGCTTCATAAATTTACACAAACTACAGTGGGTTAATATATTGCACCAGTTGTATTTGCCTTAGTTATTTTTTCCAGTGGAGATGAATTCAAGTGGCAAAATACTAAAGAACAATAAAAAAAAGACATTTTCAAAGCTTTATTTTTGTTTCAGAGATTGCATTATTTATTCTTTTAATCAAAAAAGACTATGCAAGAGGTTTATGACAACCAGGGGTTAACTAGAAAATATTAGAAAACAGTGCATATTTTTTAAAGCCCGTGAATTTTCATAGAAGAAAAGGTTCTATTCTTATTGGTGTTATTGCTAAAGTATATTCTGCTATCAATTCAACTCTGTAGTTACTAGTCGCGTTTTACCTTAGATAAGAATCTTCACCTAACTCAGTATTTCTCTATGTTGGCCATTTTAGATGATGAGATTTATGATAAATAAAAGAAAGATTTTATTTTCTTTGGATCATGGTAAAATTTTGTTAGTTAAGGGAATTGTGGACCTTAAAAATTGTCAGGAAAGAACATTATATCATTTACCTTTTTAATGTACCTTTTTAGAAACAAGACATTGTCATGGGGTAAGGAACAAATAGTTCAAAAGCCCAAGGAACTCTTTAAAACAAAATCAAAACAGCCCTAATGTAACCCATAGATGAAACATCTCACCTTATAAAATTCAGTGAAAACTAGGAGAGCTGATTTTATGGGTATCTCAAGCAATAGGAGACATAATGAGCTTTTTTCCCTGCCTGCTTTGGTATTGAAGGTTTCTGAGTTTACCCCTGTTAGCCAATCAAGAAAGTGAGGAAGGAATGAGGGTGGAAGATAGTGTAACATTTTCTTTCTTTTAATCCCACTCATTAGTATGAGGTGGAACCACATTTATTCATCCATTTCATCCACACTTTTATACAATGTATGCACATTCATTTAGATATTTATAGCTTTTCTGTCTAGACTTGTTTCTTAGTACTTTAATACTTCACACAATAGTGAAGGTAGTAATGGGTTGTGTCCGTGAGCTGATTTCATTACTTCCTAAAGCCTATTGAAAATGTGCATTTCTCACAATAGAATTCAACTTTCATATTCATCAGAATCTAATGACTAATGAAGTGAAAGTGTGGTCATAATTAAGAAGTACTGTTACAACTTTGAAATATGGAATATTTCTGAGGATTTCTATTTTTAGGAACAGTGAATCATATAGGATGTTTACTGTAAAACTACTTATATAAAAAGTAGCGAAATTAAGGGAACTCATTAGGAGCTTGGATTCAGCAGGATTTGGGTGCATTTAGAAGATAGTGTGGTCAGTGGAAGGGTAGTCCAAAGCCAGAGAGGCTGATTTTTACTGTTGACTTTCAACACAAAGCTCCTCCTAACTCACTGAGTTAAAATTATTCTGTAACTATGATAAATTACCATAAATTTATTGACAGACTTATCATTGGCTCAGATGTCATTCCCTCTGCTCATTTCTTATTCCTCCATTTTCAAAGCCAGTTGTAATACTGGAGTTTGAACCCAGGGCCTCTCTCATTTTAGGCAAGCACTCTACCACTTGAGCCTCACCTCCAGCCCAGTATGTGGTATCTTTGGGACGCTATTATTTTGTCTACCACAGCTCAATATGTCTGCATACCTTTTTTTCTCCAAATAGCCTTATCATTTCTGCTCATGCCCTTAGTTCATGCTATTCTATACAGCTGTCAAGCCATAGTGGAAGAATCTGATTGGCTCAGTGTGTTATCATTGTTCATACAGATTTTTTCTTTTTTTTTTAGCTTCCTACAAACCATTGATTCAGTAGTCAACTTCTTACAAATCTGATATAGTTCTGATGCAATTAGCTAGAGGGCAAAGGGCAAGGCCATACATTAGAATATTGCCACCTATGTGTAAGGGGACTCCTAGGGCTCCTGTTGTATCAGGGTAGTCAAACTTCCCTCAGAAAGATGGCTATGGGGATGGCAGAAATCTTGATTCCTTGCCCAAGAGAAGCTCTATGGGAGGGAAACAAACATACAATTATTAGAGGAAAGAGTTGTTAACCTTTACAAATCTAAGATGTAATATGCAGAGATTTGTGTTTCTCTTTGGGCCACTTAACTTTCTTATAAGCTTCCATTTTCTCTTTCAGGAAAGGGAGTGTGGGATTAATATCTGCCCTGGAAATCTAGTTTCTTTCCACTTAAAACAGCCTTTTGTGGTCAATGAAGCATTTACTAAATTCTAAGTTCCAACTTGCTTTCACTATTCTCTGCTGAGTTTGGTGACTTGATGGCTTCGCTTCTTTGGCGACTGGCTGTGAGGGGGAACAAGAAAAGCTTTCGTTTGTTCTCTTGACATAGTAAACATTAATGCTACTGAGATATTGCCACTCTCCTCCACCTGCATAGAGACCCTCAGCTCTGGGTGGCTCTTCATTGTCATCCTTCAGCTGGATCCTTTCTTCCCACTGTGTGTCCCTCAACCTCTGTGTTGCAGTTCCCTGATGCTGCATTAAGGCCGGCTCCTAGCAGATGTACTCATCTGTACTACTAGGATCTGTAACCCTCAGCTCCTTCTCACTTACCTTGAAGAGCTGTCCTGTATCCCACCAGGCTGCTGATTCCAAGGGAGAATCGGGATGGAGTGGCTTTGCCTCATCAGGTTACCTTTTGTCTTCTGCTCAGGACAGTAGTTTACTCTTTTATGATGAAATGTGATTCAAATTCCCTCCACTCTGATATTCCAGAATCTCAACTAATCTAAAACAATGATTAGCTAAAAGTAATTTTTAGGTTTCTTAAACTGAATAAATTGTGTAATATATGCAAAACACTTAAAAGTGGTATTGAGTAGCTGCCTAAAACTAGTTGCTCATAATAATCTTCTACGTCATGTAACACTTGGCCTAGAAGAAAACTTCATTTTCAGTATCTGTATTATTCCATGGAATTGTTCCATGCCATAATGCTACATATTATAATTCCCAAAGTGTTTCTTTTGGAATTTTGTTAAGCAGTTATGTCAGTGAGTGGTGTCATTTTGTAGGTGGCACATTTGAGGTTGTTTTTAAAGGCATTCTTTTGAAGGTTATCTTGGAACTATGGCCTTAATTTAGAGCACAGAGATTTGAGAGATTTTTTTCAGTGAAAATGAGATGAAAACTCTAATTAATGTTATTACAGTGAAACTTGGTATTTGAATGTAGCAGTGAGAAACATGAAAGCCAGTTAAGATTCTAAGAAAGAAATAACGTGTAGGTGACAAGTATTCTTTTGGTCAAGATGGTGTCAAGGGTCACAGTAGGAGGACTTGAGTAGAAAAATTAAAGCATGTTAGTGTACCAGTCAGGAGGAAGATTCAGCTTTGAATCTCTTGTATTCTTTCCGGTAGAAAAAACCATAAGTTGCTATCACACAGCAAGCTAGGAGTTGACAGGATTTGAATGGAGCTCTGTGTGGTGCCAAAACCTCATATTATTCTAACATGCTGTTTTTTTCCTTCAAGAAAGAAATTGGAAAGTGACAAAGCAGATATTCACATAAGCAGCAAGAAAAAATTTCAGAAGAAGAAAAGACACTTTAGACTGTGTTTTAAATATTAATATGTTAATATGTTAAATACTGTAGGGATGTAGTTTAATGTTGGAAAGAGAAATAGGTTTATGCCACAAAAACCTGTCATACAATCTGAACAATTTATGTGAATCTGCTCTGAAAATTGCTTACTACACATCTATCAGGAAACTTTTGAGAGCTTCACAATAGTTCTCCTAACAACAAACAATAATCTGTTCTTTAAAACCGGAAAACAAGTGCTAGTTCTTTTGGTGGGTTGGGTATATGATTTTAATTCATGTTTATTGCCAAAGAAAAATTCCAGTTTTGGTCTTATATTTATAATAATATAGCCAGATATTTAAATTGGGACTCTAGATGAAGCTTACTTGGTTTCTTCTGAGTCTGAGCTTACTGGTATCTTTTGGGTCAGCCATCTTTCTGTTACTATAATGAAGTACTTGAGATAATTAACTTATGAAGAGAAAGGTTTATTTTGGCTTACAGATTTCAAGGTTCCAGTCCACAATCAATTGACCCCTAGCTTTGGGTCTATGCAATGTAGCACACCGTGGTGGCAATGTGTGCTAGAACAAAACTGCTCACTTTATGACCAGGAAGCAAAAGAGAGGAAGAGGAAGGGGCTGGAGTCTCACTGTCACCTTCATGGGCATGCCACCAATGATCTAAGGACCTATGCTAGGTCCCTCTCCCAAAGGTTCCACTACCTCCTAATAGTGCTACCCTGGAGACTAAGCTTTTAAACACAGGCCTAAGGGGAGGGACATTCAGCGTTGAAAACAATATTTCCTAAAGTATATAAAAATGATAACACAAAGAGAATTTGGGAGCATATTCTTTTTTTAAAATTAATTAATTAATTAATTATTATTGTTTTATTATTCATATGTGCATACAAGGCTTGGGTCACTTCTCCCTCCTGCCCCCACCCCCTCCCTTACCACCCACACCACCCCTCCCTCTCCCCCCCAACCCCTCAATACCCAGTAGAAACTATTTTGCCCTTATCTCTAATTTTGTTGAAGAGAGAATATAAGCAATAATAGGAAGGAACAAGTGTTTTTGCTGGTTGAGATAAGGATAGCTATACAGGGAGTTGACTCACATTGATTTCCTGTGTGTGTGTGTTACCTTCTAGGTTAATTCTTTTTGATCTAACCTTTTCTCTAGTTGCTGGTCCCCTTTTCCTATTGGCCTCAGTTGCTTTTAAGGTATCTGCTTCAGTTTCTCTGCGTTAAGGGCAACAAATGCTAGCTAATTTTTTAGGTGTCTTACCTATCCTCACCCCTCCCTTGTGTGCTCTTGCTTTTATCATGTGCTCAAAGTTCAATCCCCTTGTTGTGTTTGCCCTTGATTTAATGTCTGCATATGAGGGAGAACATATGAATTTTGGTCTTTTGGGCCAGGCTAACCTTACTCAGAATGATGTTCTCCAATTCCATCCATTTACCAGCGAATGATAACATTTCGTTCTTCTTCATGGCCGCATAAAATTCCATTGTGTATAGATACCACATTTTCTTAATCCATTTGTCAATGGTGGGGCATCTTGGCTGTTTCCATAACTTGGCTATTGTGAATAGTGCCACAATAAACATGGGTGTGCAGGTGCCTCTGGAGTAACCTGTGTCACAGTCTTTTGGGTATATCCCCAAGAGTGGTATTGCTGGCTCAAATGGTAGATCGATGTTTAGCTTTTTAAGTAGGCTCCAAATTTTTTTCCAGAGTGGTTGTACTAGTGTACATTCCCACCAACAGTGTAAGAGGGTTCCTTTTTCCCCGCATGGGAGCATATTCTTTATGTATTTGTATATATATTTATATACTTAAAATAAATCAATTTATAATGCATTCATTCTTTAACTCCCCTTGTAATGTATCTGGCACAGGTGATGGCTTAATAGTTGACATTATCTGTAGTACATAATATGAAGTACACTGTACATCTGAACTAATCTACCAACTATGCACCATATTGTTCTTCCTGTACCACAGGAAAAGAGGCTAGAATTTGTAGAGAAGTGAATAAGATATTAATGGTGCAAAGCAGTTACATCTCACACTGATTAGCTCTATTGGTTTTATTGCAAAGAACCACACATCCTGGATCGATTAACGTGATGTTGAGGTTTCTCTATTTGTAACCCAAGTCAATTAATCTATTCCGAAATTGATGATCCTGAATCCCATTTTAGGCTGAAATTAGAGAACTTTTTAATGGATGGATTTCTTCTTCATGGATAACCTGGGTGTTTAAAACAGGACTTGATATTCTGCCCTGTAAAAGCACAAGCAAGCCAGTGATATGCAGGAATTTGGGATGAAACCAAATATGGGTTATGTATCACTAAATTAATGTGCCTCCATAGTAACCTGTAAGGTTAGTGTTCAAATGAATATGGGCTATATGTCAGTTTGAATCTGTCAATTTTAGCAGTAACATTGTTATTTAAATCTTTTAAAATATTAATAACTGTTAATCCCTTAAATGAAAAGTGTAAGTCCGTGGAAAACTAATGTGCTCTGTGATATATAAACATTAGCCTAGGTGTTTGTGTGCACCTGAAGCCAGTGTTCAGCATAGCATCCATGCTCAGCAGGGACCAGGGCTGGGGAACCTGTTGGTAGTAAAACAGAAAGCTGTAATTGTGCCAGAAAAAAGCAGGATTGAACTGGTTCCGGTACGTGCCTGCATTCACTTCCCATAAGATAGTAAAAACCTGCCAGGGCCTGGCTTTCAAAGATGGTTTAGTCATGCATGTGCACCCCATCTGTTCCACACAGAAGGGATTTCCTTCTCAGCTCAGCCCTCCAGTCACCACCACTGTCACTGCTCCCTGCCTCCCTCACTCCCTCTTTAATCCTTCCTCTCCTGCTGGGATTGTAAAGCTGTGTGAACCAGGGGCTGCCTATGTCACTCCCGGGAGATCCTTCCAAAGACGCTGAGATGAGCCAGAAATGAAGCTGAATTCAACTTTGCCACCAAGCTTAATTTTGGGATAGTTTGATTCAGTGATTAAAAAGAACACAAACAAAAAGTAAACCTGTTTAAATTGATAAAAAATAAATCCACCGTTACAGTGTTAGCCAGAACTTCAGTGCAGACTTCAATAACTTCAATAACAATCAATTCCTGTCTATGTGAACTGACTCTGCAGCTCCCTATGTTACCTAAATGGCCTTAGGAGCCTCCTGTCTGTCTGTCTGTCTGTCTGTCTATCTGTGTCTCTAAGGTTTAGCAGCATGTTTTAGCCTCCACAGTCACAGAGAGGGAAAACAGTGCAAGCTTCCCTTAATTCTTTCTCTGCCACAGAAGCTTTCTCCTACCTTTATTCACCTCACATGTCCTCCAGGTGTGACCTTCATTTTCTAAGGTGGCCTCCCTTTTTCTTAAAATGCTGATGGCTGTTAATAAAAGGTTTTGAAGTTAGGGTGGTGGTACAAATTAAAATAGCAAAAAATGCACATGCTAGCTATTGTGGTATAAATTGTTTTGAAACCTGTAGCAGAGTCTACAGTTTTAGTAAGCTGGTTGTTTTACAGCAAATTTCTATTTATTTATATATGCTTCCCTGGTATACACAAATCCCAAAAAGATAAAAATGAAGTAAGAAAAAGGTGGGTTTTTTTTTTTAAGTTGTTGATAGTTTTAAACACATTCCAATGGGAATTTATGAGCCAAAGTAGGCAATTATTATTCTTATTAATTTTCTTTTCCTTTCACAACAGATTTATGAGAAGTACCAAGATTTGTATACAGTGGAACCAAATAATGCACGCCAGCTGGTGGAGATTGCAGCCAGGGATATTGAGAAACTTCTAAGCAACCGATCTAAAGCCCTAGTGGTGAGTTTCAGTGGGGTCTGCTCTCTCCATCATTCACCACTGCATTGTGCCATGGTTCACACTGCAGTTGGAGGTCTTGCATCTTCAACAAAGGTGGCAAAGACGCTAGATAATTGATTATTACTTCTTTGCTTTAGAAAAATAGTTGTCCCTGCTCTGCCAAGCAAGAGATTTTAATTTTGCTTATTTTTGAGTTTAACATCATAGTCTGTATGTAGTTTTCAGTGACTTTCTATCCTTCATCAACATTATATTATGTCTGTATGGTTTCTGTGTGTGCTTGTATGTAGTTGAAATTTGTTTTATATTTGTTCTGCCTTATCTACAAGGGATATGTTCCAAAACCCTCAGTGGATGGCTAAAACTAAGGCTAGTACTGAGCCTGTGCAGTCATCTATCAGTACTACATGGGGATTGGTCCTGGGAAGTCCAACTCCACAGATGCACAAATTCCTTACATAAAATGAAGTGGTATTTACACATAACCTACATATGTTATCCTCTGTACTTAAAATACCTCATATAATAAATTTTTTTGTTTTTTTTTTTTTAGTACTGGAGTTTGAACTCAGGCCTAAGTCTCGAGCCACGCCACCAGCCCTTTTTCATGATGTTTTTTTTTTGAAATAGGGTCTATTTACCCAGGCTGATTTTGAACCGTAATCCTCCTGATCTCTGCCTCTTGAGTAGCAAGGATTGCAGGCTTGAGCCACTGGCACCTGGCTACAATATAAATCTTATAGAAATAGTTTTTAAACCATCTTGTCTAGGGAATAATGAAAAGAAAAATACATGGAATAGGTTTAACACAAACCATGGATCCATGGTTGTTGAATTGGCTAATGCAGAACCCATGGATACGGAGGTCTGACTGTACTGTTTTTTCCTATAAAAATGTATAGGAAATAAGAAAGTTTAATTTATAAATTAAACAGAGGATGAGATTAACAACAAAAAGTAATAAAATACAATAAAGATAACAGTATATAAGATGTTGTAATGCCTGCATGATGCACTGAAATGAGGTGAATGTGAGAGGTATTGTGATGCAGCATTAGGACACTTCATAAAGGTTACTTAAACACAAGCATTGCAGTAATTTGACAGTTGATCTAATGGCTACCAAGATGGCTACCACACTAAGTGACTATCAGGGAGGTAGCATGTGGACATGCTGGACAAAGGGATGATTCATGTCCTGGGCAAGACGGAACAAGATTTTTTTGTGCTACTCAGAGTGCTATTCAGTTTGCAATTTATGGATTATTTCTGGAATTTTCTGTTTAAGACATCCATACTACTGATGAGTATGGGTAGCTGATAGCATGGAAAATAAAACAACACATAAGAGGGGATGACTGTATTCACCATTAAACTTTATTTTATGAGGCTATATCTGAATTTATTCTTTTATTCTCTTATGGTAGATTATGTTTGGATTGTTTCCAGATGGATTACTATAAGCACTGGTGTTGAATTTTCTTTTCTATTTAAAAAATTTTTAGATGGGTCTCACTATGTAACCCAAGATGGCCTCAAATTTGTGATCTTTATTCCTCAGCCCCTCGAGTGGTGGGTTTAGAGTATGTACACCACTCTGCCTGGCCTGCTGTTACGTTTTCTTGAGCAAATGTTCTGGAACATGTATCCAAGAATAGATGAAGAACAATTCAAGACAAGAGAGTTGCTAGACTATAGGGATTTCACAAAGTTAGCTTTATAAAAGTATGGCAGTTGCTTACCAAAAATTGTCAACTTAGTCCTCTACCATATATGAGTCCCCATTAGTCCATATTATGGGCAAATGCAAGAATGTCAGACTTCTTAATTATAGGGAAACAAATGGCTATAACATGGTCCTGTTTTATAAATAATGAGGAAATCATCTTGTCATACATTCACTCACCAATCTTTTCATTTTTATTGAAATATCTATTCATATGTCTTGCACATTTTTATTCCTGAATGGACTTGTAGGTAATGCATTCTTGGTGTTAATCATTTTAGTTATATACTATGCAAATATATATTTTTCCAATTTGTGGCATTTTGATAAATTCTTAATTTAATACAGTTAGTGTCAGCTTTTCTTTTAATTTCATATTTTGGGGGTGTTTTATTTAGAAAATCCTTACCCACCCTGATGTTATGCACTCAAAATTTCAATGTGTTTTATGCTAAGTTTTTCTGAGATTTGTCCTTCATATTTAAGTATGTAATCTTCAGCTGATACAACTTTAGGCTGCAATTCTGATTAATTTTTTTTCCACCTAATTTTCCCAAGAACGTTTGTTATGTAGTTTGTTTTCCCTAGTAACTCTGATTTATCAAGCTAGATAATCTGGTAGACCAGGGCCCTCACCACATTTTTGTTCAGTAAGATCTTGGTATTCTCAAACCTTTAGTTTTTATTTAAATTACAGATTCAGCATATATTTATTTAGGAAAATTTCCAATGGAATTATGATTGGTATTATAGGTATTATACTGAGTGAAATTAAGTTGGAAGAATTGATATTGTATTTTGCCTTTCTGTTTATATGTGGGATATTATTTCCATTTGGCAGTTTTCTAGGTAATTCAACTAAGTTTTAAAACTTCATATTTTTTTAATTTTTATTGTTTTATTATTCATATGTGCATACAAGGCTTGGATCATTTCTCCCTCCTGCCCCCTCCCCCTCCCTTACCACCCACACCACCCCCTCCCTCTCCTCCCCACCCCCTCAATACCCAGCAAAAACTATTTTGCCCTTATCTCTAATTTTGTTGAAGAGAGAATATAAGCAATAATAGGAAGGAACAAGGGTTTTTGCTGGTTGAGATAAGGATAGCCAAACAGGGAGTTGACTCACATTAATTTCCTGTGCGTGTGTGTTACCTTCTAGGTTAATTCTTTTTTTTTTTTTTTTTTAGTGATTTTTAATTTTTATTTTATTATTCATATGTGCATACAAGGCTTGGGTCATTTCTCCCCCCTGCCCCCACCCCCTCCCTTACCACACACTCCGCCCCCTCCCTTTCCCCTCACCTTCTCAATACCCAGCAGAAACTATTTTGCCCTTATTTCTAATTTTGTTGTAGAGAGAGTATAAGCCATAATAGGAAGGAACAAGGGTTTTTTGCTAGTTGAGATAAGGATAGCTATACAGGGAGTTGACTCACATTAATTTCCTGTGTGTGTTTGTTACCTTCTAGGTTAATTCTTTTTGATCTAACCTTTTCTCTAGTTCCTGGTCTTCTTTTCCTATTGGCCTCAGTTGCTTTTAAGGTATCTGCTTTAGTTTCTCTGTTTAAGGGCAACAAATGCTAGCTAGTTTTTTAGATGGCTTACCTATCCTCACCCCTCCCTTGTGTGCTCTTGCTTTTATCATGTGCTCAAAGTCCAATCCCCTTGTTGTGTTTGCCCTTGATCTAATGTCCACATATGAGGGAGAACATACGATTTTTGGTCTTTTGGGCCAGGCTAACCTCACTCAGAATGATGTTCTCCAATTCCATCCATTTACCAGCGAATGATAACATTTCGTTCTACTTCATGGCTGCATAAAATTCCATTGTGTATAGATACCACATTTTCTTAATCCATTCGTCAGTGCTGGGGCATCTTGGCTGTTTCCATAACTTGGCTATTGTGAATAGTGCCGCAATAAACATGGGTGTGCAGGTGCCTCTGGAGTAACCTGTGTCACAGTCTTTTGGGTATATCCCCAAGAGTGGTATTGCTGGATCAAATGGTAGATCAATGTTTAGCTTTTTAAGTAGCCTCCAAATTTTTTTCCAGAGTGGTTGTACTAGTTTACATTCCCACCAACAGTGTAAGAGGGTTCCTTTTTCCCGCATCCTCGCCAACACCTGTTGTTGGTGGTGTTGCTAATGATGGCTACTGTAACAGGGTGAGGTGGAATCTTAGTGTGGTTTTAATTTACATTTCCTTTATTGCTAGAGATGGTGAGCATTTTTTCATGTGTTTTTTGGCCATTTGAATTTCTTCTTTTGAGAAAGTTCTGTTTACTTCACGTGCCCATTTCTTTATTGGTTCATTAGTTTTGGGAGAATTTAGTTTTTTAAGTTCCCTATATATTCTGATTATCAGTCCTTTGTCTGATGTGTAGCTGGCAAATATTTTCTCCCACTCTGTGGATGTTCTCTTCAGTTTAGAGACCATTTCTTTTGATGAACAGAAGCTTTTTAGTTTTATGAGATCCCATTTATCTATGCTATCTCTTAGTTGCTGTGCTGCTGGGGTTTTGTTTAGATTAAAACTTCTTTATAAAGCTTTTGTATATGTTCTGTTAGATACAATGCTGGAGCTTAAGTTTAGTTCCTCTTGTTCTGCAGCTCTCTATACTGTTTTGTGCATTTGTCTCAAGACTACTCTGTATTTCCTATTTATTTACCACTCACACCTCACATTTTAGCTTGCTATATTTTATATATATCTTGGCCTTCAAAAACTTTCGGTGCTTTATTAGGTACTTATAAATCTTTTTTGTTATGATTGTTAAAGCATCTAGGATCTTTTTGTAATATAGCTGTACTGTCATTTGGACTATTTGGTATCTCATATTGCTAGAAGTTGAAATGTTTGATTAAAAATGTACAATTGAGTAATCCATGGCAAGATAAGCATTATTATCTTTAATTTTAGGGATACAAACACCATTTAAAAACATTTAGAGATGTAATACTTGCAATAAAACCTCACCTAATAAAAATCAGTTACTTTCTACTAAAGTGATTAATATTTTGTTGCCAACTGAAACTGTTTCTATTTGTAGTGATGTCATTAGCTTATGTTTTTTTCCAGATATAGGAATCAGATGATGTGACTATCAAAGCCCCACGGAAAACATGGTGCAAGGAAATAATATATATCTGGATTTAATTAGGTTAAAATGGGAGTCATTTTAGATATTTTTCTTGTTTGTCAATTGTAGTTGAAGTTCAGGATACCTCGTGCATTATTGAATCCTGTGGGATGGGTGACCATCTTTAGGTGCAGGTGGCCCAATGCAGAAAGCAAAGGGCTAATTAATGCAGAGCTATTTACATTTTTTTACATATGTGACAGATTCACATTTGTTTTCATGCTACATATTTTATTTAACTTCTTTGATTCCACAAAAATAGAAAACATCATTCAGTTGAGAAATATTTTGAGGTTTATTGTAAAAAAGGTGCTATATTATATTGTAAATGATTGCAAAACGGCATTATTAATTTACTTCTGTTTTTGTTGTAGGCATATATTCAGTGAAGCTCTTGGATCAAAGGAGCTTTAATTTATCTGGCTGTTGTACCAATATAATTTTATGCAAAATATAGTGGAAATCATAAATATTCAAATCGGGTAGGATGATAGAATTTAATGCCAGTTACACTTTATTGAGTGCTTATTACTAAGTAGCATTAATTAATTATTTCTCTCAATAACATCCTGATTAGATAGCATTATTAGTCTCATTTTTCAATGAGGAAACTGGATCTTTGAGGGCTGTTGCTTCTAATGAGGAATATATACCAGTGCTATTCAGACTTTAACATGCATATGGGTCATTTGTGGGACTGGTTAAGATCTGGACTTTTATTCAGTAGACTGAGCCAGAGATGATATATTTTTATTAAGTTCCCGTGTGCTTGGTGCAAAGGCCATGCGTTGAGCAGCATGAATGAAAGAGGATTCAAATTCAGGCATTTCTGACTTCAAGATCTGCATTCTTACTTATCATAAAATACATCCTCCTCCTGAAGAACACTGTAATCATAACAAAGAAGAAACAATGCCCAGGTGTTTTATAACCTATTGTTCATTGGAGACAGATGAAGAACTGAATGATCCAACCAATAGATATTCTAGAATGCTATGAAGTTTTCACTGAATTCTGTATCAGTTAACCATTTTCTAAAAACACAATTCTTTGAACTAAAATATATTATATTGAAATAAATTTCATTTTTACTTGAGTTTGGAAAAAAATGTTTAACTTTTAATATTATTTAGGATCAAGGTTATCAACAGAAGATACCTTTGCAAATATAGATTTAAAATCTGTGAAAGAAAAGTAAGCTGAACTGGATATTCTCTTACATGATTATTAAATAATTAACAGTTTTGTATCTGATAATTCAGTGTTTGGTTTTAAATGGAAGTGAACAACTGAAGTGTTTTTAGAGGAAACCATTGCTTTTCAATATCTGCAGTAGATGTGAGTGGGCATGCATGCATACAAATTTTATATATTTGAACATTAAATATTGTGTTCTGCCTTTGTAGCTTGTTGATTAAAAATTTAAATGTAATTCCTTTTACTGCTTTATGGTTAATTTGTATTTTTTTATGTTTGACTCTAAACTACTTCCCTCAATATTTTCTTATTAGAATTCATCTTGAATTTTATTCATACTGTTGTGGTCTTTTGATCTGCTCAATCAGCCAGCCTTGGGAAGAGATGAAAGACTAATCAATACACAAAACTTTTAGTTACTTTTGCCTTAAAACCATCTCTTTGATAGTAAAACAGACTTTGGCATTTAAGTATTTGGGATTTGGGGTTTTTTTTATTGAGAGTGTGAACTATGTAAAGCCATGTTATGATTTTGATCTTTTTTTGCATCAAGTCCTTATAGAAATTCTATGATGATGGCACATTAATATTTATTAATTATTATTTGTACATGAGGACATTCAGCTCACCAAAGTTCTTGTCCACTACTGCAGTTAGTGTGAGATAGTAGTACAATCCAATTTTAGGATTTTGGTCTAAAACTCCACTCTTTTTCTCCCCCTTGCACACACACGTTGACAATTTCAGTCATCTTATTTCCAAGCTGTATCTACTAAATGACTTCTTTCTGGCATTTGCTATATCTGTGTCTTAGAAACCAGGTCAATATAATGATTAACTTGCTAACATTGTTGGATCGTTCGTAAAGCAATCTCAAATCAATGTTTAGAAGCAAGAAAGAAACAAGCATTTAACATTGCTATTAACTTTCATTTAGCCTGAACTAGGCTGAAATGTCTGCATGTGTTAATGAGCAATTCATGGAAGAGACCTTTTAAACAAAACAGTCCAACCTGCGGTGGTGGCCTGGGAGAGATGTAGGTAAATGAATCAGTGGTCTCATTTCTCACCGTTCAGCCCAGCCTGGGGATTCGCTAAGGAAACAGAGTTCTAGATATTTTGCTCAGACAAAATGGATCAAGGTTAAAATAAACAAATTTTTCTAGTGATACTTTTCCAATTATGGCCTATCGTGTCTCTCTCTGGTTGTCCTGGTAACTAATTAAAAATGGTCTACTCTGTTATGAAGCAATAAATACTGTAATATATACTAACTCTTAATTCAACCTTCATATTCAGGTTATGAATAGATAATGAAGAGGAGAAAATGACACATCTTTCAAATGAGTGTTAAAGTAGGTTTGTTTTTTGTTTGATTCTGGAAGGACTAGATTGGTATTATTTAACCAAATAATTTCCTATGTTTTTTCAGCCAGGCCAGTGGTATTATGTCTTTTTTATGTGTCGGCAGTGCCAACAGAACTTGCTAAGAATACAGATTTCTAGTCTTCCTTCTTAGGGATTTTAATTACAGTAATATAGAAAGAAATCTGGGAAACATTAAGTCTAAAGAAGTGAGAAAAGAGGGCAGGAAAGAAATTGTGAAATGCTTTACAGACTCAAAAAATAATTAAAAATTTATTGTATTTGGCTGTTAGAAGTCATTGTTTTACTTTTGCAAGAACAGATACATTAGAATAAATAGGAGTGGAATGAAGACTGTATTGTTAAAGAATGATCAGGGAGTGAAAGATTGGCAAGATTTTTTTCTGGATTTTCATGAAGTTTGGGAGCACAGTGAAAAAGAAATGTGAAGTACTACAAAAGACTTGGTATTGTGTGGCTGGGAATGGTGGCTCACATATGTAATCCCAGGTAATTGTGAGGCAAAGATCAAAAGGATTGCAGTTTGAGGCCAGACTGGGCAAAAAAGTTAATGAGATTCCATCTCAACAAATAAGTTGGGTGTGGTGGTAGCTCTCTGTAATCCCAGCTATTGGGGAGCCATAAGTAAGAGGAGAGAGATCTAAGGCCAGCCCTGGGCACAAAAAAAATGTTGGGAGATACTATCTGAAAAATAACCTAAAGTATAACAGGCTTGGGGCATGGCTTAAGTGGTAGAGCTCCTGCTTAGTAAGTATAAGGCCTTGTGTTCAAACCCCAGTACTTCCAAAACAAACAAACAAACAAACAAAAAGCCCCCCAAAACAAAAGGCTGTTGCTTTTTCTTGATTGTTTTTGAGAATAAAGGACATAAAAACATGTTTATAGTCAGAAGACAAGCAATCTATGGAATCTGATAATAAGGGGAAAAATAAGCCTGAATGTTGAAGGATATTTTTTTTCTTGATCAAAGGGAAGGTGATGTTATATGCAAAGAATGAGCCTTGGGGGTATAAGAGATTATGATGAAGGTTTGGAGGAGTAAAGTTAAAAAAAGGTAAAAGGAGTCTACTGGGGTAATTAAAATGACTGGTGAGCAAAATTGAGGGCCTTCCTAACATTGAGAAAAAGCAGAAGATATAAAACACCTTTATATGCTAAGTCAGGTCTTAAGCTGCATATGAATGTCAGAATTATTAGACAAATTTGTATGTATGTGTGTATTTTGACAGTTAGTCCAAAATCTGTCTAAGGTTATAAACCTATCCAAGTTCAAGAGATCAAGAGAAAAATTCCTTTGGGAAAAAATGTGAAATACTGTGCCATTTCTTTTCTCTCAAGAGAAAGTATACTTCTCTTTAATCTTTTTGTAAAAGTCTTTGAGAGGATTGCTCATTTCCTCAAGTCAGAGAGGTACGAGGACTAGGCCATCCATATTTGTCTTGGAAAGTGAGATTGCTTTTATCTTGAGTTTGTTGTGTGTCTGTGGATGCCTGTGCACTGAGGCTGGGGACGCCTACCTAGTGGCAAGGCCATGAGAAGTGGCTTCAATGGGCATAAGTTTACACACCAACCTGGGCAGAAGTCCACATGTTTAAATACGATTAATTAGATTAGGCTACTAAAGGGTTATTTAAGCAGATTGTAGATTTATTTTCCCTCACATAAGAATAAATCCATAGATAGGTAGGTCAAGAGATTTCCAAAAGTTCCATAGTTATTTGTGTCTTTCTCACTGGACAAGCTTTGGCTGTAAGGGTGTGCGTGTTGCAGGGTGGGGATGTCATGTTTATCTGGGCCAGTGCCTTTCTGCACAAAATTAAAACACATATCCAAATAGCTGGTGACTACGTCAAGACGTTTTCCAGATTTAATGTGAGGTTTAGGGAAGAGAAGGAGCAAAAGAAAACATTGCTTTCTGTTAGCTTTTTTCATTTAGAGTTAGTCTTTGCTATAGTGACTATATTCATAAACAAATTGGCCTTCTCTAATAAATCTTGGCACAATATGAAGAATAGTAGAATGAAATGACTTTGTAATTCTTTTCAGACTGAGAATTGGCAGAGTAAGTTCTGTAAACCTGAAGGGTATTGAAGATTTGATCAACAAAAATGGAAGTACTTGAAACCATGAACCATGTTAGATAGCATCTGTTAATAGCCATGAATTAAAGAGTTCAAGAGTACATATTTTTGTATGGGTAAAGTGTAAGTTTGTAGGGAACAGTGGAGAAAAAAGAAGTTGTGATAAAGGACAGAAATTTCAGACATTAAGTGTTCTGGGTAATAAGAGAGGCATGAGTGAATGGGCTGGAGAAGACTGGGAGGTTTGGGAGTTTTAACTAATAGTTAGCATTTATTGAATGTGGTTCAGGTGCTTTTGTACGTTTTTCCATACAGTGCTAACATAATTTCATTACAAATGAAAAAGTGAAAGCTCTGGGAAGTTCAATAATTTGCCCAATCTTACCCTGCTAGCAAAGAATCCAAACTTAGTTGTGAATGTCCACAGAAATCTGTGGTGGTGTCTTTCTTATTAGTTTAAAAACTTATGTCATTGAATTTTCATAGTGCACCGTCTGAAGCTAAGAATGATTACATGACTTCACCAAATCTTATGTCGAGTGAGAGATTTGGGTTTGAATTCTTGTATTTGTATTATCTTTCACCAGTATGCATCCTGTTTCTCACCTCTATGGCATCTTAATTACTTAGCCAAAATTTATTTATTCATTCAAATCAAAGCACTCCAGGTGGTATATAGCCACTATATCTAAGAAAGCCGTGCTAATAATACCTCTGGACCCCAGTGTACAATGGAATGTTAGTCCTTCAAACTCAGCATCCTTCTTAACTTTGTTTGCCCTGCTGAACCTAACACCCAGGGCATACTTTATCTAGCTATTTACCAAGTAAAATACAGACACGGTCTACAGAATCTTGCCAGTTAATGGTTTCTGAGTGGAAATGTTTCCTGATTTTTGACATCCAGTCTTCACAGATGAAACAGTTCCCAGTTATATGTTTTTGTTTCTTGGTTTCTTTTTGCTGATCTAATAAGGTTACTATTTGCAGTCACATTCTCTAAAGTCAGTATTTTAACAATATGGTGTATGAGCAGGGTCTTGATTTGCATTCAAAATATAATTATTGAAGGATCATATGTTAAAGACTGGTTGCCAGTTGATTGGCTTTTGACAGGTAACTGAATCTTGAGGGTTCTAATTTCATCAATGGATTAATCCACTGATGAATTCATAGCTGAATGAACTTTCAGGAGGTAGGCCCGGTTGGAGGAAGTGGGTCCTTGAGGTGTGCCTTTCACCTAGACCCTTCCTTTCCTGCTCTCTCTGTGTCCTGGTCTCTGTGAGGTGAGCAACATTGCTCCACCAGTCACAGCATTGTCCTTCAGCAAGCCTCACAGTAATGGAGCCATTCGTGCCTGAGGGAAATCTTTAAAGCCATGAGCTGAAATAAAGTCTTCTTCCCTTTTTCTTAAGTGCTTTGTGACAGCAAAGGAAACTGACCACCACGATTATTAAGACATCATATTCCTGTGGAGATACTTTGAAGTGTAGGTCAGGTGCCAACCAAGGAGATATGTATGTTTCTCTCTAGCTCTGAGAGGTCAAGTAGGGCCTACAAATATCTGTTTCACTGTTGGATCAGGAAGTGATGTTTGTACTTCACACTGTAATATACAGCTTATTACATTTATTGTTGCACCTTGTACTTGAGAAGTAGATATTTTACTATTTTATTTAGGATTTAAAAAGTTGGCTGGGGATTTGGATTGATAGAAATACATCATGTATATTTTGGTCATTTGAAATAATAAACAATAGTCTATCAGAATTTCCACTCAGAAAATCAGATTTCTCTGAAGCAGATCTTGGATTTAAATGGGAGATGCCCATATTTCTTGATAGCATTTGTTAAAATGTTAAATTGAAATCTCCAGATATATCATCACATTAAGTGCTGTTTAGAACTCTTGAATTACAGTAAGAAGGAAACAAATCTATTTGCTTATAATTGGGCTGGTAGTCTCTACCACACTCAGCTTTTCAATTTTTACAGCATTTTCTTTTGATCAGTATATTATTTAAAGGTTAGCAGTGAAGTGTTTTTAAACAACACTTTGTGTTGTAAATCATTCTGTGGTGGAGAGGGCATTCTCACCCCCATGCTCCCCATCCCCATTCCATTCCATGAAGTCGTGTCAGCACTTCATGAACAAAGACACTTTAGGAAAAAGGTAGTTGTCAAGATAGAAGGCACTATTAATGGTATAGTGCACCTGATTCTTTAATGGAAGGCTTAGACAAAAGGTTTCTATTCAAAACAATCTCTTTAGGAAATATGACTCTCAGTCTCTGTTGGCTTTAGGATAAGAAAGTAGTATTTAAAGTATCAGCAAGAGCATGACTGTATTGACAAGTTGACAATGATAATATATGGTCTGATAATACAGCACTTGCAAAAATTTAGGGTGAAAAGGGAATGGTGGCTTTGTTGTCTATATTGAGGAAAATAAAGAATCAGGTGAAATGACTTGCAAAGCTCACACAGGCAAAACGACATAATTTGTGGGGCCTAGTAAAAAATGTGCCAGATACTGGTGGCTCGTGCCTGTAATCCCAGCTACACAGGAGGCAGAGATCAGGAAGATCACAGTTTGAAGCCAGCCCTGGCAAATAATTAATGAGACCCTATCTCGAAAATACCCATCACAAAAAGGTCTGGTGAAGTGGCTCAATGTGAAAGCCCTGAGTTCAAGTCCCAGTACTGCAAAAAAAAAAAAAAGTAACTGTGAGGTTACTTTTTGTTAAAAGGTTTTTAAGATATTTAGAATGGTAGCAGCGGAGAATTAAAATAAGGTTGGGGTTTTTCTGAGTGGAAGCCAGACTGCTAGCATAGGTGTCACACCAAGAAGGTGGTCGGTCCTACACACAGGAGATTGGTGATGGAGCTGGAACTAGGATTTGGGATTCTTAACTACTTGTGTAGTACTTAATCTGAAATGATAGGTGTCAAGTTTTTCCTGGTAACTTAACAGTCTATGAAATTTGTGATGATTGGTGCAAGATAGTCCCAAAGTGAGGGAAAAAAGAAAATAATCCATATATCATTCCATTTCTGTTTTTACAAAATAGCAAACTGTCTCAAAAGAAATGTTTTGATCTGAATATGCTAGTGTTTTATGTAAAAATAAATATGTGTAGACAAACACTGCTGCTCCAGGGTCATGCCTCCTTGATTAATTTAATGGAATCTAAATAGATTATCACATAAATTCACAATCTGATCAAGTAATATTTGTTAACAGAAAACACCATTTGTCCAATTACAAAGCTGAACTTCAAAGTGGTGTTCTGATTCCTTAATGTTGTTAACTTTATTTTCTTATTCATTGATATTTAGTTTTCCTTTCCCATTGACCACTTCTTTTTCTCCCAAAGAATTACTTAAACTGTCAACCTTCATCTGTGAATTCATTTTCTAACATTTACCAAGTGATGTGAAGGCAGAACTTCTTTGTGAGATGCCTAATTTCATCTTGGCCTTTTATGTATACACAGGAGTTCTTTTGAACCTATATTCCATAATTTTTCAGAGGGGAATGAAAAACTGCATTTGCAAAAGTAAGTTGCCTGTGCTTGCCTTAAAAATCCCCTGACACAATTTACTATTAGTATGGATGGGATGTTCTGCTAATTTGATTAAAGTGGGATAGAATCATAAATCTTCAACAAAGGTTGGGAATTCATTTTTAAGTCCTCTCCTTTCAGGCAGGTGAATGTCTAATTGCCAAAGTGGGGGAGTTGGCTGCTCATTTTCCAAATACTATTACCGATTAAGCTTTCACAATTATGAAGTTCAATTATTGTTGCCTAGCTGTCACTGTATCTAATTTAAACCTACTTTGTTTTCTGTCCTGTGTATGTTAAAATTTGACTGACATTCTCCTGGAAGATGAGTATGTGTGTGAGTGAGAGTGTGGAGGTGGTGGGAACCATTATCAGCTCATCACATCTTAGTGTTCTTGGCAACTAATGATGGCTTTCAGTCAATAAGAAATCACTATTGCCAGACATTGTGTTACAAGCTTTGTACACATTATCACATTTCACCCTCAGCACGACCTTATGAGGTAGATAGGTTATTGTGAAATCTTCTTCTATATAATCTGTGTCATCTTCTGTTACCTAGTGAAGACCAAACCATCCAAATCTGTCTGAAGTGTGAGGCAGCAGAAGTTTTTAGTTCAGGTATCCCTGACTGAGGTCTGTGCTTTGTAATAATGTGCTGTTGTTCTATAACCTAACTAATTTTGTTTTGAAGAGAGAGAGAGAGACCAAAATCAATTGTTATACTTTTATAATGGCGCAAGTATTATGTAGCAAAGTATAATTGCAAGTTAATAATCTTTCATTTGCATATGATCTGGTTACAGCAAAGCTACTATATTCTCTGTGGTTGTGTTAGATGATTGTGATATAATGTTTGTAGATATACAGCGTGTCCATATAGTAAATAATCTAAACAGTAAACTGTAGTAGAAGGGATGGGGACTTAGCACAATGGTAGAGTGTTTGCCTAGTTTGTGCAAGGCTCCAGGTTTTATCCCCAGCACCACTTAAAGACAAAAAGAAAAACAGATAAAAAGAGAAAATTGTCTAAGATGAGAGAGAGAGAAAGCTAGAGAGAGAGAGACTTATCAGTATTTCATGGAGATTTTCATGTGACTGGCTGTTAATTTAATCTTTATGGCCTTAAATGAATATATTGTTTTGCATTCTCCTCTTGGTAGAAGTTTAGTGTGTTTGTTTTTATACAGATAATTTTTTATAGTACATCTGTACATATATGTGGGAAACCTTTTGATTACTTTATTGGAATTCATGTAAGTTGAACGCTTGTGTCAAAAAGCAGATAGGGTATTACTTATGTCTTTCTTTTGATAAAATGTATATCTTTAATCTTTCCATTAATTATTTTTCTCCCTTTTTTTTTCTTTACTTGGCTTTACATGAAGGGCTTCTGATAGACTTAGGCAGGAGTGACCAGGTGACATTTGGTCTAATATAATAAAGTTAAATACGCTATAAGTTAGCATTAATTTTAAATGATAGATATATTTTTAATTATTATAATAATGTCAAAAACTCATACTGTTCTGTAGATTAGTGCCTTTGTTGTTGGCAATGTAATCAGTTCAAAATGAACAGGCTGGTTGGGGCAAACATCTGTTTTCCAGATTTATTTTTAAAAAAACCAACCTCAGAGTTGCAGTCTCTGATTACAGGTACAGCTCCTGTGCTCTGTATTGCCTGTAGTACCCCAGCCACAGGCAGCATGCCAGCAATCCACACTGTGGCCAGGTGACCCTCCTGTCACATTCCTTGTGTTCTAGGGCAGCTGACACCATCAAGAGAGCAAAAATCAAGTAGTGTTGTGAGAGCTGAGGCATTAGATACAGAACACTCTCTAGTGCTTCTCTGGTTAACTTGTCCTTTCAGTCTTAGGACACATTACTCCCCAATTACTGACACTCATACAAATGTCGGTCTTTTGTGAAACAATCACCCCCAATTGGTGACATTGCCTTTTCTGAGAAATTCTAGGTCTGCTGATAAAAAGGACCAGTAATAAATAATAATGACTCATTTTCTGCAAGAGGGTTTAGAGAAATTTATTGCCCTATATATTATTGCCTATGCCATTTTTTTCAAGCACAACAACATAATGTGGCCTCTTAAACAGGAAAATAATTAAATAAATCATCCACCCTGATATTAACGCTTTCAGAACCTCTCGGTGGAGTGTACACTCACATAGCCATTTTGCTTGTAGTTCATCCTAACAAGCTTAACTCCTGCAGACATGTTCATTGGGCATGTTTAAGCTTAAGATATCAAAATAGATTAATACAGCATATAATAATTTCTGATGTCTTTGCAGTTATATTTTGACTCACTAATATCCAACAATTTTTCAAGTTAATTCTCACAATATCTCAGTAGAACGATGATTTTTTTAATTTATATTTTGAAATAGCTAAAAATATCAGATATCTTATATAAGACCTTACAATGAAAGGATAATTAAAATTTATTAAATGCCTGCCTAGACTCTGTTTATTTGTTTATTTGCACTTACTTATTTAATTCATAAGTCTACCACTTCCAAACTGGATATTTAATATTGTCTTTATTTTATAGAAATACCTAGCCCAAGGATTTGTATCCAGATTCACTTAATTCCCAAGCTTTATAGCAATATTCTGCGTGCTTTGCACATATTACTCTATGCAGTGCTTCATTCTCTAGCTCTTCTCCTCCCTCTGCTCTTTCTCCTCCTCTTCCTGTCCTTCTATTTTGTCTTCATATTACACAGTGAGATAAGATGGGGAAGTATGTATAGAACTGGAAAGTTTTAAGTATATTATCCAAGTCATGTGGTTTTAGGGTTGGTATTTTGTCTCAAAATAAGATTATATAGCATTGTGTTTTGCATCAGCTGTGCTGTGCAAATGAAGTAATAATGATAGTTTATTTCAATCTAATTAAAATTAAGTATAGGAAGAGAAGACAGAGAGGAAGGGATGGAAAGAATAGAGGTACGGGAATCTAGCCTTTCTGTTCTCTAGTCTCACTTAATTGTATTAGGAATTTACATAAACCTGAGTGATGGATTTGTCTGATGGAGACAGATATCTTAAAATCCACAAGTTTTTACCCAGTTCAGTGTAATGACTTAGGCTTATATATGAATACCAATGGTTTTAGAGTAATTTAGCTGTAAGCCACACCCAGCTGAGGCTGGTATGCCCATTAGTAAATATGTTTTGAAAGTGTTTTATGGAAACTTTGGTCTTACATATTAAGGCTTATACAGTCATGCTATAAAGATCAAAGTTAATGGAATGTTTTTCTTCTCTGAACTTGAGTTTAGATATCATGCAGTTATTCACTCTTATCATAACCAGTGGGATCAGTAACTTTTTTGATATTATATTCTCAGTTAGTTGGCATTTCAGTAAGTGAAATTTTACTTGCTCTTCTAAGGTATCCATTGTCAGCAAAGCTGCACAGCCGAGTAAATCATTTGCAGCTCTAAGTGTAAGGAATGCTTGATAATAAAGCACGCTTTGAGCTACAAAAAGTGAGAGTGCAGGGCCTTTATGTAGTTAAAGGATATGACCTCATAAACTGTTAAAGAAGAAAGAAGGAATCAGGTAGTGGGACAGGTGAAACGTGGAGGCAGCTGAGTTTATCTGTAGAGTATAAAGAACTAGGAAAACCCCCTCAAGATTCCTATCATGTATTCACTGTCATTCTCTCACCTCAAATAATTGTTCGCTGAAGCTTTATAATTTTGCAAATGATGCTCTCTTTTGGGAATAGCTTTTTCTTTAATTTCAGTGATGCCAAATGTCTGCTCATCCTTGGGCCAGGAAAATCAGGCCTGCTTAATGTTGCTGCACTCCCATGATCAAATTTCTCTTCTAAATGGTAATCTCTAGTCCTTAGCTGACATTTCACACCAATTGCCCCATTGCTGTTGGAAGCTAAATCAGCATATTAAGAAGCAGCAAGTGGTGTCTAAAGCCTGCCCTGAAAAAAGTTACTACGTTTTAGTTACCGCACATGTTCCCAGCTGCTCTCCCTTAAGTATTTTAGACATGCTCACTGACTGGAAGCAACATTTCTCAGCTGCATGTGAGGCACACTGAATAAATACTGGAAGGAGGACAGTTTAAAGACTTAAAAGCAGTTCCTGTCAAGGCAGGCCATACTTTTCCTCTCAGCCACACACACACAAGAGAATTATCCCTGTGATCTGCCTGTTTTATTGCCACATAAGTGGGCGTCCATTACAGAGGAGCTGGCAGTGTACATTTTTGTTGTGTTTGTGTGACAGTAGTAATTTCCCACTTCTCTATTTAGTGACAGTCTTTACAAAGGAAAACAGTGTATGCATTTTAAGAAGCAGTCAGCCCAAAAGACTTCTGGGTATTCCTGGTAGCTTATGGAAAAGTAGAATTGTAGAATTATACTTATATGGTACAGTCTTTAGAAATTGGGTAATATTGAACTGGCGTTAACCAAGAGACTGAGGTCTGCTTGAAGTGGCTTTAATTACATTGGTACACCCTTTTCTGATTCACTTTGTAGGGTTAAGAGTTTATGTATTACTGGAGAGGGTATTTTGTTTTATATACTAACAGATAAAATTGCTTTTATATATTAACAGATAAAATTGCTTTTATATATTAACAGATAAAATTGCTTTACTTTTCTTTCCTCTTAAAATAAAATGTCATTTTGTTGTGTTTGCTTCTCATTGTCAGAGAGGGAAAAATCTCCTTGGTCATCTCTTTTTAAGGCAGTGGATTGTTCTCTGAAAAGTTGGGAGTGGTGAGAGAAAAGAGAATTGGAGTTGAAGTCAGCAAGGGTCAGAGTATTTGATACTGTTTTTTTCCATTTTACTCAGAGAAGAGTAGTTTTATTAATGTCTATTACACATTTAGTTATGAACAATATAATTGAGTTATGGGTATATGCAGAAATGCAAACAAGTAGTATTTAATGAGAGACATTAGTTTAGGAACATTTCTGCCTGTGAGTGATTAGGACACTATATTAAATATTAATAAGACAGTAATTTTAATTTAAAGTAAGTAATCACTATAAAAATAATTTAAGGGTACTTTATTATGTATTTCTTTTCATAATTCTTAGTGATTCTATTTAAAATGTGTAAATATAAATATTAAAACAGAAGTACTTTTGTTATTTGTCAAATACAATATATATTAAAGTTTTGATTTTTTTTTTAATCTAACTTTTTGACACCTGGATTTCCCATAAAATGAAGCTAATATTGTTAGCATACTTCCCACTTTGTGATATTGATCTAATGAATTAATTAAAATTTCTACCTAGTAATTGCAAAACTTAACTAGTGAATAAACCATCTTGAAAAAGGGAGAATTAAGTTACATTTAGATTAAATCTAATATTTGAGGAAATCAGTTTATACACAAACACATATGGAAATATGTGGTGAAATGCGATGATTGTCTTATTTCTTACTCAGGATTTAATTTTCTAGAATCTTAATTTCCTCATCTTCATGAATGGCATTTTATTTTGAATGAAATAGGTGAATTTTAAAAGAGGGATTAGTAGGGAAGTGGAAAGGGAGGAAAAATGGGAAAGGGGATAAAAAAGAGTAGTAGGGGTGTAGATATCAAAATATGTACATTATATGCATGTATGGAAATGTCATAATGAAGCCCTTTGTGCAATTAATATATGGTAATTTAAAAAAAAGAAAAAAGATGCAGTTTAAAAACTTACTGTGTCTCTTACTTAGCATTGTCTCACAGGATTGTTTGTATTTCATTTTATTATTTATTTATTTATTTATTTTGCAGTGTGGGGATTGCATTCAGGACCTCCTGTACTCTACCACTTGAGCTATAACCCCAGTCCTTTTCTCTTCGGTTATTTTTAGGGTAGGGTCCAAGGCTAATCTTTTTTTATTATTTTTATTTCTTTTGTTCATATGTGCATATAATGTTTGAGTCATTTTTCCCCCCCCTTCATTCCCCCCTCCGCCCTCTCCGTTTTCCTCCATCCCCTCCCTCTCCCCCCTTACCCTCTTCTCTACCAGGCAGAAACTATTTTGCCCTTTTCTCTAATTTTGTTGAGGAGAGAGTATAAGCAATAATAGGAAGGACCAAGGGATTTTGCTAGTTGAGATAAGGATAGCTATACATGATCCTACTCCTTATTTCTCCTACATAGCTGGGATTACCTATTGTAAAGGGAGAATTCTGCCCACTCACATTTTACATAATGGCTGAAAAACTTGATTTTATTCTTTTCATCCTACCGTATCATTCTATAAAGCTGTTGTATCTTATTTTTTCCTGTTCTGATAAAATTGTTCTCTTTTCCATCTTCCCCTGTGGTAGGAAGCTGTGGAAGTTTTAGGATTCATTCATGGTTTCTGTCCCTTCCCCTAGTCTTTAAATGATCCTGTCATTCACTAGGTACCAGTTAGTTTGCTATTTAAGATGTAATGTTTCTCTCCACTTTTTTTCTGCTCCGCTGCCTTCCTCAGTCCAATTGAGTCAACTTTGAGAGACAGATTATTTCTTATTAGCATTTCCTTTGCAGTCTGTTTTTTCTGTGTCAAAAGTGCATTTTAAGCATTTGTGTTTTGTGTTTTCATTCTTGTCCTTTGGTACTGGTTGATGGTATCTTGTTGTTTTCTGTCCTCCAAGCTTCAGGAGGGAGATCTAGGGTCAATCTCTTTGTTGTATGCTTTAAGTTCATTGTGTTCATTATGTCTCAAAGCTTGTAAGAACTTTATCTATATTTGGAATACAAGAATTTTTTTTTTTAACCAGAATATGCTGGGGTGAGGCTTGTTTCTTGTCCTTCCATTTTACTATTCAGCCATTTTGATCTCCAGACCCAGGTCTTTCTTTACATCCTGTTTAGAGTCTGAACAGTAGGTTGGGCTTCTGGAACTCTTCTCCACAATTTTAGCTTTTCCTTTATTATTTCCTGTCATTTAATTTTTCTTCAATTTGAGTTTCTTGCATTTGAATTTCCAGGCCACAAATTTAGACATCCACAGTGATTATTCTCTTAGTCAATTCTTCTGCTTTCTTTTTATTATGAAATCCTTGATTTGATTTGAATGTTTTTTCTCTTGTATTTGTTTATTTTTTTATTGGTAGATTTGTCCATCTCCTTAACATGCCTAATTTCACTGAAATATTTTCTGATTATTCCACCTGTTAGACTTATGATTTTTATCTATCCTTCCTGGGACTCTCCTCTGGTTATGGAAATATACTCATGCAGGAATCCTATTGAGGTCAAAAGGCAAAGGATGGGAACATGTGGTAACAAAGCTTGCAATCATCCTTTTTGACTTGAGAGTCCTTGCACTTCTATTATTCAAGCCTAGGGGAAGCTAACCTCACTTATTTGGCTTCCTCCTGAACTTTTTTTTTCTCCAGATTTATACTATTTAAAAATTTTTTAAAAATTGCCAACTTACAGAAAATAGACTATTTCATGTCTACCCATATTCCCCTAAAGTTAACATTTACCCACATGTACACTATTGCTCCCCATTGGCCTCTGCAACACTGTTCTTTTGATGAACGGATTGAGAACAAGTTGTGGAAATCATTCTTCTTTGCTTTCTGAGGGCAGAAGAATTTCATGGGAGACTGTATCCAACTTGGTGTGGGAGTGGAGGCAACAGATTAGATGCTGTCTTAATCTGTTTTCTGTTGCAATAACACAATACCTGAGACTGAGTAAACTATAAATTAAACAGATTTATTTGGCTCAACTAATATGATTGTTTTGACCAGAGTGTCCAAGTACTACTACACTGGCATGCTGGCAATTCACCCCGTCCTGTCCTGTCTGTGTCCCCCCCGCTCCACCGCGATATCACAAGAGTGTACAGAGGAGCAAAAGGGCAAAGTACCATACTTTATAACAACACATTTTCTTAAGAACCAGTCCAGTCATGCAAGAACTGAACCAATTCCAGAGACAGCATTAATTCATTCCTGAGGAGGAGGATGAGCTCCTCATACCTAATTACCTTCTACTGTGACTCACTTCTTAAAGATTCCACCACAAAACTACAACACTAGGGACCAGTCTTCCAGCACTTGAACCTTTGGGGGAAAATCATATCCAAACCATCACACACACTCTTCCTGGATCTTCTCCTTTCTAGTCTTTAGACTCAGTTTTGATACAAGTTCCTGTCAATGTTAAGTGTCTTTGGGGACATAACTATTGGAGAGTTCTTTCCCCTTGGGTCATGTTACAGGCTAAATTGTGTTCCCAAATTCATATATTGGTCTCTTAACCCCCAGTAACTCAGTCTGTGAAGTATTTGGAGACAGAATCTTTAAAGTGGTAATTAAGTTAAAATTAATTTATATTAGGGTTTTTAGGGTGCCCTAATTCAACATAGCTGGTGTCCTTTAATAAGAGACTATGGATATAGACAGAGGGAAGACCATGTAAAGATATAGGACCAAGTCAAGGATAGAATTCCTGAGAAAAACCAACCCTTCTGACAACTTGACCAGGACATCTACCTTCCAGAATAGTTAAAACCAAATTGCTGTTGTTTAAGCCAGCTATTCTTTGTCATGGTAGCCCTAAACAAGCTGATTCAGATCTCAATAGAAGCAATTGTTCCTAGGTTCTCAAGCAAATGGCCTGACTGATTGATTGGAAGTAGAGATCCAGAGAGATGTAGTGAGGTTACCATGCTCCCAAAATTCATCCCACCAAGAGAAATCCCAGTCATTAAATGAAAAAAAAAAAACATTTATTATTATCCATTTTAACCATGTGAAAATAGAACATAAATACTTGGATTGTTCTTTTTTATTTTTCAGTTGTAAATATTTATTTTAGATTATTTTACATAGTTTAAAATTACATAAAATTTAAGCCACATCATTAATCAGTAGGAGAAAATTGCTTGCAAGTAACTATAGGGAATATTCACACCTGAAAGTCTTGGTTGCTTCCAGCATTCTGTCACAAAATTTCCTATAGGAAGGTATAAATTTCTATTCATGTTTATTTATGGACAACTTTTTTCACCATTGATTATGCACCACTTACTTTTTATAAGAAGATAATATGCTTAAAAATCTAGAGCAAGAGAGACAAGGCTATTGTTTTGTTTTTTTTCCCCCACATTGGAATATGATGTCAGGTGGTTCAAGAATGACTTCTGAAGCCACTTTTAACATTGGTCACTTTTGCTTTGCATCATCACATTCTCATTGGAATAATGAGAATAAGATTATCTCATTCACTGCTGTGCCATATTAAAATGATATTATTACTGTTGCTAGAGTGATTGGACTTTTTTAAGAGAGAAGAACTGCTATTTAAAATTAATAAACATTTAGTTTCTTACCTGAATATGAATAAGTAAATTAATTAAAGTTCTAATATTTTTAAAAAGAAAAGTAGCTTATAAAGTTTGAGCAAAATCTCTCAGGAGCTATAAGATTGCTGATGTAGAATTAGCACATCTCATTAATTTGTATTTTCTTGCAATTCTTCCTACCTATTGTTGATATCCACTACATTAACTTGGTATGCTGACTACAGAAACAACTAAGAATACAGCTTTTGCCAGAAGTCTCATTATCTCAGTGTTTGGAAGAATTGGGCAAAACATTTTTTCTCTGGCTTTCTCAGTTTCTTTAATGACCAGCATGTACCTGACTGACAGAATAAATGCTTTTAGCATTTTGAACATAAGTACAGTTCTTTTAGTGTCTGTAAAAAATTAATGAAGGCAAATAGAACTTTTTTCCCCTTTAATTTTCAACTGAAATAAGATGACAAGTATAGCAAATATAGAAAAAAAATGGAAGCAAGCAAAAGTAAGTATGCTGGCAATCCTTAATCCTTTGAGATTCAGATATAAAAGAAACCCAGACATTAAGATAAAAAAGGTAAACGGATTAAGTATTATTAATTCATTTAATTCTTTTAGAAAGATATGTGCTCTTCCACAGAAGCATTGGATATAAACAAAAGTAGGCATAAGTAACGTTTATTAGTTTACTTTAAAGTATATATGTACATAAGCAGTTGAGTAGATATTATTGATACAATAATAGTATTTTTATTTAAAACTTAAAGTAATATTTTAAAAATTATAAAATATATGTATTCAATGTAGGAAATAGGAGAATGAAAAATACTTTAAATTGTACTACCCAGAGATAGCCATGATCTGTATTTTTAGAAAATACCTTTCCATTATTTGTGCACAATTATTTACTTTAATATTTAAGGTCATACCAACATACTTTGTATCCTTGTACATGTATGTTTATACTCTCACAAGATACATTGTTTTAGTTCCAATGCATTGATTTAAAGATTATACCAGTTATTTTACAGAGTGGTTGTCTGAAACTCATATATATTAAATAGTTATCTGAAGATCACAAAATTTGTTAGTTATGGTAAGAATGAATTGAAATAGATAATAATGCTTTTGTTGTAAACATTACATTGTAGATTTCTCTAACATATCACTATGCCTCTGATGTTTTCCCACATAGATAGATTACTATTTCTTTGTGATATGGTTTTTAATAGTTGTGTCAACTATCTTTTGGAGGTACTAGAATTTACTTAACAAGGCTACTTTGGTAGATTATTAGACTGGATTTATATTTGTTGATTTATATAAAATATTGGGATGAATATTATTGTAGACAGTCATTTCCCAAATCTTGGATTATTGTCTTGAATAAATGGCAAAAATTAGAAATTAGCATTAAGGGCGTGCACATTTCAAGACTTTTAATTATATGTCTTTATAATGAGCTCTGGAAGTTTGTCCCAATCTTTGAATGCACTAATTTCCCAGTTTATCCACTTTGTACATATCATTTGAAAATATATGTGTCAACTATATAAATGAAAATATTATTAATTAAAGGTAAAAACTAAAAATTTAGAACTCTAATATTTGACACAGAAGTTTTTGCTAGAGTTTATAAATTCATGAAAACTTAATCAAGAAATTTAAAATATATTGTTATAAAATATTAAAGTATATTATTGAAAATAATACATTATTTCAAACATTCTTTGTTTATATAAAAAACTTTATTTAAAAAGACCTAAGAACAGAAATATTTGGAAATTGGGTATCAAATTTTCTACCATTTAAGGAGTTGCTGGAAATACAAAGGAACATTATTAGGCTACTCATAAAAATTCTGTCCTTTCATTGTGGATTGTTAGGACAATAAATACATTGTATACTACATGTAAAATATTTTTATATTTGGATTTATGAAATTTCTGATAGAAAAACATTCACCAAAATATACACCCAAAATATTGGTAACTCATTAGGATATCAACCCTTTAGCCATTCACCTTTTTTGCTGTCTCAAATTTTATGCAATGTGAATGAGATTACAACATGTAAGTTAAATAGCAGCACTTACATTTGGATGCTATTTATAAATTAATTATCTTCTTTTGAAAAATTTAAATTTGGAAGTTGTCATCACTGTTTCATTAGAATCACTAACCCATAATCAGACTCTAGTCCCTTATAATTATATTGAAATATTTGGACTGTTTTGAAAGATAAGATCATATACATATCATGAATATCTTAATGTTTGAAAACTGTGTCATTTATAACTTAATATTTTCATTTAGTAATATTTAGCTAAATATTATATTTTAATTTTTATCAGTATAGTAGAAATAAATGGATTAGATAAAAATTATTAGTATTCTGATTGCTGTAACCTTACTTTACATACTTTATGAAGTCTTTCTTTAGTTGATTGTCATTTACTGATGACCTTGGTTAAAAATGGTTATTTGTACACAAATTTGAGGAAATGTAAATAATCACTATTAAAACATGGTCTTCATACTTATGATAAAATAACAACAAAACACTGAGGGTTTTTGTGTGCATTTTGGATGAAAGTAGTTTCATTTGAATTACTCATGCTTTCAGTTTTGTATTTTGTGGACAGACTGATTTTATATTGCATGAAGAACTTTTCAAATTCTTATTCTTTTATGTTTAAAATATTATCCATTAGAATAAAATCTGTATATTTTCATTAAGGCCTTTTGAGTCCTTTGATGATTTGCTTTGTCTTTCCTCTCTTACTTGATTGCATTTCTCTTACTTCAAGCAATGCTTCATCTCATGGGTCTTCTTTATTTTCCTTCTTACCTAAGAATATCTGTTCCCTTTGCTTAGAAATACCTTCCTAGTGTAGTGTTTATCTTTATCCAGTAGGTCTCAGTATGAAGGTCAGTGGATCAAAATAGCTATATTTGCCTGCATTACTTAATTCAGACACCCTGTTCCCAATTGTTATTCGGAATTAGAGACATCTTCCTGTATTACCTTCAGAGGAATCATCAGAAATTGGTAATTACTGAAGTTTTTTGTTTGTTTCATTGTTTCCCTGCACAATAAAATCCATAAAGATCCATTTCAGTTTTCCTCAAGTCTTTATGTCTATAGTGCCTGATGTATAGTGATAACAGCCATTCTGTCTTGGAATTATGGTAACTGATTTCAAACTATACTACAGAGCCATAGTAACAAAGCAGCATGGTATGGACCAATGGGATAGAATAAAATATCCAGAAGTAGGCTCCAGTGAGTAATGTCACCTGCTTCTTGACAAAGGTGCTAAAACATACATCGGAAAAGATAGCCTCTTTTAACACGTGGTTCTGGGAAAAAAGTGGATATTCATATGTATAAAATTGAAACTAGATTCCTGTCTTTTAACCTGTATGAAAAAAAAAACAACTCAAAATGGGTCATAGATCTTAATATAAGACGTGTAACATTGACACTACCAGAAGAAAACATGGAGCAACAATTTGAAGATAAAGGAATAGGCGATAGTTCAGGAAATAGGAGCTAGCATCAGCAAATGTAATTGTACCAAATTTAAAAGCTTCTGCACAGTAAACAATACAGTCAACACAGTGAAGAGACAGCAAACAAAGTAAGAGAAAGTGTTTTCCAGATATTCACCCCACCAGGGTTTAGTATCTAGAATTTTTTAAAAGCTGAAAGAATTAAACAGAAAAAAAAAGCCAGTCAATAAATGGACAGTGAGACTGAACACTTTTCAAATGAAGTACAAATGGCCAGTAAATAGTTTTGTTTTCTTAATAGTCTTTCTCAAATATTCTGAGTTTCTATAATACTATTCATTTAGGGCTTTCAAAGTGAATGTGAGCCATATTTATGTAATTGCCACTCATGTGATGATAAAGCTTACAGTCTGAAGGAAGTAACAGTGAGGACACTTTGAAGTTATATGGCTGTTTTCTCACTTTTAAAATTAAACAGTCCTTGCTCTAGTTTCTCAGAACAAAATGACTGCACACGCACACACACATACACACTAGGAATGAGAAGTTCGAAACCTTCTCTCCCAGATAAACAATCAAAAACAAAACAAAGAGACCCACTGAGAACAGTTTATACAAAATCACTTTTCACATTGATATCATCATATAGTATTTGTTCAATGTTAACATATTTAGTGATAAATAGAAATAGTCTCCTTCATTTGTCAGGTCAGACAAAAATTATATTCTATTTATGGTTTTGGATTTATTAATTTAATTTTGTGTCCTTTTTGCATTATTTTTAAAGTCATAATGAAATTTAAAATAAAGAAATTAAAGTGCTGTAATCTCCAATTTTAAAGAGAATAAATGCTGTCATGCATGTTAATAGTATTATAGAAAAGAATGGAAAATCTGTATTGTAATTCCTGAAATATATAAGCTTAGAAATAAGAAAGGACTTTATAATGTGACTCTGTAATGTTGTCTGTCTGTCTTTTAGTGGTACTTGCAGTCTTTTTCTCTAATAGATGTTAGTAAACTCAGAAATTGAAGAGATGTTGATTTGTGGAAACATCTACATTTGTCTTGGATTTTCAGTTTGTGGCAAACATAATACTATTTAGAGTCATCACTTCCACACTGATTGTTACTTAGTAATTCTAACATAGTCATGATGTGACAATGGCTGCAAACATTTATTTTCATTGAATTGATTTGAACTTTTTTGGATAACATCTTCTAATTAGCGATGTATTTCACAATCATTTTGTTTTAATATATTTAATGAGGGATATTTTTCTTTTTATATTAAAACCTCAATTGTATCCTGCTTGATTCTAATTAAAACTACCCCTTGGCAATGAATTATGCTCTGATATATCCATACCACATGTGTAACTGTTGAAAATTATGGTGGAGTCTGTGGTAATAAGGTTGCTTAGGAAGTGGGATAAATACATAACTTTTAAAGATTGCTTATTACTCATCTGGTTTTATAGTAAAATTGTTTATTACTCCTTACAAAAAAAAATTCCAGGGAAGATGTGCTATATAAATGAGCTGAATTATAGACACAGGTAAAGACCACAACTAGATTAAAAAGGCTAATAGTGATCTCAGGAATCAATGTAGCTCTTGTAGCCTCAATATCTTTGTTTAATAAGGGCCCTCTTTACTCTGTAGTTACTATGAAACTCTACTAATGTTTCTTTTGAAAGGAATATTTCCCTACTTGAGGTTTGCTAGTCTACCAAATTGTGTATGTTCTTTCTATTGTACCGCAGCATTTACAATGATATTGGAAGAAATACACTTCTAATTAGATTAAAATTATCTATAGAAAGCAAATGGTAGATTGTCTTGCAGCATCCTCCCTACCACAAATAAATTAAGGATGTAGTATCTCCATTCAGTATTAACTATGAGGAGACGTTTGCTTTCTATCACATACCAATGGTCAAGATTGTTGTTATAGTAATAAATGGAATAAGTCACTTTAATATGATTTTTTAATTCTGAAAACGCTATTATTAAATTAAAAACAAACCTTAGCAGATATGTAGGCAGTCTCCAACTATACACATGAACTATTTTAAAATCAAGTATCATATATATTAGAGTCCAGTTATTGAATATAAGCTAGGTACACAGGTATTGGAGATATAGGAATTCATATTCACATATGTATGTGAATAATTAGAACACAGTGTGACAAGTGAAGCCATCGTGCAGTGGCAATGCATAGGAGCAAATGATTACCTCTACCTCTTTAGGGGATGGTGGAGGTCAAAGAATGCTACGTGTACATTGTAAGTGAACAGAAGCTTGACAGATGGCTTAAGAGAGTCCTGCTTATAGAAATACAGTGTGCAAGTAAGTCTCTGAACTCTAAATTTCTCTAAATTCACCCCAAACCTCCATGCTACTTTAAGAAGGTTTCTCATCTTGTCTTTCTGCTAATGAATTGTGGTAGCATAGAAGATTCACTTCCTTGTCACAGTTGTGGAGCTTAAGGCGGCAGAATTTTTGCTTGACATGTTGAGCTCACTGATTCAGATGTCAGAAATGCTCTGAGATGTTAACCCCATTTAAAAAGGGTCACTTATCCTGACAGCTTTCCTGCTTAGTATCTACATGTTAATCTTGTATCCTCACACGTTTTTCTACCCTTTACTCCTCTTTGCTGTCACAAAGCCGTCCTGTGTTATATAGCAATAGTGACTCCTTGATGTTCATACTCTGTAAATCACCAAACCATCTGTCCTGCTAAATTTTGAAACTATTTCCCCCAGTAAGTATCTGAGTCAGAGTACAGTTGGAAGATAATTGCTTTTTCTAGACATGCTTAGTAATAGGTAGACTAGGTGACCTTATTAGTTTTTTAATCTCACAAGTATATTTTTCAGTTTTTTAGTTAACAAATAGAAGTATTTTCAGTGTACAGTGTGATATTTTGAAATATGTATATGTTATGGAATAGTTAAACCAAGATAATTAACATACGCATTACCTCACACACTTATCATTTATTTATAGTGAGGACACTTAAAATGCACTCTTAGCAATTTTCAAAAATACAATACATTGCTATTAACCATGTTGTAAAACAGATCTCCTAACCTGTTTTCCTTCTGAATAACTGATATTTTGTATCTTTGACCAACATCTCTGTTACTGACATTTAACAATTAAATCTTTATCTTTTGATATTTGTTATTTCACTGCCACAAGAATCATTTTACATTAACTTTGATGTTTAAGGTTCCTTTTCCTCTATGAAATAATAAAAGTGATGGACAAATAGAGTATTAGAAATGTTTTCTCCAAAAATAATGTCTCAAGTTTCTATTTCTTTCCTGGAGGATTTACTGCAACATATAATCCAATTGGAAGTTTTCTGTTTGTTGCTTACTTTAGCAGGTAAAAATATTAACAAATTATTGCTATAAGTAATGTATACTAGTAGTCTGCAGGTAATATATTTTAGTCATCACCTGTTTTATTATAAGTGATTCCTCAGTAATTATCAGGCTAGCTATACTCCCTGACTCATGAAATATGCTTTTAACATTGAGAGATAGTTAATGATCTAACTTAAAGTCAGTCTACTTTTTATCTTTAAATATATTTCTTTCCCAAGAATAAAAGACCTCATCTCAGAGTACAAAAAATTTTATTTCTGTTTCAGCAGAAATTCCAATTATAATAAAAATAAATGATGACTCATGCCACCATATGGAAATTTTCAGGGTAAATCAAACTCTGAATTCTTAGATTCAAGATAAGACTTATAATAAAGGGCTTCATACTATGGTAAATTTTTTCTCATGCCTTTATTTTATATCAGACTTTTATAATAAGTCTTTAAATTTTATTTGGTAAGCTTACTTTCACTGTCAATTTTAAGTACTTTGTAATATTAAGAAGTAAAATTGCTAATCTCACATCTGTAATCCAAGCTACTTAGGAGGAAGAAATGGAAAGATTGCAGTTTGAGGCCAGCCCGTGCAAAAGGATAGTGAGGGCTTCTCTCAGCCAACAAGGTATAATGACACATGCCTATGATCCCAGCTACTCAGAAGGTGTATGTAGGTAGGAGGATCGTAGTGTGAGGCTGGGCCCAGATTAAAAACAAGACCCTACCTAAAAAATAAACTAAAGCCAAAGAGCTGGGGATGTGGCTCTTTGGTAGAGTGATTGCCTAATAAGCATGAGGCCCTGAGTTCAAACCTTATTACTGCAAACAAAAAAGAAAAGAGAAGTAAAAGTTCTAGATATTTATCTTCATCAAAATATTGGTGATCTAGTTTATGTGATAGTTAAACAAAATAGTTTATTAGTGTTCTGATTAAGCAACAATGGTTTGAACAAGGGTATTTGTCAAGCTTCCTTCTAAACTCCCCATTAAAACAGAAGAGTAAAAAGGTTTATATATGTGAGGACAATGATTATAAGAGAAGACAATGTCAGATAAGAGATACTAAGAAAATTTTGGAGCCAGAAGAATGGTCATTGACTTAGCAGAGCCAAGAGAGCATCAAAGCCAAGTGCCTACATTAGAATAATACCTAACAAAACCAAACTATCTTGAGAAATAATCCCACTTACACCTTAGGATTCTGGAAGATTTTAGAAATTAGAACCACAATGTATCTTTGAAAGGTGGGCTACAAAATAGGGCTAACAGAGTAAAACTGGTTGAGAGTTTGTAAAAGAAGCTACCTTCCCAGAGACCCTTTAATGAACTCAGCCCTGAGTTGAACCCAAGAACTCTGAATTCAGAGACAGCAGGAGTTGAGATGTATGATTCATCATTCTAAAAGGAGAAACTCTAAGAAGAAACTCTTTTAGAATTAAATGAAGCCTGTAGTTTGAGCTGTGAGATTCCAGATCCTTTCCTTCTCAAATCCCAGAATTAGAGAGAGATTTGGAGACTTAGTTCTGAAACTGTTGGCCCAAGATAGGAAAGCTACAGAGACTGACATTTTTGGATTCAGTAACAAAATGGCTAGGTTGTTGTCATCTGATTATCTCTTGGTACAGCCTATAAATCAGCAAATCTGTCCTTGCAGAAAGAGCTCTCATTTAGCTACTCAGTGTCTTATTCTTAAATATGGATAGACAAAGGTTACATACATTTGAGGAAGGTTTTAAGCATGATGAATATGTCACATTGACAAATGAGATTTGAAAAGCAATGAACAAAAGCAAAACCAGAGGTAACTGAGATAATGTTAGAAACAGAAGAAATCTTTAAAAAAAACTGTAATAAATGTCTGTATATAAGAGATCTTTCATGTTTAGAACAAAATTTACATATATATATACACACATCTACTCAGAGATTATAAAATTATACTCAGGATTATAAAATTAATAACAAAAACATTAAGTACTAGGGAAGAAAGACAAAGTTAAGAATATTCTAGAAAAAAGAAGGAAAAGGATATAGAACATAGAAGACAAAGTCATAGGAAATTAGATCAGTCTAGGAGGTCCAAAGTAAAATGATAAGGTTTCTATAAAGGAAGAACAGAACATGGAGAAGAGGAATTTACTTTTAATGTGTATGGCTTGTGTATGCTTACATATGTACCTCTGTCTGATTCTCATTGTAGGTATTTATATTATGACTGTATATTCATGTACTCATATAAATACTTATGAATTTAAATTACCTACATCTATGCATAGTTTCCCTTAATTAAAGGACTTGAAACCCAGATGAAAAGGAATCACTACATATTGAAGTACCATGAACAAAAAGGCCATTGGAAAGAGGCTAGAGAGAAAGAGGACATTAGTCAGAAAGGAAATAGACTTTTAGAGTAACAATATGGAAAACTATACACAATATGAGATTCTTCCAAAGTCCTGGGGGATGATTAATTCCAAACCAGAATTATATGTCCAGTCAGTCTTTCAATCACACAAGTATGGTAGGACGAACAAATGATCAAAAAGTTATTCTCCCAAGCTACTAGAGGATATATTCCAACAAAACAAGGAAGCAAATGACAAAAGGAAAGTACATTTTGTTTTCAAAACCAAGGAATTGAAAACAGAAAGAACAAGGCAATTGCTTAGATGTCAGCAGAGTAGCAGACAGGAGCGTAAACACACCCAACAGGTGCAGGATTATGGGGATATCCAGGGGTGAATGACATCTCCAAGAAAATCCCAAAGCAGATGGATTTCCCAATGTGTTTGATCTTAGTCAAGTGATTGACTTTTCCTTTATCAGGTTTCTGAATGTATAATTCCAGGGAAATCAAAAGTTACAGAAGAAAGAAAATGTTATCACTATATAGTGGATTGCTTAGTCAAGAGTAATATGCCTGTTATCATAATTATGTCAGCACTGAATATTGAGTTACCTAAAAGTTGTGACTACTTGCTCTGGAAGTTAGGGTAGAAAAAGCTCTGTGACATAAAAAAATACAATGTTTATTTTTATGGGAGGAATTTTGTTACCTACATTTAAAATATACATAGAATTTTAGTTTGTTGTATTTAAAACTGGAAGCCTATTATAAAAGAGAACTAATGTAATTGAAAATAATTTGATTTGGGTTGGTGCATGGTGGCTTTTGACTATATCCAGCTATGTGGGAGGTGGAAATAGGAGCATAGCAGTTCAAGGTCAACCTGAGCAAAAAGCTCATGAGACCCTATCTCAAATAACATGTTGACCATGGTGGCATATTCTTATAATCCCACTACAAAGGAAGAATACGTGGGAGGATTGTGATCTGAGACCAGCCCTGGGAAAGAGTACAAGATCCTACCTGAAAAATAACTAAAAGTAAAATGGGCTAAGGCATGACTTAGAGGGGTAGAGACTTGCCTAGAAAGAGTGAGACCTTCCCAGGACTGCTAGAAAAATAAAAGAAAATAACTTGATATGGGGTCGAATTGGGGGTGGGAAGAGATACGACAGAATTTAAAAAAATCATACCCTCTTTTTTCCTTACAAAACTTTTAGTAAAAATTTATGGGAGAATTTTAATTTAATTTACAATAAAATGTATCATACACAGTTAGTAATTGGAAATGAATGTACTACATTTGTGTTGGTTTTATAAAATGATGTATTAATCCCCAAATTTTGCTTGAATTCTTACATTTTGTCTAGGTTTATGCCAATTTTGGCTTAGAATAATACTGCTGAAAGATACATCTGCTTGTCTATTTTTTTCAGTTATCTGAAGTTGAAATAGCACCCATCTGTTTACGCCGCAGCATGTCAGTATGTGAGGCATGTGTCTGATTGTCCTTCCTTGACTACCTTACTCTAGGACATTATCAGTCTCTGGGAATATAGCAACACTTCTGAAATGATAGTCTAACTTACAGTGTCTCCACGATGTACCTGGTTCTGACTTGCTTCCAGGTTAAATTTCAGAAATCACAACAGTGATACAAGTTCTTCAGGTGAACAAGAAAGAGTTAAGGGGAAGGTAAGGCAGAGTCTTTTCAATGGAGAATAATTGTCTTGGTGAGGTTGGATCACACCTCCATACCCAGTGCTATTAGTAAGGCTGTTCACTCAATAAAACTTACTGGTCACCAATATATGCCAGGAGCTTTGTTAGGTACTAGGGATATAAATATTTGAAGACAACTTTCTCTTTTTTAAGTCATGTTGGAGAAAAGGCTATGAGTATTAGAGTTTTCACAAAGATGGGTGCAATTTTAGAACCACAGCTGGCAAAGTATTTGTTGATAGAGAGGCAAGATAAATGCACTGATTTCATCTGTGTTTAGATAAATGGTGGATCTTTTTCCCTTATGCATTAACTCAATGAGACTACTATTTAATTTATTTAATCAAGGACTTGATTTACTTCAAAGTTAGAAATTATGTAGCTGGTTACATTTTTTTGGAATTGTGATTCCTTATATTTCTGTTTCCATTTCTAGCCCTGGTTTTACCTACCTTTTTATTCTGAGCCTTTGCAAACTTCTATCCACAAACAAATGCAACTTTAAAATAAATAATTCATCTAGTTCATTGTATCCTGAATTGGCATATCTGAGAACAAATATAATGCTGTATGTTCATACTGGAAACCTTTTGTTCTTTTGCAACAGAACAAAAATATATGTGAGTAGTCAAAGATGTTTTGTGTTAAATCATGTCTATGTTGGGCCCTTGATTCTTACTGTGATACGAGAGGGTATATTAAGATGCAGGGATCATCTCTAAGTTTCATTGAACTTTTCTGCATTTGATAAATTCAAATACTGTCATTTTCATTTTCAGTCCATCATAAACAAATAGTGTTCATCTTCTCTTTCAGAAGGACAAATAGATAACTACTTCAATTGGCTCCCATTGAGATGTACAACTGTGTGGAACTAAATATTTGCACTCTGTGGTCATGGCTACTTTGTGATAGGTAGTGGCTGTTGCAGGCTGGCTACATGACTGTGATTTATTATTTAACTGTGGGCTGTGTTCATTACAGCAGGGAGCCTCTCTTCCTGCAGCTCCTTTGAGATCTATGACTGTCATAATACTTTGCACAGTGGCTTGGACATCATTCTCAGTTGCAAGTTCCCTCTGAACTCCTCAAAAAGGGTTCATTTCCATAGCTTCAACAGAACACACTGAGAAATCATGCCTAAGCTTATTGACTCTGTGATACCCAGGGTGTTCATAAGAGCATGAAACTGTAGGCAGCTGTTATTTTGGGTCCCAGTTGTCAGGTGGGAAATTATGAAGAGGTTCCTGCTGCTCTAAATAATTAAAATTAATACTGGAAGAAAACCTTCACAATTAACATCTCATTCCTTACAGATATGAAATATTTAACTGGTGTCTGTGAGAGACAAGTGTGTATTTGTGAGACACAAATATTTAAGCAGGAATAATGATTAATCTGCCTAGATTATTCAATAAAATATAGCAATTCAGTAACTTAATAAAGCAGCTGAAGATTCAGGGGTGTGTGTGTGTTAGTGCCTGTGTGATATATTTTTTAGTTAGAGAAGCTAGCTTTTCTTTCTTTTTGTTAGGACTGGGGTTTGAACTCAGGGCTTTAAGCTTCCAAAGCAGGCTCCCTTCAACTTGAGCTACAACCTCCAGTCCATTTTTCTCTGGCTATTTTGGAGATGGAGTTTTGACAACTATTTGCCTAGGCTGAACTCTTACCAAGATCTCAGCCTCCCAAGTAGCTAGGATTATAGACATGAGCCATCAACACCCAGCAGAAGCTAGTTTTTTGAATGAGTGTTTCTTCAGTTTCCAGCTTCAGGTCCCTTAACTCCCCTCCCTTCCTTTAGTTACTTTAAAGTAATTCATAGGATAATAACTTTTGCAGGCTAAGGAGTGAATCATTGGGTGTAATAAAATAACATTTTAAGAGACATTGAATAACATGAACAAGTTTTAATGCCATGAGTAAGTTTTAATGAACAGAAGACAACTTCAGGAATGTTGAGCCTATAACACTTGAAGACTTATAGACCTCATACCCTCATGATATTTCTAACTGCCGAAAATAGCATCAGTATCCCGACAGCCAAGGCCATGCTCCATAGCCTCAGGATGCTCAGGAAAACTTGACAGTGGGAAAGCCTGTAACCAAGGCAAAAGTAAGATCATAAACATCTTCTGTTTTTAGTCCTTTGACTCTTGGGCCTTTGTCTTTTTTTTTTCTCTTTTCGTCATTATTTTAATTGTTCTCAATGTTTTTTAAATGCCTGTCAATGATAGCTGGCCAAAATACACATTTGAATCATTAAGAAGTCATGTGATGACATCTGAGATCTGAAAGCAGAATTCATTTTAATGCTATCATTTGAGAATTTGGGTCAGCTCTCCCGGGAGCTCTGAATTTGAAATTCATTTTCTTTCTCAGCTGCATTTTCTTTACTGAAAAGACAGTGCAATGAAGCACATAGGAGAGATGTTGTGTATGCCCAAGGAGACTGAAAACAAAAACAACTGTGCAATGGGATGGGACTGGGAGGGAATGTAATAGAATTCAAAATGGCTATTTCCTCAGAACACCCAACCAACTATAGCCTTAATTCTTGAGGCCAGTGACCTTATTGCTACACCTGCCTGCCTAAATATAATTTAAGTTAGTACAGAAATGCTTTGGGGATAAACTATAGAGTCTGTAGGGGGCAAAAAGAAAAGCCAAAAGTTTAGGCTAAACTTACCATGTGCTAATTGATTCGCATGTCAGTGACTGGACAATCAATCTTGAAGCTATTTTCTGGAAATCTACTACAAAGAAAAAAAATAGAAAATGAAAACAGTGTTGCTAATTATCACTGTCCAAGGCTGTCCATTTAACATATATTAAAAAGACTGTTAAATGGTCAGTAATAATAAATAGTAAATGAACTATAAATTTTAGATCAATTAATGATAAGGAAAGCAGAAATTGCTCTTGTAATCTGTGTGTGCTTGTTAAAAAGTCCAGACCGTAGAGAGCACCTGCCTGCCTTTGCCATGCTGAGGACCTGCTGTGCTTTTGAAACTTACAGAAAAGTAAAATATGTGCCAAGCAGCCTATGGAGTCCATTTCATTTGTATAAATTGACTCCCCTTCCTTTCAATGCTCACTTAAATAGTCAAGGAAACAAACTAACTTGCTGAGAAACTAAAAACCAAGTGGGGTTTAAAAACAAAACAAAACAAAACACATTTTTCTTTTTGCTTCCCTCATCTTTTTTTTTTTTTGTCAGAACAAACTAAAGCATTTGAAACCAGATGAGCTATGTCTACGTGATCTGAGCTGTTTTCCCCAGCAGGCCAGGCTCCATCAATGCTCAGAGTTAATGATTCAGAATCTGAAAACTGAGAAACTCAAATGTAAGAAAAGCTAGAAAAGTAAGACTTTGATAAAATGACACTGGGAAGTTTCTATATCTTTATATTTTACTTATATTCTAAAAACTCCAAGGTAATTGCATCTCTTTCTCTCTCTCTCTCAACTAGATAGAAGTTTGTGTTCACGTGGGAACATTTTGTTCTTTGGCTAGGTAGTTTGGGTGTGTGTGTGTTTTAGTACTTGAGGATTAACGTTTCCTGTGAGTGGTTTTAAACCAGTTTCTTCTCCAGAGGTTTAAGAAAGAGACACAGGTTAAGAAGGAAGATAAAGGTTAAGAAGATCAGCAGAAGCAAGGGTAGAGAGAAGATGGGGAAAAATTGTGGCTTCCTAGATATGTCATTCCACCTGTCCCCAAAAAGGGCATTTTTCAAATGCTCAAAATTGTTTCTTCACAGTGCTCTTTGAGTAATTAAAGCTGCTGAATGGCAAATAATAGCCACAAACTTATTGACAGACACAAAAATACCAAATAGGTAGATATGGCAGAGAAGGAGAAAAAGGGAAAGAAAGTAGGACATGATCCTGGGGCTTAAGGGGTGACGCAGAGTAGAGACAGAAGAGGAATCATACAAAGGGAAGGAAGAGCAACAGATATTGCATGTTATAGCCTTCGAGAATTCTCTTTTCTCTTAGTGAAAAATTCAGTGGAATCCACAGATGGTTTTTAATCTTTGATCTACAAATAGTAGAACTAACTATGCATTTAAATTGGTACTTCTGATTGTAGCTCATCAGCTTTGCCTGTGTTTTGTACTTTCCAGTCCATCACCAGACTTCCTAAGCTGTATTCTTCCTAGACATTCCTGTGGATCACTGTTTCTGACTCTGAACTATGTTTTTGCCAAAAGAATTAGGGTACCCATGTGTTCCAGTTGGCTGGGGAAAGTACAAGTTTTGCCTGTCATCTCATATATTTATATATACTACTAATTTTTCTCAGCAAAGGGTTTTATTACAACAATTTATTATATGGTCAACTAATCATAGCAGATTCAGTCAAGGTACTGCTAGCCAAAGCTGTCATAATATATCTCCAGTTCTCCTGTCTTTGACACTTTATCTCCTTATACTCAGCAGCTTAATTTTCTTGAAATGGTTATGTAGGTTGTCCAAGAACTGAAGGGTTAATGAATACTCAAAGTCCTTACATTTTATAAGTGATTATAAGAAGGACCTGTCTGGAGTAACTAGCACATACCATGGCACTTTTTGCTGTGTGAGTGGTGTGCTGTCTAGTACTGCAAGATGGCTCAGGCTGGTTTGTGTAGGACTTTCAAGAGACCTGGGACTGATTAATGAGAAAGCTATGACCTGGAGAGGCATATCTCAAAAAGCTGCACAGCCATTTGCTTGACAGGGCAGTGCATGGCTCGGACTGAATGAGAGTGTGAATGTCATGAGTGACACCATCCAGAAGCTCATGGCTAAGCCACATTCAGGAGGGAGGGTGGGCAAGGACCCCCGGGGTGGCTTGGATGTCTTGGCGCTTTAGTGGTGTTGTGGGAAGTCACTAGTCAGAGAGCTCTGGATGACAGTGTGGCTAGACTTGGGGGCTTCATATCCAAGCACTTATTTTATCTATTTCCAGTAGATGTGAAGTGGGGTGTGAGGTAGTGGGTTCCCAGGAATGTACAAAAGAAGCAGACCTTGAGTGGGTAAGAAAATCTGGACTTTTCTTTATGGAAGGAGGTTTTTTCAGGGCTATTTTTATTTAGGAATTTTTTTTTAAAAAAGTAGTTGTGTAAAAATTTGAATTTGGTTAACTGGTGGTTGGGATTCTCTAGGTCTGATGTATATTACAAAGAAATGCAAGCAATATAAATACTGTTGCTCAAAAATTCCCATGTTGGAATTTAACCCCCAAAGAGATGGTATTAAGCATTTGGGAGGTGATTAGGTAACAAGGGCTTTTCCCTCATGGGTGGAATTAGTACCTTTATAAAAGGGCATATGGGAGGGGGTTCACTCACTTGTGCCTTTCTGCCCTTTTTGCCATGTGAGGACATAGCACAAAGGTGTCATTTTGAAAGAGAGAGGTAGCCCCCACTAGGCAGAGTCTGCTGGCACCATGATCTTGGCTTCCAAGCCTCCAGAACTTTGAGAAATAAATTTCTGTTGTTTATAAATTACCCAGTCTAAGATATTTTGCTAAAGCAGCCTGAACAAGCTAAGACAACTATATTAACTCTCACAACCAGAGGAAAAATAGCAAATATGATGAATTCCAGTGACTTTTTATTTATCAATTAAGCTTCTAAGACACTTTCTTCATAAACCTGTATGGCCCCCACTCCTGGAGTGCCATGGTGCCTCAGCATGATGCTTATATTTATTACAGTAATTATTATTGCTTATGGCTTTCAGTTTTGTAATTTATATACATTGATAAATCTATATTTTCAATCTGCTATTTTGTTTCGGAAGACATTCTCTAAACTCAATGATTTTTTTTTTTTTTTACTTTATTCTTTCATTGTTTTTTGACAGTTTTGCCTCCTTAGAGTTAAACTCTTTACCTATTTGAATGAGTTTTGGCATTGGCTTTTGGGACAATCTGGCTTTTAAAATTTTCTTTTGAAATAATTAACTGAGTATTCCAGGATTATGTCCACATTTATTATAAAATATCATAAGTCTGTTAATTTGTTTTTCAGTTCTGTTCCATTGCTCCGCATTATCATAGTAGTAACATGGAATAATGTTATTTTTCCTTTGTTTGCAATTTCCAAGTGCAACCTTATTTTATTTCAAAATAGATATTCTTCATGGAGATAGTTATTGTAATCTTAGCAGAATCTTTCTGTTATACTATTCTCCTGATTATTCATAAACTTGCTTTCCAGGTCCACACATAGTATTCTTTTGATAGTCTCCACTAATGACTTAATTCCATTTATATTATTAACAATTCTGTCAGAAGTTATGATGTTTTATTGCATATTACAATACTTGAACAAATATTCTTTCCTTGTAAATTTCAAATTTCTACAAAATTGTACACTGTGTAGGTCTTGGATCGTTCCGGAATTTTCTTTTCATTATTCATCCCACCCAGTTTTGCTTGTAGTAAGCACTGAATTGTTCTTCTACTAGTAGAAGGAAGCTTTAGGGAAGACAGCTTTGAAAGTGTACCATAAAACATTAAATTATTTGAGAAAGTCCAGTACAATTCTGCAACACAGACTGGAAAAGTTTGGTATGCTATTTGTTTATTTTCTGAAATGAAAATTTTCTAACTTCAATTTTTTATTGCAGTGAGTAGATTGATACTCTTCAGGGAAGGTGTAATGTTGTTAAAATGCAGTTGTTGGAGAAGTTTCCTGCAATGCTTTGTAAGGAGTGTGGGAGAGAAAATCTCAGATATTGAAATTAAAATTCTCTTACATAGTTGAAGATACTTGAATAATTCTGTAAGTACAGTTGTCCCTCTCACCCTGGATGGCATTGACAATTTTTCTAAATTCGATTCTTTTAATTTTCTCCCCTTGGTGCTGGGGATTGAACCAAGGGACTAGCTCTTGCTAAACACAAGCTCTACCTCTGCGCTCCACCCAGCCCTAAATTTGATTCTTATTTTGGGTGAATTGCAAGTTAAATTCATAGTGTTCTGTAGAATGTGTATGGTGTACCTGAGATGACCTCTGTCCCACCCTGCTTTATATGCATATTGATAAAATAGATTTTAACTGAAGGAAAAAATAAAAAATAACCTAAAAGATGGATTCTTACATTTCGTTGCTCTGAATATCCTCATAGATAACTCACTATGAGTTACGCATTTTACCATTTTATTTATATCACACTTTCTTTTTTAAATTTTTATTTTTATTAGTATATTACTGTTGTACTAAGGGTACATTGTGACATTTATAAAAGTGCTTACAATATATTAGATTCACCCCATCCATCATTCTCCTTTATCCTTCCTTCCCCTTCTTAGAACAGCTTCAGCAGGTCTCATTCTTCTGTTTTCATACATGAGCACACAACATGTCCACCATTTTCTCCCTTCACCCTTTCACCATGCCCATGCTCTTTAATAAAGTGGAATTATGAAAATATTTTTGGTAATACAGGAATTGGTTATAAATATAAGAAAATAGTATAATCACTCAAACTCAGGAGAACCAGAACCCCTCTTCCTGATAAGAGTTTTTCTAAAAAAATCCTTCTAACCTCAGCTCTAGACCTCACATGGGAGCATGATCCATATAGATGGATAGATTTTGGTTCAGATATTTTTCAATTTTTTGTCTTAGCTCTTCCATTTGCTTGCAGTTAGACTTGAGACAAACTATTTCTGTGCAAAGAATATAGGATGAGATGACGTAAAAGTCTCCTAGCTCAAAAATTATAAAATTCTGTGATCTTACATTGGTTTATGAATTAAAAGTAGGAAAAAAAATCCCCCAACATCTGAATTTCAGTTAATGATGAAGATCATTAGGTTCTTTCAGGACTGGACTAAATCCCTTGGGCACTTTGAGGGGAAAAAAATTCTGACTTGGAAGTGGGAAAGCACAGGCTGATGCATTCTTTGGATATATTAAGATGGTACACACTAATGTTTGATTTTGGATGATATTAGCATGAGCAAAATATGCCACAGAATTCTCTGTTCATATTTTTAGTTGATATGTTTTAAGTACTCTCTTATTCTCAAGATTTTATTTTACTAAGCAAATATCAGGTTTTGTTACTTTTTAGTGCACTATGACTTTTTTTCATATTTCTTCAAAATGAAGGCATGGAAAATGGCATGGCTATTAGGAGTTTTCACATTTTTACATGTATCCAAGCTTGAGTTACCTGTGATCATCTAAGCTGTGAACAGAGACCAGAACACATGAAAATTATGTGGACCAAATTTAGTCTTGTCATAAGATACAATTGAATTTACATTTCAGGTTTACTAGCAGGTTTAGAAAGCTGCTAGTGTACAAATAAAAAACATTTTATATCATTTTTTTATTCTGAAAAACTAGTTTTTTCAAATCTAAACAAGTAATAATTTTTAAAAGGAAACTATTAAGGGAATGGAAGGCTTTGGAACCCTGTAGTCTAGGAAGAAAGAAACTATGACAGATGGGTGAGAAGAGAAGATTGAAAACTTTTTAAGGAATTTCAGTTTAATTCTATAGAAATTTATCTGATTCTGTTAACAATAGACCTGAGGAGGAGATAAAACTCTTGTGGTCTCTGAAATTTGGGATTATGGTGGTTGGTGATGAGAAAACATCTTAGAAAATTATTGGCATGTAATTTTGGTTCCTGAGAAACAGAACCTGTTTGGCTGATAATCAGATTCTGTGTATGACCTGCTGGACTATAGATTATGTCTCTTCTTAAAGTCTGGATTGGCAGCTTTTCCAAAGTGGGCTGTCCACTGGCTATGTATGCAATTGCTCACCTATTTCCCCAGGACTTATTCATTTCCATTTATTGCTCCTCTTTGAACATGCAGATATTCCCAGAACATATAAGCTTGTCAGTCACAAGGAAATTGCCTATATAAGAAAGTTCTGTTTTTCTCCAAATACTGATCAGTTATTGGCCCATAAAATGCAATGACATTTTTCATGGGAGAGGGAGGAAAACCTTGGGATGGTTTTTCTGCAGAGCTTCTTTGGATGAATTTCTGGGGTTGATGGCTGAGGTATATAGGAGGCTTGAAGACTACCCAGAGCTGGGAGGTAAGTCAGGTGGTTTTACCTAGGTTTCCACAGACCTTTGAAACTGACAACCAGCTCATGGGTTATGATGATGCCGACACAGGAGTGTCTGGGCTGATGAAGTATATCTGCACTTGTGGTTGTCTCTCAAGTTTCATTCTCTTGGATATGCTGCCAAGAAGTTTTTATTTAAATTTTGTATCCTCTATTCCAGTGGAACTACTAAAACTCTAAATATTTTGATTAGGTTACTATCTTTAGGTTATCACTAATGTTTGCTTAAACTGTTACATTGCTTACTCCAAAGAAATAAGAGGATTTATAAATTTTATGAGCAATTTGGTAACATTTTTGGAACTTCCTTGGTTTTGTTTCAAAGATGGGGCTTACTTTTAGTAAGAAAGATATGAAAGATGTATCATTTTGTTTGTTGGTATCAATATGTAGTCAATGATGTTTTAAAAATTGATAATTTGCCTTCTATCTGTTGTATGAATTGTATTAAAATAAAAGTTTGAAATATAAGGCATTATCCTGTTTTTGCATGAAAAATTTTAAAAATTGAATATAGGAAGGTTAATGAACTTGTTAATGAGAGCTAAGACCAAAACATTTCAGTTAAGAATTTTTTATGACACAATCTTCAACGATATATTCTCAGCGTATTTGTGTATGTGTCTATATGTACCCAATCATATATATATATCAATTATATATAATTGATGCACAAATAATTGAGATATATGTGTACACACATATATACACATGTATAAATATAAATATCTCTAGTTGAGTCTGGAGATTAGTCGATTTTATTAGCACGAATTTTTATTGCCACAATTCTATTATTGTAATTACTTTTATGTTTCTGTCACCACTGTCAGAAATTTTACTTCTCTGATCCACAATTATTTTATAAGATCAAAAAAAGCACAAAATGCAACTAAATATTCATAATACAGAATTAGACTGATACTACTATATAGATAAATGTGAAACTCATATGGCCAATAAAATCATTGGTTCTTAGGTAGCAGCATTTGGAATTAGCTTTATAAAATGACCAAATTTTAATAAGTGTTAAAAAAAAAAGGGAGGGATGATGGCTGTCGATGTATGATCTGTGAGTATCCACTATTTGGAAGTTGTCTCAGTAAAGATTTACAGATTCAAATGACAGATACTGACAAGCTGATTTAAACGGCAGAGATATTTATTGAAAGATATATTGGGTGGTTCCCAGAACCAAGGAACAAATTTTAAATCACATTGAGAGGCAATCTAGGGAAGACTACTTCCCACTTTCCATGAACAGAGAGGTCATGGTTTATGCTGCTTCTGTCATCACCAGAAACCTGGAACTGCTATTGTTGTCTCTGCATCTGGATGTTACTGCTGTGGCCAGAATGTGTTTGTCACTGCACTATACTTGTGTCTTTGGGTCACCAAAATTCCAGGACAGGCCAGAGGCTGAGGCAGAAGAATCTTGAGTTTGAGGCCAGCCTGCGCTACATTGTAAGATCCTGTCTCAAACAAACAAACAAATTCAAGACAAAACCATTGACTGAATAAAGGAGACAGGCAAAACAAGCTTCTGGTTTTTTGAAAATTCTCCCAACATGGAAAGATATTTAAATGTTCAACAAAATTAAAACTGTGACAATCGCCCACCATAAAGTTCAGGTAACTGAAATTAAGTTCTTTTTGATGAGACTGTCTCTTAACACTTTTTTTTCAAAACATGATCAACCAGCCAAAGTAAATAGTCTCAGTTTAGTTAAAGGCTATTTTAAAGCCTATCTGCTTGATTGATTTGCCTGTCAAAAAATGGGAACAGTTAAATAATTATTTAATTGATATTAATGCAAATGCGATAGTGAGAGTGGAGACCTTGGAACGTTCTGTCCTTTGTAGTGGAATTTTTAAAATAAATGCTAGTACTAATGCCCATTTTGGTCTGCTCAGTTTGCTTTTTAAAAGTCTATTACTTTTCACACCAAAATCATTAATATATTATCTGCCAAAGAGCAAGCATAGTATCTAAAACAATTATTTAATGCTTACTGTGTGCCCTGTTGCTTATAAGATAAACTCTTCGATGCTGGAGTACTTCTGCTTCTTGCCTGCTAGTGTGATAACCTTTAACCAACTTGGCAGGAGGAAATGTTGCTCGTGGAAAATAATTACATGTTTTCAATGTGAATGGTGGTGTTGAGCCAGCTAGATGGTATTTGTCCCACTGGAGAGTGTACGGAAAGCATACATACACAAACGATGGGCTCTCTTGGGAAAGACCCCTTCCAGAGATAATGATAGAGCTGCTTTGGGGACTGATAGAATCAGACAGCAACCTGAGAGGAGGTTCAACATCACCTTGGGTGAATGGCTGTGCTGTCTACTCAGGATCAGAGAAGTTAAATGAAAGCTTTCGTAATCGGCAAGCACTGCTGGTTATATGCTCTGATACAGGTTTGAATTTGAAAAAGTCATTAGGAAAGAAGGAGTCATATTGAAATTTTGATTACTTGGGAAAACAGTTCAATGTCATATTGTTTTCAGTTCTTTTCAGAAAACTACATGACAGAGCCAAGGATTTTGCTGTGGATTCTAAGTGAATTTCGATGTTTAATTGAAGTCATAAATTTATACTGTGACTTAATTGGCAGCCCCACAGAGCTGACTGCTGGATGGAAAATGCCATGCACTGTGTATATATTTCATATCGAATTCACTTAATGCTTGTTGGTGAGATGGGTTCATGAGAAAGTGATTTCGTTCTGTATATTCTTATTGCTACATGTTTTAGGTCTCAGTGTGCGGTCTTGCACAGGATTACACCTTACTTTTTTTTTATTTCCCTAAGTTATGCCATTTTACGGATTCATGGTACAAAAGCATATTGATGATTTCCTCAATCAATCATTAATACATGTATTTAACAGTTATTTATGTATTGAGTGCCTAGTATGTCAGGTCCAGATTTAGCGGCTGGAAACAACAAAGAATAAATAATTGATTCCCTCATGGAATTTGTTCTCTGTGTGTGGAATATTACTGTAATGGCATAGCCCTACCCTTAAGAGTCCATATATCTGGCATTCCCCACTTTGCATGACTCCTTGCTGCACAGAAGTAAGCAGTGGCAGCCTCCAGTGAGTGGGGAAACAGTACCCAATAGAAATATAGGAAAAATAACTATAAGGGACAGTACCTATATAGTAAAGCAAGAGGGGAGACAGTGTACAATCTTAAATCTAAAACTCATTCAAGCATTTGTTCTGAAAAATACTTCCTAATTCTTGTTATTTGGTAGGCATTGTTTCAAGAGTATAGAAGTAGTCAAGACAGGTAAGTCCTCTGGCTATTATTTTATATTTTTTGAATCAGGGGAAATATACTACAGGCAAGAAAGTAAAATAGAGCTTTTTTTTGTAGTAAAACATGCTCTGAAGATTACAAGTCTGAGGAACATAATTCTTAGTTTATTTTTGGTACTGATTTGAATGTAATGGTCAGTAAAGGTTCCCTCAGCTGATGGAGGGGAAATGCAGTGGAGGGAATAGCCATGTGTAGATGTAAAGATGCTATTCCAATAAAAAAGACTGCTTAGTGTAAAAGACCTGAGCCTGAAGGAGCCTTTTATGTCTCAGGATCAGGAAAGTCAGTATGGCTGTAGGTAATAAGAAAGCGTAAGAGAATCTTTAAGTTCGAAAGGATTACCGGGGTCTGATAGATATGTTCTATCAGAAGAGCATTCATAATGTCTTACAATGACTGTGGTTATTTTTTTTTCCTTTTTCTTTTATTATTCATATGTGCATACAAGGCTTGGGTCATTTCTCCCCCCTGCCCCCACCCCCTCCCTTACCACCCACTCCGCCCCCTCCCTCTCCCCCCCTCCAATACCCAGCAGAAACTATTTTGCCCTTATTTCTAATTTTGTTGTAGAGAGAGTATAATCAATAACAGGAAGGGACAAGGGTTTTTGCTGGTTGAGATAAGGATAGCTATACAGGGCATTGACTCACATTGATTTCCTGTGTGTGGGTGTTACCTTCTAGGTTAATTCTTTTTGATCTAACCTTTTCTCTAGGTCCTGGTCCCCTTTTCCTATTGGCCTCAGTTGCTTTTAAGGTATCTGCTTTAGTTTCTCTGCGTTAAGGGCAACAAATGCTAGCTAGTTTTTTAGGTGTCTTACCTATCCTCACCCCGTCCTTATGTGCTCTCACTTTTATCATGTGCTCAAAGTCCAATCCCATTATTGTGTTTGCCCTTGATCTAATGTCCACATATGAGGGAGAACATACGATTTTTTGTCTTTTGGGCCAGACTAACCTCACTCAGAATGATGTTCTCCAATTCCATCCATTTACCAGCGAATGATAACATTTCGTTCTTCTTCATGGCTGCATAAAATTCCATTGTGCATAGATACCACATTTTCTTAATCCATTTGAATGACTGTGGTTATTAACAAGAGAAAAACTCGCATTTTCAGTTTTACAAAATTGAAAATATAGTTAAGCAGAAAGAAAATTTTAAAAAACTATTAATTTTACATATGATTTATAAGTATTGCTGACATTGTAGTGCCTTTATTTGCGTTTGTCTTTCTATTCTTAGTTATCCATGAGCATATGCACGCAGACACAAATAAATACACATGTATATACACATACAACTTCTTAAGTTAGAATTGAACTCTTCACATTTCATTTCAATTATTTGTATTTACTGTATTGAATATTTTCTCATCAAATAAAATAAAATGAAATAGAAATGTGTAGTATATAAGATGTATAATAAATATGAATTCATAAAATAGAATTTTAATACATCAGGATATGCAGTCTCTATGGCTAATTTGGAAGAACTCCAAGTTTGTACAACCACAAATATCAATCCTGTAAACATTTTTATATGAAAATATATATTCAAATCTTTTATCTCCTTATCATAAATTACCAGCACAGAACCAGATCAAAAAGTATATTGCTGTCATTTAAACATGTAAATACAGCTCTACAAACTCACCTGACACTGTAAAGGGTTTTTGAGTGTTTGTGTCTACTTCCTCTTCAAATTGTATATTTACATTTTTAAATAACTAAGTTGTTAGGTAACAAGTAGCATCTCTCTTTTATCTTATTTTTTATTTTCCTGTGTGGTTTTATTTAGGATATGATGTTGAGTTTGTTATTACATAATTGGGTTAGGTCTGCATTATAGTTCTGTGTGGTATTCTACATGATATATTACTCATAAAATGTAGTGTTTTAAAACAACAAATACTTTTAATCTGATGATTTCCATGTGTGAGGACTTGAGGAGTGACTTACCTGGTTTGTCTACTTCATGGTGATCTGAAGTCTTGACAGGTATAGGAACATCCACTTTTAAGGCACTCTGAAGTCAGTGTCTAGTCTCTTAAGTAGTGCACTATCATGTCTGTTTTCTGCTGTTCACTAGAATAGAGTCACTAAGTCTAACCTACTTCTTGAAGAAAGGAGTGCCAAAAATATATAGACATATTTTAAAGCCACTGAAATATTTGTGATTTCTCATTAGCATATTTTAGATCATTGACTATATTACTATAAATGTATTGTTGGATGACAAATGACATCATCCCACTACCTATACTATACAAAAGTTCCTCATAAGGGTTATTTTACATGTTCTTCTATATTCCCATTTCATTTTTGTTAAAATTATTTCTTTCTAAAATTGTAATGTGAGCATTTACATTAGATTCATGTTTTATAGAATAGTTTCTTTTTTTGCTTGCTGTACTGGGGTTTGAACTCAGGGTCCTGCTTTAAGCTTTTAGTCATTTTTCAGAAAGGATCTTGTGCTTTTGCCCTGAACAGCCTTGGACAGCAGTCTCTTACTTAGGTCTTTCATGTAGCTGGGATTACCAGCATGACCCTTAAAATACCCGTCTTTTAGAGATTATGCTGAGATAACGATTCTGTTACAAGTTCTCTCACATAAATCATTTTTGGTTTCTGCTTTAGTGAGTTTTGATTTATATAAATTTTTAATTGTATTGTTTGAGTCATTAGTCCATCATCTCTGTGTATGATTTAAGTATTATTTATTGTGAAAAAGTTAAAATAAGTCCAAGAAGGAAGAAAATGCTCATTAGGGTTTTACGTTGTAAATAGAGACTTTCCTGGTCTGCCATTTACCTTACTCCTGGTAACTTTTTATTTGCCTGGCTTTAATGAGTAACTATCTAGGGCTCATGTTTTCTCAACTGCCAAATAGGGAGAGACAAATAACCTACTATTTGTCTTGCTTAAAAGAGAGAATGTATTTATTCAAAGATATGACGTGGTAATTATTGCTTTGTTAATGATGATGGTAGTGCTGATTGTGTGAGGAACAAAATAAGCAGATTAAAAGTTAGCGATTAGAAATGTGACCAGTTAGAATAGGTTCATATATGGATGGTAGAAGATATATAAAATTGCAATTATAAATTTCCATTTTAATGGAATGAACATATTTATGAGATAAAGAGTACAAATGAAATTTGATAATCAAGAATATTTAATCATTTATTACATATTGGGGAAAATAAATATAATAATGAATGATTCAAGGTTTGAATAATGATATATTAACTACCAAGGGGAAAGTTTAGAGAGGAGCTAGGACCTAGAAAAGGCAGTTACTTTACTTTTTCATATGGTGAATATGATCTGAAGGTGGAGTTTCTTGCTGTAGCTGTATACAGTAAGCAGAATTAGAGAACTGACACTTCTGAGAACTGACATTTCTGGGAGTAGATATGTAGTTTTATTTAGGTGACAGTTGACATGAAAAAGTGAGAGTAGAGAGCTGAATTTATGGTTAAACACTATTGTTTATAGGGCTCAAGGGGAAAACAGAATCAGATACTCAAGGGAATTGTGACATGTCATCCAATGCAGCAAGGCAGGGAGTTTGGATAAAGACATAGTTTGTGGTTAAATAAGTAATATAATTCAAGAAAGTTCATAATGGAGAAAATACAGCTGGATTTGAGATTGTGGTTTTTAGTATAGTTAGAGGCCACAGTGAAATGAGTAATGAGTGCTCTTGAAAAGTTGTTAATAGGAGTAGAATAATGAAGACATTAAGACAGTGTGCTCAAATTCAAAAGATTGGCCAAAATTTGAAAGAGACTCACTTTGTTGAGTCTTTTTCACTTGTTGACTTGTTGACTCTTGAGCCTGGAACTTAACACATGGGACATGGGTATATCCATTTGACAACAACCACTTTGGAAAATGTTTTGGTAGTATCTAGTGTATGATTTGGAAATTCTAGAATGTACTCAACATAAATAAGTGTAGAGACATACTTTGTTCACAATAGCCTTTAATTGGAAGCAAACTAAAGTCTTTTAGCAAAAGAATGGGTAGGTAAACTGTGATACATTCATATATTGGAATGTTCCACAAAGAACAAGAAAAGAACAAATTATAGCTATATAGGACAATGTTTGTCAATCTCATAGCTCTAGTAAGAGCAAAAAAAAAAAAAGGCAGATATAAAAGACTGTACATGATATGATTCAATTTATATAAAATATGAGAACAGACAAAACCATTCCATGGGAACAGAAGTAAGAATAGCAGCAACCTGTTAGGGTGGGAGATAGTTATTGACTCAAAGGCATCAAGATATATGAATAAGAGCAAAAACACTAAAAAAAAAAAAAGCAGTGAACATTAGAAACAAATGAGAAAGGAACAGCTTAAGTATTCTTAATTAGATGGTAAGTCAAATTATGGACCTAAAAAATGGAATTCAGGATATGCTAATGAGATAGAATAACAATGTAGAACTGTATATCAAACTAAGGAATAGACTGTCTCTTGTCTGCCTTTGTGTCTCATGTCTCAGTCCTCAATGGTGATTACTGTTACTGCATAGAAGAAATTATTTGAGTGATTTAGAGAAAACAGTTATCTGTGAATATTTCAGTAAGGTTTGTGTTGATTGTCAATAACATATCACCAGAGGCACTTTGATAAAAAGGACAATGAACTGGAAATAGAAAACTGCTCAGAATTAGGAAGAGGGGAGATAACAAATTAAGGAATTAATTCCTTTTTGCTACATTTCCCATGTAACTCTTATTTCCAGTCATTGAGCTATGTACAAAGGATATAGAGTTGAGAGACAATGTCTTTGCTATAAGAATCTCATAATCCACTGGGGAATATTGTCAATTAAACAGGCAACTCTGTTGTGGATGTCCAAATACCACAGAAGCATTTGGAAGGGTTCTTAATCTCCTAGAGTGAAGAGAAAGCCTAAGAGAGTTTCAGGTAGTGCAAAATGCATTATAATAGATGAAGGGAATCATGGGACATGAAGCTAAAGAAGTCCATAGAACTCAGTAACATCCCCGAGATGCCTCGGTGCTCAAGAGTAGACAATCTGGATTTGAATTCTATGTCTTGTCTGTGAAATGGGGAAAAGGTATTTATTTAGCTGTATTACAAGAATTAAAAACATAAAGCTCTGGTTGCTGCTGTTTTAGTGAAGGTGGCCCTACAATGATGAAGAAGCTACCAAAAGAATGAAGGAAGGATATGAACTGCTATAATGACATGGGCATCACTGGGTGCTTTAGAGGGTGATGAATTAGAGGAATTCACAATCAGATGCAGGAAGACACTGAGGAAGGAACTGTAGAAATTCAGGGAAGTGAAGACATCTTGACGAAAAACAGTTCTGCGTATGGAAGAGAGAAAAGAGATGGATGACAGGGACTGTTAGGTCACACCTAGTCCTTGAATGTGAGTTTTGAAGGAAAAGCAATTATCTAGGTTCAGGTCTGGATAATCAGGTAGACTCTGGTCTGTTTCACCAAGAAAGTGCAGCAACAGGAGCATTCATTCTCTGATTTAAACTGTGCCTCCTGGCAATTTCCCATGCCATTTTGTCTGGTCCGCAGACTCAGAACAGGAAATATTGTTTTTTCAATTTCCTCTCACTAGTCTCCTTAAGATCAGGAGCTCTGGATTTAAGCTTCCTGGACACACTTTTCTTCTAAGTTTTTTTTTTTTTTCCTGTTTTAAGCATACTTAGCAGATACTTCAGATTTACTGCCTTGGAAAGGCTCCTGGTCAATATGTTCTAATTCACAATTCTTAGCTGTAATATTCTCTTATTTCTGTCTCAGGTATCACTTAAATTGACTTTTCTTTCCTATTTTAGCTAAAGTCTATTTTAGATTTTCATGCTCTTAATCATTGTGCAAGGTACTAGCCTCATGTAGCCCAAATAAGATTTTTAGTGTTTAGTCATGTCATGGTCTACACAGCTCCAGGAACCAACTCTTCTTTTGGGATGTTTTTGGTTACGGTTGAATAATAAGAGACAAAGGTGAACAAAAAATGAATAACGTGGTTATGCTAATAGATTTTTGTGACTAAGTAAATACCAATCAGATAATATCTGAAATATTTAATCTTAGCAATTTGCCGCGAAATTTCCTTTTAAAAAAACAAATTTTCACTTTGGAGCAATTATAGCAATATATTTCCTTGGATCAATTCTAATCTTCCAAACACCACTTATAGTTCACTAAAACTTTTTTGTACATAAAAAACAAAACTTCATGCCAAAATGGATTTTATCTCTGATTCTATAATGTATCTAAGCATCTTAATTCACCAGAAGTAGTAAAATAATTCTTATTAATTGTTTGAATTTATTTTGCTATGAAAAGGCAGCTTGTCAAGGCTGAAGATTTAAGATGGTCAGCTTTAAAAGCCTTAGTTTCTTTAATTCAGTAGGAAAATCATGTTTTGAAATTGTGTATGAGAAAAAAATATAAGGTGATTATTATACAAAAAGGTCACTGTTTACTATACTAATAATCAAAGAAATTATGGGTAATGGGATAAGCAGACAAGTACCTAATTACCTTGCATAATAATATCATAGTATGTATTTAGGTACTATAATTGAATCTCTTAAGATGAATTGTTAGCAAACAAATTACTCTGAGGTGTTTTTGTGGTTTGCATTTCATTTCATTTGGTGCAGGATAGCAAGTAATTGTGACACTCAAAAATTCTATCATAGCATCTATACCAAAAAAGTCAGACCTTCTATAGACCAATAAACTAAGGATTTACAATCCAAAGAAAAATGGGCAAAGTATAAGAAAAGGCATGTGTGTGTCTTTACATACACACACATATTCATGTATGTAAACACAAATGCCAGTAAACAATAAGAGTGTTTCAGTCAGCTTTCTGTTATCAGGAACAAAATGCCCAAGATAATTCAACTTAAAGAAGAAAGATTTATGGTTCCTGGTTTTAGAGAATTCAGTCCATAGAGGGAGGGAGGGAGGGAGAGAAAGAGAGAGAGAGAGAGAGAGAGAGAGAGAGAGAGAGAGAGAGAGAGAGAGATTAGGTTTTATTCCCTCAGTTATCATCACTTCCCAATAGCCCATCAAATCATGAACCACTTAATGGATTAATCCATTGATGAGGTCAGAGCCTTCATGATTCAAAGCTCTACCTCTGGAACACTGCTGCCAGCACTTCAACATGTAAGTCTCTGGGGGACATTCCAAATGCAAAAGATAACAAAGACCTTATCCTCTTACTAAAGAAATTCAAATGAAAATATACCTGTTTTACAAATATTCTTTTTACATTGATTTGCCAATTTTAAGGTGGCTAACTTCTGTATACATTTGTTTGAAGATTCTAGCCGGTGATTTTCTTGGATGAAATGCATTTCAGAAGTAGGTTGGCCATAGTTGAACTATATATGTAACACAAATCAAATTCTTTGTAGATTCAGTCTTTACCGTGGTACAGTTCTTCTTACTGTTTATCTGGGCATGTAAAAGGTTGAACACATTTTTGTTAAGAATTAGTTGATTTTTTCCAACCAGAATTCTTTTTTTTTTTTTATTTATTCCCATGTGTATACATTGTTTGGGTCATTTCTCCCCGCTTCTACCACCCCCACCCTCTCCCCTTGCCCACCTCGCTTCCAGGCAGAACCTGTTCTGCTCTTATCTCTAATTTTGTTGAAGAGAAGACATAAGCATAACAAGAAAGACAAAGTGTTTTTGCTAGTTGAGTTAAGGATAGCTATACAGAGAGATTCCTAGCATTGCTTCCATGTACAAATGTGTTACAACCCAAGTTGATTCATCTCTAACTGATCTTTACACTGGTTCCTGATCCCCTTCTCGTGTTGACCTCTGTCACTTTAAGGTTTCTGTATTAGCTCCTCTGGAGTGGGGACATCAAACGCTTTCATGTTTTGGGTTTTCTACATATTCCTATATCTCCCGTATGTGCTCTCCCCTTGTCATGTGACCCAAGTCCAACAGCATTGCTGTATTTGCCCTAGATCTAAAGTCCACATATGAGGGAGAACATATGTTTTTTGGTCTTCTGAGCCTGGCTAACCTCTCTCAGAATGATGTTCTCCAGTTCCATCCATTTACTTGCAAATGATAAGATTTAATCCTTCTTCATGGCTGAGTAAAATTCCATTGTGTATAAATACCACATTTTCTTGATCCATTCATCAGTAGTGGGGCATATTGTTGTTTCCATAACTTAACTATTGTGAATAGTGCTGCAATAAACATGGGTGTCAGGTGTTTTTGGAATAACCTGTGTCTCATTCTTTTGGGTGTATCTCTAGGAGTGGGATTACTGGATCATATGGCAGATCTATGTTTAGATTTTTAAGAAGCCTCAAAATTTTTTTCCAGAGTGGTTGCACTACCTTGCATTCCTACCAGCAGTGTATAAGGGTTCCTTTTTTCCCACATCTTTGTTGGTGATTTTTTTTTAAATTTTATTATTCATATGTGCATACAAGGCTTGGATCATTTCTCCCCCCTGCCCCCACCCCCTCCCTTACCACCCACTCCGCCCCCTCCCTCTCCCCCCCACCCCCTCAATACCCAGCAAAAACTATTTTGCCCTTATTTCTAATTTTGTTGTAGAGAGAGTATAAGCAATAGTAGGAAGGAACAAGGGTTTTTGCTGGTTGAGATAAGGATAGCTATACAGGGCATTGACTCACATTGATTTCCTGTGCATGGGTATTACCTTCTAGGTTAATTCTTTTTGATCTAACCTTTTCTCTAGGTCCTGGTCCCCTTTTCCTATTGGCCTCAGTTGCTTTTAAGGTATCTGCTTTAGTTTCTCTGCGTTAAGGGCAACAAATGCTAGCTAGTTTTTTAGATGTCTTACCTATCCTCATCCCTCCCTTGTGTGCTCTCGCTTTTATCATGTGCTCAAAGTCCAATCCCCTTGTTGTGTTTGCCCTTGATCTAATGTCCACATATGAGGGAGAACATACGATTTTTGGTCATTTGGGCCAGGCTAACCTCATTCAGAATGATGTTCTCCAATTCCATCCATTTACCAGCGAATGATAACATTTCGTTCTTCTTCATGGCTGCATAAAATTCCATTGTGTAATCCATTCGTCAGTGGTGGGGCATCTTGGCTGTTTCCATAACTTGGCTATTGTGAATAGTGCCACAATAAACATGGCTGTGCAGGTGCCTCTGGAGTAACCTGTGTCACAGTCTTTTGGGTATATCCCCAAGAGTGGTATTGCTGGATCAAATGGTAGATCGATGTCTAGCTTTTTTTTTTTTTTCATTTTACTTTTATTATTCATATGTGCATACAAGGCTTGGTTCATTTCTCCCCCCTGCCCCCACCCCCTCCCTTACCACCCACTCCACCCCCTCCCGCTCCCCCCCCTCAATACCCAGCAGAAACTATTTTGCCCTTATCTCTAATTTTGTTGTAGAGAGAGTATAAGCAATAATAGGAAGGAACAAGGGGTTTTGTGGTTGAGATAAGGATAGCTATACAGGGAGTTGACTCACATTGATTTCCTGTGCGTGGGTGTTACCTTCTAGGTTAATTCTTTTGTTTTTTTGTATTTTTTTTTTCTTTTATTATTCATATGTTCATACAAGGCTTGGTTCATTTCTCCCCCCTGCCCCCACCCCCTCCCTTACCACCCACTCCACCCCCTCCCGCTCCCCCCCTCAATACCCAGCAGAAACTATTTTGCCCTTATCTCTAATTTTGTTGTAGAGAGAGTATAAGCAATAATAGGAAGGAACAAGGGGTTTTGCTGGTTGAGATAAGGATAGCTATACAGGGCATTGACTCACATTGATTTCCTGTGCATGGGTGTTACCTTCTAGGTTAATTCTTTTTGATCTAACCTTTTCTCTAGTTGCTGGTCCCCTTTTCCTATTGGCCTCAGTTGCTTTAAGGTATCTGCTTTAGTTTCTCTGCATTAAGGGCAACAAATGCTAGCTAGTTTTTTAGGTGTCTTACCTATCCTCACCCCTCCCTTGTGTGCTCTCGCTTTTATCATGTGCTCATAGTCCAATCCCCTTGTTGTGTTTGCCCTTGATCTAATGTCCACATATGAGGGAGAACATACGATTTTTGGTCTTTTGGGCCAGGCTAACCTCACTCAGAATGATGTTCTCCAATTCCATCCATTTACCAGCGAATGATAACATTTTGTTCTTCTTCATGGCTGCATAAAATTCCATTGTGTATAGATACCACATTTTCTTAATCCATTCGTCAGTGCTGGGACATCTTGGCTGTTTCCATAACTTGGCTATTGTGAATAGTGCCGCAATAAACATGGATGTGCAGGTGCCTCTGGAGTAACAGTCTTTTGGGTATATCCCCAAGAGTGGTATTGCTGGATCAAATGGTAGATCGATGTCCAGCTTTTTAAGTAGCCTCCAAATTTTTTTCCAGAGTGGTTGTACTAGTCTACATTCCCACCAACAGTGTAAGAGGGTTCCTTTTTCCCCGCATCCTCGCCAACACCTGTTGTTGGTGGTGTTGCTAATGATGGCTATTCTAACAGGGGTGAGGTGGAATCTTAGTGTGGTTTTAATTTGCATTTCCTTTATTGCTAGAGATGGTGAGCATTTTTTCATGTGTTTTCTGGCCATTTGAATTTCTTCTTTTGAGAAAGTTCTGTTTAGTTCACGTGCCCATTTCTTTATTGGTTCATTAGTTTTGGGAGAATTTAGTTTTTTAAGTTCCCTGTATATTCTGGTTATCAGTCCTTTGTCTGATGTATAATTGGCAAATATTTTCTCCCACTCTGTGGGTGTTCTCTTCAGTTTAGAGACCATTTCTTTTGATGAACAGAAGCTTTTTAGTTTTATGAGGTCCCCTTTATCTATGCTATCTCTTAGTTGCTGTGCTGCTGGGGTTTCATTGAGAAAGTTCTTACCTATACCTACTAACTCCAGAGTATTTCCTACTCTTTCTTGTATCAACTTAAGAGTTTGGGGTCTGATATTAAGATCCTTGATCCATTTTGCGATGTCTAGCTTTTTAAGTAGCCTCCAAATTTTTTTCCAGAGTGGTTGTACTAGTTTACATTCCCACCAACAGTGTAAGAGGGTTCCTTTTTCCCCCCATCCTCGCCAACACCTGTTGTTGGTGGTGTTGCTGATGGTGGCTATTCTAATAGGGATGAGGTGGAATCTTAGCGTCGTTTTAATTTGTATTTCCTTTATTGCTAGAGATGGTGAGCATTTTTTCATGTGTTTTTTGGCCATTTGAATTTCTTCTTTTGAGAAAGTTCTGTTTCGTTCACTTGCCCATTTCTTTATTGGTTCATTAGTTTTGGGAGAATTTAGTTTTTTAAGTTCCCTATATATTCTGGTTTTCAGTCTTTTTTCTGATGTATATTCTGGTGAATATTTTCTCCCACTCTGTGGTGGTCTCTTCAGTTTAGAGAACATTTCTTTTGTTGTGCAGAAGCTTTTCAATTTTATGAAGTCCCATTTGTCCATTCTTTCTCTTTGTTGCTGAGCTGCTGGGGTTCTACTGAGGAAGTCCTTGCCTGTACCTATTACTTCCAGAGTGTTTCCTACTCCTTCCTGTACTAACTTAAGAGTTTCAGGTCTGACATTAAGGTCCTTGATTAATTTTGAGTTGACACTAGTATAGGGTAATAAACATGGATCTAGTTTCAGTTTCTTGCAGACAGATAACCACTTTTCCCAGCAACATTTGTTGAAAGGGCTGTCTTTTCTCCATCATATATTTTTAGCACCTTTGTCAAAAATGAGGTGGGTATAGTTGTGTTGATTCATATCTGGGTCCTCTGTTCTGTTCCACTGGTCTTCATATCTGTTTTTGTGCCAGTACCACTCTGTTTTTATTGCTATTGCTTTGTAATATAGTTTGAAGTTGGGTATTGTGATACCTCCAGCATTGCTCTTTTTGCTGAGTATTGCCTTGGCTATTCGTGGTCTCTTGTTTTTCTAAATGAACTTTAGAGTAGATTTTTCAATCTCTCTGATGAAAGTCTTTGGGATGGTGATGGGAATTGCATTGAACATGTCAATTGCTTTTGTTGTATAGCCATTTTTACTGTGTTGATTCTACCAATCCATGAGCACAGGAGATTTTTCCATCTTCTGTAGTCTTCCTTGATTTCTTTCTTCAGGGGCTTGTAGTTCTCCTTGTAGAGGTCATTCTCATCCTTTGTTAAGTTTACTGCTAGGTATTTGATTTTTTTTGAGGCTATTGTAAATGGAATTATTTTCATATATTCCTTCTCATCCACGAGACTTCTGATATGAAGCTTTCAATAACTGACCTGCAATGTCTGGGGTCTCATGAAATACTTCTCTTTAGTTGATTTCTATAGCTGTTGTGATTTACTTTACATGTAAATGCCAGTAAAAATCACAACCTCTTTCACAGAATCTGCTAAACTAAGGAATATTAGAAGCATATGCTCATTAAATCAGTAGAAATATAGATGTAATGTAATAGCTGTGGCCTATGGAGGAGTCTGTCCATAATAAACCATCGTGCCCTGCACATGCAAGTTTTAAATCAAAACCTAGATTTCAGATAGACAAAGGAGATGAACCTTATTATTATCTAAATACCAGGCAATTTCTCTTTCACTTTCCAAATTGGATTATTGAATACAAATGCTTTTGTGGCTTTTTTCAAGGTAATTGAATGGCTCCTGTAAGACTGTCTAGATATAATTTTATAAGAAATGGCACATTAGATGCACACATACAAATAAATACACCATCCTATAGATCAAATAGTTGATTTAATGAACTTGACTATATTTCTTACTTGTTTTAGCATCATCCAGATAATTAAAATAGGTAAAAATGTATAGCTGTGACATGCGCCATCGCCTTTCCCTTCTCAGAATCATATCCTATATAAGGAAAAAGGAAAATAAAGTGTAGAATGATTGAAAAATCAGAAGTTTAAAGTACAAGAAAATGGAAAATGGGCTGCAAATAATGGCAGGTGGTTCAAGAATAAGATACAGTTTTAAGATAAATTAATCCTCAAGGCAGCTATATAATACTTTGAAGAGAGCCCAATAAATTCTCCAAATCTTTTGTCAGGGTTTGCATTAAAAATAAAAGTAGAAAAGGAATCCATTGCAGATTAAACCAACAACTTCTGGGTATATGTTTGTGAGTCTCCAAAATAAGCCAAAAGAATCTATTGCATGTGGGATTTAGGGATTTCTTGAATGAAATCCAAATGCAGTCTTTATTAAATAGGAGAAGAGAAAAAAAAAGGTAAATCATAATATGCATGGGTTGGGTTTGGCCCCAGAGATCTTAGATCAAATATAACTGAGTTTACATTGCTTTAGGAAAATCATAAGGCAATATTTAGAAAAATTATACAGTGAGATTTAGTATTTCAATTTGAGAAATAGTACCTCATTTCTAACGAGCAGATGCTCAACTGTGGATTGAGAGACCTTATGCAATTAAAAGATGTTTTTAGGTGGGAGGAGACCATCCAGCCATGGATCGCCTGTCAGATCTACCTTGGCCTGCTTTCTGTGTGACAGATGCTGTTAGATTTTCCTAAGTCTATTCAGCCAGCCACTAATTTGGCAACAGTCCCTCCAACAATAACTTATAAGATCTGGGTTTGGAAGATTTATGTGTCCCTGTTTTAATATAACAGAGCTCCAATGTGTCATTGCAATGATATGAACATGACTGATATTAGGATGACTTCCAGTGACTTTGCAGAAGGAAGATAGAGCCTTAGGTTGGAAATATTGTGGGAAATTTCTACTTAGGGGAGTCTTCTAGAATCCAGGTATTTATTTTGGTCTCAAAGTGTATGTACTTAGATAGGGAGAGAGATGTAGAGATATCGGGCTTTTAAAAATGAGGGCAAAATGTCTTTTTTTACAGTAAACAGTTCACTATGAATGGTGTATTTTGAATGACACTCATTTGTTTTTTTTAAAAATTGTAGATGGGGAGGCAGGTGCATGTTGAGTATGAAAGGGGAGCTTTGAGACACCAAGTCATTTACTGGAGGCACAATGTGATTCAACCAATATGCCTTCCCTAGTCCATTCTTTTCCTTTTCTTTCTTCATTTCTCTTCAGGTCAGAGGCTGGCAGCATAATTAAAATTTGAATTATTTATGAAGAGCCATTAGAGTAGGTGCTTGCAGATTAGTCAAAGACAGCAGAGCTGACACTAAGCTGCATTTTATTTCACTCTCTCCCAGTAAATGATACATTGACTGCATGTCTTGAAAATAAGCATATGGAGTTAGAACTTTCAAGGGAAAATTATATAAAACATTGTGGCCATTTATGTTGAAGCAAACATCTATTATCATGGTAATGTACAAAACATATTTTTGTGCACATATACATAAAAGATGCTTTTTTTTTTGCCAATAATTCGTTAATATTGAATAGAATTGTAATTATCAAGAGGAAGGATTTTTGTAGATATATAAAGATATGACTAGAACCATGAATATATGCACATGGGTTTCATTAAGTGTGCATTTTCTATTTGGACAGGAACATCGAAACAGCTCAGAAACATCTGCCATCAGCATGATATGTTGGGAAGCAAAAGAAATAGAAATGGGTGTCTCTTCTCAAAAGCATTAGGATCTGTAAACATAAACATAATTTTTTAAATCTGCCAATTAGAATGAGTTGATGGGCCTAATGCAATTTTTGCAAACAGTGAGAGCCTACATAATAATATTAAATTAGAATATTCTCCACAATTTCAGAAGAAAAAAGACAGATATTCACATTTTGTGTTTTTTACAGCTTTATCTTGTCTTGGGGGGAAATGCCAAATTGTGACATGTTTCATTTCACACAAAGGTAAGTCTTTCTCTTACATACCATACCCATGTAGATTTTATTCATGTCTTACAGCAGGAAACCAAACATGCCCTCATTTTTCCTCTCTTGTTCTTCTTCCCCATGAGAAATGGCCCATACTGATGCAAAGTAGTTCTGATGTCACTAAACTGAAAAAAGTTAAATATACTATACATTTATTTTTAAACTCATATGTTTTGCAGTGTATCTCTTAGCAGGATATATCGCTGCTCTGTTTAAATAATCACTATTTAAAACTTTTTCAATTGTATTTGTTTTTAATTTTAGTCAGCTCTGTGGATAAGGTCAATTTCAAGTATTTTTTAAAAACTAAAATATCAGGTTGAGTATTTTCTGAATTGGTGGCAATGCTTTTAAAATACCATCATTCATGTAGCCAGGCATCAGGGCACAAGACTGTATTTCTCAGCACTTGGGAGACTGAGGCAGGAGGGTCTTGAGTTCAAGTCCAGCCTGGGCTACATAGCAAGACCTTGTCTCAAGAACAAACAAACAAACAAATAAGTATAAAAAACATGGATCATGTTTAATCATTTGACTTGAGGCTGAAGTTCTCTCCTTTTATCTTAAGTCAAATAATCAAAGCATTCTTTCCCAGCTTGGTAATTTTTTTTTTAATGTTGAAATAATATCCCATTTCCTGCATTTTCTCTTTGATGTGAGGCTTCCAATATCTTTTGGCAGATTTGTACATGTACGTCAATGGATGCTACATAAAAAAATGATGATACTACCAGCAGCAACAAAATAATAAACACTGGTGTTCTTGGTATTCACTGGTAAGGACACATCACATGCTTTGGCATTTTCAGTAGAAAGAACAGTTTGGTCAGCTTCCATATTAGTATTGGAAATTGGTGTTACTTCCCAATAATTCATTCAGGAAGGAAAGCCATGAAGCCATTTTGGATGACAAAATCAAAAGACAGCAGGTTTTACCAACACCTCAAAATCATATACCCCCAAATTTTCAGTTAGAGTTAAAGTGTTGTGTCTGTTTCTTACATTCCCTCCTCTCTGCATTGTGTTTATAACCTGTGCGATATGATTATTTTTTTGGCTAGAAATGAGTAAGCAGAATACTACACTTTCATATAGATAGAGTGACTATCTTTATGATATGATATGAACAGTGCAGCTGTGAGCAAGTTGTATAATCTTTGTTGAGTCCAGTTTTTCAGCTAAAACCTGGAACAAATAGTTTGGGCACACATGATTGTATTAAGGATGGAATGTAATTAATATAGGTAAAACCCTTAGTAAAGTTTTACAATAAGATCGTTTGATAATAAGCTTAAGAGGCTAATGTCATTAAAGTAATATTGTCTAAGGTTGCTTAGAATTAACCTTATGTTTTGAATGATTTGCAATCATTGAAATCACTTAAAGGATTTTCTTCTTACTGTGTAGGTATAGCATTGGCCTTCAAGGAATTCTTTAGTTCCCCATAATATATATACATAGCCATCTAGATTTCTTTTAATTTCTTATGGAAAACTGTTGTATGCTGTATGATACTGTGGAATTGCCAGCAATAGTGTAGATGATGTTGATGATTGTATTATTAATAATGACCACACATGGTATGTGCTGACTGAAAGGTACTTTCCTTAAGTGCTTTACATTTATGAGTTTATTTAATTATCACATCAACCCTATGACATACCTACTATAATTACCTCAATTTTATAGAGATATCCTAAAAACAAAAAGTATCCTAACAACAAAGCAGAGAAAGATTAACTAACTTGCTGAAAGTCACATAGCTAATAAGTGGAGTCAGGAGTCAAAGCAAACCTAAGCAAGCGGGCTATAGATCTGGGTGTGAACTTTTGCAGTATATGCCCTGAAGGGTTTTTAGTAAGGATCTGCTCCCCTCTTCACTATGTGAGCTTGTGACTGAAACCTCTTCTGATGTGTCAGTTCTTCCAACATCCATGCTTTTGTTTGGTCTTTCCACTTACTTTATAATTCCTGTAGCACTTAGGAATGAAAGTAGCATGTACTTAATACTTGCTCAAAGAGTTCTGATAGTTATTTCATCCTTAGCCACCAATAAAGCAAATACCATGCCTCCAGAAATGATCTATCTATGAGCCAAAGTTATTGGCAAGTGGTGGTCAGAGCTGTTCTGCTGCCAGTGGTGTTATTTTTCAACAGATCTTTATGGAAAAGGTCTAGCTTTATTTTTTATGATATGAGAAGTATTTAAAACACTTTATGTTTTGATGATATTCATTAGCTGTTCGACAGTCAGAATTCCTAAACATGTCGAGACCCCTTGGACTCTTCAAATTTGTAAAGAGTGATGCTGTTTCAGTCCCTGATTGTTCCCACTCTGCAAGAAGAATCCATGATATCCAGCTTACAAGATTGGGAGACTTTGGTGCTAAGTTACAGAAGGTAACTTAAGTTAGACTCAGTGTCTGAATGAGTCACATTCAAATTGGACTTATAACTTAACAGCACAAATGTGTACCACAGAAAAATTATAAACAGATTAATCACATTAAAAGTTAATCTAAGCCTCACTAATCTAAAAACAAAATGGAATATTAATTTTGTATTTACAGCTTCTAAAAGAGGCTGAGATATCTATAATTTAAAATAAAATTTAAAAATTAAACTTTACCTTCTCATCACCTAAACTACTTGGATTAAGTCTTACATAATGGTCCTTTCTTGGATAGAACTTGATACTCAATCCCCAAAGGGGCTATCATGCTTCTAGCATCTATGCCTTTCTCTGTCTGTCTGTCTACCTGTCTACTCTATAATTTCTGTTTTTTATTTATTATTTGTCATCTATCTCTCTTTATGTATATCCCACTGTTTATTCAGGAAACATATGTACAACTTTAATTTTTAAGGAATTATAATAAGAAGTATAATTCTAATGAGTAGAAAGCATACTTTCAAAAATATTGGCTTATGTATTTCTTTCTTGGGTCAGATGAGTGATTAGTGAATGGGAAGGAGACCATCACCTTTGGACAATAGGTATAGTTAGTATTTGACAAGTACTTGAGAAGCACTTTCTCGATGATACAGTTCATTATGTCATAGAGTAATACTACAGGACTTAAACTAGAATGTCATAGTTTGTCAGAACAGAAGTGGCCATGAACTAGGAACTCTAATTCTGTAAGCCCTTCTCACCTAGTAACGTTTATGGAAGTCCAGGGCAGGCTCAGATCATGGGTCTGCCAAGAATGCATATGTGAAGAAACTGCTTAAACTTGACCATTGAACTGGACAGTTTTATATGTTTTCAGGTTGGCCAAGGAAGTATTTCTTTGAAATTCACAGAAGCATTATTTTTCTCCTCTCCTCTTGGGGAGAGGGAATAGGTGAAAACACAAGGACTGTCATCTCTGAAGTAAATGGGGAGGGGGACAAGGCATTGAGAGTACATGCTTTTTAGAATGAAGAGAATTTGATTTACCATAATCTTAAGAATACAGTGCTGGATTCCCTCCTCTTTCAACTCTAGTATCTTTCAACTTTATCTATATCGACTTAGTACCTTTTTTTCTCTCCAGTCTCAGAAGAATATACTTTCTTCGGCTGGAAGCTAATGGATTTACCTGCTTTCAAAAGCATTCACCTATCATCTCTTTCAACACTGGGGTCTCCCTTCACCAGCCATTACTGCTTTTTAAAATTTTAATCTTCCACTTTGCTAACTCCTTTTCAAAGCTTATGAGCTTATAAGTGCTCTAATCTTTCCCATCTTCATAAGATGAAGCCACAACAAAATAAATCTTCTTAAATTCTATATATTTCTTTAGCTAATATGCTTCTTCTCTCTTTTACTTTATAGTTGAACTTAAGCCAGATCTTCCCAGATTTTCAGATTTTATAGACCAATGTATATTTTTTTAAATATAGGAGTCATCAAGATTATAATCACTTTATCTTACTAACTTAATTTTATCAAAGACAGGCTAATGTAACACCATGAAAAGAGGAAGGAAATATTTGTGATTATCCTATTGTGACATCTTGTATTAGGGTTTATAAAGTGTTGGAGTTTTGAATTCTTACTCCTGTTAATTCCTTCATTTTTTTTGTTGTGATCTCATTGTCTCACCCCAGTGTGCCTGTATTCACATTTCAGGCATTGCCACATTGGCTTTGAATCAAAACAAAGAGTGTGATTTAATTCAGTGGATTGAATTGCCAGTTGTAAATGGAAACCAAGATGCATATGCGTTATTCCTGAAAATAGATGACTGGCACTGAATGTGTGTTTTCAGTGTCAAGACAAGGGTAATGTATATGATTGGTGGTGAAAATATAGACTGCTGTGGGCTTGGGGCCAGAATACTGTCTCGCATTTGGTGCCAGTTCCTTTCCAGGAGCAGACTGCTGACAGCTGATTTGCTCAGCTGAAGTGCCTTATGTAAGTTACCATCCCGTGTCCCTTAACAAAGGGACAAACAACTCTTTCCTTGACTGAAACTTGCAGAAGCTTTCTTCTTCTCTGTAATGAAAAGTGTTAAAATTTGACACATATATAAAAAATTATGACAATATAGTGCAATCTAGATAGTATTAGGAGCAAACTAAATCCTTCTACATTATAATAATTCAGGTTAGGTTCATTGCTACCTAATTCATCATTGATTTCATTCCTAATGAAATTTCAGCAATCTTGTGGATATGATATTTGTACTTTGAAATTTATGGTTGTCTGTATTATTCCCAGTGGTGATAGTGCAAGCAGAGCACGTATCAAGTAAGTTGTGTCTTTGTGTAATGTGTCTTATTTAAAAATTTTGACTTCAAAATTTAAATGCCTTAGAGATTCAGATTATTTTGTTTTCTGTGCTTTCCTTTTGTCAAAATATTGTTACTGTAATATATTCCAAATGGATACTTTGATTCAGGATGTCCCCCCAAACTTTAACTGAAAAGTTAAGGGTTTTCTAAAGAAATAACAAGCACTTTATGAAAGATCCAACTGTTCTTTAAAAACAGTCCTCACAATTTTATACTATCATTCATTGGTCCCTCCTTGTTGTATATACTATCTGTATAAAATATTACTGTGTATCCACACTTTCCTGTGTCCATGGCCATAGAGGCATGCAATGATTATATGCTTTGTATAATCAGTTTTATGTTATGGTCAGACTTAACATAGCTTTTTCTGCAAAATATTTTAGAGAATATTCATAATGAATTACAAGGTAAGAAATAATTTATACATTTGTGTATTTTACTGAAACATTTCACAACTGGGGAAAGATAAAACTCTGATACTCAAACTTTTAATTCAAATCTACAGGCACGTATATACACTACAAGGCTGGCATGAGTCCAAGTAACCAGAATTAATGTATCAATTTACTTAAAGAATAGAAGTACCAAGCTAGAGGGCACTTGGTCAGTAGTTCAAATGAAGAAAGTTTCTGGAGAGAACTATTTTTAGTGACCGATCAAGCTTTGCCTCTAGAGGAGAACATTTAGCCAATTAGCTGATTTTTAGTTACTGTTGGAGAGACTATTCCTGCCATCAGTCTATTCTAATTGTTTCCATTAACTTTCATTCTTCGAAAACCCCTTGTTTTAATTACACCCTCAAAAATAATTTTCCATTTGGAGCAGGCTAGTTTTAGAATAGAAAGGAAAGTAGTAGGGCCAGGTAGTTCATGCATATAGTGCCAGCTAAGTGGGAAGTGGAGAATGGAGGATTGTGGTCGGAGGCCAGGCAGACAAAACATTATCTAGACCCTAGCTCAGCAAAACAAGGTGGGCATGGTGATGCTCACACGAGATGTTTGCTACTCTGGTGAAAAAGATAAGAGGATTGCTGTCTCAGGCCAATCTTGGCAAAAGTGCAAGACCCTATTTGAAAAAACAAACTAAATGCTAAAAGGGTTTGGGGTGACTTCAAACCTCAGTACCACCAAAACAGAGACAGAGAGAGAGAGAATAAATAAATGAAGGAAGGTAGGATAAGATGAATCTGAACAGCTAGAAAGAGGTCAGACTAAGTAATTTGCACATGAATGGGTGGATGTTTTCAAATGCAATGAATGTGGTACGTTTTTATATCTACACCTGAAAAATGTATCAATTCCAAGGGTACTAATGAAACCATAACTCTAATCTATAAAACTGAGAGCCTGACTCTGGAATTTGGTAAAATTAACTAAGTCTAAATTCTACTCCATGAAGTCTTTTGAAGCCAGTTTTTCTCATACACACACACACACACACACACATATATATGCTGGATAATTATATTGCTGGCTCTGAAAATGATATACATTTTTAGGTAAAGAAAGGCCGTACAATCTAAAAGGATACATTTTCTCCTCCTAGGAGTGTCTGCTAGAAAGACATTTAAGAATTGAGAAATATAGGATGTCACTTAAAATCTGCTAAAGGTAACAATTGATGATAAGGGCTATTAATTTTATTGGATATTAATTTGATTGTGGTAGTAACAATCTATGTATATTAAATCATAATATGGTACACCTTATATATAGGATAATATTTTATTTTTGAATTATACCTCAATAAATCTAGAATAAAAAAGAAATAATAGTGCAAAACAAATAAAAGTTTAAAGCAAAATGAACACAGTAAAACATGTGTGAAACTTAGCAACCTTTTATGGCTTTTTGTCCCTAGATTACAAACATGGGATAATTCTTTTTCTACCCTATTAAGCACATTTCTGGGAAACACATGACATCCAAGGAATTTATATTTAATGTTAAGTTTTGTTTGTTTTATGTTCACTTTCTGAGGGACAGAATAAGAATTAACCAAATTAAAGTTGCATAGATGGAATGGTGTCAGAGAGAAAGGATGTGATTCTCTTATACCCTGAATGATGTATAATTCATTTTAATAGCCCTACAGTTAATTCATTGAAGCAAAAATGTATTTTTCTTCCCTTTTTACTAAATTAGAATAAAAGTTAGATGAATAGTTGGAGGTATCAATTTTTGACGTGGTTTTGTTTTTAAATCAGAATAGAAACACACCTCAAGTACAGAGTCAAGGGGCAGGCAAAACCTCTCCTCATCCTGGGTTGCTGTGGAGAAGAAGAGCTGCTTTCCAGTCTGTGACTTAAAAATATTTCGACCTCATGTTTCTTAGTCATATGGCAACAAGCTAAACTAGAGATTCAATTTCTTCTGGAAACCTACTCTAAAACCTTGCTAGTTTCTGGATAAAAAATATCAAGTTAATTTCATTTCTACTAAAAATCATGTGATAAAAGTATATTATATGTGACCATGGAATTTATTAAAGGAAAAATGTCTTATAATACCACTCTTTAATGAGACAATATTAATAACATTATTATATATTTGTTTTGTATGCTAATACTTTATATTTTTTCAGATTATTCTGTGTTTTATTAGTTTTGTGTGCTAAAATATTAGTTGATATATTTAGATGTCCTTGTTATCATGAAACTGTCTTCCAGAGCTAATATTTTTATAATTATGCTCTTGAATAATTTTCTTGAATATTGTGTTATGCACCATATATAACAATGCCAGATTTATTTCTCTTATATGCATTCTCCTTTTAGACAGATTTAAGAAGTCTTGTCATGATCTCATGCCTGCCTTAACTCATGCCTTCGTCATTTATGACTTGTGTTTCTGGCCTCTTGCTAATCCTTTGGTTCAATTCATTTTCCACACTACCCCAGATTCCATAATTGTTTCCATTCCCCTTTTTATGAAATCTAAATTATTTTCAAAGTCAGAGTCTACCTTGCCAAACTCCAGCCATTCCTCTCCCTCCTTTCTGTAATCTACTCACACTTCCATTTCCCTGAATGTCTTCCCTCTGCGTCTGACTTTTGAACACATTTCCTTAGCTGGTTAAATTCTTATTCTTAAAATTGGGCTTTCTTCATAAAACCTGCCTAGATTTTAGTCTCCCTTTCCTGTCTCCCAACTCATCCTACCAGTTATTACAGTTTGTATCTGTTTTAAGCATTTCTTCTTTTTGCTTAGACGTGTTAGTTTTTATCACACTGCAGGAACAATTTCTAGTTAGTGTTGTAACATCTACTAGTTTGGAACACTTATGAGTTTAGGACCTCTATAATTCCACTGATAAATACAGTGGATATTGAATAACTATATGCTTAATGAATGATCACTAAATACATGTTTAATTAAGACAGGGAGAATGGATAATAGAATTGTGAGAAATTCAGGCAGTTTCCAAATTTCAGTTCTAGTACTTACTGGCTGTTACCAACAGGAAGCAAATTCTCTTGCTTTACTTCCCTGATTGAAATAACTATCTTATTGCAATAGTCGTATGGACTACATTAAATGATTTTCAAATGAATGTTAACTGTAATTATTGTAAACTGGGGAAGCTCATTGAAATTCTTATCTGTTTTGCCTTTCCCAAAGAGTCCTTACATTCTCATTTTATAGCATATAAGAATAGAGTTAAGATGTACCTGCAAAACAGTCATTGCTGTACTGCTTAATAAGTAAAATACAGTAAATGACAAGTAAAGACTGAAGGACACTCAAAGTCAGGTAATGGAAAGTATATGAATCATACAGGAATGCAGTGGTGATTCACTAGGCTTTTTATCTCCTGTGTCCTTTGTAGTTCTATAGTTGAGTGTTTATTGACAAAAGAATCTTAAAGGTCACACTCAGGAAGCTGGGGATTTGGTAGCAGACAAGCCAATGTTTGCATCCCATCCCCTGCCCCAAGACGTGTGGACGTTTTCTAATTGTGAGTTATTTTATGAATCTGATGTGTGACAAACAAAAAATTGGAAAAATGTTTCAGTGTATGGTTCTGAAAAAACAACAACAGCAGAGAGCATACCAGGAACACATTACATACCCTAGCAAGGCAATGGAAAGAAAAAAAAAAAGAAGAAGACTACAGCTTGACCCTCTCCCATGCATGTAACCCTTGTTAGGATAATGGACTGATTGCTTTATAAGGTCCTATTTGCAAAGTCATGAAGATGATACATTCTGTTTTGTGGTTATTTTATGTATGTTTTCATGCATGTATTTCATTTGATGTACAATACAATGAAATGTACAAGTCTTAAGTATGAAGTGTAATGAGTTTTGATGGATGTTTACAATGAGGTTACACATAAGCCTATCATGATAAAGACAATTTCCAATACTGAACCTATTCCTTTGTGCTCCATTTTGTGATCGTTTTTGGAACAGCATTTTAAAGCTCTTTGTTTTCTGATAGCGCAGTTGCAACTATTTTAAGTGCTATTAAGCTGATCATTATGCAATCCATTCTGTTTGCTTACTCAACATTCATTTCCTTACTTTTGCCCACCTCCAAACTCTTGTATTGTAGTTTAAGTAGGCTTAACAAGGACTGATCCTAGGCCCAGCTTTAGAAGCAGGTTCTGATTATGTCTGCACACTTGTTTCGGGATTGGAGATGGAAGCTTAACATCTAAACCAATCAGCACAAGGTATGTGCCTGATTACAGAGAGTGTGTCTAGGGCATTCCAAGAGTTGGATGAGAGAATACCAATGGCTGTGAGCATATGCCGCTTATTCTCCCACTTAATGGAAAACATGGATAATGTAAACGCTACTTCCAGCCATTTTGAAATTATGAGTTTCTCAAGGATAAAATAATTTGTTAAAGATAATACCAATACATGGAGGAAGTCAGTCAAAGAAATGACTTTGTTTTCATTACCAAGGCAAAAATTCTTTCATGATCTGGGCTCTTGCATCCATTTCCAGCCTTATATTTGCTCTGTTGTCCACTTTTGCTTTATAATCAAGTCATATAGTCATGTGAAGAATTTTACAATCATGTTATACTCTTTTATTTCTAACTCAACTCAAGGGTGAATTGCCTCCTTGAAGGATTTCCTAGTATCTATTACCCCTCTTGCATCTCCAGTGTTTCTCCTCTGTTCCCTAGAATGTCTTGAGAAAGCTTCTCCCTATATTGAATTTTAAGTGAGGATTATTTTTTAGTGCTTGTTCATTACTGTGTCCAAAGAACCACTCAGCAATACTATAGCAGGATTTTAATGTATTACATCCATGCTGTAATTTATAATTGACATGTACCTTATTCTGATATTGTACCCAGATATGAAACTGACAAAATGCTTCAAATGCATCAGGTTCAAGAAACATGTTACTAATTTGGGTTTACAATGTTACTTTCCATTTTTTTTATTATTGCTGTTATGTGGGGGTACTTTGTAGCATTTACAAAGTTACCTTTGATTCTTTGAAAATAAATCACTCTTATTCAGTGTTCACTGCAAAAAAAGAAAACTTGGAATCAAATATTGCCTTGCACATTTTCGTGTTTATCAAGATCCCGTTTTAAATGACTAAGACAAAATGCTTAAGAAAATGAACAGCACATTTCAAATATGATCAACCTGGGTTTAGTTGCTGTGTAGACCATATAACTTCCCTCTTCTCTCAGGTCACCAGGAGTGCCCCTGTCCCCTAATTATCAGTCTTACAAAAGGAGGGCCACCAGGAAAGAGAATTCTCAAGGAAGGAGCTATGGAAATCTGCCCATCAAAGTGAATGCCTGACTGCTAAATGGGTATCATTACTCCTGTGCTCGAACTACTTTATCATTGTCATCTTATTGTGTTTATTATTTACCCACAAAGTTGTGATCTGTGGCAACATGGAATCTACAACTGTACCCTGAATACCTGTGTAATAACTGCAGACATTCTGTGCTGGGCTGCCCAGTTTTCTAAAGATGTTAGATTGATGGCAAGATAAGGTTCTGCTTATTGCCCGTTCCTTATTTTTGGGCCTTCCGCAGATGGATGGTACTTCTTGACTTCATTTCTCTAAAGCAGGAGTAATTTGGCTGCTTCTTGACAGTGATTGAAGTATATGTTTGAAGAGCTGAGGGATTTCTCTATCTCATAGAATTCTGATTTATTCTTTGTGTAATTATCTTTGTTGAAATTTCCAGTTATAATGTTAAAACATCAATTCACGGAAAGGAAAGTTTACAGAGCACATGAACATGACTGTGGAAACTGTCTTCTCATATTTAGAATACTTTATATGGTGGTGACTTTTATCAGTCTGATGTCATCCAATCCAGCCAAGCCATTTTTCCATGGCAGAGTGACAACCAGTCCAGCAATGTTTCAGTCAGCAATGTTCCACTTGTTTCAGGACTGAGCTGCATGGTTCTGGCGACAAGGCTTAGGCCTTTGTCTCCCAGAGTCCCATATCCAAATGCAGCTGATAAAGTTTGGTACAGTTCTATTTCTTTTTCTGGTTTTATTTTATTATTTATTTATTTATTTTTAAAATTTTATTATTCATATGTGCATACAAGGCTTGGGTCATTTCTTCCTCCAGCCCCCACCCCCTCCCTTACCACCTACTCCGCCCCCTCCCTCTCCCTCCTACCCCTTCAATACCCAGCAGAAATTATTTTGCCCTTATTTCTAATTTTGTTGTAGAGAGAGTATAAGCGATAATAGGAAGGAACAAGGGTTTTTGCTGGTTGAGATAAGGATAGCTATACAGGGAGTTGACTCACATTGATTTCCTGTGCGTGGGTGTTACCATCTAGGTTAATTCTTTTTTCTTTTTTTTTTTTTCCACTTTTTTTTTTCCTTTTTCTTTTATTATTCATATGTGCATACAAGGCTTGGTTCATTTCTCCCCCCTGCCCCCACCCCCTCCCTTACCACCCACTCTGCCCGCTCCTTCTCCCCCACCCCCAATACCCAGCAGAAACTATTTTGCCCTTATTTCTAATTTTGTTGTAGAGAGAGTATAAGCAATAATAGGAAGGAACAAGTGTTTTTGATGGTTGAGATAAGGATAGCTATACAGGGAATTGACTCACATTGATTTCCTGTGCGTGGGTGTTACCTTCTAGGTTAATTCTTTTTGATCTAACCTTTTCTCTAGTTCCTGGTCCCCTTTTCCTATTGGCCTCAGTTGCTTTTAAGGTAACTGCTTTAGTTTATCTGCGTTAAGGGCAACAATGCTAGCTAATTTTTTAGGTGTCTTACCTATCCTCACCCCTTCCTTGTGTGCTCCCTCTTTTATCATGTGCTCATAGTCCAATCCCCTTGTTGTGTTTGCCCTTGATCTAATGTCCACATATGAGGGAGAACATAGGATTTTTGGTCTTTTGGACCTGGCTAACCTCACTCAGAATGATGTTCTCCAATTCCATCCATTTACCAGCGAATGATAACATTTCGTTCTTCTTCATGGCTACATAAAATTCCATTGTGTATAGATACCACATTTTCTTAATCCATTCGTCAGTGGTGGAGCATCTTGGCTGTTTCCATAACTTGGCTATTGTGAATAGTGCCGCAATAAACATGGGTGTGCAGGTGCCTCTGGAGTAACCTGTGTCACAGTCTTTTGGGTATATCCCCAAGAGTGGTATTGCTGAATCAAATGGTAGATCGATGTTTAGCTTTTTAAGGAGCCTCCAAATTTTTTTTCAGAGTGGTTGTACTAGTCTACATTCCCACCAACAGTGTAAGAGGGTTCCTTTTTCCCGCATCCTCGCCAACACCTGTTGTTGGTGGTGTTGCTGATGATGGCTATTCTAACAGGGGTGAGGTGGAATCTTACCATGGTTTTAATTTGCATTTCCTTTATTGCTAGAGATGGTGAGCATTTTTTCATGTGTTTTCTGGCCATTTGAATTTCTTCTTTTGAGAAAGTTCTGTTTCATTCACTTGCCCATTTCTTTATTGGTTCATTAGTTTTGGGAGAATTTAGATTTTTAAGTTCCCTATATATTCTGGTTATCAGTCCTTTGTCTGATGTGTAGCTGGCAAATATTTTCTCCCACTCTGTGGGTGTTCTCTTCAGTTTAGAGACCATTTCTTTTGATGAACAGAAGCTTTTTAGTTTTATGAGGTCCCATTTATCTATGCTATCTCTTAGTTGCTGTGCTGCTGGGGTTTCATTGAGAAAGTTCTTACCTATACCTACTAATTCCAGAGTATTTCCTACTCTTTCCTGTATCAACTTTAGTGTTTGTGGTCTGATATTAAGATCCTTGATCCATTTTGAGTTAATCTTGGTATAGGGTGATATACATGGATCTAATTTCAGTTTTTTGCAGACTGCTAACCAGTTTTCCCAGCAGTTTTTGTTGAAGAGGCTGCTATTTCTCCATCGTATATTTTTAGCTCCTTTGTCAAAGACAAGTTGGTTATAGTTTTGTGGCTTCATATCTGGGTCCTCTATTCTGTTCCACTGGTCTTCATGTCTGTTTTTGTGCCAGTACCATGCTGTTTTTATTGCTACTGCTTTGTAATATAGTTTGAAGTCAGGTATTGTGATACCTCCAGCATTGTTCTTTTGACTGAGTATTGCCTTGGCTATTCGTGGCCTCTTGTGTTTCCATATAAATTTAACAGTAGATTTTTCAGTCTCTTTAATGAATGTCATTGGAATTTTTATGGGAATTGCATTAAACATGTAGATTACTTGAGGTAGTATCGACATTTTCACTATGCTGATTCTACTAATCCATGAGCATGGGAGATCTCTCCACTTTCTATAGTCTTCCTCAATCTCTTTCTTCAGAAGTCTATATTTTTCCTTGTAGAGGTCATTCACATCTTTTGTTAGGTTTACACCTAGGTATTTGATTTTTTTTGAGGCTATTGTAAATGGAATTATTTTCATGTATTCTTTTTCAGTTTGCTCATTATTAGTGTATAGAAATGCTAATGATTTTTCTATGTTGATTTTATATCCTACTACCTTGCTATAGCTATTGATGATGTCTAGAAGCTTCTGAGTAGAGTGTTTTGGGTCTTTAAGGTATAGGATCATGTCATCTGCAAATAGGGATATTTTGACAGTTTCTTTACCTATTTGTATTCCTTTTATTCCTTCTTCTTGCCTAATTGCTCTGGCTAGGAATTCCAGTACTATGTTGAATAGGAGTGCAGATAGTGGGCTTCCTTGTCTGGTTCCTGATTTTAGAGGGAATGGTTTCAGTTTTTCTCCGTTAAGTATAATGTTGGCTGTAGGTTTGTCATATATAGCTTTTACAATGTTGAGGTACTTTCCTTCTATTCCTAGTTTTCTTAGAACTTTTATCATGAAATGATGCTGGATCTTATCAAAGGCTTTTTCTGCATTTATTGAGATGATCAAGTGGTTTTTGTCTTTGCTTCTGTTAATGTGGTTTATTACGTTTATTGATTTTCGTATGTTGAACCACTCCTGCATTCCTGGGATGAAGCCTACTTGGTCGTGGTGAATAATCTTTTTGATGTGTTGCTGAATTCGGTTTGCCATTATTTTGTTGAGGATTTTTGCGTCAATGTTCATTAGGGAGATTGGCCTATAGTTCTTTTTGGAGGTGTCTTTGCCTGGTTTTGGGATAAGTGTAATACTGGCTTCATAAAATGTGTTTGGCAGTTTTCCTTTCCTTTCTATTTTATGGAACAGTTTAAGGAGGGTTGGTATCAGTTCTTCTTTAAAGGTCTGATAGAATTCAGCAGAGAATCCATCAGGTCCTGGACTTTTCTTTTTGGGGATACTCTTGATTGCTGCTTCTATTTCATTTTGTGTTATAGGTCTATTCAGGTGATTAGTTTCCTCTTGGTTCAGTTTTGGATGATCATATGTATCTAGAAATCTGTCCATTTCATTCAAATTTTCAAATTTATTTGAATAAATGTTCTCAAAGTAGTCTCTGATGATTTCCTGGACTTCCATGGAGTTTGTTGTTATCTTCCCTTTTGCATTCCTGATTCTACTAATTTGGGTTTTTTCTCTCCTCATTTTAGTCAGGTTTGCCAGGGGTCTATCGATCTTGTTTATTTTTTCAAAGAACCAACTTTTTGTTTCATTAATTCTTTGTATTTTTTTTTTTGGTTTCTATTTTGTTGATTTCAGCTCTTATTTTTATTATTTCTCTCCTATTTGTTTTGGGATTTGCTTGTTCTTGTTTTTCTAGGAGTTTGAGATGTATCATTAGGTCATTGATTTGGGATCTTTCAGTCTTTTTAATATATGCACTCATGGCTATAAACTTTCCTCTCAGGAGTGCCTTAGCTGTGTCCCATAGGTTCCGGTAGGTTGTGTTTTCATTTTCATTGATTTCCAGGAACTTTTTAATTTCCTCTTTTATTTCATCGATGATCTATTCTTCATTAAGTAATGAGTTATTTAGTTTCCAGCTGTTTGCATGTTTTTTGTCTTTACCAGTTCTATTTCAAATTACTTAATTATTAAAACATATTTTCCCACCCCCAAATTACAATCTCCATTGTAAAATCCCCAAGAGACATAGAAGAGAAGAAAGCCAGCTATTATGGCATGCACTTCTAAAATTTTTCTTCATGTCTGTCTAGAACATCTGATCTCTCCTGCTTCTCAAAGATGGTGGTTCAGGTGGGTAAACAACAGACTGAGAAAAGTGAAAGAAGATCTGAGGAGTCTTCTCCAGGTCTTCTCCTACTCTGTCCACACCTGTGTGTATGTTGTGTGAGCATGAGAAGGAGAGTGTATTCATGGAGTGATGGTGGGCAGGGCCCTTTTGGTATTGGTTAATTTTGAGATAGGGTCTCACTTTATGCCTAGGCTAGTTTGGACCTTGGACCTGTGATCCATTCTATTTATACTTCCTGTGTAGTTGAGATGACAGGTGTGTGCCACTGTACCCATCTTCCACATAGTATGACTAAAATAGTTATGAATTAAATAGATATGTTTGTATTTGTACACATTCATAAAACATGTAAAGAAATAGAATTGCAGAGAATTTACTTATTTTTCTTATTTGAATATTTTCTAGTTTTTCTACAGTGATCCTGAGACACTAAAACAATAAATGAAAACTTTTTGGTGTCTTTCTTAAAACAGTGATGATAAAGGTTGTTGAACACAGAGATTTAGACTGACGGCTATTGATATCCTACAGTAAGTTTACTTTAAATGCAAGTGGTTGAATATATATGGACTTTGTAATAGCTGACCTTTAATAAGGTGAAGTCTCAAATACATACACACTCATATAAATCAAATATAAATAAAATGCTCCTAAAAAGTCTCAAACTGCCATGGAAAGGGTTTTAGAATATAAATCCTTTATGCTAGTGTTTATGTATTCACAATATTTTGAATAACTGAATATTTAAGAATGTTTGCCTTTTTCCAAAATTTGGGTTTCTGTTTTTATTCACGGGTATTCTCGCCAGTTTTACTATATATATAATGTTCTGTTATTTCATTGAATGTTATTGCATCTTTGGAAACACAGCACCAAAGAGTACTGTTCCCTTTGAAAGCCATTAAAGGTGAATTTCACATGTGTAGAAGAGACTTCTTCGAGAATAGAGAATTATCCAGGGGTTTATTCAAGACAAAAACAAATTATGCTTAAAGTCAGTGCTGAGCAGGCTGTGATCCCAAGGTGGTTCAGAGAATTTTGTCTCACTTGTAATGATGGTGATTTAAACAGGACAATAATCACGGACACTGTGGAACCTTAATGTGCCATGGAGACGTAAAAGTTTGGGAACTCCTGTGCAGGCAACAGTGTTGTATTTCTTGCTTGGTACCAGTGCTGTACTGTATGTTTTAGTGGACAAGCTGAAGGATGCTATATGCTTTATTGGAAAATTAGTTCTGAGCCCTTGCTACACTTTCTTTTTATCCACTTTTCCCAAGTGTGGAAGTAGTAATGATCAAAGATTTTTCCCGTGTATATTTTGGTGGAAAGCATAGTGGTTGTCTGTAGAAGTAGAATATAGTTAAAAGTATACACATTAATGAATACAGGAATTGTGTTTATATTTGTTTTAAGTTGAGGCTGTTCGGAAAAGGTTTTGGAAACATAGCTCTTTGAATGGCCTTAGTGACCTGACCTGTAGGTGTGTCAGACCTCTCGGGTGAGCTTTATCACACTGTCTGTACACCCTATCCTAGACAAAATCCATGGAAAACTGCTCAGCATTTGTGGACAGTCACAACTATTAGCTACCTCTGAAATACTGCTCTGCCTGCTCAGTTCAGCACATCTTATTGAATAAAGAGAAACTTCTGTGCCCACATACAAATCACATTTCTAAATTAACATTTTCTATTGGGTTGCATTGCATTTTCATTATCCATTTATTTTTGAGTATTTAATTTGCACTGATACTTAAAGGCTGCTGTATATTTTTGTCCCTATTTTCTCCATCAAGTTTTTGTGATCCATGAAGTTTAAAAATAGATGAAGACCCAAGGAAGTCTTAAAGTAAAGAATAGATGTATAATGACAATATAGGCACATTCCTAAGTTAAATACTCTTAAAAAGTGTCACATTAATAAGGTGACTGATCACTGGTCTATGTGACATTGCATAAAAGGTAATTTTTTTTGACAAGAGGAAGTATATTGAAGACACTCACAATGTGCTCACAATGATCAAATAAGATAAAGGATGTGTCAGTATTTTTAAAACTTATGCATTGCTATCCATGGAGGAAATGTAAGAGAGGACATTCCATCAAGGCTTCCTCAGTAACAAAGAGCTTGATTCTAAGAATAATTTCCCTCCATGTGACTTTGTTCTTCTTATAATCATAAGCATCATTTATTGTTTTTCTCTTGATTTTATTGTTTAATTTTGTTTTCATTTTATTTTCACGGATGTTAAGATATTTGATCATGGTGGTGTTCCAGTTCCACATAGTGTTTAAGTGTGTGTCTCAGAAGTTATTATACAAGGAAGGCAGAGATAGAGAGATTGTGGTTCCAGGATACCACAGGCAAAAGTAAGTTAAGACCTTATTTCAGAAAAGCCAGGACTGTTGTGGCAGGGGTGGGGGGAATGAGAGGTAAGGGGAATGGAGAAGATGATCAGTGGTAAATGTGATTGAGTACAATATATATATGTGTGTATATATATATGTATATATAATATATATTCATATATATGAAAATAACATAAGTTACATAAGCTAGGTGTCAGTGGCTCATACCTGTAATCCTAGCTTCTCGGGATGTAGCGATCAGAAGGATTGAGGGTCAAGGCCAGTCCAGGCAAATTTTTAGCAAGACCCTATCTCAAAAATAGCCAACACATAAAAGGGCTGGTAGAGTGCTCAAGTGGCAGAGTGCCTGCCTAGCAAGCATGAGACCCTGAGTTCAAACTCCAGTACTGCAAAAAAATGAGAATAATATAGATAGGTGAACTTGATCAATGTGCATTATATACATGCATGTAAATATGACAATGAAACCACTTTGTACATTTCATTTATGATAATGAAAATTGCATACATAAAGTCATTTTTAGTGGTCCACATCTGTAATCCCGGCTATGTGGGAGGCATTGGTAGGTAGGAAGATTGCCTTCTGATGCTCCTAACAAGAGCCTATCTGAAAAACAATGAAAGTAGAAAGGAGTGGGGGTGTGACTCAAGTGGTAGAGGGCTTGCTTAGCAAGTGCAAGATTCTGAGTTCAAATACCATACTCCCTCCACTCCAACAAGTTATTACTTGACTCATTTTAACACAGTTAGCACTATTTGTTTTATTGTAGAAAAGTGAAATTCCACCTAAACATTCAATTGACACATAAGAAAGTGCCTCTAAAGAACAGTTTCTTATGTATCTATCATGTCTATCTATATCTATCTATCTAGCTATCATCTATCACTCCACCATGTACCTATCTATCTATCTATCATCTATTTTTCTCTGTCCCTCTCTCCCTTCGTTCTTCCTTACCTCCCTCTCTCCCTTCCTTTCTTGTTTTGGTGATACTGAAGTTTGAATTTAGAGCCTTGCACTTGCTAGGCAGATGCTCTACCACTTGAGCCATGCCCCCCACTAGTCCTCCTCATTCTTTTGTTGTTTTACCAATTTATTTAGTTTTTTAGTTTTTTTTTTTTTTCAGCATTGGGATTTGAATCAGGGCCTCATGCTTGCTAGGCAGGCTCTCTTACTGTTTGAGCCACTCCATCAATACACACAAATTTAAATTTGTGTATATTAATAGTACATAGTAAGAGATTTCATTATGACATTTCCATACTTGAATACGATGTAATTTTAAAATGCAATTATGATTAATATTTTTGTTTTTCTCAAGCTTTCTTTATTTTGTAAAATGGAATTATAGAAATCTCTCTGATAAATAAAAAGATTTGTGGAGAGATTTTGATACTTTTTAGTGTCATGAAGAAGTTTAATTTAAAATTGATTGAAATTCTAATAATATATGTATGAAGTGGCAATTTTAATAACAAGGATGCACTTTGTTTCTTTGAAACCTTTTCCCTTGAGATGTTTGGTGCTTTTGAAAAAGTAATAACATCCACAAATGATCTCATTAATGTGCCCATTAATTAATGAATGAAATCTTTTTTCTCTCTCATTTAAAGATACAAATCAAAGTCATGTTTGAAAGGACTTCTTCCTCTAAATTGGTGTGGGTAGAAACAATGAGCTCAGCACAGAAAATTCTTGAAACTCTTTGGTCCCTGTTCTGTGAAGCCAGTATGAGATTTCTGGTCACCTTTAAAAATGGAAATTGTGAACTTTAAACACAAAAACCACTAGCCATTTTTTAAAATTCAAAAGATAGACTTAAATGTAAATAATTCTATGATTTTAGCATTTGAAGCTGTATGGAATGAAGGTGAAGTTTGGGATTTGGAGTCTGACATGTTAGTTCCCTGGCTGCACCAGTACAGTGAGGTGTGAGAACTGGTAAGCTGTGTGACCTCCCTGTCCTTCAGCCTCCTTATCTCAGCAGCAGGATCACAACACCTTTCTCATGGGTTTGTTGTGATATTAAAAAAGATAATATGTGTAAAACACTTACTGTGTAGCTTGCCAAATACTGAATACCTTTCAGTATTTGTTGTCTACTTTTTTAATAATTTGTTAAGTTATTGAAAATAACATGTCAATATTTACATAGTAAATAGTTCTTCTAATTGCAAATCGTTTCTTCTAATTGAAGATGGTTCCCTGTTACAGGAAAAGATATGGATCAGTTATATGTTAAGCATCTTTAAAAAATGTTGGGGAAGGGGCTGGCACCAGTTTGGGGGGGGGTGGGGAAGGGGATAGGAAGTGAATATGTTTACACACGTAAGTAAATACAAAAATGATACCTGTTGAAAATACTTCAGGAATCAGGGGAGGGGGAAATGAAGGAGAATGGTTGAGGAGGTAAATTCATGTATGATACATTTGATACATTGTAAGAACTTGTGTAGATGCCTCAATGTATCCCCTCCCCACACAACAAGAAAGGGGAAAAAAAAGAGAAAATTATGTGAAAAAAAGTCACAAAGCACGAACTATTATAGAATTGCATTTTAAAAAGATCAAAAAGAATTAACCTAGAAGGTAACACACACTCACAGGAAATCAATGTGAGTCAATGCCCTGTATAGCTATCCTTATCTCATCCAGCAAAACCCCTTGTTCCTTCCTATTATTGCTTATACTCTCTCTACAACAAAATTAGAGATAAGGGCAAAATAGTTTCTGCTGGGTATTGAGAGGGGGAAAAGAAAAGTTTTTTAATGGTGTTGGTGGAGAATGGAAGAGGGGACACAGAACAGGGAAAAGAAGAGGCAAATATTTCAGAAAAATTTTCTTTGTTTCATTATAAAGCAGAATATCTGAACAGCACAGGTTAAAATGGTAGATTCAGAGTTCAAACAGATATTTGAGTACAAATATGTATTTAAAGTATATTAGACTATTTTGGCATCATAATTTTCCAGTGTTAAATGTGCAATTTTTGACTACTTTAAAAAGTGTCATCGTTCTTGATTAGTGGTTTTAAAACAAGATGAATCTTTTACAATACAGTGATCATTTCCTAACCATCAGACTACATAGGATTTTAAGGCATACTCTTGATTTTTATAATATGTGAACACAATATACTTTTCTTGTTTTTTTACAGCCTGCTTTCTGTCCCTTCTTCCCTCCCTCCCTCCCTTCCTTCTTTCCTCTTTATTTTGCTGGTGCGAGGTTGAATTTAGGACCTCAACTGCTTGGTATGAGGTGCCTTACCATTTGAGCCATACCCTCAGCCCCTTTACAGTTTATTTTTTGGATAGGTTCTTGTGTTTTTTGCCTTGAGCCAACCTCAGAATCATGATCCTTCTTCCTATGCCTCTCTGTAGTTGAGATTATGAATGCATACCTCCACTTCTTGGTTTATTTATTGAGATGAGGGGGGGTCTCAGTCAGTTTTGCCTGGGGTGGCCTCTAACTACAGTCCTCCTGATCTCCATCTTTGAGTAGATGGACTAAATGGTGCCAGCCACCATGCCTGGTCATGAAATTGACTTGAAATTACATATACCTAATAAATCAAGAAAAAATAATCACTACAGTGACTCCATTTGGAACAGGAAATTTTTCTGTATTATATTGAAAATCCATTTGTGTTATTTGATTTTTGTTGAGTCAGATCTTTTAAGTTTGACAGAGGAATATTCTTTCAATGATTGCTACTGTGAATAGCAAAAGTCCTATATACAAGGAAGAAAAAGTGGATTTTATTTGAAATGCTTTAGTAGAAAATTCTTACTAATAGAAGTGAGTACAAATTACCTAAAATCTACAAGTTGAATTGTTCATTTAGTGGAAAAGGGAAATAGTTGTAGTGAATTTTGAATATATGAAGTATATTATGTTTATTGTCGGTTTTAATATTTGTGTGTGATACCTGTGGCCACTGAGTAGTTGACTTTGTTGTAAATGTCTTTAGTTTTATATTCAGTATTGTCTGCTAAAGGTGATAATGTCTCAGATAAGATGATTGATTAAAACATTTTGTATATCTGATTACTTGAATCTTAACATTTTATATGCTACCCTATCCTTTTATTTCCTACTCTTGATGATAAAATCCACTCACTCACTGATACATTTCTGACATTCATAGTCACATGTCAATTCTTAATCTGAGTCATGCTTTACTTTTCCCCATGGTAAGTTGGGCAGAATTATTTTACTGACAGTTTTTATCATCTGTCTCCAGGTGATAAAATTGAGGATGTTTTTGGAAAGCAATTTTAGAGGCTTAATATTTAAATAATTAAATGTGCTTGTGGAGATGTTATCATAACCTTTTCTACAGTTGGGAAAGCTTTATTTTCTCCTACAATAAGGTTTTCAGTAGGATAATACTGTGAATAGTGAGACAAGTTTACTATTATAGGTACTGAAAAATAGTACCATATATTTCTGCTGTCAGCTAGTGATATTATTAAATTCATACTGCTAATATAGTTGTATTTGCACTAACATTGAAATGAATTCCGTATGTGTGGTTGGACCTACCTACCATTTCCCCTTCTGACCTAGTTTCTTTCTCCTCTCTTTTCTACCATTCTTACCCGGTGCTCCCTAGCAAACCTTGCAGAATTATTAGAGATTAACATCTGAATCCTGAGTGGTTTAAGAAGATCTCTTGGGACCTCGTTTGTCTTGAGTCCCCAGATTGATTCCACAGATTTGAAGTGAGTGTTCCCAGGACATTTGAAATTTCATTGTGTGGCATCAGCTTTTCTTCAGCCGTATGACCTTCTGCAGGCCTGAGCAGCAGCAGTTCCCTGGTACTCCACAAGCCCCTTCATTAATGCAAAATATTGGCTAGATTTGCACAGTTCTCTCTGCAGCTACACTACTAGCATAGATAATATAGTGTAAAAAAGCAAATACTTTTCAGGTCAAATACCAAAACATGAAGACACGGTTTTATTTTTAATAAGTTATCTATTAATATAGACCATAGAGTAGACTCTATGCATTTTAGATTAAATGGTTTGCAAAGGTTTTGGAAATCACCCAAGAGGAGGCACTAATGTGCTCATACCTGGCTGCTGGTTTTATGTTCATGGAGTCCTGACTGTGTGAGTGAAGTCCTGGCCTGTAGCCCACATTAGGATTCTTAGGTATTTTCAAGTCCAGTGACTTTGGTCGTGAGGTTTTCTCCTGGTAACTAACCTCCTTAGGGCCATCCCTAATGTGATTGATTAATAGCCCCATTATGTGTTTGGGAACGCCTAATGGTATGATGTAATTTTGTTACTCTTTTCTGTTAAGGAGATGTGTCCACTTTAACACAGGTCTTATGTGATTTGAAATTTCAAAAATATGAGCATGATCAAAAGTCTGAAGAAGTTCACTTGCTGGTGATAGGATGAGAAATGTGGGCTTGTCACGTTACGTAGTAGTCAGATGCTAGTCCAGAGCAGACAACTTGAATCCGATTTCCCTCTCAATATGAAATTTGTTGTAAGGTTTTCTGTGGGGCAAAGTTTCAGGACCTTCACCTTTCAATTTCCTAATCTATAAAAGAAGACAGTATCTAGTCTTTCTCACATAGAAGATGGTTGAGTGGGCAAAGTCAGTCTGTGTATGTGGTGGTCTATGAAAAATTATCATTATACAGCTATGAACAATTATGAGTAATGTTATGACAAATAATGCTTACAGCATCCTAATTATGTTTCCTATGTCCTTATCTTTCAGTTGACATCTTTGGTTTCTACAGAAGCCAATGTCATATATAACTTGTGATATAATGTGTTTTATGCTTAAATACTTCTGTATGTGATTTATCTTTGTTTTGTTCTTTGAGACTGGGTCTGACTATGTAATCCAGGCTGGCCTTCGATTTACGATCCTCCTTTCTCAGCCTTCCCCTAAGTACTGGGATTATAAGCATGTACCACATGCCCTGCTCATGATTCACTGTAACATATGACAAAGTATGTAGTAATTTACAGCACCTAGTACTGTAAAGTATTGAATACACATTTGAGTGAAGTATAAAAGTATATTTAAGGTACATAGCATATTGGAACTAAGCTCTTTAATGCGTTTGAGAATGTCATATTTCATTTTTATTTTAGTTTGCAGTCAATACTTTGAGTTTAGAAAAAGAATACCATTGCATTAGGAGATCAAAATTAACAGAATATTATATATTGTTCATAATTTGAATTAAAATAAAGACATTTAAATAAGTAAGGTTTGGGGTAGCCTGGTCACAGGTCACACCTGTTAGTCCAGTAGACTAAAATCACAGCAAATGGAGGGAAGAAAACTCAACCTTCAAGAGAAGATAGAAGTACACAGGTGTGTGCTGTATGCAGGCACATTCTGCAAATAACACATGTAATTGCATCTTGTGGTCAGTAAAATTTCACTGAATTATCTTTAGAAGTGTTAGTTATTAAATTTTCTGTTCATTTCCTGACCCAAAATTGAAAATTTTAGAGGGTAAGGAATGACTTTAATATTAGTACTTTCAATTTTTTCCTATTTCTGTGTTTTTACATGGTAACTTCTCCATGTTGGAGAAACTACCTACTTTTTAGGAAAATAATTAAAGTATGCTCATAATAAACAAATCATAGAATTAGTTCAATAATTTTAATTTTGCTTTTCACAGGTGATAGTAAACTGTTTAAATGGAGCCATTAAAGTACAGAACATTTTTACTTCTAATCTGGTAATTTTTACTTCTAACATTTTTATCTAAAATCTGGTGAGAAATGTAAATGATTCAACCTATACTTAGGAAATAGATTTGCTTTAACAAGTTACTAATTAGATTATTTATTATTTTATTTTCCTCTTTAATATAAAAATGTTAAACTTAGAATAAAATCACTTATAATAGAAGGTAAATTAGTTTCGTGATATAAAGCTCTACAGTGAGGAAATATCAGTGTTAATAGCATATTAATCAAATAGAGCATAAAATATCATTTTTCTTCTATTTTTAATATTATCACTGATTTGGATACTTTTAGAAAAAGCCCACAAAAGCTTTCAATAGCTTTGGTTAAATTTCGCATTCTAATTTAAATCAGTGGAGAAAATCCTTACTCTAAGTCATTTTTTTCTGATATATGATTGGCTAGCTGGAGAGATTAAATTATGAATGTCACATTTAATTTAAAATCAAAGGGAGAAACAGCATCATCACAGAGGATGTGCTCTTTTGTGAATGTCAAGTGCAACTTGTTGAAGGTCTTTTGAAAAACAAGTAGGAAGGCATTAGTTCTGCATGCCTACAGCATCTACCAGTTTGGAAGAGAGATGCCACGGTGTATATAAAAGAGGTAGAATGAAATACAAAATTAGAGTCATCAATAGAACTTTTAGCAATATTTTAAAGGATTTTAAAGGATTAATATTCCCATTAGTTAAGCTTTTGTTATTACTGTTGTCAGCACCCCAATTTTGCCATTATTACAAAATTTCAAGTGATATGCAAACATGAGTTCCTGGTGATGTGACACGACAATTCGATACAGGGAATTCATCACATCTCCAGCGCTTTGGAAGGAGATTCCCACCCCCACCCATCAGTGAAAGTTCATCTGCCTGCAATTAGTGTGGTGGATGACATTCCTGAAGACCCTAAATTACGTATCTCACAGGGCAACCAGTGGGATGGTTGGTTCATTTCCATTCTTCACTAGCATTGTGGTGGACTGTTTATTTCCCGAGACAAACACAATAACATTTTTATTTGTAGAGAGGAGTTGATTTTGCTGATTGCACCATAGCAAATATTTATGCAAAATGTTTGGTTTCTTTATATAGTTTACCATTCCATTTGTTTTGTAATCTTAATTAAGAAAAAAGGAACAGAATTTCAGAACCTCCTTGCTAGGCACTATTTTTGTGGCTTGCTTTGTTCATTTGGCCTGTGGAACATGTTTTGAAATTCATTCTCAAGCTTCACCTCAGGTCATGGGGTAATTTAACACAGGCTGGAGATGCTTTTATTATTTGCCAAGTGATAAGTTGCAGCACTTTGACAATAATGCTCTATTAGTATTTTTTGCTAATTAACTACTAATTCTGTTGAAAAGTAAAAATCAGTTTGGAGTTCAGGAAATAAAGTAGGAATTAGTATTTTTTTTTTCAAATGCATAACATGTGTGAGGCAAACCAATATCTTTCATATTCCCTTCACTTTTTTTTTGTGTTGTCTTTTACAGTTTCTTTTTATTTTTTTGATTTTTAAAAATTGTTTATACATTTATTCATATACGTATACATTGTTTGGGCCATCTCTCCCTCTGCCCCCTGCCCCCACCCCCTGCCCCCCTCCTCGTTTCTCCACCCCCTTCACTTCCAGGCAGAACCTGTTCTTCCCTCTTCTCCAATTTTTGTTGAAGAGAAAACATAAGGGATAATAAGAAAGACATAGCATTTTTGCTAGCTTGAGCTAAAGATACAGAGAGATTCCTAGCATTTCTTCCATGAACATGTGTGTTACAATCTGAATTCGTTCATCTCTACTAGACCTTTTCACTACTTCCTAGCCACCTGCCCATAGTGGCCTCTGTCAGTTTAAGATTACTATATTCATTCCTCTTTCCCTCACTTTTAAGAAAATCAAGAGTTTTATGTTAAGTTGGTGGAGTGCCTAGCAAGTGTAAGGCCTTGAGTTCAAAACCCAGTGCCATCAATAATAATAAAAAAAAGCAAAAAAGAGTTTTATGTTCATAAATACTACCTCATGTTAACTACCTAATTTTCAAGAATTGATTGATTGCATTTTCAGTTGCCTCTGCTATTGCTAAGTTGGCTTGCCTAAAAATTTCAAGATAGCATGGCCCCCTTGTGGTCAAATGATATAAAACCCTCAAGATGGAAGAACTGCTTTTTTTCTAAAATACTATATTCCTGAAAATTCTAAGACTATGAGTTAAATATCATAAATGGTGTGATAGATGACAAAGATTTAATTTTATTGAATATTTAGTAAACATAAGATCAACCATCCAATGTTTTATGTAAATAGATAACCGTTCAGGCTACATGAATAAGCTGGATAATTACATTCAGCACCCATCACCCTGCGACATTTCAGTGTAGGAATAGTAGTAAGGTAGTAAAAAACAAAGTTTGCTATTTTATGGTGATAAAATTTACTTGTACATAATCTAATGCTTAAAACCTTTTATATAGGAAGATGTGAAATAGCATATAATACATCTACCTATGGCATATTGCATATGGCTTTCTGGTAGTTGAATCCTTACGTTTTTATTAAAATTTTTGTCTAGTTCTTCATATAATTCATTTTACTTTCCTTTAGAGGAAACATCTTTAGCTCTTTCATAGAAACTAAATACTAGTGAAAAAATTTTAAAGGTTTTTTTCTCCTTTGTTCAGTGAATGTCTTATGTTCCACATAAGAATTAAAAAAGTTGACATTAGGAGGTATATATCTGAATGCATATTTCAATTAATAATTTATTGCAGGAGGGAGGGATGAAGAAAGGTTGATCAGTGAGTACTTTGCTACCATTTGGAATAAGACATACTGGTATGGTGTAGATTAGGATGGCTATAGATAACAATCATACTATATATATATATATATATATATATATATATATGGAAAAACTAGAAGGGATTTTTAAATTAATTTTTATTAGTAAATAATTGTTTGATATTTACATTTGTACTTATAATATATCTTAGATTCACCCCCTTGTTCTTCATCCCCTCCCTCTTCTTAGAACCGTTTCAACAGGTTTCACTGTTCTGTTTTCAAACATGAATAGAAAATACATCCATCATATTCATCCTACTTCACCCTCTCCTTATGCCGTCCCCCTTCTCATCTTCTGGGCCTTTCTTTTTAAAAAGTGTGTATTGATAGTTCAAGAAGGTTTCACTTTGGTATTTCAGACATGTTTATACTGTGCTTTAATCAGATTAAGCTTCCCCTCCTTAATTCCTTACTCTTTCTCTCTCACCCTGCTCCCCTATTATTCGACAGCTTATATGCTACACTGCAGTATAGTATTGGAAGAAAGAATTTTAAATGTTTTCAGCATAAGCAAATGATAAATGTTTGGTGAAATAGATATGCTTAACACGATGTAAATTTAGACATAATTTAGACATGGTTCCCCACCAATATTTACACTTTTTATGGTTGTAGTGGGGTTTGAACACAGGGCTTCATTCTTGCAAATCAGTCATTCTACCATTTGAGCCACAACTCCAGCCCAGTATTTATAATTTTATGTTTTATGTATCAGTTAAAATAAATTTAGAAATCATTATAAAGTAAACCGGCAATCATTCTTGCCAGTTGTCCAGTTGTGATAAGAGTCTAAATTATTTATAGTGAAAAACAGGTTGAATTTGAGGGTTTGTGTCTTTATTGAAACAACCTTATACAATGAGAAAATTATTTTGTATTTGGATTAGTTGCTCTCAAAAGCAGTGTATGGAAAGTTATAGAAAATGAGTTTATGTATAAATCTTTTTTACTTACAATATGAAAACAGATGGTAGTGAACTAACCAGGAATAAATCTTGTTATGCAAATATAACTACTACTGGTGAGTTGTTTCAGTGAAAGATAATTCTAGTTTTGATGAGGTGTAAGAGTGGAGAACAAAAGGTCTTGTAATATATGGTATGTGTCAATGATAGATATTCAAAGGCTCTTCCCACCAGCGCCAATTGGATATTACGATTTTCATCAAGTCCACTTTACTTGATCTCATGGGATGAACTTCTATATTCAAGAAAAAATGGGAAGAGCTAGTAGAAATTAAATGAATACGTCAATAAAGGTCACAATGAATTTATCACAGCTTTGCTAGATTAAAAAATACTTGAGAAGACAAAACTAATCTCTAGTGTTAGAACTAAAAGCACTAGGGACATTTCTGGGATGCTGATATGTTCTATTTTTGATGTGAATACATCATATGACTGTGTTTATCTTGTTAAAATTCATAAAAATATTTGTATAATTTCTCTGTATATACTGTTTTAACTAACTTTAAAATGAAGAAAATAATATTTGTGATAAACACCAGTAGAACATTATAGAAATGTTAATATGAAAAATATTGATATATCAAGGATAAAAACTAATTTTGTCTAGAATGTAGTTTTATTCAGAAATTACTTAATGATACATGATGGTTAATTCTTTCACCCAAATTTGTTTTGCTTTTAAAAAATCCTTGAAACCAGAGGTTTTTCTCTGTTGTTTTTACTGTCTTTTTTTTTGGCAGCACTGAGGTTTGAACTCAGTGCCTCATGTTTGCTAGGCAGGCACTCTACCACTTGAGCCACTCCACCAGCTCTTTCTGCTATTCTTATTCATACAAATTTGACTCAAGAACACATTTTACCCTTAGTTATGGAAAGGAAATATTAAGGAATCATTTATTTCATTTTTTCATTTTAGCTTTATTATTAGCATATTATAGTTGTACATGGAATACATTGTGACATTGATACATTTACAACGTATCTTAATTAGATTATGCCCCTCCATTCTTCGTTCCCCCCTCAATAATTTCAACAGCTTTTATTGTTCTATTTTAAAACATGAATACAAAATACTTCCACCATCTTCGCCTTCCTTCACCCTTTCTTTATGCCTGCCTCCCTCCCACTGATCTGATTCCCATCACCAGATAGGACTTGTTTTATTTACCTTCTGGTCCTTCATTTATTAAAGAAGAACATTTTTGTTAGTTTATGATAGTTATACAGAGGGGTTTGTTGTGACATTTCCATATATACATGTATTATACTCCAAATTGGTTCATCTTATCCATTATTCTCCCTCCTACCCCATTCCTTTTATGATGATCTTAACAGGTTTCAATGTTTTAGTTCATATTTGTATAGAAAGTATATCAATCATATTCACCCTTCTTTACCCTCCTTATTTGTCTTCCCCTTTCCCCTAGTGTCCTCTCTTTACTCTTTATATAACCTGTTTTATGTTTCTGCCTTTCATTATTTAGGTGTCTGCTCATGGTTCTGTGAGCAGACACCTTAGCAATTTTCCCTTGATATTTTAGCTATAAAATATACTGTGTTTAAGTCAGTCTAGCCTCCTTCAATACTCTTCCTCACTCTTTTCACCCATCCTGTGTTGTTCAGCAGTTTTCAGTGTGTGTGGTTGTATCTTATTCCTACACACATGTGACCTATTTTAATATTATTTACTCTCTATCATTTTTCCTTCTTTTCCTCCTCTTTCCGTCTCTTTTAACAGTCCCACTTTTGGATACATGGTCTGTATTTGTTTATATGTATATATGATAATGCTTGCCTTAAAATAGGTTTTATGAAGTGTTTTGTCTCTTAAAGTAGATCAAAGTCCAGAAAAAAATGTTGTCTTCTAAATGATCAGTTAATCACTTGCATGTCATAAGGAATCAACTACCAGATATCAGATGTTCAGACACTTCTGCTTGAAAGGAATTCTGAAATATGAATATGGTTAGTTTATTAAATTTTTTCTTGTGTACTTGGCATGGTATGGTGAAGATGATATGGACTCTGCTTTACCCTGAATCCATGTGACTTTGAGCAAGTCTTAATCTTAGATTCTTAGTTTGCAAAAAATAGTGACAATTACTGTATTTTATGGCATCACCTTCAATGACATTTGATAAAGGGAGTAACATAAGATATGGCACATGATATACTTTCAACAAAAATTAATCTTTTTATTTTTCCCATATGAAGAATTTCTTTCACTATTGCAGAATTTCTTTTTACTATTGCAAGTGGGTAATTGTCTGATTTGCTGGCAATATGAAAAAGTGAACATTGGTCACTTTAAATGTTTCATCATTTTGTGAAGTTATTAGCTGTGTGAATCTTTCTTTGTAGATGGTTTCTGTCAGTCTGATGCAGGTGTGGACCAAATAAGAATAGTATTTTAATAGGGGGTGTTATTTCGTTTTGCCATTGTGAAAATTTGTAGAAAAAATATGTACATATTCCTTAGCATCATACTCTTATTGTTGGGTATATATTCTCTGAGAATAATTTAAAAAGGAAAAATGTTAAAAAGCTGCAAACTTGGAAAGTTAAAAAAATCTTGTCTAGTAATAGAATAGTTATTTATCTGGTGGGTAGAGTGTTATACAATTCAACAGCTAATGTTGTGATGACTTTGTTATCGTATGGTCAGTGTTTCATGGAGTAAACTGTCAAAGTCAGTGTGTGACTATCATTGTTCACTATAATTATACATCCTGACAAAGAACACAAAAATTAGGAAAAATGCAAACATTTCTTGAGCTCGGGTGGTGGAATTTTGGGAGGGAATGTTCCTTATATTCTGTTCTTTGCTATTAGAGCACATAGTAAATGTAAAAACAATTACTTTTTGATTAGACAGAGAACAGTTTTTCCTCTCAGACTGATTTCCACTTTCCATACAATGTGAATTTGTTTTGGTGCCCATCTATTAAAATTTTATAAAACTAAGGTGCTTTGCTATGGAATTGGTTGTCTCCAAAACATATATTTGAAATTTGGCCTAAATATCTTTTAGAAAATGTAAAAGATAAATATGAGTCATTTAATAAGCATCTTTAGTGTGGCAACAAGTGTGAGCATGCTGAGGGCTCAGAAGCATCTTATTGCTTCCTGTCTGTCCTACTTTAGCTGTGTTTTTAGGAGAGCAAAATCTCCATCCTACCATGGGGTTGGAGGACACTTAATTGAATGCTTAGCTGAGTAATCTATGTTGCTAAGTAAATGTAAACATTTGCTTTCTTTTCTGTCTTAGTTCAATCCTTTCTAGTCTCCTGTGGAGAGACATGAACTGTGGGGATAGGTTCCCAGGGTTGAGTTCTAAAGCCAGAACCACAAGTGACAAAAGGAGGGTTGCGGGGGACGGGGGTGGGGGGGGTGATTCAATGGATTTTTTTCAAATGTTCTACTAACTGAATAAATGAACATTTCGAGAGGAACATCCCGTGACATGGATTTTTGAGGATTCATTTATTCTACAAACATTTCCATGTACCAGAGGTACAGGTGTAGGAATATATAGATGAGCTTGACCTGGCTGACCCCTGCTTTAGGCAGCTTATGTAAAGGCAGAAGTTGTTCTGCCTAGTTTCAGCCTTCCTGAAATGACTTCTTCGTTTTGTTTTTATACTTGTAGAAAGAAAAGTCAGGTTGTAATGTTCCCTTGTGATTTTAGTGAATAGCTAGCTTTGAGATTTACTGGTTTAGAGAAAAGGGCATAAAATTAATAAAATAATAAACGTTTTGAGTGATGGTGATTCCAAGTATTATATCAAGTATTTTACATACATTAAGTTGTTGAATTCTTAATAGTATCCTGTGAAGTAGTTCTTATTATCCTACTTTCAAGGATAAAGAAACTAACAGTCATAGAAATTGAATAATTTGTTTGTAGCAACTAATTTTTCACTTAATTACTTTAATATCAAACCATTATTGGTAAGGAAATCCTTACTCACAGATCCAGAATTGAAAAATCTCTAGGAATGGAGTTGTTTTTGCTAGTAATTACAAATTTTAATCTGACCTGGCATTAGTTTTTTATGACTACCACAATCTTGTGGACTTAAAGCAATGTACATTAATCACTATGTAATTTCTGTAGGTCAGAAATCTGGTCAGACCTAAGAGTTCCACCAGTCAGCCTTTATCATCTCATCAAGATTTGGGATCCTCTTTCGAGTTCATGAACACATGAACACAACACTTGCAGCATTCAACATTTTCTTGCAACTGTGAAACTTACGCTGACTTGCTTCTTCAAAATTAGTGTGTCCAATTTATATAAATTGTACCTTATCACAGATATATATGTATAGGAATATATGTATAGGAATAAACATAATATATATAATATATAGAGAGAGAGTTCTGTGCTATCTACAATTTCAAGTATCTGCTATTGGTCTTAAAACTTATTTCCCGTAGATAAGGATGGACTACTGTAATGTAACATGAGTGATGCCATCATATTCACTAGCTAAACTCACATTCTAGGGGAGTGGTCTGTATAGGAGTAGGGAATCAGGCACTTTGTATAACTCTCTCTTACACAGACTATTCTGTTGCAGACAAAAAAAAAAACAATTACAATAAATCTGACTAAAATGAAGTGAGGGCATATACAACTTTTATTTATCCCACATAGTTTGAATATTCATGATCAAAATAATGTGTACTGGATATTGTAGCATTAATATAATCTACAGAATATTCACTATAGTTTCTTTTGTGAATATATAGTTTTTTTTGTGTAAACAAAAAAAATACTATTTAGGGGCTGGAGTTAAAACTCAGTGGTAGACCATATACTTACTATATATAAAGCCCTGGTTTTGAGCAGAAGCAGAGGTGTATACGTGTCCAGTATAAATACTTTTCACCACTGGGCAATACAAGTGATATTATCATTAAGCTATGTTAGTCTAATGAATTTCCCTTCTGCTTTCTACAGACATATTTATCCAAAGACAAGATCTTACTGTGAGCCTAAACTATCACTATTGATAGGTTTACAATTTCAGAGTTGGAAGAGGTTTTAATAGCTTGAGAAACCAGGCACCCATCTGATATGTGTCTCTATTTCATTTTGTCAGAGTTCAGTACCTATACCTAGAGCCTTGTCCAGAATCAATACCAAACTCACAACTTTATCATTTAGACAATTTACTTTCTTTTCCTTTTGGAAGATCAATTGTTCTTTTGTATCTTGGTCCTTGAAAGGCTTTTCCTGTTCTCTGTGAGCCATTTAAGACCATGAGAACTTCTCTCAGCCTATGTTCTGTCCTTTCAGGCTGAGAGTCCTAAGCTCAGTTAGAATTAATTAAATTGTTCTCATTTATCTACTGGGGAATGGATACAGGTTTACTATTTTTTTTCACCTTTTTCTACTCTATAATCCATGTTGTCCTCTTGTAATATCTTCTACTTTAGTAATCTGTACTTAGGATTTTAAAAGAAGATATTTTAAATTATTAGCATGACTTTCAGGGAGTAATAAGTACCAAAGCAGCATAAAATTGTTTACTGTCCTTACTCAAATAAGAATTCTAATATCTCATGTATTTTATATAATGCAAGAAAAGGGCCTCCACATATACTTTTTATTCTGCACATTAAAATGGGCACATTGCCTGATTCTTTTAAAAGGAAATATTGAAAATATTCAGCATATAATGAAAAAAATGTATGAAAACATATAATTTGGCCTTTCATTACGGGGTTCAAAACAGCAGCAACAACAACAAAAAAAACAGACAGCTATTTTTTTCTAAGCCTAACATTATAGGATGAATCTTTTCTGAATCCCATCATGTAATTTATTTCTCTTTCCTTTATATTTTAATGCCTTTTTCATCCACTCATCTTTTCTGATATAATGGATGACTGAGCAAGCTCCTTCATCCTCAGTTCTCAGGAAGCCTCCTCTGATAGTCCTATAGTTCATTTGTTTTTTTAATCGATCCCCTGAAAAGCCAGTATGCTCACAAAATGACAGAATGTCTCAGAGCCTGTAGGCCTGCCTCAGAAGTTAAATCAGTTCTTCCCTTTCTTTGAAAAGAAGGTGTAATAGGAAAAGCATTCATCTCAGAAAGGAGTCTAGGTAGTAATTGCTTACCTCATCTAAAAAGTAGCCTCAGTTCAATCTTTTCTTTGAAGGGTTGTTGTGAGGACAAATGAGAAAATATGTGTGAAATGTCTAGCAGAGTGTGAGTCTACTCTCCAAAGATAAGTGGGGCTGTGGTTGTGGTGGGACTTTCTGAGCTGCAGTACTTTTGAAAAATCAATGAGAATCAATGAGTCTTTGGCTTAAGAAAGTTACTTTGCCACAAATGAGATTGCTATTCACCTGTGCTTTGTCTCAGAAAGTCTTAATGTCTATGAATGACTGAGAACTCAAAAAAGCAACTAAACAATTATATGGGACACACTTTTTTGTAAAAAAAAAATTTCCTATGAAATCATTTAATAATTAAAATTATTTGATGAAAAATCATTGCAAAAATGCAGTGATACTGAAAAAAATCATTGATATTAAGAAAAATCCTAATACAATAGAATTGTTAGATTTCTTACCATGGGCTCTATATTTTTAATATTGGTTTTATCTTGAATAATGAATAGACTACACAATCATTATAACCTTTACTTTTGCAGAGCCCTTTGTTTTACTCTATGTTTACTCTCTCATTTGAAAAACACAATTTGTATGCATTGATACTCAATTAAATGAACCACTGACACCATTCTAGAAATTCCATTACTTTGAAAGAAAATAAAAATCAAAAGGAGTACCGCTCATCCTTGAAAACATTACCAAAGAAGCAATCTTAAGACTGCCCTTTGGCAAAAGATGGATAGACATTGTTTTATATTATAAGGTGGCTATGTCTCAAAAAGATAAGGCTTGGACTTATGTCTTAAAAACTTTCCTTCCATGAAGTCATGTGTGTAGAAAGTACAGAAATATCAAACACAACTATTCTTACACATTATACAGATTAGGATTTTCTAAACCTGTGTTGGTCATGGATTGTCTGAAAAATTGATATAAGAAAAATTTCCCAGTAAAATTAATATTAAAATTTTACACAATTTTTATGTTTCTAGAGACTGATAGAACTGAAAACTATTCTAGTAAGTGGTTCAATAATCTCAGATTTAACACCATACTTCAGTGAACTCAAGTTGGAGGAGAAGTCTAAGTGATTAGATTAATTTTATGATGAGTTTGTTGAAGTGCAAAAGAGTTAAACCATTCAGCTACTTTAGTCAGGGCAAGAAAACTAGATTTTTCATTGCTACTTTTCTATTTCTATCCTGATTTCCTTGCTGAATCCAGATTACTTTAGTTCCACTATCAGCAAAGAATATGGCATGTATTTTTGTTGAATAAATATGTCCATTCATAATTCTTATTGCTAAGTAACAATACATTTTTTTCCTGATATTTCTGTCATTTTATCTTAATTTCTATATTTGGCCCTTTTTCTTGACAAAGTAGTAAGACCAATTGGACAAAAATTAACACATAAATGAGAGTGATTGTTTATATAATTTTAAGTATTACCTTTATGTCATGAGCACTAAACAGTTGATGTGGTTTGGGGTAACTGAAGAAACTAATCAAGCATAAAATTTGTGTCATTAATGACTTAAGTTTGTTTTCTAACAGCGTGACATTCCAACTTAGGTTTGAAGTTCACATCCAAATAGGATTGGATATTTCATCTGTCACTGCACATTTTAGCTTTGCTGAGGGAGATGCCTTGTAGGGAGAAATGTGGCCTGGGGATGAGTAAACACCCATTCCATGATTGATGGACAAGAGCAGTTCACAGTTTCTGTTGAGACAGGGAATTACATCTCCTCAGACCTACATGAACTATCAAGTGTTGGCTGACGGAAAATAGCTTCTGTCTTTTTTCTTACCCTTCCTAAGATGACAGGGAAAAATGCTCTTTGAATCGTAACAAATCATTTGACACATTGTAACAGTAGATCAAAATGATTTTATGAACCCTACAAGAAAATGAATGTGAGGAGACTAGAGTATTTTAGTTGTGAAGTTGTTTTGGGGAATTTGTGTGTTGATTCAGATAGGCTCTGGAAACAGAATGATTACTACAGAGTTGATCATTTACTATGTTACCTGCATTAATTGCTTGACTTGCCTCATCTCATTTTTTGAAACTAGCAAATGGGTACAGTGATTATACCTAGTTAATCTGTTTTATCTGAGGACCAAATTAGTTCCTGCCAAATTATAAGTATATAAGTACTCAATAAATATTAACTATTCTTATGTTTTCATTTGAAATACTGAAAAATATTTCTTCATGATCTTGCAATTCTGCTGTATGCTTCCTAAGATGTTTTAGAGCTTATTATCAGTAATGTATTTATTCCAACATTTAGCAAACATTTTTTGAGTGTATACTGTATACCACAAACTGCTCTGGATCCTAGGAAAATCCCAGTAAAGGACACAGAGTGCCGGCTGGAGCTCAGAGGTGTTGCTAGGGTGGGCTGATAAAGGAATACCTGAGCTGGGACATGAAGGGAAGAGTGTGCCTGGCCGTGGATCTTTAGATGCAACAAGTCTCTGAGGCTGGAGCCTACTTGGAATGTTCAAGGAACTGCAAGAAGCCAGTGAGGTGATAGAAGATGGTGAGGAAATCTAGGTGGGACTACGATGTCATGTCAGCCCTAACAGGTGGAAAGGAAGGGAAGAAGCCATTGGATGATTTTTAACTGAAGAGTAGTATACCTGATTTACATTTTAAGAAACATCATAATAGCAACTGTGTGGAGAATGGGGTGACCAGTGTGGAAACAAGAAGGCCCGTTAGAAGCTATTGTAGTGGTTTTGCTAAAAACGAAGGTGTCTTGAACTAGCAAGAGAGTGGTGAAAGTGAAAACAAAATCAAACAAAAATAAACACAAAAGGCCAGATAATATTCTGAATCATGAGCCACGCATGTCACATGAATCTCTCATAATCCATATGACAGGATTGAAAGTATTATTGCTCTAAAGATCAATACTGTGATTTGTCCAAGGTTATCCATCTAAGGTACAAATGAACCATGATGCATTGTGTCCCCTGTTTCTCTAGCCAAAAGTAAAGGAGAAAAAGTAAAACCACATGTATATCAATCACATTGCCAGGTTAAGTAAACAATTTAAAATTATTTTTTACAACACATACCATAATTTCAAATCTTGTGGGCACTTTGGGCAAAGAGGTTGTAAGCCTGGAAGGTTGAGGAGAATGGAAAAGGTTGAAAGGTGTTTTTTTTTTTTTGCTTTGGGATCCAGTGAACTGAAACTTTAAAGCTTCTTAGTTAGTTGCAAATAGCAATTTAGCATTTTCAGGTAATTCACTACAAGAATTATACAAAAAGAAAAATCTAGCAACCAAAAATCATGAAAACATCCCTATTTTAGTTTTTACTGTTGTATTTATTTATCCTTGAAACAGTTATTATAATTAGTCCCTAGTATGTTGCAAGTATTATATTGGACTCTTGGGATGATAAAAGACAAAACAAAACAACAAGGACAAAAGAGTAAGACATGATCCCTGCTCTCAAGAGCTTAGTTTTATGAGATGATAACAACTTATACTAAAGGAAAAAACAAAACATCCCATTAGAAAGTAGAATGCAGTAGGCAGTTGTATGTCTTGAGGATCACAGAAAAAGCATTTCTGACAGGTCATATCTTTGGTTGCAGGGAAAAAAAAAATTTCCTTGATGTAAGCCTAAAACAAACTTCATTCTTTATTGCTACCAATACTTTTAAACTTAAGATCTTCTTGTGGCTCGAGCTAGAAGGAATGCTGTCCTGAATCTCCTTACAGTCTAATAGCATAGAATGTAGGCAACTGTATGACTATAGTAACAGGTACATACAATTGTACTTGGAGGTAAACATGTACCTGTATTCTTGGGTAGTTCTCTCTGAGATTAGCTCCTCATAATTATTCCACAAAAATTCTTTCTAAGAATTCTCACTGCTGGCTGAGTGTCACCTGAATCCTTGCCACACAGTAGTAGGAGGGCCTCTTTTGGCTCTCCAACTTTTTACAGCATTCCCTTTCACCTGTTTTTGTGGGCTACTTCTTTGGACTCTGCAATGAATCTATCCTGGTCTCTATTTCCCACAGTATCCTCATTATACTATTTTTTTTTTAAAGAAAACAATATTCTGCTAACACCTCAAGGAATGTGTCCTACATTTGAATAGGTCTAGGGTTCCTTGTATGCTAATACAAACCGTTGTCAACATAAACGCATTAAAAGGAGCCTCTTATTTTCATTTTTATTATAAGGGACGTGATTTTGCCTTACAAAATTGCTCCAATTTTCAACTATAAGAGGTTTTTTCTTCTAAAAAGGCAAATCATGACTATTTACCTAAAAAGTAACATTACAAAAAGTATCCTGTACCCTGACTTGAAGTCTTCTTAGTCTGTTGTCAGAATTTGTTGCAAACTAATATTTGTAACAGTGAACCAATTTAACAGTTTAAAAATAGGATGAAATTGCTTCACTCTGAGATTGGATACCCAAGGCCCTGTCACCTCTCTTGAGAATCTGTTGTTAAAAACAAAAAGTGTTGGGAGTGAGTCTGACATGTAACATTCAGTCCTGAAGCTTCATATTTATTTGGTGAGCCTGTAACTGTTACAGCACAGTGGTGCTTTTTAAAGTGGTCCAGGGTCATTGGAAGTCTCCAGACCCCCTTAAAGGATGTGCAAGGTACAAATTATGCCTTAGTGTAAAAAAACACTCTTATGTGCAAGATACACCAATGAGGGATTCTTTTTCTTCCTCTTTTTTTTTTTGTTTTGAATCAGTTTCACTATGTAATCCAGGATGGTCTAGAACTCAGGATTCTCCTGCGTCAACCTTCTGAGTGCTGGGATTCTGGGCATGCAACCCCACACTCAGATTTTCCAATGAGTTTTAATGTAACTTTAACGTAACAAAGAATAGAAAGCTCATTGATAGGATTTTAGATTTCACATCTCACTAACTTAGAAAACTAGGAATTTTTTTCTGTTGAGTATTAACAGAGTTACACAAAAGATTATCCACTTTATCAATAAAGGCTATTAGAATATTAGTTTCTCTGCCACTCTTGTCCTTATTTTCTTTTGAAATATCTAATCATTTTTCCATTGAAGTATGTGATTACTCATATATTTAGGCTATTATTGTAAACTAATTAATGAGTACTGATTCAAAATTTTCCATTTTAAATCTAGTAATTATAAGCCAAACAAGATTTTTGGGGTCTTCAATATTTTTTAAGAATGTGAATTGATCATGAGATTAAAACACTTGACAAATGGTGGAGCAGAATTGTTCATAATATTGGGATGTGCACTGGGTTTCAACCAAACACATTAAAGATCCAGGCAGATAATTTTTGAAGTTCAGTTACATTGATTTTTAATTACAAAATCTGCATCTATTAGATTTTTACAATACTGTCATTCTACTGATTTCCATCAGATTTGTATAATGGAATGTTTAGAAGAATTTTGCATTCAAACTCTTTGTATTGATCAACAACAGATGTCTGGAATTTTTCCAGGTGATAACAGATATTGACAAAATTAATAATATGCTTTGTGCATTCTATTGTGAAGTGAAAACAAAGCATTGCTACTCCTAATTTTATGCAAACTTTTCATTAATGATTGGGACTTCTGCTATTCGCAAAAGCTATACTTTCTGTTTTTAAAGAAAAATTACCAGTTAATAAATCTACAATCTTTTTATCATGAAAATAGAAAATAATACTTTGCTAAAGATTCTACATGTGAAAATCCATTGACAGACTGTACACATTTTTATGTAAGTGAAATAAGCCATACTCAGAAGGACATATATCATGTTTTCTCTCATATGTGGAATGTAGATTTTAAAAAAGCAATGAAAGTAGGAGGGGGACAGTTTTAAAAGGGTAAACATGTGATGGTGGAGGAAAATGAGAAGGTAACCAAAGGTATATATGATCAAAGTATGTTATACACATATATGAAAATATCATAAGGAAACTCATTATTCTATATAATTAATATGCACTAATAAAATGGAAAATCTATAATCCTACACTTTTACTTCATAGTAAAACATTATTTTTGCTAAAAAATATGTTCAAATAGAAAATAGTCTGGAATATAGTCTGCAAATTACTTAGCTAATACTAGAGGAGCAGTACTTTCAGGATTAGTAATTGTAAGTCTGGAGGAAAACTAGCTCTGTTTGTTCACTAATCAGTTGCATAAACTTGAATAGGAAAGGAAATCTCCTTAAGCATCAGTTTTCTTATCTTAAATAAGAATTAAAATAACTTTGTCTGCAGGAGTTATTCTGAGAATTAACTCATCTAGTCTTGGGGAGGGAGGCCCTTGGGTGGTGTCTCCCACACTAAAAAGGGTTGTTTACATTAGCCCCATATGCTTAGTGATGATGACAGTGGTGAAGAAAGGACTGAGGAGTAATTTCAGTAAGAGACTACTGACATCTTTCCCTAAAGCTTCTGAATTTTAATAGTCTTAAACTTATCTTATTTTACTTTTAATTAATATGGTAGACCTGTACCTATTACGCTGATAATATTTCTTAGTGAAATCTCTCCAAGATTCATAAGTATTGGTAGATTTTGTGTTTTGGGCAACATTGTATGAGCAGTGAAACTATTGAAATTCTAGTGCTACCTGAAATGAAATTTCCAGCTCTGTTTCACTAAAATAAATTAGTTGACTTTTGGTAGTATATCAAATTTATTTGAACCTGGCTATGAAATTTCCTTATGTCAGAGACATCATGAGTCTTTTCCCTGATATTAAAAACAAAATTTCAGGATGCAACAGATATCAATATAACATGAAGTAAAAATTTTAATTTCTACTTGTTCTGATTAATTTTCCATTTTCGATCTCATACAGCTTCCAGGTACTATCTTGTCTGTGAGACCTGCCATTAATTCCAAGTATTTTATTGTAAGAAGAAAGATGGTTGATGGGAACAGATTTAAAAAAATTAATCATGAGTAGGCCAGTCAGACAGATGATATGAATAAATTACTCTGAACTTCTGCTGTTTGTGAAGCTGGACAAAGAAAATGGGTGACTGTAAGACAATTCCTGAGTGGTTTGTCATAAATACAGTGTCATATGATGTAATTAAAAATGTCATCATCATCTTTGTAGAAGATACAATAGTTGGAGTTACCACTTTTTTCTTTCTTTTTGTCTTTTAATGATGCTCATTAAATTTGCTCATAACAATTTGAAGATCAAGAGGTTGAGACTGTTTTGGCCTCAGGGTGTAAGAAAAGAAGAAGAAAAAGCAGTAGGAGAAGAAGGAGAAGGAAGAGAGAATAAAAAGAATTAAATGTTTACAACTATTTTTTTCTGTTTATCGAGGGTATTTCCTAGGAGTCTGGTCTTTGGATAGCTGAATTACTTGACAAGATGAAACCATTCCTAGGAGTAAACTGTCTTTTTATTGTGATGCTTTCAGCTCCAGGATATTTCATATAAAGTAGAATAAATTAGCAGTTTGTTTTTTGTTCAGAATATTTACAATGAATTATCTCATGAATATGTAGAAAGTCAAATTGATTTTGATAAACTGCTTCATATTCTACTGGTATTACTATGTCTTGAATGATTTGCTTTGTGTGGCGAGAAATTTAAACAATATATTGAATGTTTGAAAATAAAAGCGGTGAATGTCAGGGGAATGAAGGGCAGAAAGGAGCTATCTGTTAGTGTGAGGTGTGTTATAGCAGAAATTCAGTACAGCAGTGCTTTGCAAAGACAAACCCTTGTTTAAGATAAGAAAATAGTTTGCTTTTCTCTTTTGGAGTAGGCACTTCTGTTTTCCTTGTGATCTCTCTGTTGGGTTGTTCTAGACATAGAAATTTCCTCAAATTGATCCTGGACGGGTACACCATTTACGACAATTATTTCTACCACACGGTTCATTTGAAATGCTTTTAAAAAATACACTTGACTGTTTGTCAGCCTCTCAATATGGTATAATTAAATGTATTTGAGGCTATATAACTCTTTAGGATTAAGAGGTCTACTTATTAAAGGTCACGATAACATTTCTCTTCATGCTGGGGATAGCACATAATAAAGAAAGAAGAGCCATAGTTTGTAACTAGACAGTTTGACCAAGAAATCTGTCATAAAGTGAATTAAATACAAAAACATCAGTTTGAGGAATAGTGTTTTTTGACTAGTTAAATCATTTTCTAAGCCATAATTATAGTTTATATTGTATCTATATTTTTTTAAAAGTCTGGATTGTAGGAAATGTTTACATCTAATTATAAGAATAAGATAAAAGATTTTTAGAAGGTCTAATTAGAAAAGTATTCTTTGTTAATGTGAAACAAATTTTGAAAATTATGTTTTAAGATGATTATTGTCAAGTTATTTCAGCATAAAAGAAGAAATGGTCAAGAAAGTTATAATGCAATATAAAGAATATAGTATTAGATTACATAGAAGAGTGTTCATGAGAAATTTTATTTATTTATTTATTTTATTGTGTGCTGGGTAGGGGTACATTGTGGCATTTCCAAAGGTCCCTACAAGATAAGAATTATTTTAAGTACCTAGCATATTAGGATATAATAAGTAAATGAAAAGATTTAGCAGGAAAAATTTAAAAAATAGTTTTAAAAACTCATATAAATTATGTTTATACTGAATTATGTATTAGATAATATCATTTATGCTAAATCATGCTGCAGTTTCTGAGGAATGTAGTATACTTTCTCAAATAATGAGAAGTGCAATTGTGAATCAGATTATTGATACATTCTGAATGAAATTTAGCAACTCCATATTGTTATGGGTCTGATATATGAATGACTGCTTATTAAATACTATTTTATTAAATAAATTAATTGTTCCTTGGAATGCTGACTTAAGTGATATTTTGTTCTGTTAATGTTTCAAAGGAGCAGACTATCAGTAGCTGAGATAATATATTCTATTGTTTAGACCATTTCAATTTGTTAAATCTTTTGGAGGTTTAAAAATGCTTTTTAAGTCAAAACTGAACTGAATTGATTTCTTGATACTTAAAAAATAATTTTCCTTGATACTCAAGGAATATTTTTGATACACTATAAACAGAATCATTCTGTTTATAAAGAATTAATGCAAATATTTATGCATTATAAACCAGGATATAAATACGACCATTATAAATATTAGATATTTCATGCGATTTTTGTTGCTATAACTTCATTCCAGCTCCTATAGCTTCCAGAGTTGGCACTGAGTGCTATGTCATCCTCTTGAGGACTGAGGTGCTTCTCTCAGTGCAAGGTGGTTGCCTTGCCCCAGGTTTTGTCCTTGCCTGGGGAGCTGCCTATATCTAGTGAGTAGTTAATGAAGGGGTTACAGTACAGCATGAAAGAGGCCTCTTATACATTGAATTCTGTCATAAACAGAAAGTTACCTCACCAAGGTAGGATGATTGGTCACAGATTATGAATCTTTCTCAGAGGATATAGGTAAATTTACTTTGAAATGTGAGTAGGAATCATTCATTATTGTAATGCTTCTGTACTCCTCAAATTCATTTGTTAATATCTTAGCTCTCAAAGTTATATTATTAGGAGGGTGGGGGCCTTTGGGAGGTGATTAGGTCTTGAAGGTGGAACTCACATCACTGGGGTTAATGTTTTCTTAAAACAGACCCTAGAGAACTAGCTAGTCCTTTTTACCAGGTGAGGACACAATGGAGAGGATCACCTTTGAACTATGTCTTGGACTTCTGGGTTCAGACTTGTGAGAAATAAGTTTCTCTTGTTTAATAGCCAGTTTATATTTTCCTACAGCAGCCTGAGCAGCCTAACAAAGATAGAAGGTAATCAGGGCATTCCAGGTACACAGAACAGCATGGGGTATTTTTAGGTTAAAAAAAAGAAGAAGAAAGAAAAATAAAAACTTAAACAGAAGTGTAGGTCTTGTACACAGTCCTCAGAATTTCAGCATGACAGGTCAAAAAATGTAAGCTGAGATGACAAAAGATGAGGACAGAAAAGTAAACAGAGTATTCACTTGTTCTGGTTATATGCCTCATTTGCTAAAAGCACCTCATTCAAAATAGATTGACAAAATTGTGGTGAGATAATCAAAGAAGAGATACTGTAGAAATAAAAAGCAAAAACATATAAACAAAAATGTTTTATGTAAAAATATTTATCAAAAAGACCTTCCATAAAGATTACATCACATGGAAAAGTTCTTTTAAAAAAGCTGTTACTGTGCACTCTTTCAATATCCAGCACGTCAAAAATCTCAGTGATTTCTGCTACTATATGTATTATTACTATTTTACTAATTCTTATATATAACTTTTTAGTCTATTCATTAAGCAAGCATGTATTGAGCACATCTATAGTATTTCAAATGGCCACCTTTTAATTTTAATTGGAAAAAGGGAAACATAAGAGAATAGTGAAGCAATTTTGTTGAACATCTTTCCTGTACATTAGATTTTCTCCTCATCTAATTGGAATAATCTGTGGAAACAGAGAGAATTTACTAGCTCAGAGAGTGTGAACATTTGCAATCCCTTGACACTTATGTTGCACTGTCTAATAGCCGTAGTTATACAGAAACCCATAATCTAAATCATAGTCTGGTGGTCGTTCTTCTACCAATGCACACAGCTGTATTTCCTGTAATCTCTGCCCAGACTGTTCTCAGAAACGTCAGATAATATAAATTCCATCTTTAATTTCTAATTACAGGATGCCTTTAGAGACAGATCAGGAGACCTAATCATTAAATGATGCTACCATTTCCAGGGCTATTGATTCCTTCCATGGTGACTTTTTCTAGCATATGTATAACATGTTGGAGGCCATAAATATAGAGTATGAGGATTACTTGAAATTAGGTTAGAATTATAGTTAAACTATTATAAATGCTTCATTTTTTTTTTTCAGTGCTGGAGATTGAAGTTAGTACCTCATGCGTGCTAGGCCAGGCCAGCAGTCTATCACTGACCTATATCCCTGGCCTTCTCAGCATAATTTTAAAAGAACTGCTTTTAACTATCCTTAATAAACAAAGAGTGAGTCTATTATTACCTCCTCAATCCATGCATTCAACAAAGACTTGTATAGGCATTGTTCCTGGAGGCCTTATTTTATTTAACATAGCACCTGTGAAAATAGTGATTTTATAATTAAAGTCAGAATTCTAGTGCATAGTTCCTCTTGCTTGTTGTTAGATCTTTTTACATTTTTTAAAATTTAAATTGAACATAATGACTTAAGATCCATACTTATACTAAGGATGGTTATAGGTCACATTGTATATGCTGGTCTGGAAGTATCAAAAATATGCTTTAGTTATTAATTTTTAGAAACAAAGAGGCAAGATTTATTAGGTTCACACAATGCAAAAATGTGGCACTGGCTATATAGAGAGCAATTTGGCAACAGTTAAACAATTTCACAACCCCAGCTATTTCAGAAACAATGCCTGTTTTTGTTGCTTTGACCATACGAGAGAATTAGAGATAGAACTTTCTTGGCATATATAGTTTACTGGCATATATACAGAAACAAGCTCATTAGTGTTGGAATCTATCTTCTTATAACTGTTGGGAAAGGGGAAAGAAAAACCAATCTGTTTGTTCCCTATTTCATATTCATGAGGCTGCTTATGAGGCAGTTTGATTGACACCCTTGGTATATGTTGTCTGCTTTCTTTAGATCAAGCTGGGGTTTTTGGTTCACCTATCACTCACTTCCACTTTGCTACCAAGGTCTACTGTGGCTCTCTTTTCACTCTCTAAATTGTGTTGTGATGAATTGCCCACTTGGGAATTTTTAGGACATCTTAATCCCAGTCTGACAGAAATCTCTTCAATAAATAATCTATGAACCTTTATGCCAAATACAAGTGGATCAGTGGACAAGGATTTATGACAGCTTTCACAGAATGAAAAGTAGCAGCAGGCAGTTTTTGCTAGTGCACTGAGCATCAATAATGGTCTCCATTTCCTAGTTTAATTTTCCCCAGATATATTTGGTTAAGATGTATACAGCAGGTTTTGCATTAAAGCCTTAGCCATGTGTATACACGTGTGTGTGTTTGTGTGTGTGTACATGTGTGTGTGTGTGAGAGAGAGAATGGATGTATGTGTGTATGTACGTACATCTATGTATCTGAATTTGTGTGTGAATTGTGGGAAATTATTCTTATAAGGAAGTTATTGGCAATCATTTTTATTTATAAGTTGACCTTTCCTTACTAGAAATAAGTTTTAACTGACAGATAAAAACTATATATAATTATCATGTAGACATTATTTTAAAATATGTATATATGTAGCATGTTAAATCAAGCAAATTAATGTATGTGTTACCTCACTACTTGTCATTATTTGTAGTGAGAGCACTAAAAATCTATTCTTTTAGCAATTTTTAAGAATACAACACGTTATTTTTAACAATAGTCTCCAGTTCATTCAACAGATCTCTTGATCTCATTCCTCCTATGAAACTGAATTTTTATATAATTGAGATTTTCTTAGATAAATATGGACTGATAAAATTGGATAATGATAATGAGCAGTGATAATTCTGATAAAGTGAAAATAATTTCAAAATCATTTTAGTAGTATTTTATGAAAATAACTGTTGCAGAAACAAATTTGAAGGGAGGTAACTGACTATGAGTATCTGAACAAGATTAAGTCCCTTAACTGATGTAACTTTTCTTTGAAATGTATGTATTGTTTTTTACTGAAAAACATAATAGGAAGTTGCCTGCATAGGTGTTAATCTAATTAGTTTTTATTTGGATCCCAGATATTTGGATATAGCATGTGTGATTACAGAAAAAAGAAACAATAAATTTGATACATTAAATAATTAACCTTCTATTTTAGTGTGAAATCTATGTGAATGATATCAAGCCATGAATGCTATGAAAAAAGGACTCATGTCAAACAATAGTATCTACATACTACCCTTCATGTATATTATATACATGGATATATTTATACATAAATTAATCATGCATATTTATTAACCATTTAAAAATGAAAAAACAATGTTAAGGGTCAAATCTAAAATTGAGTCATTTTCATTAGCTCTTGCAATCATTACACCTAGGCTGTGGAATCTGTTACTCTGATATAGAAGCACCATTCTTAGTATGAAGTGACAACCACCTTTTCTCGCCCTTAAGGTATATGGCACAAGTTCATAGCAAGTCAGAATGTGACAGGTTGCTGTTTGCCATTAAAAGTTAGACAGCTTTATAAGCATCTTAGGAAGACACAGGATGTTCTTGTAATTTCAGTAGTCAAGGGCTAGTGATACATACGTATGCATACCTGCCTGCAATATACCATTAATGTTTTCATTGGAGAAGCAGTGCAAGCGATCTAGGAATGGAAAAGTTTAATTTTTTATGTCTAAAGAAGAAAACTAAAATGCTATAATGTCACTCCCACTAAAGAAGACTAGAGTTTTCAGAACCTTAAAGAGGTTATTACATCCCCACTAAATGCCAGCTGTTTTTCCGTTACCTTTAGAGGAACCAGCAGGTGACTGTGTAGCCTCATTAAGACTTTAGCATGGGGTCAAAGATTAAAACTGCTTCTGGTCTGATAATTGAAAAAACCAGAGACTCCAAATTAGTATACTTGTATCCAAATTAGACAGTAATGCATACATTTTTTTAAACTTCACACCTTCTCTAATTGCGTATGAAAAATATAGCATAAAATAAATGTTAAATAATTCATTTATAATTTGGGGAGACTCTTGATACTTTAGTAAGCTTTTTCATTTTCAACAGACTCATTTGACCCATGCAATAAATTTGAGAGGCTTGAGGGCAACTACTAGCAAACACATATGACAGAAGAATAAACTGAGACTCAAGAGGACTGCAATTTGCATAAAATCACAGAATCCTAGAGCAGCACCTGTTTGGATGAATTCAGCCTGCTACAATCTGAGAGTGATCCTGTTCTCAAGCCCAACCACTGTAATACCTTGTCAGCCTTCACTTCCCCACAAGATTTTGAAAAAGGTGTTTGAGGTGTCATAGTGAGGTCTGATGACAGTTAGTGGGTGGGACTAGGGAGAAATCCATTGACCGTTACCAGGCCTAGCATTAAAAAAAAGGTTTTGTAATTTTATAAATGCTTAAATTCCATCCAGTACATCTAATTCCTTGTGGTGGTTTGTTTTTATAAGTCTAAGGTTATATGGTTGAGAAATATTTATTTTCTAAGGAATATTATAAATAAAACTAGGTAAACCTTTAATAAATGATTGTAATTCCTTACTTTGTTTTATCTATATATTTCTATATAGCTTAATATACTTGTTAGCTGTTGCTCTGCCATTTAATAATATTACTATTGGAACAATAACTTTTATCCTTTTCGAAGTTTGATATCCTATTAAATTTTGCCAACAAATGCACTGGTGACCCTTGCTATTCTGAGACCTAGAAAAGAAAATAAGCCTCAGGCTTGCCTGAAGAAGCAGAGTGCAAGCTGTTCTTTTTTGCAATTAAATTTGCATCTTTTATGAAATGTTTTAAATACTTGATTTGAATGGAGCTAACTATTTCATATTGTAACTGTCCAAATATCAATTTGGTTTATTGAGTATTTTAGCAGTAGTAGATTATAGATTAGAAAATAAGGTAAAATGTACAGGGTTACTTGTTAAGAGTTATTATAATTAATGCAACATAAATCTTTGATCTCTTCTACTTCTACTCTGTGTTCTTCTACTTCTGTGTTCATGAAAGAGAATTTTTGAAAGCTTTTGGTCAATTTTTAAACACTGCTTTCCTATGTAAAAAAAACAACTGTTTTCTCTCTCTGTTTCTGTCACTGTCTCTGTCTCTCCCTCCCTGTCTCTCTTCTATGCTGACAAATGATAAATATGGCCTAAGTGTTGTTAATTAATTTACACTAAACCAGTAAATACAATTTCAGGAGTGGTAGGTCAGGATTTAATATGATAAATTAGAGAAATGTGTAACGTTCCTATTCATGTTAATATTTCATTAAGTACATATTTTAAAGTCCTGATTGATGGAGGTACCATAAACCTCAGGAACACATTGTCCTTTAGATGTTAATGGGAAATGTCCAGATAAGAGTGTGTTTATGTTGTTTTTTTTTCAAATTTTTAATTAGCTGATCATTTTTAAGTAAAAATATTAATACATCTATCAAAGTAAAAAAGATTAGAAAAGTCATTAGAAATAATATGAAGAGCATTATGGGAACAAGTAGATTGAACTTATTTCAGTCATTTTTTGGGGAATTATTTTATAGTGTATCACAATTCTGAGGTTGTTTTGTTATATTTCAAAGAGTCAGCAATTGTACTTTATTTGAATTTATACTGAAGTAGATATTTTTAAAATGCTTTTAAAAGATAAATCTCTTATTTGAAATGGTATACACCATAGAAATAATTGTGACTCTCTACCTGGTAAGATATCATAGTAACTTACACTTATTGGATATTTTCATTTACATAAAAATGACTTTGGCTGGGGGCTTGGTGGCTTATGCCTGTAATCCTGTCTACTCAGGTGACAGAAATCAGAAGGATGGCAGTTTGAAGCAAGCCCAGGCAAATAGTTCATGAGACCCTATCTTGAAAAACCCATCACAAAAAGGGACTGATGGAGTGGCTCAAGTTCCCTGAGGAGGGGCTCAAGGCCCTGAGTTCAAGCCTCAGTACCACAAAAAGAATTTAAAAAATGACTTTGGAGGTAAACCATATTTCATTACTCCTGTGTCATTAACACTTTTCTCCCATTGCCTGGCAATGTTTCTCCTTGCCTTTGTTTGCATTATTGATTTCCGTCAGATAGGGTAAAGAGCTTCACATTTCTGAGCCACTCCATGGCTTGCACATGTCACACTGTCTAGAATGTTCTTTTGCACAATTAGTGTCTGCTCTTTTCAGGAATGCATTATTTTCAACTGAAAAATTGCCTGTAAATAGGCTATGCTCACAAATTAACACCATGTCACGACAATAACATATTGCAGAATCAAGATAAAGGAACATAAAAATTCAAGAATAAATTATGACAAACAAAAAAGTCACATAGAGTACAATGGCACAGATTCGAACCCCTGCAGGTAATGTCTAAGCACTCATGTTCTTTTTTCATCAGGGAGGAGACAGAGATAAGGTCAAACTCCATTGGTATATTTGTTGCTTTTCAAGGGAAAAATATTCTTTTTCTATAAAAAAAAATATATGTTACATAAAGGGAAAACAAGGCAATTATGATTTAAGAGCAAAATTAAAAAGATCTCACTCTCTTATCCAAAAATGTATCCTAGTATGAAGCGTGAACATGTGAACATCTTATAATTTTTATGCTATATGTGTATGTATATGGGCATCTGTATAAATACTTACACCAGAAAAGAAGGTTAAACATCTATCAGTAATTTCCCTACCATATTTTTCTGCAGTCTTTGGAGTACATATGAATTGTATATATGTATACTCACACATATTTTTAGATGTTTTACCTTGTTAAAGGAAAATCATACTCATAGTTTGTCTGCAACCCTGTGCAAACAATATTCTGACTTCTGTAGTGTAGATTTGATTTTCTTACTCTTATAATTTATAAAACAAAATTATGTAGTATGTATTCTTTTTGTATCTGTCTTCTTTCACAAAACATAATGCTTTTGTGATTCACTTATGCATTGTGTGTGACAGTAAGTTCTTTCTTTTGATTGATGAGTAATCATCCAATATTAAATATATCTATCAAGATTTGTTTATATATTTCCTTATTGCTATACATTTGGGTTTCTGATTGTTTTCTTCCTATTATTAACAGCAGTGAAACTTGTATGGTTCCTTTTTTGTGGGCATACAGTTTTATTTTGCTCAGGTTTCTGATTATATATCCAGGAGTGGAATTGTTGGACCATGAGGTAGAAATATGTATTACTTTTTAGAAACTACCAAATAGGAAAACTCAATATGACAGTAGTTTTTTGATGAAAAAAGTTAATCAATGTCTCACTTCTGCCTGATAATATTAACAAGGTTAAAAACAGAGGGTTCTGAAATGATTCAAATCTTCAAATCTCTATACACAGAAGTATCTCATGTAAACCTCTCCAACAAAGCTAGCAAATTTGTTTTTGAATAAAACCTTTTAGGGCAAATTCAGAACATTTTTACATGTTCCAGAGCCTCCAAAATTGTAGTCACTTATGGTAAAACGAACCTAATTGCATTTACTATTTATTGTTAGTTACCTTAATGTTAACTAACAAGGCATTTTCTTTTCATTATTTTTCTATAATGTCTTTTCTGATCTTATTGTGGCCCTTTGTAACATACTGCATGTGCTCACAAACTAAACACACATAGTAATCACTATTTGTGTAGTTGACACATTAGTGCAAATAAATGAATAAGTAAAAGCAGGCCGGTAGAAGCAAATGAAATCAGTGGAGATAATAAAATGTGTAAGCACTGCCTTGTTCTTTGAACACGTTGTCAGTAGGAGAGCTACAGTGCCTATGCTTATCACAGCTGTAAGAATTGCAAGAGTTGGAGAGGGAGGTGTCTGCACCCTGGCTGTCCTATAAGGACAAGGGCACACGAAATCTAAACCTGTCATTATAAATGTGAGGAAGTGAGAATAACCCCATTTGGGAGCATGGAGAAAAACTCCTTACAAAGTCAAATTTTCGTAATGGATAGGTGTGGATATCTATGGGAATTTGAATCTACAAGACCTGCGTGTTGGTTTTGAAAATAAGAGGGCAGCACTACGTTAATGGAGTAGAAGACGAGGGTTTTCATTAGGTTACCTCTCCAGCATTCTTTTTCTTTCCTTGACGGTGATCCAGAAGGCAAGGATATGCACTTAAACAACAGTAAATCCCCAAATAGCTGTGTTTGAATGTAAATAGAAAGGACCCCTGGCTTTCCCATAGTCATACCAAAGTAGGTAGCAAGCCAGGTCCATTACAAGTGATGCATTAAGACCACACCTGGCTTTCATCCACCCCTGTCATTATGACTTAAGTCCTTCAGGATTCCACCATGTCACCAAGACTTTTGGAAGTTCCTCAGGTCTTTCTCAGGAGCACAGTGTTTGGGCAATATTGCCTCAGAGCTGCGCAGAGCTCACTCCTCCATTCATAGTGCGAAGGTCCAGATAGGAGAAGGGACCTGCCGAGGATCTGCACAGAACATTTGTGGCAGAGTCAAGACAGGAACATAGTGACATTGCTGTGCTCCTACTGTATCTCTAGTCTTTAATGCTCTAAACATCAGTTTCCTCATTTGGAAAATGGATTCTTGGTGGTACTCACTAGTAGAGTGATTCTGCCAATCAAATGAGACTATGCCTGTGGAATTCTTAGCCCAGTGCTGGGCTTACAGAAAATCATACCCATTTATTGTTGTTGTTATCTCACTGAGAAATGAGTGAGATGCCCCAAGGACCAGGACCTCATTTCAGACAGTAACTGGGATTCCTCGTTCTGTGTCCTGAACTCAACACAGACCCTGGCATTTAATAATAGTTATTTTTTTTAATGTGGAAATAAACAGTGCTGCATTTCCTTTCTCTTTATTCCAACTCTCTCCCTTTCTCTTTATTCCAAGTCCCTTTCTCTGTATACATGTACACATACATATATAAAATATCATCTGTGTGCATTTTCAGGATTACAAGGTAAGTTTAAATATAGATAGACACACATAGTACTATATAAATGTATATGGTTTTAAAAGGTATTAGAAGGATAAAATATTACCTTAATTTTCTTCTTGGAAGGCCTATTTTCATGTGTGTTGTATTAAAGATAATTGTGGATGGAAGTTTAATTTTTCTGAAAAATAGCTTGTCATTTGTCCATGTCATGCCTGTGGGCAATCACACATAACAGAATATGCGAAGAATGATCAAGTTTAACAAAGCCTTGAAGTTTCTTAAGTGATCATAACATATCACTGGTGTTAGACGTAATTGACAGTGCACAGTAAAAGGACCTTTTGTGGTTCATTGCTCGGTCCCATTTATTAGAAGAACCTACACCTATCAACTCAATTCTTTGCTGAATAGTGCCTTACACTTCTGTTGAGATTTATGGTTTACAAAGTTGTAGCAGTATGTAATTTTAACCTTTTTTAGATTCTTGAATTAGAAAAATAAGCTTATTTTAGAAATAAAACTTAAAAAGTATTATCAGAAAGCTTTGATAAAATGAAAACTATCCTATTCATCTAGTAAATTACCCTTAAATCTTAGATATTGTGATTAAACATTCCCAGATACAGTATTCTGTCACAGTAATGTTTATTTTGTTGTTACTGTATTCTTTGTGTGGTGGTGTTTGTTTTTTTTTTACAGTACTAGGATTTAAATTCATGGCTTTGCCCTTGCTAGACAGTTGCTTTACCACATGCCATACCTTCAGCACTTTTGTTGTAGTAATTCTGGAGCTAGAGTCTCACTTTTCGCCCATGCTGGCCTGGAACATGACCTTCCTATTGTAGGATTCTTGTCCTCAGTGGAATGACAGGCATAGGCCACCACACCCAGCTCTTTTCAGTTGAGATGCAGCCTCACAACTTTTTTTTTTGGTCATACCGGGGTTTGAACTCAGAGCCTCGCACTTGCTAAGCTGGCGCTCTAGTACTTGAGCCACTTGGTCAGTCCTCTTCACAGACTTTTTGCCCAGGTTGGCCTTTCACCATGATCTTCCGAATCGCAGCTTCCCAAGTAGCTAGGATCACCACAGGTGTGTGTCATCAGTGCTGGGCTCACAATAATTTAAATAATTCTGAGTAAAGATTAATTACTCTTTTTATAAATTTTAATGGCTATAGAAGTAACCTATTTTCATCTCCACATTAAAATAACCAAAGCATTTATTAGTTCGTTGAATGTTTAAATTAGCCACAAGTTTTCACTGATTTTACATTATTCAGTATTTTGATTTTTAAAATTTGTATTTTTTTCCTCAAAATGATTGGGGTTTGTGAAATCTATTTATTTATCCCTACACAATGCCATCACTCATCTCTCCAAAATAATGTATTACTTCAAACTGTCCTATCTCTTTTCCCTTCCTCCCATATCTTCCTTCATTTTAAAGCCACTCTATTCTGATATAAAAACAAAACAAAACAAAAACAAAAACAAAAACAAAAAACAGAGCACTGTGTGGGAACATCCTCAATTTCTTTGCCAACCTGTTCTCATCCTGAACTGTCCTCATCCATCTCCTTTGTTTCTGACTCAAGCAAATTGGATTCTGTTTTGTTCAAGTCTAACAATTGTCTCTTGTTCAAATTTTTTCTGACTTTTTAATGACTTTGTTCCTGTTCATCAACTATTCCTGTTTTCTTCATTTATTTCTTTAAAGCAAACAAGTCTAAAAATAAACCTACTAATAAACCAATAAAACAAACAAAATGAAACAAAAACATCCCCACAGAATCTCTAGGCCCAAACATTTCACTTCTGCTTTATTTCTTTTCTCTTGTCACTGTCCTAATGCCACTAGTTTGATCTGGGATCTCTCATCATTTTGTCCATACTGTCATAGTGCAGTAATGGCCCATTATGACTCCCTACCTCTGAAATGTCCCTCCTGTCCACCTTTTCAGGCATATGTCAAAAAAGTCTTCAGTGTCATTGTCTTTATGATAAAATCCAAACTCTGTGGCATAGTGAACTGGCGTGGAAGCATGGCACTCTTTCTGTTTGGAAGGACCCTCATTGTAGATTACTACATTATCCAGTTCTAGAATCCAGATTTGATAGAGATGCTCACGATTCACTGGGAGAAAAATCACTATTGCTAAGGGACCACATTTTGGGATCCTCAGTGTAAGACTTTGCCTGTCTCCTAAAATGAGACAGGCTGAACTAAGAACCTGAGATCCTCAATTTCATAAGACATTTCAGTTGGAAGAGGTTTTTTTTTTTTAATGCCAGATAATTAGAATTTTATAACAATTGAAGAAGCTAATATCCTGGGTTGGGGGTAGGAGATTTCACACTGCAAGAAAGAAAGGCAATTACATGCACATATAATATCATGTACACTAGAACTATTAACAGATTCCAGCTCCAGTAGTAATGGATTCTTTAAATGTTTGTTTCCTATTTATCTAGCCTCATCTTTTGCCATGATCCCTTCAGACTTACTCCTTATCACAATGCTTTGATACCCTCCTCACCCTTCTTCCATGACTATCTTCTACTTAATCTTTAGTTACGTCTAAGGAATCACCTTTACAGTGGAACATCCACTAATATAAATCTGGCCTGCTCCCTTCCTTTACTCATTCAGTAACCAGACTGTGGGTTTCTCATGAGACCATGTAATTCTTCAGTGCTGGGGACCTTCTTTTATGTCTGTGTCACCTGTGCCCCTGATACCAATGGTAGTGTCCTTTTTTTAGAAACAGGCCTTTGAACTTATGGCCTTGTGCTTGCTTGGCAAGCACTCTACCACTTGGTAGCCCCAACACTTTATGCTTTAGTTTTTCTTTAGAAAGCGTTCCAGCTTTTGCCCAGCAGGCCTCTCACCTTCGAGTCCTCAGCCTCCTGAGTAAGTGGGAATACAGGTGTGCTCCTACACTTGGCTTGCTTTTTTTGAGAGAGTCTTGATAACTTTGCCTGGGCACACTTCAAACCACAAACCTCCTGCCTCCACCTGCTGGGTAGCTGGGATTATAGGCATCAACACCATGCCTAGCCCCTAACTGCAATGTCTGTAATGGACTAAAGTTTAACCTAGTAATGGAATCACTGCAATGTGATTGGACTTGGGTCACACACTGAAGGGAGAGCACATACGGGAAGTATGTTGATAGGTAAGAAACCTGAAACATGAAAGTGTTTGATGTCCCCACTGCAGAGGAACTAATACAGAAACCTTAAAGTGACAGAGGTCAATATCAGAAGGGTGTCAGGAACTAATGAAAAGGTCAGTTAGGGATGAATCAACTTGGGTCATAACACATTTGTACATGGAAGCAATACTAGGAATCTCTCTGTGTAGTTGTCCTTATCTCAACTAGCAAAAAAGCTTTGTCTTTCTTATTATTGCTTATGTCTTCTCTTCAACATAATTAGAGATAAGGGAAGAGCAGGCTCTGCCCTGAAGCGAGGGGGGATTGGGGGGAGAGGGAGGAGGTGGGGGACAGCAGGGAGAAATGGCCCAAACAATGTATGCACATGAGAATAAATGAATAAAAATATATATATAGACTCGAAAAGATACTTTAAGTACACCTCACTAACTAAAAATATTTTTTAAATTATAGATAAAACTTTTTTTGTACAATTTTTGAAAGTGAGGCTATGCCTATTGTGATTGCCTTCATGTGACTATTGGTATCAGTTTCTCTCTCTCTCTCTTTCTCTCTCTCTCTCTCTCTCTCTCTCTCCACACACCTTGTGCTGTTCTGCTGGGTAGAAATAAAAAAACACAATGCTGCAGGTATCACTACCAAATGTACTTGAGAATTTACCATAGGTTTTTCAGTCCTTCCTCAGCATAGGAAAATTTGGCAGGCAACTGGTCCCCAACCAGAGAATTTATTTAATATTCATACTTCTACATTTTTCTTTCTCCTCCTGACTTGTACATTATGAAACCAAATCTGAAGCATCTTAAATTTTAATTTCTGTTTTATTTTCTTTTTTCATTGATCTTTCTATCTTACAAACAGATGTTTCTAAAAAACTGATCCTTGACTGTCTGTCATTTCTTTATATTCTCTTTTTATGATCACATGAAAAATTTTCATATATAAGAAGATGAATATCAAGTTAATATCTTCACATTTTTAAGCTGTAATTTCTCATACAAAATACATCTCTATTCAGATTCCATATGTACCCTGCAATTCTCAAGCTCAACATCCAACCTTTTCCTCTTAATCCTTTCCTTAAGATTTTGTGGCTTTTAAAAACTCATATAGCAATGCCATTTTTGTGTCAAACTTTTCTTCCAAGTTTTTAGTCTCTTTCTTACATACTTTATTAGTCCAAAAGAAACTATACACATTGCTTCAATTTCCCAAAGTGATCATTGGTGTTAAAGTTGAAAATTAAATTTCTCAAATATTAAATTTTTCCTTTAAAAAAACTATTTATAAAATGAGAAATTGTTACGCTCTTTCACTTCATCAATCCCACTCATACATGTCACCTTGAAGTGTTTTCTTGTGTTGGGGCTCAGGACATATCATTACAAAATGTGATTGCAGGAGACCACCATATGCCCACCCAATGAATTAAAATTTCATTTTCCCTTACCTAGAGTAAGATTATCTTAGAGGAAACTTACCTAGGGAAAGCTTGCTTTAGGATAAGCTCTTTAAAACTTGATTCCAATGGAACAAAATGAACATCCATCTAATAGGTTTACTTTCCTTAGAAGGACTGCATTATTAGAGGGAATTATTTTAGGTTGTATTTGTTTCCTTTATTCTGCATGTTGTCTCTGCAGTCCCCATATTCCAGTTGGATTCAGAAATGGGAAACAAATCTTTGATAGCTATTCTGTCTGAGGCCCATGCAGTACCTGACATTCAGTTTTTAGGTTTTTCTCCATCTTTAGAGATTAATTTCATTTGCAATCATATATATATATATATATAATTATGTATATATATACATATATATGTATATGTGTATATATATTTTCTATTTTTTCATTAGCTAGACATCTGAGAGCATTTTCTGAGTTTCTACACCTTTAATAGGGTATCAGAAATAGAATTGATAGGCTTACTGTGAAATTACTTACTAATTTTAAGTGATTAAATGTCTTGTTCCCCTTATTTTCTCCTTTGGAATCTCATTGGCTAATCCTGTTAAAAGTTTTTCCCTTCTATCTCTACAATAATTATAAAATTTTTAAGAGCAGAATTTAGATTTTGGTGCCTAAAGTTTCTTACCTCATAACATAAAGTTGGAAGAGGTAGAGATAAGCCAAATATATTTTTTAAATACATGGATTTCTGAAAATAAGACTAAAAGAAGTTTCCTGTAGTATGTGGCATGATATTTTGAAGTGGGGAAAGAAGGCAGGTAATGATAAGCATTCTTCGTATTTTAAAAATGAACCTGAGTCTTAATTGAGAGGAAGACCTACCTGATTAAGCTAGTTTGTTGCAGCTCATCCCTTTGAAATATATCCATTAGTGCTATAATTCACTTTTCCCTTTTCTTTGTTCATGTTTTTTGATTTGCTGCTTTCAAACACCAAGTTGTGCTTGAAGTTCATAATACACATGCACACATGTGCACAAGTGTGCATGCACACACAGGTGCCTCATTAACAAGGGAAGAAGGAAATTAGCTAGGTATATTCTTGTTATGACTTTGACTTTATTTTTCATTAAGTTTTTCTTTGATTAAGAAAAAAAGCGCAAAACAAGTTTAAAGTCAAAGTTTTCCCTCATAGAAGGTGGAAATGAATGGAAGGAAAAACCAAAGGTTTTACACAGGATAATATTCAAAGCAACTTGCTGTGTTCTTTGAGTTAGAAGGTGGTGATTAGGTTTTCAGATTTAGAGAAGTGTGAGACGACCTAATTAAACACCTTTTTGCTGAAAAGCAGCTTGATAAATCCAGATTGGCTTAGGAAGCTCTTGAAGCTTTTATCAGAAAGTGAATACTGTGCAAGTCTTTTAAATTAATAGCTTTTGAAAAAATTATTTCCCAGTCTGAAAATAAATTATAACCACATTTTAATAAATATACATGTAAGAATGCTTATAGTAAAAAAAATCTTAAAATGTATAAAATATACAGTCAATGAATGTATAGTAAAGTATATTTTTTTGAACAGTTAAGGCATATTAATAAAATTATGACCTTTTAGCTCTGAGATTTCTCTTCATAAATCTTTAGTAAATAATTATATAATAAAAGGATTATGTGGAGATTGGATTGCAGAAAGAAAAGCAGATCTTTAAAGATCATAGATTCATTGGAGTTGGACATAAAATCTCTATCTTCTTTACAAGAATAGTCTTTGTTACTGCTCCCATTAATAGTATACTTATGTGGATTGCTTACCTGTGCATACACTGGAATGTATTTTGTGTAGGATCATTTGATCGGATGGCTTGTTTTCTAAGAAAATATTTTTCTATTGCTCTTACTGACTTCTCAATGGCCCAACAGACAGGTTCTTTATGTACTCTAGTTTGTCATTCTGTAAAGCGAGAGGGACAGAACTAATGATCCCTAAGGTCCCTTCCAGTCTCTAACCATGTGGGATTCTATAAGTGGATTTTTTTCATAATGCCAAGAAGGGATAGTGATGGATTTAAGAATGTTGGGAGGATTCCTTTATTTTATTGAATATGGCCTGAAGCATTGTAACAGAATATTTGATATGATAGCATTAAAGTGAAGAGGAAATGAGATTGCATTTAGATCATGGGGAAGGGTGCTGTAAACAAATCCACACACCATTGGGTTGATTAAATTTATCTTCCTGGGAATTGAATATATTGTGGTGTTGGGTTACAAATGAGATTTGAAGAAATTTAATGAAGCCGAGTCCTCATTAGGTAGCCATGGTTTTCCACATGTTTGATTGATAGCAAAGGATTGTTTTAGTAATTAATCTCCTTTGTGCCACAGAACTGATTTTTTCTAAAACAATTTATTCATAGTTAATACAATTATGGATATGAAGCAATTAAACATTGATTTACATTTAGCATAAAGAAAAAATAATTGATAAACTGAATTTTTCATGCATAGAACAAAGCAATACCATTTGTCTTGGAGATGGTTTTCTGTGGAGGTGAATAACAATATAATTTTAGCCAAGTGGACTGTTTACTTTCAGTTGTAAAATCTTACTTCTTTGATTCTTAAAACCTTTTACAGAGTCCAAAAGTGACAATTTCTCATGATTGAACACTGTATTGTTCTACTGCAAAATCTCCAACAGGGAATTATCAGAAGGCAAGATAAGTTTAGCTGATTATTTGAAATCTTTTAACTCATCCTAAATCATTTATCTTTGAAACATACCTGTAATAAACTATGACTCTAATTATTCCATATATTTATTACAACCCTTTAACTCATGGGTTTTAAAAATAACTTAAGGTTCCCATGATACTTTTAAACATCATATTAGTTCTTTGGATAGATTCATGCTACATCTTTTTGACAATTGGCCAAACTAGTAAAATACAACTTAAATATGGCCACTATTTTATTTTGCTTAAACTATCTTACCCATTAGATATTACTTTCTCCCATCTACTGTTACGTGCCAGTGATGAGGATCCTCGCCTTCACAAGCTGACTCGTGAGGCAGCTGAATGATGAGCCAAAGCCGGTATATAAAGTTGATTTATTACAGAGAAAGGAAAGGCTACAGCTAGAGAAGTGCAGTGGAGCCCGGAAGCCGGTAGCTCTCTGCTCAGGTGAAGGCTGGGGCTTTTATGGACGTTCTAACTCTGGGTTAGGCAGGTTTTCTCATTGGCCATGGATTCGCGGGTTTTCTCAGGTGAACTGGTTTGGTTTGCACCTTTATTGGGGGAGGGGAAACAATCTTGAGAGCATTTTGCTCATCAGCCTTGTGTCATATCTGTATCTGTCCTTTAGGGTGCAGGAATGCAGGCCTCCATATCCTCCGGATGCAGGAATGTTAGTACTCTCCATGGGGGGTGGGATATCACTCATCTGCCTTAGGTCTCCAGACCCAACACTACTGAATTCCTATTTTACTTTCTACTTCTGCAGACAGCTTTCTAATCAGAACATTCTGTTAGCATACTTATGGTCTATTTTCCTTTGTGATACTTTCTTCTCTTATAATATTCTACTGAATACCTAAGTCTCTCAAAATTCATATGCTGAAACCTATTCTCCAATGTGAGGGTATTAGAAGAGTTGGGTCTTTTGGGAGGTAATTAAGCACAAATGTGATCAGTGGGAAGGTTGGAGGAAGAGAATGGAAATAAAATGAAGGAGATGAACTTGTTTAAAGTATACTGTACACAGTATGGAGTTATCACAATGAAATCCTCTTGGATTATTAATGTATGCTAATTCAAAAATAAAATAATAAATTAAAGAAAGTCTTGGTACCAAAGAGCTTCCCTATCCCTCTGCTTTCTGCCATGTGAGGTCACAGGGAAAATACAACCACCTATGAACATAAAGCAGACCTACCTTCACTAGGCACCAAATCTGCAGTGTCTTGTTCTTGGACTTCTCAGTGTCTGTTACAGCGTTTGTTACAGCAGCCCGAATGGGCTTAGATATATCTCAATGTACCTAGTTTTATTTTAGCCCCTGACAGTTTTTGGTTAAATAATTTTTAATATTGTCTTTCAAGAGTCCTTAGGGCCCCGGATAAAGAGAATCAGGAGTGTATTTATGAAGTTTCACTCACAGTATTTCCCATTTGTCCCAAGTATGGTAGATTTCTTTAAGACAAATATATTTGCCTCTGTTTTCCCTTTGTTTAGAATAAATTATTTTCTTGAAAGTGCCTAAGAGAGCTAGGTAAATAAATCCCTTGTAGGAGCTTTTTATATCTTCCCTTTCAAGCTTTTTAGAGTGAATATAGTCTCTTTATGTTCAAACACAGCACATCCTTTCCACTTTATTTGCCTTTTATATTATATGTGATAAAGTTCTCCAAAAGTAGGAGTCAAGACATAGCCTTCTGCTTTAAATGATATTGAGAACACTTGTGTAATTTCATCAGTTAAGGATAGAGACAGGGCTCTAATAGGTAGCCTCTTTTCAAAATCCAGCACCTCCCCGGTTCAGTAGCCTGTGATGTAGAGGAGCTAAGCTCACTAACATCTGTTTACTTCTCTGTAAAATGAAACTAATGGTAGTGTCTATCAAGTTTGCAGGAAAGATACATGGGATCATTCATGATTGCTTACTGTAAAAGATCTCACCCCTTATTTTTGTTTTTGTCTCATTATGGTGGTCAATTGAGAAACCTCTTGGAAAAGAAATCTTATAAACCATATATTTAACTATCACTATTTTTAACATGAAGTATATTATATAATGAATACACAAGTTAAATTTTTCTTGGAAAGGACATTAGGAAACCTTCTTGAACTTCGTACTTGAAAGCCAAGAGCTTAAAATTTAGTCATTGCTTAGAATTTTTACATATAAGAAATGTGAGCAGAAAATTGTAGGATAAGAGTAGAGAACTTTTAAGAGAATCTTTCATAATACCAGTTACTATAAGCATTTAGTGAAATTGTTAAAACTTACTTGAGAACAGGAGAAATAATAATAGTTTTGCTCATAGAGCTACTGAATAGTTTCAATATTAAAAAATATATTTTCTAGAAAAGGAGAAAATAAGAATGGCATATTTTTTCACAATTAGTAGTGAATGATGTTTTTGATATCTAAAAACATAGTAAGTTGCATATTTTACAAATTGATTGCCTGATTTACACATCATAGTGATTTGTCAACTCGTAAGATGTAAGTGGAGGGTGGGTACAGTACACACATGTATCTAACACAGAATGGGAGACATTCACAATCCCATATAATGACAAAAAAGGGGGGAAAGTGTTTCCATAGAAACATTCACAAAACAGAAAATCTGCCTACTATCTAAGATCACACTTTCCATTTTTAAAAGACAGCCTACTCACCAAATTGACAGCCTATGTGAGTTAATTAAACTCAAAGGTAAATTACTTAAATGTAAAAAGAAATTGAAATAACAAGACAAGAATGAGAAATAGTTTACAAACAGTAGAATAGTAGCCTGGGGTGATTAAAAACAAATCCCCTTTGATCTAAGGACAGTCAAAGGGTTGGTGGTGGAAGGAAGAGAGCTAGGGATGACAAATCCTTATTGTAAAATTTAAAAAATGAGACCGAAGCAGATATAATTTGCACAAAATTTGCTCATTTACTTAGATCTATGCCTGTTTGATTGCACCTTCAGTAAATAGAATATTTTCCTTCTTTAAATTCATAGTAGCTAATGTTGACCAAGATGTTACTGCTTATTTAACCCCTCAAAAATCTGGTAAAATGGCTGTTAAGGTCTCCATTTTACAGACAAGAAAGAGAAACATTTTGTTCCCCATAATTTCAAAGTCAACATGGGCTTTAAATTTTCCTGAATTCTTCATTGACCATACCTTGCACAAAATTGTAGCTCAAAATAAAAATCAACTTGAGAATTATAATCAGGATTGCTGAATATACTCTTTGTGGGTATCTTATGAAGAAGTCATTGAATTTTTCTAGTCTTTATGTGTGATCACCTCAAATATCTATTTAAAAATAATTTGGGGGCAGTAGAAGATAATGATGTCTCTTTGCCAGCTGAGTTGAAAGCTAATAATCAAGGCTGTTTCAAAACATCCCTAGCAATAAAGGAAATGCAAATTAAAACCACACTAAGATTCCACCTCACCCCTGTTAGAATAGCCATCATTAGCAACACCACTAACAACAGGTGTTGGTGAGGATGTGGAGAAAAAGGAACCCTCTTACACTGCTGGTAGGAATGTAAACTAGTACAACCACTCTGGAAAAAAATTTGGAGGCTACTTAAAAATCTAAACATTGATCTACCATATGATCCAGCAATACCACTCTTGGGGATATACCCAAAAGACTGTGACACAGGTTACTCCAGAGACACCTGCACACCCATGTTTATTGCGGCACTATTCACAATAGCCAAGTTATGGAAGCAGCCAAGATGCCCCACTACTGATGAATGGATTAAGAAAAGGTGGTATTTATATACAATGGAATTTTATGCAGCCATGAAGAAGAACGAAATGTTATCATTCGCTGGTAAATGAATGGAATTAGAGAACATCATTCTGAGTGAGGTTAGCCTGGCCCAAAAGACCAAAAATCGTATGTTCTCCCTCATATGCGGACATTAGATCAAAGGCAAACACAACAAGGGAATTGGACTTTGATCACATGATAAAGCTAGAGCACACAAGGAAGGTATGAGGATAGGTAAGACACCCAAAAAACTCGATAGCATTTGTTGCCCTCAACACAGAGAAACTAAAGCAGATTCTTTAAAGCAACTGAGGCCAATAGGAGAAGGGGACCAGGAACTAGAGAAAAGGTTAGTTCAAGAAGAATTAGCTTAGAAGGTAACACACATGCACAGGAAATCAATGCAAGTCAACTCCCTGTATATCTATCCTTATCTCAACTAGCAAAAACCCTTGTTCCTTATTGCTTATACTCTCTCTTCAACAAAATTAGAGATAAGTGCAGAATAGTTTCTGCCTAGTAGCGAGGAATAAGGGGGGGTAAGGGAAAGAGCGGGGTGGGTGGAAAGGGAGTGGGTGGGAGGAAGGGGGGAGAAATGACCCAAACATTGTATGCACATATGAATAAAATAGAAATTAAAAAAAAACTATTGAATTGTCACAAGGGAAATATAGTGATAAATACTTGGGGATTGTAAAAAGTTATAAGGTAAATTGTATGGAAAAGAATATTCACTTATGGATAAGATAAGTTAATTAAGTTTTCACCACAGATGCCAAAATAAATTTGATGATATTTTAACACACTTCCTGCTTACCAACTTTTCTTCATTTATTTTCAGTTTTGTATGTATATAGGCACACTTAAATGCATGCATATATAAGAGAAAAAACAATTATAAAATGCAATGTTATTAATGCCAATTAACACTTTTAGAACATTGAAGATTTAATAATGCATTTACAAGTTCCAAGATAGATGTGATTGTAACATATTAGGTTGCTATTCTATATATTGTGTCTATAAGGCAAACACATTGTTTTTCCTTGTTTTATTTTACTGTTTACAAATTAATTATCTTGGAGATAATGTTCATCAAACTATAAGACTGAAAGTAAGATTCTGGACTATGATTTCTGACTTGGTATCAGCCCAGCCACAGTGGTTTCTGTCTTTCCTTTTATACAATATGTCTGATATACCTGATTTTTTAAAAGAAATAACTTCTTGTTGCCTCTATATCACCACAGACAGCTATGAGAACTTCTGCTTCAAAAGTGCAGTGCATGCTTGCTTTAGAGCCTTGCATTTCACCCTCTGGTGTACATTGGAAACACTGGGGTCATACATGCTAGATAGTAGATGGTAAATTGGTAGGGCCCACTTCAAGGGTTTCTGATTTAATAGATCTGGTGTGGGACTGGAGAATCTGCATGATTAATAAGTTCAGTGGTCATGCCGCCCCAGCTGATCTGGGCACACTTTGAGGAGTACTGTATAGAGATAGCAAGACTCTTAAACAAGGTGTGCAATGCATACTTGGTAAAGAGCTGATGACGACAAAACAAAGCTTATGTCAGTTAGTTGATGGTGAAAGTTTGGAGACAAAAGGAGTTTTATAGGAGACTCAACCAGATATGTGTCATAAATGTGTTTATATAATTACTTCTTTGACACCCTTTTTAGGTCTCATGTAAATGGTTTCAAATCTAGCCATAACCTGTCATCTTTAACCTAGTAAAAACTTCTCAACTTTGTGCTGTGGTGGTTTGCAATACATCCTACCTGTTCCTCATTTCATTGACCTAAACAAACAAACAAACAAACAAAAAAACCTAGCCCATTTCACGGATGCTAGTCAGAATAAACCTGATGGTCGACACCAAAGTCATGTAAATAACTTTCCCATTTCACAGGTGTTTTCTTCAAGCTAACCAATTCATAACCCCCATGGGAAAGACTGTGAGCCTTAATAAAGGCACGGTTCCACAGGTCTTCTCCCTCATTACCTGTTGGGTCAGCTGCCTGTTACATTGAGACATTCCATTGCTTCTTCAAGGAACCCCTAAACTCGCTGGGATTTATAAGTAATAAATCCTGCTTCATGCATTTTGGTTTCACCTTCTCATTGTGTCTCACTTGACTGACACACCAGCATCTAATCCCTTCCTCTCCAGGACCAGGGCTCTCAGAGAGAGTATCTATCTTGGCTTATGGCCACTTTCAAGGGCAAGACTTGGGGCCAAACTGAAAGAAACCACACTGATTAAAAAATTCCAAGATGATATTTCAAGAAACATAAAGGACCTGGCTAACCAAAATTTCACAGCTGCAGTAAACTGAGTAATGCAGTAGACTGGACTTGCAGCACCCATAGGCAGCATATTTGTTTTGCATAAGTCACCCAGAACTCTCATGCACAATGAAGGTGACCCTCGGTAGGCCAATTGGCTACTGCAAACCCTGAGCATAGCAAACCTCAGTATATCAAAATAGACTGCCAGCAAACTCATCTGATTTTCCCTAAAGGATTATTTTTATTTTTTTGGACAGCAACACACAAATCCATCCTTCCCTTTGGAGGAAGATACTGTATCTTCCAGGGCTGTTTGCCATATAAACACTTTTGAAAATATAGTCTCTCTCTGTCTCCGTTCAATTGATAAGCAGAGGCGTAAGAAACCTGTGTAGAAATGTCTCTGTACATGATTGGAAGTGGACTAATTCAGAGGGGAAAAGCAAAAATAAATCAAAAGCTTCTAGTCTCAGCAAACAGGTGCCCTGCTTAATGACTTACTTCATTCCAGAAAAGATTATAAATGGCCACTGTTTCCCCTTAAGAAGTGTATATAATATTTCTTGATGAAATAATTTCAACATTTCATGTTCATTAACATTGTAACAGAAAACATAGAATTTCTTGATACTTTGGTTTTAATGTGCTAGCTTTTATGTATTGAGGACTTCACACACATCTTCCTTACCCAGTATGATACAGCACAATCTATGCACTATTAATCTGTAGTTGGAAAGTTGAGGCAGAAGGCATTCATTTAATTTGCCACTGGTCACACAGCTATGAAATGCCAGAGCTATTTTCACTGTATTTCCTAGTTGCTCATATTAAAGAAAAATAACTGCTAGGTATGTAAAGGAGAAGCCACATAGTGACATAAAACATCAACTTTTAGCAACTTAAGTTTGGTGTTTGCTTATCAATGAATTGCAAACAAATTGACAAATAAAGTGCTCACAGGCTTTTAAGAATCATCATGATGAACTCAACTGAATCCAGTTCTCAGCTGCATTGCAGTTCACAGTCTCTGAGTGCATGATCTCCTCATGCAAATAACATGGTATTAACTATGTAGGACTCTGGAGCAGATTATCAGCAGAACAAAGGGCTAGACTTTTCTTAAGAACTGTCCTTTTCTCAAGCTCTCTCTCTCTCTCTCTCTCTCTCTGTCTTTCTCTCTCCTGTTTACATTTTCTCCTTCCTGGGTTTCTTAATGTACAGGAGTATTGAATATTATATGAATAAGTACTTATAGATTGATTGTAGAATTCCAGAAGAGATTTGAATTGCCTTGATCCCTGCCACAGCCCAAGCCAAATTCCACTATTTTTAAAGGTTTGAGTGGTATTGAGTTAATCTAACAACTTTTAGGAAATAGGAAATGATGTATTCATCAAGCAATACACTTACCATGTGGGAAGACAACTTTGGAGATCAGAATGTGTCTTTTAGTGTCATGGTCATGAATGATGATGATTTTGTGAACCTATAGTTATAAATCGTGATACAACCACAAGAATGTTTGGAAATCATTTCTACATTTCTGCACATGTTTACTGTGAGCCTGCTCTCTGCCATACACTGAGTAAGATCTGGGAGGTTTGCAGACATGGAAAAACTGTTTCTCACCCTGAAGGAGCTCATACTTAGTGATGTAGAGGGAGAGAGAAGGAACTGAGCACAGCCTGATGGTTGTCATGATAGTATATGATTGTCACACCAGTGAAGGGCAGCAGGCTACTTTTGTTGGCCTCTCTCAAATTGCTTTTCTGATTAGAACAGTGTTTCTCAAGGAGTCACTGAGTACATATGTCTAATGTCTCTAAAATATGACTCTCTAGAGGAGTATGTAGGAAAAGATATACCATATTAAACTTGTAAATGTGCAGGAATGACCATGATTAGAGAATAAGAACCTTTGGATGGTTGTGCGTTTGGCAAAGTTTGTATGACACCCAGGTTTGTTAAATGAGTTTGTCAGGTGATTCTTTTCAGGTGGCAAAATACAGAATTGATGTGGAAATTATATTCAGTTGAACAATATTTTTGTGTTATAAGAGCCAAAGAAAGGTAATGTAATTATTTGTTGTGTATTATTTACTTTTACTTCTGCTAAAAGGGGTTTTGCTGTTCTTACCAGGTAGTGCTCCTTTACCCTGGCTTTTGTATTCCAGGAGTCTGCCAATGGTTTTGGAGCTAATTACATTTCTGAAGACTAGACTTTAAGCTTTGTGGTTAATTTCAGAAGCATTTACTGAATATGGCAGATTCAGGCTGAAAACTATACAACATGATCCAGAAGCTAGGTTCCAAAAGTTTTTTTCACTTGGCTACAAATAGAAAAACAAATGATTACTGGCTAGGTTTCAGCAAGTTTTATTTGTATATTTTGCGTATATTATGCTTTCTAAAAACTTGCACTACAAAGAAAAATAGTGTTTGGATTATGAGAGTTTCATTTCACACAACGTGGCATGAAAAGATAGGCCACCAAAAAAAAAAAATTAACCTGTAGCCTTATGTTCTACCTTATACATTTTGAGAGGCATCTTTGGTTTGGCTTAATGTAATAAAAAATTCATGTTTTATTAATTTTGGTCATTCTCTTAGGTCATAATTCCAGTATTTATAGAAGCATTAGGATATTTGAATACATACAAAAAACTAGACTACATACAGTAATTTATTTTTATTTAGTCTATTGACAAATAAATTTTTGTCATTTTCTGTTTTTCTATTGAGAAACAATAGTCAAAAAGATAAACTTGCTTTTTTCTCCTCCATAAACTTGAGTAGATGGACTGGTGCTAACTAAACTATTTTACCAGACGTCAGTAAAACTTCTCAATATTGGAATACATTTTTCTAAATTAACACTGGATTATATTAAAATGCCTCATATGTCCTGGGATCAATTTTTGCTTAAAAAATGAGAAATTGAAGCACATAGTTATAACTTTGTGCTTGTGTTTCATGCCATTAAAAAAAGCAGAAAAGTCCGCAAAAGCATGTTTGTAAGAGTAAGGATCTTTGTAAGAAAATAGGATTGCTAAATCACAGCAACACAGAGAGAGGGATTAACATCTCTTTAATAAAATCCTCTTCCTTCAATGATAATTTGGATTAGTTCAGTCTTCACAAGTAATGTCTGTACAGAAAGAATGATTGAAGGACTGGGTGGTCTCTTTACAAGTAAGTGCTCTTCTGCATTCTGAAGATAAAGAAATGGTGCAGGCATAGGACATTGGTGCTGAAGAGGGTCTCAGGTGACTTTTCTCTGAGGAAAAGTCCTTCAGGCATTATCTTTACTTTCCTAATTCTTCATGAAACTGTTTTCTCATACATAATTGGCCTTAACTGATTCTTTTGTTCAATCTTAACAATCACTAGAAAGGGTTCTGAGTTTCTCCCTAGATAAATCATTCCCTTCAGGAAGCTGGTAGAATTTCTTTTTGGCTTTCAAACTGCATTCATCCTACCTGTAAAACAAAAATCACTTTCAATATCAGATAACATTTACATATTAAAAATTAGATTCCAAACAATGCCAAAGGATAGTGATTACTTCATCGTAGTGATTGCTCTTTGTTGGGAAATTGGTCAGAGGGAACTAAGATGAACTTCAAGGTAATCTGTAATATTTTATTTCTCTCATAGAGCATAATAAAGAAAGAAAAAGAAGTGAATTCTTGGTGGTAGGTTTCAGACTATTGATTTCTGTGAGTTTCTCTATTTTCAGTCCTACCACCTACCCACCCTTAACTCAAACCAGCCATGCCAAAGTTGACTTTTAAAACCAAGCAAGTATAAAGAGCTATGGTTAAATCTTGCTAGTGTTTAGCAGACTTGAATTTTTACTCTTTGTTCATTTTGAGATAATTACATTCTAGATAAAAACAGTTCTTTAGCAAACTTACTGTCTATTGGGAGATCCACTGAAATAAAGTAAAACTAACAAAGCCCGTGTATTGTAACCATTTGGAAAACACCCGTGGAATACTGATGGTAAGTCATGTTTGTGACAGCCTATATATACGTGTTTCCTTTAGAAGTAGGAACTGTGCCTTGTGTTGTATTCTCTAAACACTTTCACATAACAAATGTCAGGATTTTCTTATTGAATACAAGCAGACACATGCACATACACTATATAAATATTGCCCAGGCTGGGTTCAAATTCACAATCCTCCCATCTCATATAAGATTACATGTGTGTCTTACCGTAGGAGGCTGCACTTTATTTCTTATTGAGATACTTTTCCTCGCCTGTCAGGATGTATATTTCTTTATCTAGGGTTCTGTTATCAAATGTTAAAATATGCAGAAGTTAACTCATCTTGGTTAGTCTACTCACATTTTATAAGTATTTAACCTCAAGTCCCAGTTTCCAACCTGGCTTCTTTAGCCAATGGAGCTTTTTTGGAAGTACCAGTAATGTCTTCTTATGGAAACATTTTAAGCAATATGTAAGTATAACAGATGTAATTTAAAAATATTAAACACACATTAAAAATATAAAAACACATTAAGTTTTTCAAAGTAGAATTCTTATTCGTTAGGATAGAATATATTTCTAGAAGGCTTAAGAAGAATTCTGTTCCACATGTGTTTCTATGAATTTAAGCCAAGTGCATTGTTTAAGGTTATTGAAAAAGAAGAGTGTATTTTTGAAGTGGAATGTGGTACTAAATATTCAGGGAGGCATCATATTGTCTGGTCTATTGAGTTCTTCAAGACTTCCGGTCCGTACAAGAAATGCTAAAGAAATGTCATGTCTCACTATCTCTCCTCTCCATCTCCCTCTGGGAAATAAGGAGAAAAAGCAGTTCACAAAGACTTTCTCTTTATTCTGTTTCATTTATGGTAAAAACAGAGTAAAATAAAATTGCGAACACCTACTGATTGCTATATTAAATGGCTTCCCCAGTTGCATGGCTTTTATTCGCAATCTCATTCTAGAGATAGAGTTTTTCTTTTCCAGAATAAATACAGTGAGATTTTAGGGAACAATGAGGAGATTTATTCATTTTGTTTGTATTTACACATAGAAGTGGTCATTAGTGATTATAATTTATAGTCTTTTTCTAAGGAGTCAATGTTTGTAATGCTGAAATGGAAGGAAAACTTTATGAATTTTATTGACTACTATGTATTTAACACACCAAATAGGTAATACATAAGGTAGATAGATAGACATCTATCTATATTATAAGGTAGATAGATGTCCTAGTGCTGAAAACAATGAAATACCTTACCTAAAATTCCATCATTAATGAAAAGCAACATCAGAATTGGAACCCAGACATGACTGTTCAAAAGTGCATGTTCCTGATAGCATAGCTTCAAAGTAAATGATAACCCGTGCACCATTCTTCAGAATTTAAAGTTTGTTCACTCACCTTCAGCCGCTATTTTTCAATAGATATGATGTCCTTCAATGAGTATCCTGATCCTTTTGATGTGCTAAAAACATTTCAATGAAGATAGGTAAAACTCATTACAGTGATAATTAAATTGTCAGCATAGGTGTAATACAGTAATTTGCTAATTTGTACTCCGTGTGTATTTCACTTGGCTTAGTCTGTTTGTACATATCAATTATCCCTTTCTTACGAGGAAGAAATCTTGATTCACATTAGGAAGAAATTGTTCTGGAATTTTTTTTGAATGATGTCTTTAAGTCAATACTTGGTATTTAAATATGAGTCTCAACATTATTTGAGTTTAAATGACCTGCTATATGATCCCTGATGGTTTTCTTTCAAAGCTCTCAAAAGAAAATTCCTTACAGCTAATGTTTTTAAAACTTTAAAAATCTTTAACCTGCAACTCATTCATAGACTAAGAAGCAAATTGTTTACAGGTTGAAAAAATAGTCTAAGAGAAAATATATTTGTCTATTATTGATTAGAATGATAGATTATGTGTACACGATGTAATTGTACTGCTTTTATTGGACTCTGATGTCAACTGACAAGATTCATAGCTAGTGGAAAAGATGCAAATATAACAGTGTGAAGGCTGACAATGAACAGGAGCTCATCTGATCTGATAAGCAGCTTCCATTCTATGGGTTTTTTCCCCTGCAGACTACTGCATATCAAAAAGTTTTTCATTGATTAGCAATAATCCCTCTGGATTTGAGGGTAATACCTTTATAAAGACAGTTCTCACAGTAACCTATCATATGATATTTTCTTTTTTTTAACAGTAAAATATTTTAATAAAATCATCCCAGCAACCAAAATAAACACAAAAAACCAAAAACAAACATATCATTGTGAGTGGACTGAAGTCAAAGAGCTCTTCCTTGTTACAGCTAGATAGACTAACTAGGCTGGGGATGCAGCTCAGTAGTGCAGCAATTGCCAAGCATGCATGAGGCCCTAGGTTCAATCCCCAATAGTGCTAAACAGGGGACTAAATGTGCTATGAGGAGATTAGTTGCCAAACACCGGAATAGAAGTTCTTTATTCAGTAACTCAGGCATTTATTTATAGTTTATTGACTTATAGTAATTTTATATGTTCCTAAGTTACACTGTGAAGTTTAGGTTCTTGTGCCTCATATAATATTTTCTGTTGCCATTTTATTTTTCATTTAACCTAAAATAGAATCTTCCAGTGTTTTAACCCTGGTACTCCTGTTTATTGTAAATGCCTACTGATACCACTTTTGATGGGCTTATGGGAGAAGAAAAATTTCCCTGAGCTTAAGCAGTGAACATAAGCTTCAGAGTGGGAAGGCTTTGTCTGCTTTGTTACAATTTAGTCCTTAAAATAATCTTTAAAGTGATTTTTTATTTTAAGTGTGTAAACTAGTAGGTAGGGATGTATATATTATTAACACAACTGTCACACTATATATATTTATTATTCCCATATTTAAAGGGCTCTTATCTATAAATTTGTAATAAAGCCATTTAATATGAGCTGAATTAACTTTCAAATCTTTCTCATAGGTACTTACACTGAACTGGATTCTTTGTTTCTGTCTAGTATTCAATCTGTCTTAATGTTTGATACTTTTTTGTACTGTTCTACAGATTAAATGAAAAATAATTTTTTTCTTCTGCTATTGTTGCAGGATATGCTTATATAGAAAACTGTGGAAACAGGAATGCTCCACCACCAAGAAAATATTCACATTTTATTAGATAAGGATTTTATTAGTCTTAATACAATTTGCCCGTGGCATTTAGTAGTGTATTATTGGCTCTAAAAATGTCACTTGACTAGAATAGAAGCTAATTAGAGACTTGAAGGGTGTAGAAGGCATGTCAGTTCTTTATAAGTTATGGCCAGTGGTCTTTTGTTGTCACAGGAACAGAGCACCACCCATGACTCTGCTAGTTAATCCTAAAATAGGTTAAGTATCTAAAATTCAGTATTTTGACTTTGTGTGAAATTTTCTAAATAAAAAAAGTTTCATTTATTTTTCATGAACAAAGATAACAGTAATGCATTAATGATATAATTTTAGATTTACAAGCTGGGGGTGCAAAATTTAGTAACTTTTTTTTGCTTCAAGTCAACCTTTTATAATACATGTCTTTTTTATGTATGACTTCCTATGTTTAGGTTTCTAAAATTTTTCAGAAGCTTGCAACATATGTCATTTACTTTGTAAGATTAATATGTGTATGTGTATGTGTGTGTGTGAGTATGTGTGTGTGTGTATGTATGTGTATAATGCATGCATTAGAAATCTGACTTGGACTCTGTTCCCCCTAAGAGAAGTGGCTTACAGTTTCTTGTCATCATTGTTCTGCTGTGGAAACAGTTAACTGTGATGATTGCTGTTATTATGCCTTATTTAACATGGGTTATGTGTCAAATCAGTTAAATCGTACTTTCTCGTGCACTCTTCCCAGGGGAGTAAAGAGCTCAGTAGAGTTAACAGTTGGCTCCTTGAAAGCCTTTCATGCCCCTGCAAGTGAATGTCTACCAGTGAGTTTTGATTATTGTGGGAGCACCCTCTGCCTGCGTGTTGTGAAGAAAAAAGTCTTACTATTCCTCTCCATGACATGAAAGCATTGGGGTTCTAATATTTGTTAACAACAACAAAAACCCTATTTAGTATTTGTTTGTGATTCAAGTTTATTATTTCCCCATATATGTGGAAGTTCTTATACTGCCCTTCAAAAATGAGAGAAAGCTTACATTCTGAATTTTTTCATTAACATGCCTTCATGTTTATTTCTTCCTGCTTTCTCTGAAATTTTCCTATAAGGAAAGTATTAACATTTGCAGTTTAGTTTTCATTTACTCAGTTTGTAGTGTCACTTTTATTTGAATTTGAGTTTGCAGAATTATTGTAATATGGTATATATGCTTGACTCCATTGACTTTTGGCTTTGCTCTGTTTTACTTTTGCGGGAATAGATAGCCTGCTATGGTTACTCTGGTCTGGAACAGATTCTCACACTTCCTGACTACTCTATACTCCATTTCTGCCTAGCAATTGATGTCCAAAACTATTGCCATCTAAATACTCCATGAAGAATTTTTCTTTAAATTCACCATAGGGATTCTTAAATTGATACCCCTCATTAAGCAATATTATGTATTCATTGGTAGTACCTGTATAATAATTTAGAAAGATAAACATATTCTAGTAGTAAATGTCAAGGGTAGAAACCAATGCCCTAATATTAATTCTGGCCTAAAGAGTGTTTGTATTATTCAGCATAGGCCGACCTTCCATAAGAAGATGAAGCAGCAAAGAATAGCTTATGGTGAATGACCAAAAACTTCATACACCACAGAACCACTATTGATAATCTTCTAAGATATAACCTGATAATTTCTGTCTACAAATAAATGAGTTTGATGCATTTATGTTTATTGTGTTTGCTATTATGTTTCTTCTGTTTCTGCCACTGTTTTCCAGTTGTGTGGGGCAGACCACAGAAAAACCTAACACTGAACTATTTTCTCAAGGAATCACAGAGAAAAGTAGAGTCATAGTTATTCTACTTAGTTATCATAGTTATCATAGAGGTGATAGCTGACATATGTATTATTTTTTGTGTGCCAGGCATTGCATACAACACTTTATATACAATAATTCACTTAATCCTTTTAATGCCCATGGAAGCAGGCTTTTACATTATTCACATGAAAGAATGAGAGAAGAGTTACACTTTTCCAAGGTTTCCCAGATTGTAGAAGTCAAAGGATGGTATTCAAAGTCTAGTAGTCTGGTTCAAAACTGTGACCTTATTCATCACATGTTACTGTCACCCTTTAAAGGCTTATCCCATGTAGAACATGATAGTGAAACTGAGAAATACAAAGAAATGACAAAAAAAGTATATTTGGAGAGGGGAGAAAACTTTATTTACAAAAAGTGAGTAGTAGACTGACACTACAAATGTTGCCTCCAGTTGATCATAATGAAATGCATTTTAAAAGTGACAAAGGGAAATAAGTCAACAGCAAATTCTCTAAGTACTTTGACATACTGAATGGAAGGTGACAAAGCCATTTTCCTGATAGGTAGATTCTGAGAGTTTACTTTCTCACAGATAATCTCTGAAAAAAAAAAAAAAAACCTACTAAAAACATACTCAGCTGGGGGAAATCATTTTGTTTTTGTGACTTTTGGTTAAAAAAAGATTCCTGTAGTGCTTAGCACATATTAATCTTTCAATGTCATGCCCTTTCTACTTACTGAAATATATGCTAAAGTGGTATTTTCTAAAAACAGAATTTTACTCAAATTAATATGTTGTCTTGATTAAAACTTTTCCCAAAAACTGAAGTATTGGCTCTTCAAAGAAAGCACAGAGAGGACATTACTGTTTATGACAGTAGTCAAGGCTAGTCAATATTACTGTGGAGGAAAGTCAGTAGTATTTAAGAATAGTGTGTTATAGTGTTATAGTTAAAGAGTAAATATATGTGCATAATGTTAGTAGGTTAGATTGCTAAATGGGTTACAATTTATGAATTGTAAATAGTTCCTTTGCTTTTTCATGCCCTAATAATTGTTAGAAAACCAAGTACTTTATGAACAAGTATTTGCCCATATGATTATTGCAATTCTAAAATTTGCTGCTTGTTTTTCAGCGGCTGGCTTTGGAGGCAGAGAAAGTGCAAGCAGCACACCAGTGGAGGGAAGATTTTGCTGTAAGAACCTTTTGAACTATTCATTTTAACTAGATTGATATTTTGTGTTTGAATAATTATGTTCACATTGAAATGTTTACATAGCGATGGAATTTCATGGTGTTATGGGACCAAAAAAACAGCCAATATTTTTAATGTTTTGGGTAGCCAGAGTGAATTAAGTTAGTTTATATGTTCTTGTTCATATTCTATATAATAATGAAAGAAAAAGAACCTTTTAAAATGTTCTTCCATATACAAAGGTATTTATAAAATATATTAAAAATAGCAATAAATTGTACTATCTGTATAATCTTTATAGCTATTATGAATATAGTAGTTGAAAACCAAATCACATTCAGCTATTTTGTGTCAGCATACATCTCAATAATCACCTTGATGGTGGGCACTGTGATTAAATTGGGAATAAATGTATTAAACCTCTTAAAGTCTAATTTGCTTCATTTGGGTAGAAGTGTTCTACCCTGGCCTACTTTTAGCAATACCAGCTGGCATTAGTTTTTTGCATATTTCTTTTGGTAAGCTTCTTTTGTGTTCCAACGGTAGATTAATTACACACCTGGCAGAAATTCTCCTTGTGATGAAGCTGGTCTTTCTGTTACATGTCCACCCTCTTGTAGCCAAAAGGCACAGTGAAGATGTCTGCCCTTAATAGCAGAAATAATTCCATTATACAGGTGACTTATTTATTGATAAGAAAAGCATCTTTAGTTTCCAATAACTGAAAAATTCTATACAACTCATCTTAGGGATATAACCTTCTCTTAACCATTGCTTCTTATTTTAAAAATAATCAGAAAATGAGCTGCAGCTTTATTTCAATATATTGTAAAATAAAAGCATCAAATTTAAGTGTTAGAAAGTTGAGCTTCAATAGAATACTAAACTTGGTTTAAAATTAACATTTTTACTTAGCAATTGTTTGATATTTCATGTCAACAGAAACTATACTAAATAACGTTTTCATTTATATGATATCCAACCTTCCATCCTTGACACTTTTGTTATTGCTTTTTATTATCTGGTAATATATATTAAACAGTTTACTAACTACAGACTAATTGACTACTATTATTTTGTTTCATTCAGTAAGTTGGTCATATTCCCTGAGTTGTTGGTGTCACAGAGGTATTAACTTTGTCCAAAATTGTTTATCATGAGTAGGTTAATAAATATCAATTTATCAACTGTAATATATAAAGGAAAAATTAGTGATCAAGTAAAAACATAAACTCCTCAAACATTGAGAACAAATTCTTAACTCCTTCATTGGTGGAGTTTACAATAGTTAGTTGCTTTTAGATAAAAGGAAAATAGACTTGAAATTTTGTTCTACATATAGACAAAAAGCAGAAAAAACAATTTGTCCAAATAAATATTGTTTTGATTAACTAGAACCAAATGAGAATTTCTCTTCTCTCCTCCCCCTTCAGATAGAGTGGCATGGTGAAAGCCCTGTAGCATCCAGTAGATGTAACGCTAGATCTATTCAGCCTATTATTGGTACAGTACAATTGGTGATGATTTAATTTGGATCTTCAGTAATTAGAAGAACTCAAAAGATCATTAATGTCACATAAAATCAATTTCTGTAATAGAGTATACATTTTTTGATTTTTAAAAGTCCTTATTTTCACTAAACTCATTTGGTATCTCAAATACTCATTAAAAAGAATAACTTAGAATGTAGGTTTGTACTGATGCCTGTTGTATCATTTATGTTTTATTTAGCTATTTATTGCTTTCTAGACATGAGGTTTCCTTTCCAAGATATACTGTAAATTCTTTAAAACTGGGTTCATTAACACTAAATCATCATTTTGGCAATGACTTTTTTCTCTTTGCAGAATGATGGGTGACCATTACTTACAACACAACACTTAATGGACATTAGCTATTAAATATTTTATTGACTCCAAGTCATTAGCAATTGTAAGGCACTCTGCCATTTCATATTTCACTTATTTCTAAGAAAAAGAAGCCAATTGAATTATGATGCAGCAACAATTTAAAGCAGTATTCTTATTTTTGAGATCTCAAAACCTAAAAATACTACCTTACAATGTAATCCTTATGACATTCTTTCTCAGTGCCTGTGCCTAAGTAACAGCATTGCTAGAAAACAATCATGCAAGATTGCAAATGAGTTCCAAAAAGACACAGAAGCCATTAGTGAATGTAACATGGCTAAATGGGAAATAGTTTACTCAGGGTAAATAGCAAATAGCGTTCACCCTGTGGGAGAATTCTTGAATAAGCTCTGTTTCTAATTTCCCCTTAGGTTACTTCACAATTTTGGTGGGGACCTATGAATTGGTTGATAACCAAAGAGACTGGTAGAGGTAAACAAGTTTGCCACTCTAGGGTGGTGACAGCTCATTTTTCCTGCCTAACATTCTTAAAGGACTGAGAATGTCACTCCCAGGACACATATTGCACACTCAGAACTGGTGCTTCTCATACCTTACCCTGTTAGACAGACATCAAATCATTACAGGAACTCCCCACTTTGAAATACCATGGACAGACAGAGCATTGAGGTGGTGGCAAATTTATGCTTGGAGAATAGAACCAGAGTAAAAATTCTAACTTTAAGACTCAAATAAGTAAAAAGTACAAAAGTAAGACACATTTTTCACTTTAAAATTTTATTTATTTATTTTTATTTTATCATTTTTTCATTTCCTCACACATATTCCCACCACCCTCCAGCCTTGCTTCCGGGCACTTTTTTTTTTTCCTAATTAAGTAGATGGTGGTCTTGTTCTTAGATGTAGCAAGGTTAAATAAATCTTCAAGGCCAGAATATAATTCAAATTGGTGGTTGAAAACTAAAACTAGCCAATATTAAATTTCTTAATTTGTGAGACCATACAAAACAGTTGCAAGTTTTGTCAGTATTTTAACCAAACATTTGAAAATGTTTAATTTGAAGTTAAATGCTACCACTTTCCAAAAAGTCCTCCATTTAAACTTCATAATCCTTTCATCTTTTAAGGTATTTAACTATTTGCACCAGTGCAATAGTTCTTTAATGCCATCCTTTAATAATTTAACACTAAGATGGTGTCGAAGGCAGAAATAATTTCCTAAAAGGTGCATTAACATTTCAAAAAGAAATATAATATTCTGCTTCTTCTCTCAAGTATAAGTTGGCAAGTTTCGTTAATATTACTTAGGCAAAATGTTGATTAAAATTCTCTACTGTGTAATGTAGAAAAATCTCATAAACAAAAAGAACAAAAGGCAAAGCACTAATATGTTGGCAACAACAAAGGGCTCATGTAATTCATACTCTCCCTCAGCTCCATTTAACTCCCAACTGAATGAACAATTGCGAGAACAAAGGGCATACACTCTAAATGGATTAAGATTTATGCGGTCATGCATTTACAAGTTCAAACTAATATTTGTAAATAAGCTATGTCTGCCAGCTGCTTTCAGGTCTCCATGCAACTTATGGGTGTTAAGGGTGACATTTCCTGTCACTCATAATGGACAAATTATTTTATTAAGGGCAGGTGGGGAAAAGGAAAAAAAAAAAAAAGAGCTTGGGAAACTAATTGTTCCCCATGAAATAATTGCTATTATTTCTACCAAACAGATCTTTTCCAATTGCATTTGAAATCTCATTTGATTGCATTGCAATGGTTGGTTAACTAAAGCAATTTCATTTCTAACTAAGCCTGCAATATTAATTGTAGTTACACATGTATAAACATAAGGGTGCCTAATTTGTATTTTAATAACTAGGATCTTTATGTATGACTTATTAGCGCTAGCTTGTTACTGGGTAGGCTCACTATAGAAGTCTAGAAATTGGCCAGTAACTAAAACATTTGAAGAGCCTGCTTCAGCTTCAGCTTCAGCTTCACAGGGAAAGTAAATTGGAAAGCAATTTTTTTCTAGTGAAAGAGTGTTACTGAGTAGCAATCAGGCTAATTTAGTTCTTAAGCATAGCTTCAATTCTATAATTTTTAAATAACTGTGCCAAATCATATGTTGAATTGTTGCTTTTGAAGTATAACATTTAAAATTTTGTGTTTATATGAATAAAATTAATAGGCACTGGCATTATGAATTATTTCATCAATCCTTATTCATCTCATGGAGTTGCATTATTTTGGTTAATTGAGGACAAATAATTGCGAAAATGTGCAATAAAAAAACATCACACCGCATTTATTTTGGTTATAATGTATAAAGTCAAATTGTATCTATATTACAACTTGGTATGGGTCCTGGATATACAATAGTTGTTTTTTATGGGTAAAAACGAGGGGAATGATAGCCTGTCTATAAGAAGAAATAAGTGAATATAATAGATCACTAAAATGATTTTAGACTCTGGCTTGATTTAGTCTTTTACCTCTGTTTCTACCTCTGATTGAGTCACTTGCATAATTTAATGTTTTGCAACATTTTTGCTTTCTAAGAAAACTATTTTTATTACTCCTCTTTAGAGTCTTGAGAATCTGCCCTATTAATCAAGATAAATTAAAACGAGCCACAGTACAAAACTGATTTACCCCAAAATTCTGAGAAGCCAGTGCAACGGAATGGAGTCAGGTTAGTTTATGGTGCTTCTCCACACACGTGTAAGTGCCCAGGGTAAGAGTATGGTGACACACAGAGTAGATAAAACAGCTATGGGCTTTAAATTGTTTCCTGGATGACAGCCCATAGCTTTGGTTTCTCATAATACAAAGAAGTAATATATTTAACCACTGACTACCTAGTCAAAAAAATTGTTTTCACCCTTATTTTTATTATTTCTCTCTGATCTTACCTTCCATTATTTCAATCAAAGCCCACATAAGGATAGTTCGTGATATTATAGTAGAAGACCCTACAGTAGACACTGTGATGATGTGGCCATTGATAAATCAAATTTAGACATAAATAGGTCTGGATAAATTTCTCCAATTTCCTTTCTCTCTACTCAGAAAGGGAGGGAGAATTTAAGACAAATGGCAGGAAATCGGGAGGTTGTAGACCTAATCTGCTGCTAATCTGCTGTTTAGATATCCTGGGATTGAGATTATGGAAATCAGGCTAAGTTATTAAGAGATTTCTGGAATTGTTGCCAACATGCAAAAGTTCCAGCCATACAGAGCACCCACAATTATCCTCTTTGGTAGTTAAAACAGAGTCAATTACTGCCACCAGCTGGTGCCAAATTATAGCTGCCAAAAGAGGGATTTTAACTCAGAGATTTCATTAACTTCTCATAATTTGAGCTACACTTTATTAAAATTTTTGGATACTAGTATGCATTAAAGTAAGGGCTTACTATATTAATTTCTAGAACACAAAACAAATAAAAAGATGAAGAAAAGTGTAAACATTACAAATTGCCACAGTTTACATACAATACATAGTTTATGAAGATTTAGTCCAGAAATTTCCAAACACTTGAATTCCTTTTTAAAAGTCATCAATGAGCCAGCACCAGTGGCTCATGCCTATAATCCTAGCTACTTGGGAGGCTGAGAATGGAAGGATAGAGGTTTGAAGTCAGCCAAGACAAATAGTTCTTGAGATCCCATCTCCAAAATAACCAGAGCAAAATGGACTGAAGTGTGGTTCAAGTGGGTAGAGTGCCTGCTTGGCAAGTGCAAAGCCCTGAGTTCAAACCCCAATCCAATGAAAAAATTAAAACAAAAATAAATTTAAAAAATCATCAATGATTGTACATTGAATATCTATTTAGGGAATACGAGGACCTTCATGAGCTGACCCATCTAACTTTTTCTGAACTTTTTATTGCAACATCTTTCCAGCATCTGTTACCATTCTTCTGAGACTGTAAGCCCACTGCAGACTAAAGTTTGCCTAAAACAATATTGTCTTATTCACCTCCAGACCTTTTGATAATCTGTGCTTAGAAATCTTTCCCCTATCTTGCTAATGTTCTCATGGCTTTGGTTGTCAAGCATTGAATTTGCTGGTGTATATGTGTCACTAATGCCTGCACACGATTCAACGTGTAACTCTTTTTTTTATGTTTTTTTCATCCCATGAAAATGTAAACTTCCTGCAGATAAGAAATGTGACTAATGCATCCCCAAGAAAACCATAGTCTAGTGTAATACATGACAGATAATAAAGTGTATTTTTTATTAAAAATTATTACTTATAGTATTGGGACATCTTTTTGTATTTGTAAACATCACTGTCTGTGTTACTGAGGAGATAATGAAAAATTTATTTGAACTGCATTTTTTAGATGTTGGAATATATTTATCCACAGCAGTGGTATAGTTATGGAGCACTGGGCTTAGAGTTATGCAAATGTACTTCAAATTTTGGAACTGCCAATAACTTGCTATGCAGTTTTGGCAAAATAATAGTCTCTTTGAATATTAAGTTCTTTATCTAAAGTCTCCTAGCTCTATGAACTTTACCAACATAATTATCTTTGTGAGATGCTTAGTGATTACCTCTCTGTGCTTTCATCAGCACTGTTGGTCATTCCATGGTATCTCTAGAAACCCCAGGTTTGTTTCAGGTGATCACAAATAGGTTGGCCTAGTCTCTTCAATGAGCATCTGCTAGCTTTACTACTGTCATGCTTTATTTGCTGTTGCTGCTTCCCACACTGAGATTTTCTTGAGCTGGGGTCCTGGTGTGCTCTATGCAGACGTGGGGTGACCCTATTCCCAGGCCAAGAAGTTTTTAATTAATAGGACCCTGAAGCTAGTTCTCCTACTGTTTGTGACACAAAGTTCCTGGAGAAAATGGCTCATTCATTATTTGTTCGATCTTTCTATGGGAGCAGAAATACTTTTTTTTTGAGAAACTATTTCTTACATTATCCTTAGCATCTCAATGCCCCTGTGAACTCTTCCTCCATACATTTCTCTTCTTTAGGAAACAATCAATTGACCTTCAGCAAATAAGATGCATTATGATTATTTGCTAGCTCCAAATTTATGTTGTCATAGTTCAAGTTGAATGTTGGAGGACTGTATTTTTACATACAAAAATTATTTTCAAATTAGATGAGCTAGTTTATATAAATATACCCAGCACTGTGGAAAGTCTTAAGAAGTGATAATTTTAATACAGGGGCACAATCTCCTTCTAGCCTTCTTACAAGAAGTTGGAGAGTATGGAACCTGGTGCACACTTCCATTTACTAGAGATCCCCAGGACTGTGTCCTGGGGTAATGACTCTATTCTCAGAGTTAATTTTGGCATTGGGAATAACATCAGATGCTGGAATAATTATAATTTGATGGAGTTATTGATATGTTCATGGCTTTACTAATATTGCTATGGAGAAGAGAGACTGTTAAGGAATTGAAGACATAGCCTGAAAGTTTTTCTTCCTGAAGTAGTGATGCTACAGTGAAACATAAATGAATAATTTGAAAAAATAAAATACAGAAGCAAAGAATGAGATGCAGGTGATTGATGAAGCCATGGGGTCCAGATTTTACTGGAATACTTGTGAACATTTAGAGTTGCCCAGCACAGCTGAGGCTGGAGACTGAAGGCTTAGTGAACTAGCTTCAGTGGAGGGATACTATCTGGAATTCTGAAAAGTTTCTGGAAAGAACCTGGATGGGACTGAGTGGCTATCACAATAGAGATTACCCCAAGAAATTACCTTCGAGTAGACAGAAGATACTTTTGAGAAGTCTCTTGTTTAAACTTAGAAGTTATAAATAGACAATCTAGAGAATATTAAAATACAGTATATATGTACATTTTTAAAATATGCAAGCAGACTTTAATATCAGGGTTGATTACATGAGACATTTGGTAGAGAAATTTAGGGAAATGACCAACTCTCACCAACCATGCAAAAAAGCCCACTTTACAGTAAGTGCCTCCTTTTCTCTGTAGGCTGCTGTCATTTTGCAGCCTTCTGAGTCAGCCTAATCAAAGGATTTATTCCTTCTGCTATGCTTTCTGCCTAAGTCCATTTTATTTCTTTCACTTCCTCATCAACATAAAAACTGACTCAGGATCTGCTAATATTAAAGTGAAAAATCTATTACCCCTTCTTAATGTTTTATATTTCTTGCTATCTTACAGAGAATAACTCAAAAGAAGGGGTGAGTCTGTCCAATTTCTTCCTCCTCACTTCAATCATGGGCCTGCCCATTGGATCAGACTTCAAATTTCATCCCTGGAGGAACTTTCCTCAGTATTTTCACACCATAAATCCCAGCCAACTTTTTCTGTTTATCTTCGTGCTTTGGTCTTTTTACATCACTTTAACATACCACTTACTCTTCACCCTTTCTTCACTTGGTTTTCAGAAAAGCCCACTTCCCCAATTTTCCTGTATTCTCACTAATTCTTTGTCAGTCTTTTTAGCACTCTTTCTTTCCAATATTTGTCCAAATCTTGTACTTGCTGCTGGACAAGGACTCACCACTTAAGCTTCTGCCAGCCGCATTCTCACCATTTTAAATAATAGGTTTTTTTAATTACTTTGAGATTGTAAGAACCATGGCTATTAAATTCTTCATTGTATTCTAGGATTGCATGTTTTTGACTTTCTGTTTTTCTTCTTTCCAAAAATTCATGGTACATGAGTCTCTGAGTCTCTGAGTTAACTGAAGTTTTGAAGTTTTGATGGAGGATGACAAGGGAACATGAGAAGGAGAGGATGTTGTGGTAGTTTGGAGTTTCCACTCAGGTGGATAGTCACACTATTACAAAATAATCTCTATCAATTGTGTATTTCAGTGAGTTTTAGTGTTCAAGAAGCCTGTAAGACATGGTAAAAATTAGTTCATGACTTCTCTTCTTGTCATTTTCCATTTCTTCCTAGGACTTACTTCTTTTGATGTTTTGCAGCTTGAATTTACTGGGAGAAAAATAGGAAACCCAGGTAGTAGTAGAGTCAACTGCATTTTCAACACCCAAATAGAAAATATCCAACAGAAATATTCCTGAAAATGTTTACTTACTCACTAGATAACAATAAGCTATTATAAATTCTGCTTTAAGCAAATCATTGGAAAACATGAATAAAATAAAATAAAATGTAAACCAATGCAGATTGGCAAATGAAACATATTGAGTGTTCTACACAATATAGTGTGCTTCCGACTCTACTTCATTCAGTAGAAAGATTTCATGTCTAAAATTTTTTTGGGCGATGAAGCAAGTAAAATAAACATTGTATTTAGAAGCAACAAACTCTAAGAAAGAGGACTGTCTCAGCTGAGGAGCTAGAAAGAGATTAGTCATTTTTTGTTGTGCAAATTTTAACTAATTATTTTACCTTTAAACTACAGTTTCTTCATCAGTAAAATAGGAATAAGATTGGTCTCAATATCTAGAGTTATTTTGAGACTTAATAGAAATTATGTAGGTAAGCCTTCACACAGATCTTTGAATAAAATTAAGCTTAAATATACTATGAAGAATGCTGTTATTTAAATAGTGATGAAATTCCAAAGCTGGGTAAACAAACGTAAATGCAATTTTATTTAGCTTTTTCCCTTTTTTAATTTGGCTGACAATTCACCTGCTTGTTTTGTAGTGGAATCTGCAAAGTGTATAGCATCTTGCCATCATAGAATGCCTTCCACATTAAATATGTAATCAATACATTTCATTGAGATCAGTTTTGCTTACCATAGTGCTGTTTCCCTTTTGAAACATATTTTCAAAAAGAATACATGTGAAATGTTAAGTAACAAAGTAATAAGGGCGTTACAGATTCACAATATTCATTTTGATAAATTACATTCTGTTTTTCTGCAAACACACATTCATATATAGATGAATTGATAGGCTGGATATTCAGCACAACTATATTTAAGCTCTTAAAATGTCCTGAAAACATTTTAGCAATCTTAGTGTTTGTATTAGCATGGAATTCCATTACCTTACAACTCTTAATCAGTGAAATCTAATAAATTTTACATATCTACACTGTGGGTTGCAAATCTGAGGTGTTTATGTTCTGAAGGGTTTCATTTTTGAAATAATAAACATTAGTTATTCTTTAGGGAGAATTGATTACACAATCAAAGATGCAATAAATTTAAAGTATGTGGTTGGTTCTGTTGCTGAATTCTTTTTTCATAATCCTTGTGGTGAGTGAAAATGACCAGATCATATATTTGAGATGACATAAGCTTATTTCTTTGGCCAGAAGAGAAATGAAACAACCTGGCAGAGAATATCAGTTTTTCTGTTATGTTAACATCACAAATGTTAATCCTGAAGCTTTCCAGAAGTTTCTCATTTTAGAGTTTTTCCTGAAATTCTGATGCATGATGTTATCTTACCGATTTAATAACCTGGTTAGAAATCCCAAAGGTTTCTCCTGTCTACACACTTTTCTTTCTTTGTGTCAGTAGTAAGGAATGATGAAAGACATGGATCATTTTAATACACAAATAAATAAAATCATGCTATGTGCCATTTTTGCCACCCTGTTTATTTTCGTATCTGAATGCACAAAAAGAATGTTTATAAGTTTAGAACACCACATTCTCTGGCATGGGAACTTTTTATGGTCTGCTTGCAGATGTTTCTTTTCTCAGCACTACCAAAATGTCAAGGATATTTCATAGATGATTATAAATTGTCTTCATTTCAGACTCTGTGACTCGCAGAGAAAGCAAGAAAAGCTAAGGTCTAGATACGAAAGCACACTTTGGCCATGTTGCAAGCTTTGTGAATTTTGAGTGGAGATGAGCCATTGTCCTAGACAATGCTGTGTCTCAGATTGCCAAACAGTCCTATCTTCCAACAACTTTAAAGTTCCTCAGTACAGTTAAAATCCAATGCTACTTTTGAACAAATTAAATTCATCAAAATATTTTGTTATAAAAGATGTCAAACATCTGTTGTGTGGTTTGTCAAGAGCCTACTTAAGTATGTTAATGCGTCTCGTTTTAGTAATGTAAGAACTACAAAGTGTAGGCAACTTTCACAACAGTTTATAACATATCTATAAGCAGACTTTTGAGGAAAAAGTCCAACCATATTTTAATTCATGGAAGAAAGAATCATACTCAGCTTTTCATTTCCATCCTGTCCCCACCCCATCACAAAAGTAAATGATAAAGAAAACTTATATGTGATTGTATTAATAGTTTGGTTATTTTATATTATGTATATTAATATCTTTTTTGAGAGAAAAATAGTATATGTGTTACTATACTAAAATCTCTTGTTATTTATTTACTTTTTTGAAGAAACGCAGTTAATTCACATGGGGAAGATGGATAATTTCTTTTGTGTGAAGAGGTAGGGTGGCACTATATTTCCTGAGAATGTAGAGTGAAAGTGGATTACACAGAAAATTAGAGACAACTAAGTCCTGAGTTACTTAAAAATTGATTTACCGCCCTGTCCCTCAGAAAGGAATGATCTATAGCAGTGTTTTCACTTACTGCTTTCAGGCTCCCCTGGGGCTTTATTTGGGACAAGGCAGTTTGGTTACAAAGGGCTTCCTGCTGAGAAAACTGATACCAAAAGTAAATAGAACACTAGAGTAAATGAAGTCAACAAAACAAGTAATTAAGTAGGTGCTGCTATACCAAAATTTAAAAGCATGGTTTTCTGAATTGAAGCAAAACTGTGGAAAATTAAGTTGATCACACAGTGAACCCATAGCTTTATTTAAAAATTTTTTAAATCATGCCATTAATTATTACTTAATTATGTTTTGGGAAGCAATTCATATTTTAGATTTTTATGGATTAACATCCAGTCCTTAATGATAGGAAAATTCATTTGTAGTTCTAAACCCAGTTTAAGTTTTATTTTTTAGTAAGTTGAGCGTTATAAGAGTCAGATGAGAGGGGAAATAAAATAGCTAATTTATTAATATATGACTTGAGGATATTGAAGTGAATATGCTATACTATTTCTATCTTGTATTAGTATTTTGCTGACTTACGTCGCTGCGCTTTTCAAATTATAGCCGTTTGTTTATGCTGCTCTCTAGTGAAGCACCCAGTAATGAGGGTAGTCATTTGTTACACCCTTTTTTCATGCTGATGAAATCTTCTTTTCTGTCTCCTTTCACCCTTTGCCACTTTTTTTCTTTAGGTCATTGACATTATAGTTGTGTTGGCTGACAATATAATTAGCCAGGGAGATTTGAGGAAGCACAGAGACTCCTTTAAAGTAAATTCTAGCTCTGATGAACCAATTTTCTTTTGCAAAGGGCAAGAAATATCTGGGATCCTCATCAGGAGGCAATCTTTTCCTTGGGAAGATGAGCATTAGGACTTAGTGTTCTCACACTAATGATGCTTGCTTTGTTTACGTTATATTTATACCTTAAATTAAAAAGAATGCATAGTGTAGAAATTTTAGTATAAGAAAATGGAAGTTAGTTTGATCTAGAGGATGTCATGTAAGCCTCGGTGTTAGGTAAGACCATGTTTGAATATATTTTTTGGTATTTATTAACTTTGAGAAATTGGCTTACCTCCCTAAATTGCACCTTCCTCTTCTGTAAATTGTCATAATGTACAACTCCTTAACATACCAGCATACGCTGATATAATTAATAATTAGATAATAAATGGACATATTGGTATCATTGTTGTTAATTCTTTGTTTACTGCAGATTAGTCTACAAATGTCAACAGGCATTCTTTCTGTATCACATTTTATACCTCCTTAGATTATGCACAATTCTTTTTTTCATTGTTTATGTCAGCACATGTATAGATGCATACTGTAATATTCTTTCCACTCCTGGAACAAACAATGAATGATGTTTTTTCATGTTGTCTCTTCTCCTTTATACATGTACAAAACTCAGACACTTATTAAAACATTTCACTTGCGTTTTTGTGCTAGCAGTTTTTTTTTAAGAATTGAAGGCTATATCAGCTATTGTTTATTGCCTTGTATATAAATGTATAATACACATATATACTCAGGTAGATGGGAAGAAAGAGGGAGACAGCCGCTATTTGGAGGATGTTTTTGTGTTTGCTGAGAAAATACCTTTGACTCTGCACCCATTATGTTACTGTGCCACAGGCTTTGATTTCAGGGAAGAAGCTTATTGCTCAAGGCCGATTCTCATTTATCCTTTTCATCATAATGAGACTGCCTTTACTGATCATCACTTCCTTTTCTCCCAGTTTGTCAAGAAGCTTATGGCTAAATTTAATGCTTAATCACAGGATTGTAGGTTCTGCAATAGTTAGCTTTTTCCTCCTTATAAAGGGTTTCACTTTAATTATTGTTGCTGAAATATTTATTTTAACTCTCCTGTTCAATACCTGTTTGTAGTACACACTGAGTGGAACCATATTTCTTAGAACAATGATGCTTGATAGAGTTGATGGAAAGAGAGAGGAATTTAGATTTTTTTCTATTATAGCTTTTCAAATACAACTTTTAAAATTATTATTATTCATATGTGGATACAATATTTGGGTCATTACTTCCCTCTTCCCCTTGCAACTTTCTTAATATCCTTACACACAGTACAGTTATAAAATTAAATGTCAAGGAATGGCCATGCAAACATCAATGAAAGCTTTAATTAAAAGCTTTAAGGCACTGAAATTTATAAAAGTAATGTTTTGTCATAAATAAATTTATATTATACATGTAAAGATCCTATGGCCTGTCATAATCTTGTACATAACTTGTCAGTTTTAGATCCCACTAAAGATCCAAGAATTATTTCAATGAAGCTTGGAGAAAAATCGTATAATGAGAAACTATCAGTTGTGTGATTGAGCCATAAATCTCCTCCTTATAGAAATTCGAGTCTGAATGTGAAAATTAATAACTAGCTTATTGAAGATCAGATAAAACAAACATACATTTTCTCATTCATATATATGGTATCACATAGCTCTTTCAGGTTTGCTTTGTTTTGTTTCTAAATGACTAGTTTGCCCTTGGCTTACATATGATAAATATTCAGTTTTATCTCTGATAGTTCTGTATCCTTTCATGAATCCCTGTGGAATCCAGGCTTCTTATCATCTCAAAAACCCAACTGGTTACTACCAGTTGTTCTTTCAAAAAAAGAAGGAAATTACTTAGGACTCACTTAAAACCCTTTATCTGTAGCTTCTTCTAAATCTCAACCTTTCATCTACCTTTGATATCAGTAGTGACCTCTGCTAGGAAAGGCATTTATTGACCTATTGTGTGCTTTTAGAAGGTTCAGATGATTTATAATTTAAATGTAAACATGAAACTGAGGCCATAGAAACCAGCCATGTGATCCAGTTGGATGGCAGATGTTACAACCATCTTTCCCTCTTCTGGATTTTCTCAGATCATCAAAAAATAATAAGCTACTAAAATAGCTATGTAATTGTTTTGATATTATTTTAATGTATTTCAAAGTGAGGATTAAATGTACCATGCTTAACAATTCTCCTATATGTAAAACTGGAAATCCCATCGGAAATACACAATATATTTAACTAAAGAGTTAGTTTGACTTTGCAAAAGAAACAAATGCTTTTGTGGATAATTTTCTAAAGGCTGGAGAACTTTGTAATATTTTTGTCACACTTTGAGATCATTGTAACAGATTTAATTTCAAAGCTACTGTTTAGTGACAAAACACCTTTCTTACCCATAAAAAATCTTCCAACGTTAACTTTAAAAATTGTCAGAAATAATTTTATCTACATGTATACGGTAGCATCTTATAAATTAAAGTTGTAAGAATTAGCACATAAAATACTGGATGCCCATTTACATTTGAATTTCAGATAATAACTATTATATTTTTCCTAAATTTAAGGAATACTTTTACTAAACAAAATTCATTATCAGAAATTCAAATTTAATTGCCATGTTTTACTTGACAAACTTGTATAAGAAATATTTTTTCTAAACATTTTATCTTGCATAATGCTGAGAGTGATTAAGTATTCTAAACACAAAAATAACTATGTAAAGTAATGCATATGTTAATTAGCTAGATTTTGTCATTCCACATTGTATATACTTCATGTTTGATCAATACATAAAATAGTTTCTGCCAAGTTAAAATAGTAGTTTAAAAAGTCGAGATATTTTCTCATATAGAAAGAAATCTTAGCCTGAGCTTTTGTCAACTTTGTGTACTTACTAAGATCTGATTTCTTTTTTAAGCAGTCCCTAAGCGGTGACAAGCTATTTATCTAACTGGTTTTGTACCATTTACCTGATGAAGAAAGGAAAGCACATTCTGCCTATTAATCTTTACCAGCTGTGTTAATCATCTTTAGGCTTATCTTGTTTTATTGTGTTTTTATGTCACATATATAACCTTTGATAGATTTGGGTTTAGAATGTAAACTTTACATAATAATTTCATTTGATTTGCTGTCAGCTCACTTACTCACTTTGGGTGTTTTTAGATCTGTTATAATTTTGCCAAACAAATAATCCATGAAAGTAGCCAAAATGTATAACATATTGGAGGGAAAAATCCAGCACCCTAATTTCGTAGAGAGGAAATTGTGTCTGCAAAGGTTAATTATGTGCTAATATATTCTCTTCATTCTTCTCACCTAGATATTGACTTTGAAATTGGTTAAGTCTTTAAATGTAAAATATTTTTCATACTGAGTTTCTTATGTGCTAGGAAAGAAGTCAGTATGATCAAACATCGACTATGTTGATGCGTTCCTTTGTTCAACAACACATCTGAAATCACAGCTTAAAAAGTAGATGACTCTATAATTGGCTAGATGTCTCTGCAAAATTTTTGTTCTTTACTGAAGTGACATGAGTTTAAGATTGAAATAACTTAATTTAGGCAAATCCTTTAGCTGGCTAATCTTTTTTTAAAACTTAATTTCTTTTTCAAAAGCTATCTAAACTTTGTTATTTAGGCTTGCTAAAATAAATGTCTTTTAATATTAGAGAATTTTCATCGATGTTTCAACCTTCTCTTATTTTATTCTATTTGTATATTACTACAGCAAATATACTTTGAGCACTTAAATAAAAAGGCTTAATGATAATTATATAAAACAGTCTTAAAATAATCTGAATGCCAAATAATAAGTTATAACTGTTCATCTCCTTAAAATTTGCAAAGCTCTTTCAGAGAAATTATAACATTAAATTATCATTTCATCCTTTGAATTTGGAGCTCTTTTCTTGGTTTTTGATGAGAAGACAAAACAATTTTGGATAGATTAAATCTTTTTTTTACTGCAACAAGCTAAAAATTGGTCAAAGGAATGGGATGTTGATCTTTTTACTTGTCATTAAGTATACTTGTGTTGCATCATTCTGCCTTTCTTTGGTATAATTTGTTTGATTTTTTTTTTAAATGTGAAGGTCTTCACTTAATATTCTAGAGCAAAAAAAATTACATTTTTCTAAAACATGCATTATGAAAATTAAAATGACTGACATTTAAATATGCTTGAGGTATATTTATATATATACCTCCATTTATATATGGAGTATGATCCATAGAATTCTTTTTTCTTTTATTCCTCCACCCCCCTTTTTTTTTTTTTTTTTTTTTTTTTTTTTTTTTTACCCCCCTTTTTTTTACATTTATCTAGGACTGTATTATCTTAGGATTTGTCAAGAATCTTTTGGATTGTTGCTTTTAGGATTTAACATTTTAACAATTATGCATGTTTTAATTTGAACAAGTTCTATCAGATTCAGTGAGCAATTTGAATTTAAAAAACTCTTTGAAATATAACTTAATTACAGTTGCTAGAACTAGGCTAATGAAGTATGTGCTACTAAGTATGTTTTCTCCAAAGAGATAGAATGAAGTTTTGAAATATCTGATATTATTCCATTAATTTTTTCTGTAGTAGCCTTCCCTTCTTTGTACTTTTAGCTATTATTTTTCTAGGTAGTAGTAAGTATAAGTATAAACTGTAATCTATCCCCTGTTAAAAACATATTGATTTCTACTTCAGTTAAATTATAAATAATGCCATCTTATGGTGTGAATGAAAGGTAGTAGTAGTTGATGTAGAGTGGTTAATAAATGCCATACTGGAGAGGTTGTCAGATTGTGCCAGGTAGGTAGTAGTAGAGAGGTTGCTGGTGAAGACTGGTTTGAGAATGTTATCTTAAAAATCTAACTTTATGAACAGTTATTATTTTTAAGGGATAAATTAATGTACTTTGCCTTGATTTTCCAAGACCAAAGGAAAGCTAACGATACAGTTTTTCTTTTTAATGTTTTACGTGCTTCTACATCAAATGTCAGAGATTTCACATAAAAAAGGAAAAAGCTTTGCCTTTGTTTTTCAAAATACAAACATATGTGTAAGTTCTGTTAGCTATTCCCATAAGAGGAGAAGCAAACTAAAAGCTCTCTAAAAACCAATAGATGAGCACAACTGGCAGGTGTTCTGTGATCTGAAGCTTAACAGTTACTCAGTGGAAGCATCAAAGTGTACAGGTGAAAGGGTTCCAGAGACCATGCGCTTCCACCAGCTTGTCATCTTGCAGAGGAAGTCCTGATGCTGACCACTCAGTGCTGAAAGACATTTGTTGACTTGGTCATGTGCTCACACTCACATGGTGAGTAGGGTAGATGCTGTCTGTTCCCTGCCCACAGCCCAGTGCATGCGAACATTAGTAAGCACAGTGCTCCTGTCTCTTTCTTCTGCTGGCATCTGCAAACCATAACCTCTGCTGCCTTTTTGAGCTGGTGGATGTGCAGGAGTGAATGCTCCAGTCTGTGAAACTGATATGGCTGGAGACTCACTCAGTGTACTTACTCTTTGGATGTGATGGTTTTGTGTGATAGTCTATACAATGTCAAAGAGGTTCCCAGGGAGACTTGAGCTCCAGTTAGTTTTTGAGACACCATGTTTTGAATTCATTTGCTTCCATGTCTTGCTTTTCACCTCTCCTTTTGGGGTCAGCTCCCCCCAAAATAGCCTGTGTTGAAGTCTTAATCTTATTGCCTGTTTCTGCTGAACCAAACCTCCAATAGCAGCAGAAACCAATGCATGGAGAGGATACAGTTAATTGGACAGATGTTTCAACAACCTTGTGAGGGCAGACAGGCCTGTGTAGGAGTTACTGACACCATACTGTGATGGCCCTAGAGCACAACATGACTGAGACCTAGTCTCTCTCCTCCCAGGGCTCTGACAAGAGAACACAACCAGTCAGGCTCCCGCTCATTTATTCCATACAGCAAACCAATAGCAAACTTCTCATGTTCTCCTGATTTAGATAGGATGAAAATTTCAGAAGATGGCATGAGAAGCATTAAGAGGGGTACCTAGTTTGCACTTGGGGTGGGATAGAAGGATGCTCCCTTAATGTGTAGGAGATGTGGGATGAATCTAGAGACTTGGTGGAAAGTACAGTGCACGCCTTTCCTCTGCTCTATAGCCCCTTCCTGCACTTCTTCACTTTCCCTGGTTTTCCTACCTGTCACAGGGGCCAGACTGTAAATATGTCACTCTTTCCTTTCTCCTTTAGCTTTCTTTAGGACTTTCACTCCAACTTAGGCAACTCTCCACACTCTTTTTCCTAGGGAGGGAGAAGACCCCTCTTTTCATGTTGTTTTCAACTCTGGCTTATGTGTGGAATCCCTAGCTTTGTTCTCACAAATGATATTATTATCCACTCTATTTTGCGGTACTAAATTTTGAACTTAGCCTTGTGTTTGCTAGGCAAGCCCTCTACCAGCTAAGCTACACCCAGCTCATTTTGTTTTAGTTATTTTTCAGATAAAGTCTCACCCACACTTTTGGCCTGGGCTGTCTTTGGACCCAGATCCTTCTACCTAGACCTCCCATGTAGTTGGGATTTTAGATATGACCACCATAGATATGACTTGTTCCTTGAGATAGAATCTCAGTAACTTATGCTCCGACTGCCCTCAAATTGCAATCTTAGTGAAATTATAGATGTGAGCCACTGTGCCAGGCATTATCCACTTTTAAAAATTGTTGCCTTTCTACTTTAACAAGCCTAGCTTTTGAGACTATTGCCTTATACTTTGCACAGTACTAACAATACTACATTTGATTCAGGGCTACCTATTTTCATCCAGAGTGCTGAAAGTCATTGTCTCAATATTGGAGCACAGGGAGTGAGAAGGAAGAGGAATAAGGAGTTCAAAGAGCGACATGCTGTAAAATAAAAGACATTTTAAATATGTGAATGTATTTTTATTTTTTTCTTGTTGCCCTGGGGGGTGCATTTTGATATTTACCAAAGTTCTGACAATGTATCAGCTATATCATGCTTGAATTCACCCCATCTGTGGTCATTCTCCTTTATCCCCTCCCCCCATTCCTGGAATAGTTTCAATAGGTCTCATTTTTCCATTTGCATGAATGTATTATTTTTTAAAACATCATACCTCTCATTGTCTAAAAGATTTGGTCAAGTTTAAATGATATAATGCATATAAATGCCTATCATGTAATAAACATGTAATAAATGTGTCTTTTAGTTTTCTCATGCTATACTACCCCCCTCCCCCCAGAGAGATGAGTTAATTGATGCAGTGGTTACCAACTTATCCTTTGAGGCCCTAATTTTGGCAAGATTTTTTTCATACTCAGTAATTCATTGACAGTAATGTGAGTCTTTATACTTTGCTTTAGTATGATAGTTTTCTGAGGTGATAATGATTAATTTGCAAGAGTGTTGCTAATAATGGCAATGGACAAATTAACGTGACTTTTTTTTGGCTAGGATCTCATATATTATGATATGTACTCATATCATATATTATGATGAGTGCTCTTGACTTTGATCATGAGTTGGGAAGATTTGTGGGTTGTCTAAGTCAATAGGAAGGAGCATAAAAAATGAAATATTTTGGTGAGTTAAATATTGATACAGCTGATTATATCCAAAGCTTCACTGGAGTTACAGATTAAAAGAGATTAGAGCACGTTCCCTGGCATTATGAATGTGTTTGTTCAATTCTGGGCTGAGACTCCTTGGAGATTTTGTGCCTGTAGAAAGTAATATATTTATCTCCTCATTTTCTACTCTTGCTTTTCTCCTATGGTTTAAACCTTATACTTATTGCTATCATTTGGAGCACCAGAAAAGTTTACAGGCAGATCTCTATTAAACTTTATCAGATGAGGAAATAAATTGGTATTGCTCTTAATGTTTAACAGAAATTGATCTTTTTGAGGTCCCCACCAAAGAACACCAAAATCACAGTCTACTAGGAATTTCTTCTTGATTGCTTATGAGTGAAAGTGGTCTGTGTTTTAAATTATTTGAAGTTTTTAAAAAGCTATAATGCATTTTTTCTACTGCATGCATATGTGTTTTGTTATTTAATCTATAATTTCTCATAGTTTCTTATAGACATTTATCAGTTCATAGTAGTTCAGATAACATTTCAGACATTCCTGGCATTGAAGAACACTGTCTCTACTAAGACTAGAATTATTCATTTGTTTTTGCTGTTGTTAATGTAGTTCTGAAGGGTACAATGACTCAAATTTATAATCCTGACTACTGGGGAGGTGGATATCTGGAGTATTTTGGTTCAAGGCCAGCTGTGGCAAATAATGTGTGAGACTCCCATCTCGACCAATAAAAAGCTGGGTGTGGTAGTGTGTGCCTTCATCGCAGTTACAGGGGAGTTGGAAGTAGTAGGATCATGGTTCAGACCAGCCTGGGCAAAAAACCACAAGACTCTACCTGAAAAATAAAAGCAAAATGGGTAAGGGATGTGGCTGAAGTGGTAAAGTACCCACATAGCAAAATCTGAGGCCCCATCCAGCAAACACCAGCATCCTCCAAAAGTACTTCTTTTGTGTAGAAGTAGTTAACACTTCTTTTTGGTGAGTGTTAAAATTACTTGTTTCATCTAGGGTGATATTTCCAGCTATGTCAGTAGCTTCATAGGAAAGCTTAGGCCTGAATCTCTATGGTTAATTGGACAATTAAACATGATGAAGAGACAAGGATCTGTTATCTTTTGCCTCTTCTTGGTTAATGTGCTGAGTTTTTTTTTTTTTTTAATCAGCATTTCACTGTGCAAGCACCCCCACTGAACTTAAAAAATTAACTGTAATGTTACCAATATTGTAGTGGAAATTACCCGAGGAACAAATATAAAATAATACTGGAAAAGTTACAAAAGTAAGATTCCAATAGGCCAAAAGGATTTTCCAATTTTGTTGTTCTTCTGTTAAGCTAAACAAATTAGTATTAAATTTATATTCCACACAGGTTAAAAAGCAAAATTAAGAACATAGACTATGTAAATGTATCTCAATGATTAAACATTATATTTATTAAGAAGTGGATGATATAGAGTATATAAAGAATTTACTGGCTCTAGGTCATTCCTGCATTCATAATAGCAGTGCATCAGGGAAAATGGGTAGGATGTCTGATTCTTGTTATGAAAAACTATGCTAGATTCAATTTACCTACTGTTATCCTTGCTTTCCAGTACACACAATTGAGATTGGTAATATTCAGTACTTTGGGTTATCTTTAGCAATCAGGCTCTGAAAAATAAACCACACATTTAGGTTTCTTGCACAAGCGCTGGCATGTTACAAAGCTCAATACACATTTATTCTTATAAATAAAATTTTATCTGAATATATATTTTCCTGATTATTTTCTTTACTATCTCTCTCTCTCCTCTCTCTCTCTCTCTCTTTGTGGGACTGGGCTTTGAACTCAGGGCTTCTCTCTGGCAAAGCACGTTACTCTACCACTTGAGTCACACCTCCACTCAATTTTGCTCATGTTATTTTGAAGATGGGGTCATAAGAACTATTTGCCCTGTGCTAACCTCAAACGCCAGTTCTCCTGATCTTAGCCTGCCAAGTAGCTAGGATTACTGTTGTGCCACTGGTGCCTGGCTCTCACTTACTATCTTTTGTCACATGGTATGAATGTGAGTTTACTGTATGTATTTAGCCCAATGAATTGGTTGTAACACTGATCACCAGGTAAAAATCTGCACATCTTTATTTTTCCTTTTAACCTGATAAATTACACTTCAACATGCTCATGAGAGCCACACCTCAACAAACCATAATGCCATGAAAATTTCCTAGGGGTCATTGTCTTAGAATATTGACTCACATGTATGTTTTCCTCCCCACCATGCACCCATGCACATGGAACTAGCCACACATATGCACATTCCTAAGTTCTTTCACTTACAGAGGGCTACTGCAATGCTGGTTGACATGTAGCATACACAGTAGTTGTTTTGCACAGTCATTTGAAGTGGTTTATGTGGTTCCTGAACCAAATTGCTATATATTAATATGTTTTGGTAAAATTAGACGTTAATGATTTAATGAAACCATGTGGCTCTTGGCTGCCAAGAATAATTGATGTAACTCACTCTTAATGAAAATATTCATAATTTTCAACTGATTTGACTGCATACTTGGAACTCAGGAGTGATAAAATTACAATAAGAATGCTATTTTTTTAAAATTTAGGTGGCTTTAGTAGAAATCAGAGCTGTAAAAAAGTATTTGTCAGGCTGTGTATCATTTGCAGAGCCAAAGGAATCCCCAAGAGAAGAGAATTTGCAAATTGGGCTATTAGTTTATCTCTATTTGAATTTTGAACATTTCAGATATTGACTATAAAGTCCTAATTTTCAGTTTCAATATCTAAGTCTTAGAGCCTGGCAACATCTTATTTCCACATGGAAGCTTGGTGCTTATGCCTAAGAATTTTAACATAAACTGTTCATCAGAGGTCTTTTGTAGGAAAGTGGAATTCAAGGTACTGTCACTCACAGTATACAATTTTAAGATGGAATAGTCTGTTTTGCCTAGATTTAATTTTTGACTTCCATTAGATGCCTGAAGACTAGGGTAATTTATCTCTCAACTTGCTAGGGGATGTTTTAAATTTCAGTAAGCAGCAGCATTATATTACCATGGACCATTTGGGTAAATTTGTTTCAAGGAGATAATAAATAAGTAAACTACTTGGTTAAAAATCAGAAACGAAACAATTTGTTCTTGTCATCTGGTGGTGCTTAAATTGTGAAAAATAGCTCTCTAAAGATTTAGTCCATGAATCTAGTTTGAGGCTATTGCTGGTTTTATTGTATCATATTGCACCCAGCATTCTGAAATCCACTGAAAACATCTATGTTTTTTTTTCTTTTTCTTTTATTATTCATATGTGCATACAAGGCTTGGTTCATTTCTCCCCCCTGCCCCCACCGCCCCCTTACCACCCACTCTGCCCTCTCCCTCTCCCCCAACCCTCAATACCCAGCAGAAACTATTTTGCCCTTATTTCTAATTTTGTTGTAGAGAGAGTATAAGCAATAACAGGAAGGAACAAGGGGTTTTGCTGGTTGAGATAAGGATAGCTATACAAGGCATTGACTCACATTGATTTCCTGTGCGTGGGTGTTACCTTCTAGGTTAATTCTTTTTGATCTAACCTTTTCTCTAGTTCCTGGTCCCCTTTTCCTATTGGCCTCAGTTGCTTTTAAGGTATCTGCTTTAGTTTCTCTGTGTTAAGGGCAACAAATGCTAGCTAGTTTTTTAGGTGTCTTACCTATCCTCACCCCTCCTTTGTGTGCAAAACCTCTATGTTTGAAAGTGAAATACCTTCTAAGATGATGTTGTTTGGTAATTTAAATCAAAATATTTATGCAGAATGTAATAAAAAAACCAGATGAATCAGTTCTACCATCTGTGCCTATGGTGGTTAGTTTACATGTCATACTTTTAATTAAAGCATTAAAATGATAATGTTATAACTATATACCTCCTGGAGGAGGGACTAACAGAATTTTGAGTGAGGATAGATAAATGCTTAAGAACTTCCTTATTTCTCTTTGTCTCTCTCACTGATTAATAGAAGGGGGAGGGATGGCTCAACTCATCTATTTTGAAAATTAGGGATGTTTTTGGTTTTGTGCATATGCCATTAGAAGAAATTTGCATATGCAGCAGGTCACAAGGATTGGCTGAGTTGTGTCAACTTCTTGCCACAGAAGAGTTGCAGGGTGAGAATTTACTCCTCCATTAGGATGTAGATATTAGTCACCTTTGTTTCTCCAACACTTAGAGAAGGTCACCGAAATAATTGCGGAGTGAATGAGAGATGACTCACTGTGCTGATCCTGATACCCCAACATCTTCCTGAACAAAGTGCATGTGGGACGGAGGCAGGAGACAGGCTAAGGGAGAAAGAATGCAGCTGAGACTTCTGCTTGTCATCCTTTAATTCTACCCCTGTAGGCATTTAACTATTTTTAAATAAAATTTTCTCTTCCAATTTTCATTAAGTACACAATTTGTTTTAACCATATTCATGTCTATAATAACATCTGGACATAGGATTTGATTGACTCAGTGTGAATTGCCCTTTATTCCTGAGAATTGTGGTTTATCTTATTCTTTTAAACATTGGTTGATTCTCCATATGCCTTAGTGATTAAGGGACTTGAATCATTGTACTGAAGATGGATTTAATTTAACATCATTATGTATATCTTTATATATATACATATATATAATACCAATACATATATGTATATGTTTATATATATATATTGCAAACAAATCATAACTTTCTATAATAAAATGTGGTGAACCAGAAAATATTTTACATGGTTATAAAAAGTAAATGCTCTATAAGTGTTTTCACTTATTTTAGTGTCATTTTACCATGGATGAGCACTATATTGACACACAGTTACAGTTTCTCCAAGTCTTGATTCCTTCTATGAATTTATCTTAATGAAACTGATCAATTGTTGTTAGTTGCAACAAGGGGATAAAGAAATATGCTAGCAATGAAAAGTTGAGAGTATGAGAAATGAAAGTATGTTTATCTTCAGTGAGGTAAGGAAAAAGCAGTTTCACCTTCATGGAGAAGAAAGACTTTGTAAGGCTTTGGTTGGTAACAAGTTGCACATGCAAACCAGGTCTGTCTGTGTTATCTTCTTAACTTGCCTAAGCGCATATAGTTGATTAAGTGCTTCATCACTTTATTTTTCTATAAAACAAGCATATACTTCTTTGACTTTATATTTTGAAAGCAAATGAACATTATATTAAGAAAGAGATAGGTACAATGCCCAGTTACAAGAAGGAGTAGGGATGTTTAACACGCAATATAATTTTGTGACTAATTTAGTTTAGGATAGCTAAATGTTCCTATACACATTTTTATATAGCACATATACCTAAATATAATGTGCAAATGAGCAATACATTTAGATGCAAATGTACTGTTTACATTTTTCTTCAGTTTGCTTTTAAAAATCAGTTGTTAGTCTTTGGTCTTAGTGCAGAATCAAGATAAGGAAGGGAACAACAACTTTTAGAAAGTGTCATAATAAGACAAACAGCTTGTGCCACAATTGTGGCTCTTAAGTTCTATGACCTTCAGAACTCGACCTGGGGCAACTGTAGCTATCCTGACAAGCAGAAAAGAAAGTATAACTGGATTGCCAAAGCTGAGAAACAAAATAATACAGGTACTTGTTGAATGAGGCACCTAAAAATTGTCAATCACATATTTAGGCATGGATTTTGTGAAGAAATAGCACCGAAAACCAAGAGGACAGCTATTGCAGCATCCAGTTCATCTGGAGAATTTCAGTGACTAATCACACAATAAATGTTCTGGTATTAAAAACTAAAAAGAAAACAAATAAGTTGTTAGAATTATGCATCCCAAGTCCAGAAAGCCTTGTGCAAATGCATAAAAGTAAAATAAACTTTGGGATAGACATTTTCAATAACAGTTTTAGAAGCAATTTACAGTTTCTGAAATAATCCTTAAGCAATAGGATTTGTAAAATGTAGTATAGCAAAAAAAGAGAACAAATGGAAATTCTCAAACTTAGATGTTACATTTTAATTTTAACTTATTTTAGTCTTGATTTCATGTATAATTTATCTTAACACAATCAAAATACTTAGTTTGAAGTAGTTTAGTATTTATTTATCACACTTATACCCTCTCTTGTCAGCCTACCCTAAATCTAGATTCTACCATTAATTGTAGGTTTAATAAATATTCTTCAAGTGACCAGGAACCAGTGGCTCACGCCTGTAATCCTAGCTACTCAGGAGGCAGAGATCAGGAGGATCACAGTTCGAAGCCAGCCCAGGCATATAGTTCGGAGCCCCTATCTCGAAAAACCATATCATAAAAATTGGGCTGGTGGAGTGGCTCAAGGTGAAGGCCCTGAATTTAACCCCCAATACCACAGAAATAAAAATAAAAAAAATATTCTTCAAGCGATCACACGTAGGAAAAAATTTGACTAATCAATTTAGTCTACCAACTCTAGTACAACAAACTTAATGTAATCCTACACACAAAAGTTGTTTCATATAATTGATCTGTCTCCATTTTTGTCTCAATGGTTGGAGTACATATGTTTATCTCATTTTTGCCTTTCTTGGCACAACACAATGTGCATATAAGTATGCATATATCTATTAAAAAGATGATGCTGAACGACTGAAATTTAATGAAGTTTCATTTTGTTTTCTAAGTGTTCCAACTCTGTAAATATAATCAAGCATTTGGCAGAAAATAAATTTTTTTTTCATTTTTCTTTTATTACTCATATGTGCATACAAGGCTTGGTTTATTTCTCCCCCCTGCCCCCACCCCCTCCCTTACCACCCACTCCCCCCCCTCCCGCTCCCCCCCCAATACCCAGCAGAAACTATTTTGCCCTTATCTCTAATTTTGTTGTAGAGAGAGTATAAGTAATAACAGGAAGGGACAAGGGTTTTTGCTGGTTGAGATAAGGATAGCTATACAGGGCATTGACTCACATTGATTTCCTGTGCGTGGGTGTTACCTTCTAGGTTAATTCTTTTTGATCTAACCTTTTCTCTAGTACCTGTTCCCCTTTTCCCATTGGCCTCAGTTGCTTTAAGGTATCTGCTTTAGTTTCTCTGAGTTAAGGGCAACAAATGCTAGCTAGTTTTTTAGGTGTCTTACCTATCCTCACCCCTCCCTTGTGTGCTCTTGCTTTTATCATGTGCTCATAGTCCAATCCCCTTATTGTGTTTGCCCTTGATCTAATGTCCACATATGAGGAAGAACATACGATTTTTGGTTTTTTGAGCCAGGCTAACCTCACTCAGAATGATGTTCTCCAATTCCATCCATTTACCAGCGAATGATAACATTTCGTTCTTCTTCATGGCTGCATAAAATTCCATTGTGTATAGATACCACATTTTCTTAATCCATTCGTCAGTGCTGGGGCATCTTGGCTGTTTCCATAACTTGGCTATTGTGAATAGTGCCGCAATAAACATAGATGTGCAGGTGCCTCTGGAGTAACAGTATTTTGGGTATATCCCCAAGAGTGGTATTGCTGGATCAAATGGTAGATCGATGTCCAGCTTTTTAAGTAGCCTCCAAATTGTTTTTCAGAGTGGTTGTACTAGTCTACATTCCCACCAACAGTATAAGAGGGTTCCTTTTTCCCCGCATCCTCGCCAACACCTGTTGTTGGTGGTGTTGCTGATGATGGCTATTCTAACAGGGGTGAGGTAGAATCTTAGTGTGGTTTTAATTTGCATTTCCTTTATTGCTAGAGATGGTGAGCATTTTTCATGTGTTTTCTGGCCATTTGAATTTCTTCTTTTGAGAAAGTTCTGTTTAGTTCACCTGCCCATTTCTTTATTGGTTCATTAGTTTTGGGAGAATTTAGTTTTTTAAGTTCCCTGTATATTCTGGTTATCAGTCCTTTGTCTGATGTATAATTGGCAAATATTTTCTCCCACTCTGTGGGTGTTCTCTTCAGTTTAGAGACCATTTCTTTTGATGAACAGAAGCTTTTTAGTTTTATGAGGTCCCCTTTATCTATGCTATCTCTTAGTTGCTGTGCTGCTGGGGTTTCATTGAGAAAGTTCTTACCTATACCTACTAACTCCAGAGTATTTCCTACTCTTTCTTGTATCAACTTAAGAGTTTGGGGTCTGATATTAAGATCCTTGATCCATTTTGAGTTAATCTTGGTATAGGGTGATATACATGGATCTAATTTCAGTTTTTTGCAGACTGCTAACCAGTTTTCCCAGCAGTTTTTGTTGAAGAGGCTGCTATTTCTCCATCGTATATTTTTAGCTCCTTTGTCAAAGATAAGTTGCTCATAGTTGTGTGGCTTCATATCTGGATCCTCTATTCTGTTCCACTGGTCTTCATGTCTGTTTTTGTGCCAGTACCATGCTGTTTTTATTGTTATTGCTTTGTAATATAGTTTGAAGTCAGGTATTGTGATACCTCCTGCATTGTTCTTTTGACTGAGTATTGCCTTGGCTATTCGTGGCCTCTTGTGTTTCCATATAAATTTCACAGTAGATTTTTCAATCTCTTTAATGAATGTCATTGGAATTTTGATGGGAATTGCATTAAACATGTAGATTACTTTGGGGAGTATCGACATTTTTACTATGTTGATTCTACCAATCCATGAGCATGGGAGATCTCTCCACTTTCTATAGTCTTCCTCAATCTCTTTCTTCAGAAGTGTATAGTTTTCCTTGTAGAGGTCTTTCACATCTTTTGTTAGGTTTACACCTAGGTATTTGATTTTTTTTGAGGCTATTGTAAATGGAATTGTTTTCATACATTCTTTTTCCGTTTGCTCATTGTTAGTGTATAGAAATGCTAATGATTTTTCTGTGTTGATTTTATATCCTGCTACCTTGCTATAGCTATTGATGATGTCTAGAAGCTTCTGAGTAGAGTTTTTTGGGTCTTTAAGGTATAGGATCATGTCGTCTGCAAATAGGGATATTTTGACAGTTTCTTTACCTATTTGTATTCCTTTTATTCCTTCTTCTTGCCTAATTGCTCTGGCTAGGAATTCCAGTACTATGTTGAATAGGAGTGGAGATAGTGAGCATCCTTGTCTGGTTCCTGATTTTAGAGGGAATGGTTTTAATTTTTCTCCGTTAAGTATAATGCTGGCTGTAGGTTTGTCATATATAGCTTTTATAATGTTGAGGAACTTTCCTTCTATTCCTAGTTTTCTTAGAGCTAGAAAATAAAATTTAAAATGAAGACAAACTCAGTGTTTTAACTTTTGCTGGCATCCATATTCTAGATTGAAAATTGTCTCTTAAGTATAAACTACAGAGTTGCAAGTGAGATCAATAAACTAGTAATTAAGTTTGGTTCTCAGATGGATTTAGAAGATTCTTTTGCTTTGTGAGGGTGATGAGTTCTGAATTTGTATTTTAACTCAGATACAAAATTAATGCTATAAGGAATGTTTCAAAAATTATATGCATGTTAAAATTTTCTACCTACTTAATTCTTTCAAGAAAAAAATTATATTTAAAAGTTTTATTAATTCTTAATGAAATAAATTCCAACTCATGGGTTTTATTCAATATTATTTATCACATGTTCTAGTATTTATACAGATTTGGTTTGGTCTTCATACAGAACAACATTTTATACATCTTCAATCTCTTGGCATATTTTTCAAAGAAAAGACAAAGGGTGGAAGCTGATTTCTTGAGTATGTGCTCTATCTTGAGTCCATTGGGAAATAAAACAAGATATATTTCCCTCCTAGAGATTTATAAGTACTGTCATACACTGAGGCTTGTGAAGTCCTGCCAGAAAGTGACAGTGTTAACTTTTCTGTTTTCTAATGTCATGATGACTGTGGAATGCTTTTTCCTATGTGATATGTATTAATATTTCAAATAGTGATTCTTATTACACTTTGAAAAACTTTTGTTTAATGAATTTTCCTAAGTAATTTTTTAAAAAAATTGTGTATTTTGTTTGCTTTTAATAAATTTTAAAGTATCTATGATTGTGGATATTCAAGGGCACACAAAATTGTCTTTACAGTGCATAAGATTAGCCTTAGAGACATAATAGGAATTTAAATACCGTGACAGTCATTATTTGTCCTTTGCCCTTCTGTAACACAATTAGTAGCCCTTTTTTTTATAACTTATGGCATATTTCAGCAACATTTAAGTCCAGAAGATATGTCCATTTATACTTATGCTTGCTAAACAGTCAATGCTATCTCACCACTTTGTGAGAATATCCAATCCACCTGAGTAAATTTCTGCCACTATTGCATAAGATACAAATTTCATCTTGAATCACTTCAACATTGGAGATATATATATATATTTTAAAATATACATACTTAAAAATCATGGATTTAACAGAAATAAGAAGACCTACCTGCTTCATGTTACCTTATTTATTATTTAGAATACAAGTGTGTTTATCCATGGGTATTGTTGATGAAGTTGATATGTGAAATCTGTATCTTTTTCTTGGCAAATGGTTCTCAATCTTATATTGAGATCTTTTCCCAATACAAGGTGTCCTACTACCCCTGATATACTGTTTAATATGTTCTTAGAAAATATTGGCTGTCTTTTTGGATTTTTGTGGGGTAGATTGTGAAAAGGACTATTATGAATAATTTATATGTAAACATGCATAAGTGTATTCAATCTTTGATCCAGTATATTTTTGTTTATACTCTATAATCAAAATATCATTCTTTTCTTCTTTGTAGAGCAATGAAGTTGTCTACTACAATGCTAAGGATGACCTTGATGTGAGTATTACAAGTTTTGGATCAAAATCTTAGTTAGAATGATTTGTTTGCACTGCAAACCTCAAAAGGCTCATTTTTAAAGAAAATATTGCATAGCATAAGCAAAATATTAGATAGGCACAACAAAGTAATGATGAATTTTAGTCTTTTCATGATTTTTAAGAGCTTCTTGACCTTTTCCACTATACTCTGGCTATACCTCAATCCAGTTCATTGATTTAAATACTCTGCATTGCATTAGCAGAGTGGAAGATGGACAGAATCCCACCCAGCTCTGGGTCTTGACTCCTGTCACCAGGGTCATCACAGGTCTGTGCTTGAACCTGTACTTCACAGGTTGAACTGCCAACTATAATATGAATAATAACTGAAAGCTGTCTTGGCTACTAGTCCTGCTCATCCAATGTTGGAAACACAGTATTTATGTAATAGGACATTTTTGTGTGTATTCTGGTGATGGAACCCAGGACCTTGCATAAACTAGGCAAATACTCTTCTACAGTGAACAAAACATATGAGTGTAATGAAGTTATCATTTATCATCCCCCTTTTTTATTTAAATGAAGAAAAATTGCTTTATTACCATATAGGATTTTCTTCCAACTACGTAAGGGAAAAGTGAAAAAATATAAAATAAGTAGAGCTGGTGTTCAACAAAATTAAAAAAAAAAGTAGATTGGGCATGGTGAATCATATCTATAATCCTAGCAATTTGGAATTCACAGATTGGGAGAAACACAGTTCAAGGCCACCCTCAGCAAAAATTCAGTGAGACCCCATCTGAAAAATAAACTCAGGCAGTGGTGCTGTATGTCTAACTCTAGCTATGAGGGAGGAGTTGATAGGAAGCTAGTGGTCTCAGGCTAGTCACAGGCAAAAAACCCCATGAAACCCTGTCTAAAAAATAACTAATGTGAAAAAGGTCGAGGGTAGGGGAGGAGGGAGGGCGTGGCTAAAGTACTAGCAATTTGCCAAGCAAGTGTCAGACCCTGAGTTCAAACAGCAGTACCACCAAAAGCTGTAACAAAGCAAAGCAATAAATATGATTCATTGACATGTCAGAGCTGTCCAGGTAATACCACTTCTAGTAATGTTTATAAATACCATAGTTAATTGGGCGGTAAATTTGCCAGCATACTGCTAACAATTTTACATAAATTATCAGTTCCAACAGTGACTATGATTGAATTAAGTTTTATTTTCTCTGTTTCCTAAATGAAGAACTAAGAAAAGATATTTTTTCCCTGTAGACTTAGGTGATTTGCTAGTGGTATCTTTCCTCTAATGAACAGTATAGATGCCATTTTATGATGCAGCAAGTTTTATTAAAGACAGATTGTCAGCTAAAATAAAATGTTTTAATGCTTTATTGATTCATGTCAGTATAAATACTATTTTTGGAGAGATATATACTTTCATCATTAGAATTAGAATTAGACTATTTGCTACTTAAAAATCATACAGCCATTTAAAACACATACAAAAACAACATCAGTCTTCCTGCTAGTACATTACTTACAGCAGTTATTAAACATTTCATTTGCTAAAGTATAACAAAGGCATTAATAGTATTTAATCCTCCAAGTAAGCATTTCCTAGTGATACTAATATAGCAGCTATATATTTTTAAACTAATAAAAGTAATTGTATTTTATGTCAAATAGAACAGTTTTATTTACATCATTAATTAGAAAGCTTTTTTAAATTCACATGGAAATTGGCCATTTTTCTTTGCTCAAGATTCTAACAATCATATGCACAAATGTAAATATAACTTTTTCGTAAGTACAACTCCACCTTCAATTACAATGCTTTAAAGGTAGCACCCATTCCCATTATAAGTGGAAAAACATACACAGGTTGTGTATTTGGAATACTTCAGTTGTACCCAACATTTTCTTACATAGTTTGGTTTTTTTTTTCAATTTACATAATTTTATTAAATCATTCATGATATACATCAATCAGATTGTCAAAATCATTTTCTTGACTTATTTGATGGCTATCTATCAAATTTAGAAGAGTTGGACAATTCGCTGTCTTCCAGATCCAAAATATTTCAACATATTATGTTGGAAGTATTTTTCATTCCAACATTTAGAGAAATGCTCATTGAAATATTCAATAAAATTTTTCTGTATGAAAAAAAGAATGAATGGGAATGAACCTATAAAACCATACCCCATGTTTTGTATTTTCTCATCCAAAAAAAGTGAATAATACTATTATGAGTTAAAATTATGCTTATGAAAAAAGATCAAAAGTGTGGCTCAGACAGTAGGGGGAGGGACTTCTTGGCAAGTGTGAGGCCCAAAATTCAAATCCTAATCCCATCAAAAACACTACTACCAACAACAAAAAAAAATCCTTATAAACAACAAGAATACCAACTTTTAAATTTTAAGTTAAAAAGTACAGTAAGCATTTGGAGAAAAATTTCCCCATTTCTTTATATAATAATAACAGTGCCAGAATAATTTGCAGACAGGGTGTTAGAGGAAAGAAAAGCAGAATAGGAATCAGAGACTAATCCATGCCCCAGACCAACTCTAAAATTTTAACTGTCCATACCTATAAGGTATTAAAACTTATTAAAATTGAAGGGTTTTTTTTAACCTTAGACATAATATAGTTGAATAGGAAATCCTTCAAATTCATTCCAGTTCTAAATATTACTGGATTCTAGTGAGAATATGTAGCTGAATAAACAGTACACTTGCATACACAAAGGCCACAACCACATAGAATTTAAGAGAAAAGGAAGGAGGAAAAAAAACACATCTAAACTTTCTTACTCTACTACAAACTTATCTTTTTGTCTTTTTGTGCATTTTCAAGCCCTTTTTATCAGCATACATATTTATTTACTTTCATGATTAAACGATCGAGTTATTAAGTAGCATAATTCTTTACCATACTGTGAAACAGTTGTTGAATCATTGTTTTGAGTTGATATAACCCCCATCATGAAAATTTAATTTGCCTTTGTGAATGCTCACATACATAAACCATGTAATGAATTTATATATATATGAACAAAATTGTCTTCAAAATTTTGACTTTCACTTTAGGATAAATCCCAGAAGTGGTACTATTGGGCAAAAGATTTTGATATTTTAACGCATTTTGATACATAATGCAAAGACATTCACCAAAAGGACCAAATTCCACTGTCACCATCCATTTCCTCAAACAGTGCCTCACATTATATTAAAAGATGATTTAACACATTAAAATAATTTTTCACTGTTTTGATTGCATGCATCTGCCGACATTCACATTTTGCCCTTCACATAAGAAAAACCGTAGTTTTTCCAAAGACTCTTTTTCTTTTCAGTTTTGTGACATTGTGGAAATTTGCTGAACTAATGGAGGCTTAGTTTCCTTACCTGTAAATCTGTATATTAGCATGTATTTCCTAACAATGGCTAAAATAAGATTTTACTCACCTAAACCAGAGATATTTATTTCTTGGCACATGTAAGCACTAAATGAATGTTATAAGCTTTGGCCACATTTATGAGTCTTAATTTTTTAGTAAATACGAGATTTTTATATATAACAAGTAAGACATTACTTATTTGTAATTAAAAGATACTTTAAGCGGGATTTCTACTATTTTAATCTATATGTCACATATTTCTACATGGGATTGAGCTGGACTTACTATCAAAATAAATTGAAATATTTCAGAAAGACACCTTAGAAAACAAAATATGTGTCTGAAAATTTCTGCGAGGTATTTGAGAAAATTTTTTCTTTGATTTTTGTTTTTGAGATAGGGTCTCTACATGTAGCCCAGGCCTGGTCTTGAACTAGAGATACTCCTGCTTCAGCCTCACCAGTCCTAGGATTATAGACATGTGCCCCAACACTTGGCTTAAGTAAATATTTTTCTTGGGTCTAAAAACTTAGTTTCATTTTGCTCTCCCTATTACCCATGGTAATTAAAATATCACAACTGATGATGTGGCTGTCATTGCTTAAGTAAAGCAAGAATGTAATTTGTCAAGTGAAAAAAAAATGTCTTGGAGGAGTGACATAAGAAAGTAGAAGCATATGTATAGAAGACATTTGACAAAATAACATGGTCGGTAAGTTCTCATGTGAAATCTCTCCCTGAATTGAACTATAAAATGAATGCTGCTAACAGTCTAGTCTTGTGTATTTTGAATGTTTTGTGTAAATTTTTTTGAGAATGTATAAAGAGCTATAAGATGAGACATTTTATACTTCACCATTTTTTTTTTATTTTAGAAACTCAGAGTGCTTCAGATATGATAGTACCAAAACCTTAGACACTGAATAAAATGGAATCACATTGTATTGGCTCATACGTTGGCTTGGTTGCTCTGTGAGGCTATAAGTAAAAGTGGCTAAAACGCTAAAGAACTTGATTTTTCTCTGGTGTGTAGCATTGTTGGTACCATGACCACTGTGGCTCCATGGTCTCTGCTCTCCTCTTCTTTGCTTTTACATATTCTGGTCCAAGACTGACACTTGATTGTCCAGGATAGTTTCCCTGCCTCCCTCCCTCCCTATTTTCCTCCCTCCTTCTCTCCTTCCTTCCTTCTTCTCTCTCTCGTTCTCTTTTTCTTTTTCTCCCTTTCTCTGCATTTTAGATAACAGAAAGGAGGTATGTGGCAGTGGAAAATATACCTTTGTCAAAAGGGCAAGTTCTAGAAGTTGCACGCATCACTTCTGTGTGTACCACTGTTTACAGCTTAGTGACCAGCCCTGCTTTGTAGCATGAGCACATAGAGTATTTAATTTCCCCCTAGGGTGGGCATGTCCCAAGTAATATGAGGATGTCTATTACTTTAGAGAAAGGGGAATAGTAGTAATTGGGAGACAATTCTTTCTGCACATATGTTCACTTACTTTTCCTACATATTAAGTAAATTCAACATTCCACCCATGCGTGCTAGTGATTCTAGTTTAGTCATATCCTTTGACAGGAAAAGAAATTCTCTTATGATCAAATTATTTTCTGAGTTTGAAATGACTGTATCAAATTGTTTTCACAATTTGAAGTATTTGTTTGATAGTAAAAGACAGTTGAGAACTATATATTGCACTTTTATATTCTGCGTAAGGATTTTCAGGTGTTACATGTTTTTCCCCCCAAATTTTTACTTATTTAATGAAATTGAACTTATGTGGATGATGAAATGTATTCATCCTCACCAAGAGTTTTGCAGTATAGGTGAATTTAATTGACCACTCTATCCATAATTTTTTGTATATATTATTTGATATTTTACATATCAAGTACTCACAAATCACAAAGGAATCACATTCTTTTAGTTTGAATTTGGCTCCCCATCACCATTTTTGTCCTTTTTCTTTTCTTCTTTTCTTTTTTCTACCCACTCCTTCCTTCCTTCCTTCTTCCTTCCTTCCTGTCTTCTTTCTTTTTTCCCTTCCTCCCTCCCTCCTTCCCCTTCCTCTCTAGATTTTGAACTAATGGTCTCACATTTGGTAGACAAGTTCTGTACCACTTGAGCCATAGTTTCTGTCAGTCATTTTTTAGGTAGGGTCTTCTGATCTTGCCCATGTGGTCCCAGACTGCAATTCTCCAACCTATGGCCTCCAGCAAAGCTCGAATCACAGGTGGAAGCAATCACACCAAGGTTATTGATTGAGAATGGGATCTTGCTAACTTTTTTCTTCCCAGCTGGCCTCAAACTGTGATCCTCCTGACTCCAGCTACTGAATAGCTAGGATTATAGGTATGAGTCACTACCTGACATGTCCTGCTTTTTCTATGTACTACCTTAGCTGTGTTATTTCTGAGATTATATAATTTCATGACCTTTATTAAAAATTTGTCATTTTAAAGTGCATAATGTAAAGTTGCCTTCTCATACAAAGATCTACTATCTAATAAAACAGTGGATCTAATTGGAATACTAAAGATCGAGACAGTATTATCAATTAGTAAAGATGTATGTGTTTCTCAATGGTAACATAAATACCAAAGTTAAAGTTTGTTTTAAATGTTATGTTCCTGCAAGAGATTAAAACAGTTATCTTATATACAGTTATTTTATATACACCTTAAGCATATAACACATCTCTAATATGTAAATATTCCTAAACATAAATATTTCAATTGTCACAATATTTAATTTATTGTTGACTTTGGTATTTAAGACCCTACAGAAACTTTGTTGGAAACTTTCCTAAGTAGACATAACTTTTGGTAATGAAGTGGCAGTTACTTTCTGGAGTCACAACCCATCTTGGAAATTATTCCTTTGGTGTGCTTCCATAAAGTATAAGTTCCCAGAAGGCAACACTGTGCGTTTACAGAGGCTGACGAGGCTCTTATACTGTCTAATACATTGCAGTCTCCCAATAGATTTTCTTTCTCAATAATAGATGAATCTCAGTTGAAGTTTCATTTTAGCCAATTGTGAAATGGCTGAAGAACACCAGAATCATATTATATCCCTGTCCCTGTTCACACTCCCGTTCTCCATGCTTAGTTGCAGCATTTCTGAGTCCAGACCCGTGTTCGTGTCTACAATGTGGAAGATTGGAATTTACATGTACACTTATAAGAAAACACTTGGGCTTAGTGAATGTGTGGTGTTGATCAAACAATATCAAATGTTCTATGTCTTTCTCTCCCCTTTCGTTAACACATATGACAACAGAAAGGACAATGCTTAAGAGCAGAGGGAGGGAGGAACCAAATCTTTTGACTCTTTCTCAGTCCTGAAACTAGATAGGTCTTTCTTTATTTAATACTAAAAAAATAGAGAATAGTCAATGTGGGAATCCATGAACGAGTCAGCAAAGTAGAAATACCATCATATTAAAGACAGGGCAAGTTATTCCTTGGGATGGAGTTATTATTTCACTTACTGCAGATAAAAAGAAAACTATGTTCATTATATGCTCACCATACTTATTGAGAGAATCAGTGACCAATCTATAAAAAGTACATGCAACATTATAAAAGTAAAACCTAACAGCTAAAATTCCAAAAAACCTAACAGCTAAAATTCCAAAAAATGATTTAGTCATCATTGATGCTCAGAATGAATTTGAAAAGTAGTCCCAAAATTGTAAAAGGAAGAAAATTTATGAGAACAAAGATAATTAATATGAAGCTCAAAAAGTGAAATGTAAACCATAAACCCTGTATGCATAAAGATTAGGTCAAAGCATATGGATTAGAGGGAATAAATAGGTTTAATAGAAGGCAGCATTTAAGTTTGAAGGAAATCTGTTTATAATCACTGATGTCAGAGGCTTACCGTGCTTTGAGCAAAGATTTTTGTAAGTTAAGAACATTTATACCAAAACTTGCTCAAGGATATCTGAGATCTCTAGTAGACAGCTAAATATTTAGTTTGGTTGCCTAGGAGAGTGGCCTAGAATAGAATTTATGTTTATCTTATGAGGAGAATTTGAAAGTAAGTGGTTAAAATTTCCCTAGCAAGCGTGAAGGTACATGTATACAGCAAGGCCAGACTGAAGTACAGAAATAAGTTGGTGTACTTCAGCAATGTTGGAAACAATGTAAGTTTGAATACTTTCCATACGACACGTTCTCCAGCCTGTCAGGATCTCAATACTCCCTAGTCCTCCGTCTGCTTTATACATCCACACAATTTAGGAACAATAATGAAAACATCTTAAGATAATATAGAATAGAATTCACAGAGCCCAGCTTTTATGGAAAGATGTGGGGCTTGTGAAACGTAGAATACAAGTAGCTTGAGATGAAGGAGTAGCTTTCAAAATAAGAGTAAGTCACACAAAGAAGGTCATGAACTTAGTCCATGTTGGAATCAGAACTAAATTTAGTATCTCCTGATTTCTCCTATTCTTTTTTATGTGGTGTATCACCCAGTTCATATTTGTATATAAAGACTGGTATGTTCAAGTATAATGTGTTGATTTTGTTTATTGTAATAGTGACACATGGCTTCACATAAAGAAAAGGTAAAACAAGTATTTAAAGGTGATTAATTATTCTTTCAGACTGTTACCTTCTTGTTCATCCTATATGAACACCTCAATTTGTGGAGATCATCAGGAAAATGTTCAAGGACTCTAGTTTAAAATAATTCCTGAAGGATATTTTATAATATCTCTGTTCCTCTACTTATATTAACGCTATTTATGGTCACCTTATGACTATAAAATAAATACTTAAAGACATCCAGATTTAGTGAATGCAGTAACTAAGTAAGGGATGGAGTTAATGTCCTTTTAGGGTTATATAATGAAACTCAAAAATGAAAAACTGGCTAAATTATTTGATGAGCCATACTTCTCATTGACGGATATAATGTACCTAGCCTTATTGGAAATCTAAGACAATTTTCACTGTGCATGGTTAACCTGCACTAGATAATGTTAGACTATTCCCTCTTCTCGTCAGCTCATCAAAAACCAGTTTAAATAACAACCTCTTGTAAAGCAAATGACATCTTCTATCTAGGAAATGGGTGTTGCAAGCAGCTTATAACACATTTCTGGCTTTAATGGTATAAGTACCTTAAATATAGGATTATACACAGTGGGGTTTGTCTGAATTTTTAGCAACTTGAGATAGGGATCTTATTCATTATGTCTCTTTGATAGCACAGTGCATTTGATGAGATAATGCTTGTTAGACTTGTATGTTTCGAGTCTGCTTTTATTTTGATACTGTTTGTGAAGACATATTACTTCTTAAAGAAGTGCAAAGTAAGTAGAAAAGCCCTTGCAGCCATGGGGAAATGAAAATCTTGATTCTTGTTTTAATGTTGATGGAAGCAAAGATAAGAGAAGAAATGACAACCCATCTTTTACTATAGACTATATTTTTATTAATTTTAAGATAAATTTTTGTTTCCTTTTGCTCATTGAATGGAACTGGCTCCAAACATGTGGTGTTACTACTTACCTTCCCTCATCTGCCTTTTCTTCTCCTTGGTGATCAGGAACAGCCTCCAGGTATAAGTGCAACAGTTGGAAAATAAGTATCAGAGTAAGGGTATTTGTCTGCAGTTGCTCCAAGTGACAGAACGCTCAGAATTTCTGTTTGCAAGTCTAGGTTGATGAGCTAAGTTTTCATGATTCTTTGTGAATGAGACATGAACTCAGGCTTATTATGTGATTCCTTCAAAACTAAAGTTGTTGCATTCTACATATCACTAGAATAAATAGGAATGGTGAATTTTACTTCCAAGCAGGCTATGTCATTAAAATGAGCATAATGTTTCAATGTAAGACATTTTGCCAGGAAAAGTATTTTAAACATAAAGAAAATAGTATAGTCTCTGTAACTGCTTCATCTGTTATTTGCTTAAATATTTGAACATAAAGATGTTATTTCATTCCTACGTAGTGAGGCCTGATCTCCAAAAATAACCACAGCAAAATGGACTGGAAGTGTGACTTAAGCAGTAAGTGTGACTTTGCCTGCTTTGCAAATACAAAGCCCTAAGTTCAAACCTCAGGTCCCACTAAAAAAAATAGAAAGAAAGAAAGAAAAGGAGAAGTTAGTGAACAGGAATAGGCAAGAGATTCTTCTAAAGACTGCTACTGCCTGGATTTAAGTCCCAGCTCTGCTATCTTCTACCTAGTTGATATTGGCAATTAAATTATTACACTGCTGTTGACTAACTTGGTCTGTAAAATGGAGGTAATGGTAATACAGATGTCATAGAGGTATTGTAAAGATTAAGGCAGTTAACACATATTAAAAAAAGAGATTTAGCCGTGCTGGTGGTTCATGCCCATAATCATGGCTATTTGGGGGACTGAGATTTGGAGGACTGTGTTCAAGGTCAGGCTGGGCCCATTCTCCCCCAAATTTATGAGACCCCCCCATCTCAAGGGGAAAAGCTTGTGTGTGGTAGCACGTGTGTAGTAGCATGTGTCTGTCACTCCAGCTGGCTGGGAGCCTAAAATAGGAGGAACATAGCCCAGGCCTGCCTGGTATACAGGGAGATCCTCTCTCGAAAATAACCAGAGCAAAAAGGCCTAAAGGCGTGGTTCAAGTGGAAGAGAGTCTGCCTAGCAAGTGCAAAGCCCTGAGTTCAAACCCCAGAACTGTTACCCCACCCCCCAAAAATTTTAGAATATTTTGGCTCATATTGTACAACCCAGAAATGTTAATGAAGGTAATTTAAAAAAAATTATCAATATTACTTGTTCAATACGAACAAGATTGAAATAAAGAGATTTTAGTACCAAGTAGAGCATGAAAGGGTGAGAATGAAGTATTTTTCATTTTATTTCTATGAGCATAATTCTTGTATTTGTGTAACTTAAGGCGATGCACATGCAAAATCTTCTGAAAAAAGTATAAACACAATGCACCAGTGTTTTTTAATTCAAATTTTAAAGAAAAATTAAATGTTAATGTAAAATGAAAAAAAGCCAACAATGAAATTATTATCTGTGAAAATCCACACTTACATTCTTCATAGATTGGAAGTTTATTTAGCTTCTTAGTTTAGATTTTCAGAGACATCTGTCCCAAAAAATCCCAAAGGTCCTTGAAAATTAGGGAAATGCATTTCCCAGAAGGCTTAAGTTGGCCAGCAAGCCTTACTATTTTCTTAATTCCCAAAGTAAACAAAAAGAAATCAGATCATTACAAACCCTTATCAATCCAATTCCAAGATCTGTGTTTCTGCCTAAAATTCAAAGGAAATAAATTCACCCCAGAAACTCATGTCCTTAGTTGATTTATTTGCTACATTTTATTTTATTGACTGTCTTAATAATTTGAACCGTCTGGGACATTTGGCTGGTTGGCTGAATTCCATTGCAGATTTATGTTTTTATTTATTCTCTTCTTAGTAGAGTCTTGTCTACCTTAAAATAAATTCAAACATAATGTTCAATCTAAATTTTTTTAAAGTCCAATCTTTCATGATTTTATTTTATAGAAATAATTCTGATTCTAGAATGAGTTGGTAGAGATATGCAACAGTGATAAATTCTATTCTAATTACTAAAGAATTGAAGTCTAGATCTGTTTCTTACATTTTTACAAAACTATCTTGTACTATGCAGCCTTTATTGCTGACTCTGATGTCAACCAATACAAATCCTCAAATCAAGGACAGAATAGCGATAGAATTTTAATTACTTGCTTTTGTATAATAGTTGATTTATTCAGACTTTCTTTTTTTTTTGGTCCACCTAAAATAAATGATTGCATTCTCTTGGCTGCAGTATGTTTGGGTTGAGTTGTAATAGCAGCAGTTTTATGAACTGTGCCTCATTTAAAGTCCTCAGTCGTCCTGCGTGCACAGATTATTGTGATTTTAATGGGTTCTAGGTAAGGAACTTAAAATGTAGCAAGTTCAGATCCTGTCCATTGTCACACTTGGTGTTTGATGGAGCAGGGAATTGCAGGCACGAGGTGGCCATAGTCCACCCCAAGTGCCTTGTGCCCTTGTGCTGTGCAGGAAAAGGTCATGAGAGGGAGCCGGTACAAGTCAAGTTCCACTTTCATCATTTCCTGAATTTGAACCTGCATTTAAGTTACAATGGCCTAAAAATGGTTTTTCTGTTATATTAAATTGAATTCTAGAATTAAGAAGAAGTTTGCCACTGGGAATCTTTAACACCTGATATGAGAATGTCTGAGACACAGGCATGATATCTGTTTACTAAATGAACAAATATTTTGTTTTTTTAAGGCTTCAGTTTATTATTAAGTGGTTCATAAAAACACAAAATGTGCCTGTGAAGGGTGCCATGTCATTTTTGAACACATACATACACTTCAATCAGGTTGAACTTATCCAGCTCCTCAAGCATTTCTTTATGGTGAAAACTTTCAAAGTTGTTTCTTCCGGCTTTTGAAACACAGAATGCTTGATCATTTGTCATAATCACTGTATTGTTCAGTGCACACCAGACCTCTCTTGTAGGGCATTGCTCACCCACAGCCTCTCCCTGTCCTGCCCTCTCTCTCACCTCCCAGCCTCTCTCTCTTCTTCTATGAGATCCATGGTTCTGACTCCGCATGTGAGTGAGAGCAGGCCATACTTGCTTAGAGAGCCCGGCTTACTTCACTACATCATGAGCTCCACTTTCTTCTATCTTGTTGCAAATGACAAGATTTCATTAGGTGAAAAAGTTTGAAGACAAATTTAATATAAAATTTTAAGTATATTTAACCCATTTTCTGTCTGTATTTCATATTGATGTATTTTATTCAGCTAGCTTTGTTATTTTGTTAATTTTTTCTTATAGTGATCTGTAAGTAAAATCTTTATGGTTCAAAAGCTTATTCAAATTATGCATCCATTGGTTTGATCCACTGTTTTCTGGGGTGGGTGTTTGTTATGATACCTTAAAATTAATGCCTGCATCTCTGTGTAGAAGATGGACACTTCAAATTCATTGGGGGAAGATTGAGTCTACTCAACTTTTCATAGCTTTACAGTTTCTTCTAGAAATTATGCTTTATGGGTTTTGGGACTGCTTTCAAAATATTTTCTTGAATGCTTTGCACACAATTGGGCCTATGCTTTATTGGCAAAGATTATTTAACTGAGTTTAAAATATTGGTTTGTTGTTGTTCTAGATTGATGGAATTTATGTTGGGATCTTAGGGTACTGTAATCTGGGATCTTTGGTTAATTCTTCCTTGTATGACTTGAGCCAGTCTTTCCCTCGATTACCAAAAAATATAGTTGACCTTCCTATCTTGCAAGGTTTTTTTTTTATAAAGTGCTTTTAACCTTAACTATGTTTCAAAAAGTGTACTGTCTATTGTAACATAAAAGTTCTTTTAATTTCTTGCAAGTTGAATTGCCTCACTTAAATGTATTCCCTTTATAATGCAGTGTATGTTACTAATGGTTTCTAAGGGGACACTATATTGAACTTGCAGGCACTCTTCAAATGACAGCACTTTTCAGTGTCTTGGTAGAAATTTCTGGTCAGCCTCTTCCCTCCCCTTAAACAGGTTGCATGCTTAGACAGAGCACAGATATGGATGTACTTTTATAGTAGCACCTTGCTTTCTGATGCTGGAAATTTAAAAACTGAACACTACACATGATAAATTATCCCAACCCTTCTTTTCCATCATACTCACATATATTATAATTTTTTTAATTTTGGCAATATTGGGGTTTGTACTCAGGGTCTCACACTTGCTAGACAGGCACCCTGCTAAACACCCTTAGCCTGGTTTCTCTTTAGTTATTTTTTGGATAGACCTCAGACTTCAGTCCTCCTACTTATGCCTCCTGCATAGCTGGGGTTACAGAGGAGAATGACCATACCCAGCTTGTTGGTTGAGATAGGGTCTTGCTAACATTTTGCCTAGGCTACCTTTGAAACAGAGATTCTTCCTATCTCAGCCACCAGAGTGGCTGGAATTACAGGCTTGAGCCACCATTCTTGGCCCTCTATATTATAATTCTAATGGCTCTTGTTATGCTGTGCTTGGTCTTGTGCTTGACAGGTCACAGACATTCATCCATCATATAGCAGTTTTGTTTCAAGAATGTTGTCAGATTCTATATTATCATTTTAAAAATGTTATCATTATAATCCTTTTCAGCAGCCTGAATACATGTCATTTGAAAATGTCTATTTTTGCCTTTTAAATTTATTTAATCAATAAGCTGGTGCAGTGTGGAGCGTCCCTTTTTGACTAAGTTTAGTCCATATTTATACACTTCATTTTCATATTTATCTTGGATTAACTGTTATCTTTGAAAAATATATAATTTTTGCTTTATACTCACTACAAAGCCAGATGCAGTGGCTCTCACTTATAATCGTAGCTAATCAGGAGGTAGAGTTGGGGAGGATCATGGTTCAAGGTCAGTCTAAGCAAAAAGTTAGAGTCCCCCATCTCCAATCAACCAGGAATACTAGTGTGTGCCTGTAATGTCAGCTACATGGAGGTGGTAACTAGGATCACAGTCCAGGCTAGCTGGGCAAAAAGCATGAGATCTCATCTAAAAAATAACTAAATCAAAAAAGGCCTGGGGGCGTGGCTCAGGTGGCCGAGTGCCTGCCTAGTAAGTGCAAGGTTCTCAGTTTAAGCCCTGTCCTGCCCTTCCCGCTGATTATCTATATCAGGGTATTTTAAACTTGGTATCTTTGCTTTATTGTACAATTTCAGATGCTTCCTGTTCACTCCTTTTCCCAAAGTCTGCTTGTCTATTTCTTCCTCCTGTTTTGTATGACTTAACCATGAATAGAGTACATGGAGCTTAACGGTGAACATAATCTGTAAGAACTGGAGTTATTTCTTCACTTTTCTTTTGACAACTGATGTTATAATTGCACTTTTCATGTTATTTTCAAAATACTCTTTTGTTGCTGGACGGTGTGGCTCATGTTTGTATTCCTAACTACTTGGGAGGCCGAGATCAAGAGGATCACAGTTTGAGGCATATATACCTGGGCATATAGTTCATGAGGCTCCCTCATCTCCAAATAACCAGAGCAAAATGGGCTGGAGTTGTAGCTCAAGGGGGTAGAGTCTGCTTTGTAAGCACAAAGACCTGAGTTCAAACCCCAGTCCCACCCATCCCCCAAAATTTCTTACGTTTAATAATTTGCCTCTGAAAAACTAACATGGTACATTTTTGACAAGGTAAATCTAAGGTGTTAATAGCATTTTAATTATCTGAAGAGTAGGGGAAATTTTTTTAAGTCATAAAAATAATGTTTTTACTGCATCAGTCATGATTACCTATGTACATGTATTGCAAAAGTGGTATGTCTCTCTATCAAAGTCATCATTTAAAATTTTATTATCTTGTGATTAAGCAAAGTGCAGTTCTTTTATTTAACTTTTTATCTTATTCAGCCCATGTTTATTCAGTATAATCCAATGCATATTTCCTTTCTAAATGCTGTCATTTACTGAATACTTCTGAAAGTCATAGCACCTGCAGGAAAAAACAGCCCCTAAAATTAGGTTTGGAGGATCCATAGTGTTGTTACTGCCATTGTGCTAGATTCATTGTTTTAGTATTAACCTAGCCTTACAACTCGAGGAAAACAGCTTTGACTGGATAAGTGATCCACACCTTTCTATCGTTTTTCTTTAATTGGTCATGGTCAGCTCCATTGATGAGTCTCTGGTTCTAATTGTCATTGCAGGAGTCATAACTAGTAACCACCTTTAACTAGTGGACCAGCTCTGGATATTTAGGTTCCAATGGTAAACTAGTAGTTACAGAAGCCACATTAATTTTTAATTCATAGTGTTGAAAACAATATGCCAGTTTCCTGGATGTTCAGACTTGCTGCCTTTATAAAAGTCTGTTTTAAAAATAATTAATTCTACCGCTATCAATTATTGATTTTAGACTGTAATGCTATGGCCCAACCCATGTTACATATCCAGAATTCTGTTTGATACTGGAGACGCTAAAGAATTTTAAAACCAGTAATGTCTGTATTGTAAAAGTTGCATAGATTGTAAATAACAGCTAATAAAGTAGCTACAAAAAATAAACATTCATTTCGAGATGGAAATTTTAATATGTATACCCATACATTTATGCAAGGCTATGTAGCATCTGCTTATTGAAGAATTTGGTTTGATATGAGAGAACGATATTTTAAAAGTAACGTGTTATTGATTTAACTCCTTCACTAGTGAAATAGAAATACTGATTATAGTGCTTATAGAGAGTTTTAGCAAATCATTTTTATTTAGTGTCACCTAACTTTGTCTCAGTTTAGGGACACAAATGTCATAGAGAGAGGCAAATAAAAGCCAGACTCTGATTGTGAGCAAAGTTTACGACTGAGCATTTTCAATCTGAGTTCTGCAAAGTGATTGTTTTCAGTACAATTTGATTTAGGTAAAACGTATAAATTTTGAATTTTTAAACATTTTGCTATATGATTTTAAATTAACCAAAAAGCAAGACTTTCCTTTATTTGAAAACATTTTTTATTATTATAAGATAGCTACTATGATATTTCCATACACACATATTTTGGACCCCAGTCTGGTTCATCCCCTCCATTATTCTCCCTCTTCAAAGTATTTAAATTAATGTTTTCTTATAAATATCAACTATTAGTGTTTAGTTTGATGTAAATATGCTAAGTGTGCAAGAATTTTTATGTCAAAATTATTGTGACATTTCAAATTAAATTTGGTAATTTGCAGATAAAATTGAGTGACCTGCCTCTTCAACATTAGCTGTCCTTCCTCTATGTTATTTAATAACTTACATAGTATTCAGAATAGCATGAGAGCCTTGTTTTGCTTGTGTGTTTTACCAAATGCATTTGGATATATTTTAGAGTCCTCTCCATCAGCTTCTCAGTATACACTTACATGTGGTAGTCTATAGACTTCTGTAGATAAGAGACATTTTGAGAAAATAAGAACTGTTATTCTTTTCTTATAGATGGTCTGAACCTCTCAGAAATACTAATTTCAGTGGTAGAAATTGAGATTTTTTAATTAGCATACTAGATAATAGAGGATTTTTTTCTTCAAAATGTCTCCTGTGAGTGTGACATACGCTATATTTCAGTGAAACTATGTCTAGTCATAATATCAAAATAAGTAGAGATAAGGATTATGATTGCCTTAGGAATTATAATTTCAACAACTTGAAGACAAAAATGAGTTGAATTTAGAAATTGTAATATGTTATGAAATTATTTTGATTTATGTATACTATAAAAGGAGAACCACAGAGAAGCATTATTTTTTCTTTAATAAATTTAACAGATTCATTTTAGTACAAATCTTGATAATTTATAAGTTGAGAAATGTGTTATTATTTTAATGTTTCTCCTAAAATCCCTTTATATATTAATTTGAAAATTTAAGAGTCTTCATAAAATATTTAAATCTTCTAACTTTTAATTTATAAAACATTCGTAATAATCTTTATCTTCCTAAGTATAAAATGCTTAATAGATTTATAGGGAAGACAAAAAGTGAAAATAATTTTTTCTGATTATAAATATAATCTATGCTTATTATATTGTTGGAAAAAGCCAGAGGGCACATAAATTAATAAAGTAACTTTTCATAACTACAAAATAATTATACTGGAATATTTGTCAGGTGCCCATTCAACTCATTTCTCCTTTTATCTCTCTTTCTTCCCCAAATAAACTTTTTCTTCCATTTTCTTTTTGCTTAGCAGGCTTTTTTTTTTTTTTTTTTTAACTTACTACAATGTTAAAACAAATACAGAGCACAGGCACATTTCTAGTTTAATCACTTTAATTAGGTAAAATTGTACCTTCCATAATTATTACAACATGTGTTTCCTGATTTGATATTAAATAGCATTTTTGTGAATATTGATAAGTCCTTCTGTCCTCTACTATACCAATAAATATTTTCTGGGTTAGTGAAAGAATGATGTATTTGTACATTATGTACATTGTCCTAACCTTAACTCAGATACTTACCTATCTTCTATCACCCAATCTTTCTACACTTCACATATCTGAAAATTGCAAAATATAAATGGAGATGTGATTTGAGAGAAAGATGTTTGCAAAATAATGTGTCATTGTTTAAAATTATAAAAGGGACTATAGTTTTTTTAGAACTGAACTGGTCTTTAAGGATCCTGTGGTTTGGGGTATCTTATTTAAAGTACAAGAGGATGTTGGAATCAGCTGGGAGATTCTTTGAAAAGACACCCCCTTTGTGGCTTGTTGCTGTATTGTTAGGGGATTCCTGATACCCCATAGGAAAAGGACCACATACATAGTCCAACATCATTTATTTTACACATCAGAAAACTGACGCAAAGGGAACAGTGGCTGATCCAACTCTATGAATGTAGCAAAGTTGAGTTAAATTTACTGTTATCTATATATTCTATTAAGGCTTTTCACAGTATTTCCTAAGTTGGTACCTTGTAAACGTTTCTATGGTCAGCTAAACATGAAAATATTGGGTTAACACAGTTTTCTTTAGTGCAGAATGTCTCAGGCTCTTGGATAGTCCAAGATGCCTCACTCTCTTAATAGAATGCAATGCAAGGCATTTCCAGCTTATTTCAGGGTGGAGCTAACCCCTGGATACTTTAAAAGAGCATCCTTTGACAAATATTACTAGACATTTTATTTTTGCATTCATTTATTATTTACAAAAAATAAAACTACTATAAATGTAAGTTAACAAGATGTAGGCATCCCTTATTATGCTTACTATTAATCAATCCTAATTTTTCAAGAGGAGTTCCCCCAAATGATCATGTACACACAGTTTAAATGATTGGTACCTTAGAGCACATATCTCAAGTTTGAGTTTGCGACAGATCACATAGAAGACTTTTTAAGATACAGACTGCTGGGCATGTCTTCTGCAATTTGTGATTGACAAGGACATGGATGGGGTATGGGAGTTTGTATTCTCAAAAAATGTAGTAGGTACTGATCATGCTTTTCCAATGACCTCACTTTGAGTAACCAGGGCTTTGAAATAAATGTGACTTATCAAGAATTTAGAATGCTCACTGCTAAGACATAAAACTGTATCATTTAGTAGTTGGAGTTTACTTTATGTTCATGTTACTAGTCAATACTGTTCATGAATAGATTATAGAGTATAAATTTAAAAATCTCTTGAAGTTCATTTTTGAACCCAAGATATTGCGTTCATCTTATATTATGAACCAAGTTAACCAAGGGCAGTTGTGCTATATTTGTTAGGTAATGCATTATTTTGCTTTATGATTTCTCTTCTGTTTGTGTCATTTTTCTTCCTGTATCATCTTCCTCTGTGTACTCCTGACCTCTGTTTTAGAAAAGAGAATGATTAGTCATTCTTGCATGTGGCTATTTTACCAAATTTTAGACTTTCAATGTCACTCCTTTTAATTTATAAATTCAGTTTGATAATGGAAGGACAACTATATTTTATGTCTCCCATCTGAATAAACAAAAAGTGTTCTATTTTCAAACACTTTTTCCAATGAAAATTTATGGTCCAAATCCCACACACTCATGTTTACACACTCATGATACCTTATCAAACCATGACTGTCACACAATTGTTCCTCCTTTTGTATTGAGTTTATGCTCATATTTTCTGTCAGTAATGTTTCATATGCAGAAATAATCTTCATGGCCTACTAAGTTGATTTCATTATCCAGTGATGGGTTATGCCTGTAGCTTTAGATTCAATGTTTAAAAGAGCAATATTGCTCATGCTGTGTAGAATTAGTCTTTGTAATGTTCCAGTTTCTAAGGTGGGAAATCCTCTGTGTGTGTGTGTGTGTGTGTGTGTGTGTGTGTGTGTGTGTGTGTGTTTTCCAGTAGTTGAAGATACTAATCTGATGTCTGGTTGGTTAAATTTGCAAAATGATATGAGAAGTGAACTCTGTCACTTCTTTGTAGATCTTGTATCTTTACATTCTTGCAATAGTCTATCAGTGAGACTTTATGACATTTTCTGGTTATTTAATTCAGTTTTCTCTATCATGTCCTCACTGTAGAGTGGTGCCAAACACTGTGATTTTTGTGTCATGTGGTACAGTCCAATATGATTTTTTTCAGTTTTGTTTTGAGTAGATTTCCTTTGGAATGTAGAAAACAGTCTACATAGTAAAAGTATTGAAGATACAGATATGAATTTAATTAAAATATTAATTAGGAAAGAGTTTTTAAAAACCCTGTATTTCAAGTGAAAAAAACCCAGTATAACATGCATAGCAAAAAGTTATAGATGGATTTTGGATAAATGGATAAAATTCCTAGTTTCTGCCTGGGGACAAATAAGGGAATATCAAAGGTGTAGCTTAAATAGATGGGAAATTAATCTTCGACTTTAAACTCTTAAGAGAATTGCTTTAATCATTATTGATTGGATGTTACTTACTACCCCAGGAAACAAATCAGCTGAAGTTAGGATTTAATTGTATTTAGAGTCACATAGATCTCTTATTTCTCAGTGTGCTTTTTTTTTTAAAATAAAAACACATGCAAAAATCAAAAGAACATAACATAAAACAATCTTTTGTTGGTACCCTGTTGTTGTTATGTATACCATGAGTTACGAAATTCTCTTCAACTGCCCAGTTTAAGTATAGAAACATAAATTGTGGATTGACTTCAAGTGGATAATTTTAGTGTGGTATTTAAAGGCTCTTATCCTGTTCTTTAAGTGTACATACTACTACATGAGAAAGCTACAGAATGAATCTAACATTGAGGGAAGCTGGCTACAATTGAGTAATATCATGAGTATACAATGAGAGAGCAACTACATGGATGGAAATGTGGTCATACAATGCTATCATGTATTATATTTTAAAGTATCCTTGTAGATCTATTTCTTTGAAGGATACATGCTTGGCAAATGAGAAAGTTGTGAAAATATCTGTTTGCATAATTCGTAAAATTATTTATTATCTGTCTTTTCCTCTGTAGCCTGAAAAAAATGACAGCGAGCCAGGCAGCCAGAGGATTAAACCTGTTTTTATTGAGGATGCTAACTTTGGACGACAGATATCCTATCAGCATGCAGCAGTACACATTCCTACTGACATCTATGAGGGCTGTAAGTAAAAGAATGTGAATAACTGTTGCAATATTGTGCCTTGTTTATCTTAGGTATGTCATATCTGAAAAACAAAGCAGTAGCAAGTGTAACACTGTTTTATTTGTGAAACATATCAGAGTCTGCAGAAGGCCTGGAGTCATAGCTTAGTGGGAGAACACTTCGCTGGCATTCCTGCAGCCCTGGGTTCAATCTCTAGCAAAGCACACAGAAAGGAAGAGAGGGAGTGAGGGAAAGGAAAGAAAACACGAACAAGAAAAATCTCTGGCAAACTGATTTTTGTAAAAGAAGAAATCTGATTTTTGCGAAAAATTCTACTCATGTGGCTTCACTACATGAATACACATAGGAAAGTGGTCATCCGCGGAGATGTCCTTCTTAACCTGTTGCTTAGTAAATAATTCCAGTTTACCAATTAGCATCAATAACTTACAAAATATATAGATATCTTCTTTAGAAATGGAAACAGTGTAGCTTCAGATTACTCATGTATAAACAAATCTTCATATACAAGCACAAAAACTGGTAAAGGGAGGAGGTTGTACATTTTAGACTTTGCAGTTCTTATCATCTCTTACCATGTCTGTCTTTCTGTCTCTCTTTGAGGCTATGGAAAAGGACCTTCTTTTCAATATTTCAATATATATTGGGCTCAGGATACAAAGCAGTGTTGGGACAAAAGGAACAAGCAACGTTCTAAAGAAATAGAAAAGCACTGCGCAAAAGTCTTAGTTGAGAAACCTTCACTGTGAGGAAGGGAGGAGAATAAGACATGTGGGAAGAACCAGCGAGAAAGCTTATGCACTCAGTTCTGAGGCACCATATACATTAATATGGGTGAGCCTGAGAATTCTAACTAGGAATTCTCTTGAGGACGGCCTAACTGTGTATGATTCAGGAAACAGGATCTTTACTTAGTTATAGCCCTGGGACTCAATGTTATCCATTTTCTAACAAATCCTATCAACTTCCTCCCATGCCACCTACCCTACCTTCTAAAATAAGTAAAGAGTAAGGAAAGAACCCCTTGAGATTTAAAAGAAAATATGTTTCTTGGCTGGATGTTGTGATTCATACCTATAATATCAGCTACTCCTGGAGGCAGAGATCAAGAGAATTGTGGTTTGAGACCTCATCTCAAACAATAATCTGAACATGGTGGTGAGCACTTGGCATCCCAGCTAAAAGAGAGAGTCACCATCTAGGTCAACCCTCACAGAAAACACTAGCTACTACCTGAAAAATAAATACCCAGAAAGAACTGGGATATGGCTCAAGTGTTAGAGCACCTGCTTAGCAAGTGCAGGACTTGAAGTTCATGCCCCAGTACTGCCCCCCAAAAACGTCTCTTAGTCTCCATAGTTGGAGAGTGTTGAGTGTATGGGATATCAACACCAGCTTGATATGAAGCCAGATTGCCTGAGTTCAATCTGAATTTTAGCAGTATAATTTTTTTGACCAAATTGTTCAAAATTCTGGGCATTTTCTTATCTGTAAAATGGGATTAAGATTATGAATACAAAAGGTTGTTTTAGAAATAAAGTTAATGTATTTAAGTTCTCAAAAGGGAAGTGCCTGTGTTATTATTAATCACAATTTAAGTTTATTTACACCAAATGATTAAGAAAAGGAACTCTAAACGTTTGTATGCTTTTTATGACAAATTTCATCTTTTTTGAAATTATTTTGCTCATTAGTTTTGTGTGTGTGTGTGTGTGTGTGTGTGTGTGTGTGTGTGTGTGTGTGTGCATGTGGGCAAATGCTGTACCAATGAGCTACATCCACAGTCACTGGTGATTTTTTTTCAATGTATTAAAGGCACATGATTCTTTTCATTTATATCGGTTTTTTAAAACTATTTCAAACATTATTTTTCTCTCTATTAGAAACAAAATACTGCATTTGTAGCTTATTATTTTACATGAGAACTAAATGTAATTTAACTTCTTTATAATTCAACTCTCACTACAGTGCCAAGTGCTTTTTAGAATTCTATGGGAGTTATATATATGTCTTTGACCATTAAATGTGCTGGTTTTTAAAATAATTTTGGCACTTGCAATTACATTTTAACTTCTGAAAACACTAAGCTATATGGTTGTATTTCTCAAATTTTTAAAAAGTCTTACCTTCTACCTTATACAGTTTCAATTTTCTTTTATTTATTGTTTGTTGGGTATGTCAACAAAATAATTTTAGTATTCTATGTCTGTTTATTCCATTCTCACTGAAAAAATGGCTATATATAAAATTTTGAGTGATATAAAATTATGTATATATTTTTATGTATTTTGAGAGTATATAAAATTCTTTCCCTCAGTGTTCCATAGACATATGACACTGTTCCAACCAGAATAATTTGATGGAAGAGACGAAGATATCTGAGGACCAACTTGGTGTTGTTAATGTTAGAAACCTTTTCTGGTTGTGTTTGTTTTCGGGTCTGACATTTCAGAGGGTTTTTTTTTTTCCTTATTTCTGAATCCAGTAATTTATAAATGCCAACAAGATATTCTAAATCATTCTATTCAAATAGCTTTATTCTGTGGAGCATTTTGTTTAAAATATGCGTAAGTGGAAGACTTGTATGTAAAATAAATTAAAGCAAAAATCACTATGACTTAAACCAAAATGGTGTGACATGCCTGCTTACCCGCTTTTGTTCCTTAGAGGTAGCCCCTTCTTTGTCTAGCACTGGTAGCCAAGAGAGATTTTCTCTGCAAATTCATAGATCGTTTAATTATTCAGGAACTGCAATTCTCCACAAGAGGAGAGTATAAAAAAAATTCTTATTTTTTTATACGTTTGGGTTTTTTTGGAGTTAAAATCACATTCATAATTAAAGATGTAATGCATTTTATCCTAAATGCACATGAAATCTACACACAAAGTAAACTGGAGCATATATTTTTAAAGGATATTAATTTTTAACACAGCACACACATCTTTTATTTTTTGCAATTTACAAAGTCTTGACTTTGTATGCATGTTTTCCTTTCTAGTTTTATTCTAAACCATTTGTAAATATCTGCAGTGAATAATTTTTATAGTTATAAAGAATAAAAATTCTTACTTTGAAATAAATATGATAAAATATTTACATATATGTTTTTAGACATGGTAAAGTATGGATTGGAATATGCCATAACTTAAAAAAAGAAAAGCTCTATCTTGAATTATTTATTTCATGTCATTTATCTTAATATTGGCATCTCCCTCTGCTGAAATCTCATCAGTAAGGTTCTAACCTCATGCAGCCTGAACTCGTTTAAAATTCATGTCCCATGTCATGGGCTGCATGAGTAAATGACAGGAGTGAAATCAGACACATCAACAAGATCTGGAAAATTGTATAATTACTGGCGTTCTTCAGGCAGTTTGTAAGAACATTGCATTTGGAGAAGTGTTCTTGGTTTCTGATTTTAGTGGATGTGAAAGTGCACTCCAATTGAAGGCTTCAGGGAATCAAACGGCCTCTGCTTTCACTTACAGGCAATTGTGTCACTGATCCTCAGAAGAAATCTCAGGTTCAAATTTCCCAAAGGTAGATTATATCTTAAAAAGTCCCTTGAATGGAAATGCGATTATTTTTGCTCAATTATGTATTTAAAGTTTCAAATAGTATTTTTAATTAGAAACTCATCTGAAAGTTTCCATTTTGGAGAATTTCACTAGTTGCAACTTTAAATTTTGAGGGCATACAAACCAACTTAATTTTCAGATCTCATTTATTTGCTTATAAGTATAGAATTTAAACACAGAATTTTTTTGCTTATCCTTACATTTAATTATTTATCTTTTATTGTTGTGCTGGGGGTATATTATGGCATTTACAAAAGTTCTTATAATATATCAAATATATTATACTTGAATTTATCCCCTCCATCATTCTCCTTTATTCCCTGCCCCTTCATTCCTTGAACAGTTTCAACAGGTCTTGTTTTTCCATTTACATACATGTGTACACAGTATTTGCACCATATTCACCCTCCCACACCCTTTCCCTACATCCTCCTCCCTTCCCCTGGTACCACCCCCAAGGCAGGATCTGTTTGGCCCTCCTATTCTCTGATTTTGTAAAAAAAAAAAAAAAAAAACAACAAATGACATTTTTGTTCATTTAAGATTGCTATACAGGGAGTTTCCTTGTGACATTTCCATTTATATGTGTGTTATAATCCGAGTTGGTTCATTTCCTCTATTTTTCTTTTTTCTACCTTAGTCCCCCTCTTATGGTGATTTCAACAGTATTAAAAATTCTATTTTTATTGTTTTGTGGTACTGGGGTTTGAATTCAGGGTCTACACCTTGAACCAGTCCTTTTTTGTGATGGGTTTTTTTGAGATAGGGTCTCATAAACTATTTGCCTGGGCTGGCTTCGAGCTGCAATCCTTGATTTCTGTCTCTTGAGTAGCTAGGATTACAGACACCAGTGCCCGGCTTCTATTTTCATTCTTGTATAGAGAGTACATCAACCATATTCACCTTTTTAACTTCCTTCTTTTAAGCTTCCCCTCTTATATGTGACCTCCCCTTAGCATGACCTGTTTTCACAATATTGCTGCATTTGTGTTAGGCCTATATTCCACATATGAGAGAAAACATGAAGCTTTTGGTCCTCTGAACCTGGTGAACTTCAGTTAAGATGATGTTCTCCATTTACATCCATTTACTTGCAAACAACAAAATTTCATTCTTTGTGACTGAATAAAATTCCATTGTATATAAATACCACATTTTTTAAAAAAAATCCACTCATCAGTAGTGGGGCATCTTGGCTATTTCTATAGCTTAGCTTTTTGAATAGTGCTGCAATGGGTGTGCTGGTGACTTTATTATAATCTGACTTATTGGGGATATCCCTAGGAATGGAATTGCTGGATCATATGGCAGTTCTATTTTTAGCTTTTTGAGGAGCCTTCATACTGTTTTTCATAGTGGTTGGATTAATTTACATCCCACCAGCAGTTTATAAGGGTTCCTTTTCCCCATATCCTTTACAACATGTGGTTTTACTAGGGTTTGAACTCAGGGGTCTACACTTTGAACCACTCCACCAGCCCTTTTCTGTGATGGCTGTTTTCCAGCTACAGTCTCACAAACTATTTGGTTGTGTTGTCTTCAACCCATGATCCTCCTGATCTCTGCCTCCTGAGTATCTAGGATTACAGGCATGGGCCACTGGCGCCTGGCTGTTTGTATTCTTTATGGTAGCCATTTAACAAGAGTGAGGTGGAATCCTAATGTGGATTTGATTTGCATTTCCTTTATGGCCAGGAATGTTGAGCATTTCTTCATGTGTTTTTTGGCCATTTGGACTTCTTCCTTTGTAAAAGCTCTGTCCAGTTTATTAATCTGACTTAATTTTGTTTTGAATGCAGAAGCTTTATGAATTTTTAAATCATTTCACACTCAAGCTTAGGGACACATCTTTATAAAATATTCTACAGTGATTTTCAATAGATATTTATGTTGATATTTGTTTATAAAACAATTATAGCTCCTGAAGAGTATACATTAATAAAGAAAAGTAATAAAAAGGAAACCCAACTTACACAAGATTTCTAGGTAACAGATAATTTTGTTCTAGCACCAATCTAAGCAAGGCAATTATTCCCATTTTGGAAAAAAAAAAACCCCTCAACATAGTTTCATCACAATGATATGTCAATTTTGATAAGACACAATGGTAGTTGGGTGCCAGTGACTTGCACCTGTAACCTTTGCTACTTGGGAGGCTGAGACAGGGAAGATCACTGTTCATGGTTAGCCCAGGCAAATATTTCACAAGACCCCCATTTCCTAAGTAACCTGAGCAGAATGAATTAGAGGTGTGGCTCAAGTGGTAGAATCCTTGCTTTGCAAGTGCGAAACCCTGAGTTCAAAGCCCAGTCCTTTCCTCCACCCCCACCAAAAAAAAAAAAAGACTGGATGGTTTTCTGGAATTGCATTATTTTGAAATCGCATCTACTTTACTAAAATTATTTGTTTTTGTAAATTAAACTATTAATGATCACCAGTACTGCCTGTAAGTTTTAGCAATGGGTCTGTTCCAATGTCTGTGTACCATGTAATCATAGGGTTAAGCTAGCAATGGTGCTACATGCCTGTAGTCCCAGGTACTAGGGAGGCTGAGGTCAGAGAATCAGTTGAGCCCATGAGTTCAAGACCAGCCAAGGGGAGATAAGGTGATCTCTTCTCAAAAAAAATTAGATAGGTGATAAAAATTAGATAGATAGAGAAAGAGCACTAACATTTTATACTTAGTAGTTATAAACAACTCATTTTGTTTTGTTACACTGACAAGTAACAAGGTCAGTAATATACCTTTTACAGAATGAAAAATATTGTTAAAATTGATTGGCAATCTCAGAATAAATGGGACTGTCTGACTCTACAGTTGTGAAAGTTGTAAAGGAAGATGAAAACATTCTTTCTTAAAATCTGTGGTGTTCTTGGGCAAACTCTAAAAGCTGAAAATAACAAGGTGTATTATAGTGTTACTTTGCAATAAATTTACAAGTTTTTAAAAAATATAGAAATGTTCATCAAGGCTATTAGAGAATGAAAAAACTATGTTAAAGTAAGGGGTGTAAATCTAAATGCTATGGAGGTTAAAATTATAATGAAACACCTACAAACTATTCACAAATCATAATTCTAATTATATTAATATTCAAATAATCTGAGCCTAGAATTCCAAACCTTATGTACAGTTGTGTGGTCAAAATGCAATAAGCTCTCATTTTATCAAGGTTCAGCTACCACACAGGGACAAGAGCAAAACCAAGAGAATTGGGTACAAAGCCTGCTTCTGTCATTGAGTTACAGGCTCAGCTTCTTTACCTGCAAAGTAGCTGATAAATCTCAGTGGGTCATGGTGAGGATTCTTTCTGGTAACTGTTATAAGGAATCTGTCAAGTAGGAAATGCTCCCATCCCCTTATTTTTAAATCCCAAAATAGCAAAATATGATGATTATGAAGGAACACTTTTTTCATTACTCCATACTATTAGCATGTCACTCTAAACTATACCAAATTAAGTTTTATGAAAAATAGTTCCAAAAATATATTTTGAATGGGTCCACTATTAACATATTTTAAATCAAAACAGGCTTTCAGACAATTGATTTCAATTTTGCAATATGGTGACTCATTCTTATTAAAGTTGCTTATTAATCCAATAAGAACTCCTCTGAGAGCACCCAATCTGAGGGTTCCCACAAAGATGCTGTCTCCTGATGCACCCGGTACTCTGTAGAGGGAAAGCTGAAAAATTCCCACATGCTGGCATTTCTCAGAGTAATTGTTTTGTATGCTAGTGCTTATCATAAATATGAATGTAAATTAAAATATTTTTTAAAATTTACCAATAGAGGATTTTCTTAAGTTTTGCTTTCATTGATTTTTTTAATCACAGAATTTATGTCAGTAAATTTCAATTATGCAAGGTGCATCCTTATATTCTTTAGATTTTTAAGTTAAATTACTAAAAAAATGAATGTCTTTAAAGAACTGGCAGTAAAATCGTATCATGGTTCTTTTAAAGTAGCCTTTCTTTCTTCCTTTAAAAATGTTATTTAAATTATAAAGACTTGATTCTGAATCATGTAACCAGAAATCTGATCACGTGCTAAGAAAGGTCATTCTTAACCACAATTCATTCTGCAACAAAGTGATCATCTATTGTAATAAAGGGATTAGTTAAATAATTACTATTGCCCCCTCATTAGAAGTAGAGCAGTGGAATAGAAGAACATCATAAGAAAAGACATTAAGGACAAGCCTGAGAATCAAAACATAGATTTTAGGCCAGGATAATTTGATCATATTTAATAAATCTGGCACAAGAAAAGCTATTCTACTTCTGAGATAAAGTTGGCACTTACATTTATTATCTTTCTATATTGACATTTGTATAATATGTGCATCTTTACAGAGAGCACTACTGTATTGATTTTCTGAAATGGCAAAGATACAGTATTCTTCTAATCACATAGATGCTGGTCTTTTAATTAATTTAGAAGTATAGAATAATAGACCAATTAGTACTAAGAGTTTTATAGACTTTACAAATTGCTTTGGGCTGAATTGTGTTTCCCCCAAAAATTTATATGCTGAAGCTCTAACTCCCAGAGTGATTGTATTTGAAGATGGAGACTTTAGGAAGTAATGGAAGTTAAATGAGGTCCTAAGAGTAGGGCTCTAATCTGAGAGTGTTGGTGACAGTACAAGGGAAGAGTTTCGCTCTCCAGCTCTCTCTCAACCTTTCTCCCCTACCTTCCCCCTCTCCCTCTTTCTCTCAGCATGTATACCCAGGTATGTTTGGACACAGTGAGAATGTGGCCATTAACAAGGCAAGAAGAAGGTCCTCACCAGAAATACAGTGGACTGACATCTTAGTTTTGTACTTCCTAGCCCCGAGGACTGCATGAAAATAAATTTCTGTTGTTTTAAGCATCAAATCTACAATATTTCTTACGACAACCTGAGCAGACAAATTTACTTTGACAGAAAAAATGTTATAGACTTAAAATCAGTCTTAAAAACAGATATAAAACAATCTATGATAAGTTATGTTGGCATTTCATGGTTTATACTGCAATATATGGTTCAGAAATATTGAATTTGCAAGACTCATTTTTTGCACTCTAGTTCAGGAACTGTTTATTCTTTTAAGACAGGGTCTTGCTATATTGGCTGGATTGGCCTGGGTCTCCTAGAAGTTACATACTTTTGGTTTACTAGCCTCTGCAGACCATGTTGACCTGTGCACATTGAAAGTTGATTACATTTTAGAATACTCTTGCTCTGCCTGAATTTGTGTAATACTAAGTCATCAGATGAAACCTGAGAAATATTTTAACTCATAATAATAATTAAAATTTTTAAACCCTAGACTTCATTGAGAATAAAGGTGTAAATGAGTTCTTGGTATAGCTACTACTATAAGGTACATCAAAATCTTCTGTGTAGACATTAATAGAGTTTTTAAATCCATCCTCAATATAATCTTCTATTTATTAAAATATGCCACATTTTTTAAAATGTGCCATAGGTAATAAAATTAGATCAAGTAAGTTTGCTGGTCAAATAAATTTGGAAAATGTATTTATAGCTCTCTTTTGAAAATTCATAGACAAATTAAGTTATAAAAGCTCAGAGAAATTCTGCATGAATAAACAAATTTAAGTTTTGGTATCCATTTTCCATACATGTATGTGTTGTGTGTTGTGACCATGTTACATTAAAATGCCACAATTATTAATTTCAATTAATCAACATAATTACTTTATGTAATTAACTTTATATTAATAAGAACAGTATTTCTGATCAATTTGTTTTTATATGAATTATTTTATACAAGTGTTACATGTGTTTTGTGGTGCAAATCTGACTTCATTAGCTTCTTAAAGTTATTCAGTGGTTGACCTAGATAAAGATGATTTTCTTGGTGACTTCAAAATAGTAAAATTGACTTGGTCAATTTAAAAAGAGTGTCAAAAGTCTTAATTCAGAAATACAAATGTCTCTTCCCATGTAGTAGGCAAATGTTTAGATCTGAGTTAGAGTTGTTGCTTTTCCCCATCCTAGACAGGTGATACTAGAAGCCTATAATGGAGAAGGGACAACCCAGCCTGTACGTTTCCTAGCTGCTGCATGAGTTTGACCCTAAGAGATCTTAATAAGGGAAGGGAAGAAACAGGATGGTCTTACCTGGCTAGACTTAGTTGACTGGGAAGATGGTAGATCTTGCAGATCATTTAAGCTGATTCTTCTTTTTGGGGAGAAGTTTTATGGGTTATTTGTAGATTTGCTGGGCTCTTCTTTCCTATAGTTCCTTTGGCTAACAAGGCATACCTCTCTATTCTATGGTCAAACTTACCACCAGTTGCTTCCATGGCCCTGATGACATTTTAGATCTCCTTCCTCAGTACCACTAAGGGCACTTAAGGAAAGCAGTAAAAACCTGCATGCTTCATGCCTGCCCCAGCAGATGCTTCTAAATCAGCTGAAACTTAGACATGAACTCTTACATAGTTCTTTGTAATTTATTGTGTTTCTCCCATATTTCATTATAAACTGTATTAGACTTTCCCAGTTTTATTAAATTTTCAGCAGAAATTCTCTTTGTTCTTAAGAAAGCCTTACTTTAAGTTCAGTGAGTTGGGCTGAGGTATAGATCAGTGTCAGAGTACTTGCATATCATGTAGGAGACCCTGTGTTCTATCTCCAGCAGCGCAAAAAAAATAAAATAAATTCACTGAGTTAAGACTGCTCTTAAAAGTTTGTTAATCTACGTCAACATTCATGACTAAACTTGGTATTGAACCTATGCTTCTCATCCTGAAAGGAAAACAACACCCATATGTAGATCACCTAAATCACAGTACCTTCTCCAGTGTACACACAAGTCGAAGAGGAATATCACTATCTTTTCATAAGCATTTCTTGGGAGTGATATTTCTCAGTGCTACTTCTTAAGAAGGAACCTCATGCACTGTACATGTTTACTAAATTTCTGCAATCTGTATTTGCTTTCCATAGTTTATTAGGTGCAGTGTTATAAAGAAAGCATCCTTTGAAATATTTTTGAACAAGAATATTTAAGGATTTGCAAAATGCTTAGTTATTGCTCTATTTTTTGTTCCTGTTTAGTGAGGAATACAAATAAACCTTCATGTTTCTTTGTTTAAAAAAGGAAGATGAGGAAAGAAATGACAAAGGATGTGTGCACAGTTCAGTGCCTTTATGAATTGAGAGCTGGAAACCAGAAGTGTACTTGGCTAGCTTTTATGATGAGTATAACAAGTGACAGGCCATTCAAAGGTTGAAGAAGAGAGATAATGAAATCTTAAATTAGAATGGCTTCCAAAACAGATTGACAGTACTGTTCACAGCAAATTAAAAAGGGATTGACGATTGGAGAGAAAATGGATGTCTGGAATTAGATGAGAATTTTATAATCGTCTGGCATTATACTGCATGGCTAAAATCTATCCGAGTTCTCCCTAAACATAAAAGACATTTAAAATATTTCTCAAAATCTACTAAAAAGAGCAAGACTTTAATGGAATAAAGTTTTCAAGATTGTCTTTTTCTTCAGATTTTAAAAGTATGGGCTAGAAGCTATTCATGGAGCCAGAGTGAATTTATTTTCAGAGGCAGTATGTATTTTCATCAGATCCAAATCCAGTCATATACAACTTATAAGTTAATGAATAATATTTGAGATTTTGAAAAATGCTATTTAAGTTATAGAATATCTTAAGGTACTACTAAAAAGATTTGCTAATAATCATATTTCAGTCTTGTGTAAAAATTTAGATTTTAGCTGTTCCTTGCTAAGGATAACTAGAAGGGGTGAGTCTCTTCACCCAGGCTCCACGGACACTGGGAGCTTTTATTATCTTATTTTCACCCAGACTGAAACATGAAAGAATGTTCCATTAGTATATTTACAGGTCTGCGATCACTACCAACCGTATGGAAATACATTGTTAAAGACTAGGCTACTTTGGTATAACTTAGAATCACCAGAAGGGATCCACAGGTAGTTCTTGGAAGGCTTCATATGTGAAAGACATTAATTTTGCACGAGGAAGGTATTCTTGATACTTGAAATGACTTCTCTTCACCTCAGTTATCTGCCTACTCCAAAGTTAAACATAACAGCAAACTCCACAACAAGAAGAAAGAAATGATAGGAAAAACTGGACTCAATAATTTCTCAGCATATATACCCAACATTTTCCCATTTTAAATAGAAAGATAAATGGATAAAGTTGATTTCCCTTGTGATTTATTTGCTGTTCATTATTTGAATTTCTCATCAAATTTAAAATGTAGGATTTTAAATATAAAAATGTTTTTGCCTAGCCTGTTAAGTGTGAATGATTACATAACAGTTTTGCATACATATTAGTTATTCTTGGTTTTTGACTTTATAACTCCCTTTGGAATTACCTTCAATACCAGTTGTATAGTTAAGGGAAAGAAAAGTAAATACCATTCTAAAAAATAAGTGAAACACCCAGACATTTTCATCAGACTTAATTTTAAGGGAGTTACAGGTATTTGAAAATAAAATAATTCCTGAAAGGCCCTAAATGTTTGCCATTAATTTAAAATATAATTCTAAATAAGAATTTCCAAGATGTATTGAGATGTAGAAGCTTCTCTCAATTTTCCAGCTATATAACTGATAATTTTAATTTTAAAAAACAATGTGTAGTACATAGTCATTTTAATGCACAAAACCATATGTATATTTTAGTTTCAAGTCAGTTTTCATATTTATCTTTATTCTCAGTTCATTACTACCACAACTTACTCTCTTAAACTAGGTCTGACTTTTCAAATCTCATAGGGATCAAATTTCCTAAAATTACTGTCTAGTATTTATTATTCTCAAAAAGTATTTTGAGGATGTGTTTTTTTGAAGATTCTTGACTTTCAGAAGTAAAGTAGTGTGAAATATGCCATGTATCTCATAGTCTGTGACATAAGTAGAGAATGGCTCCTAAAATAAAATATTAAGGAATAGAAAATAAAAGTTTACAATTATAAAGGGAACATGATAGTATTATAGTAGATATTTAGATGAATGGTCCTTTAACAAAACTATTTTGACAGTTGCTGTTCATAGGAATATATATTACCGTGAAGGACTGAAATTTGAATTAAAAGAAAATATGTATACAGTGAGTGAACTACTCTTAGATGGCTATTAAACAAATCTATTTTATTTTATCCACCAACAGGTTTCATTTTCCTAGGAAAACTTACCTAAGTTTTGATACTGGCCAAATGAGAATACTATCACTTACTGAAAGTTCTTAATATTCAATCAAGCCCATGTGCACACTCATGTTTATTCACTCATTGACTCCAAATCAGTAATTTAGTACTTAACCAAATAGTATTGATCATTAGTAGAATTAAATTAATTTTATTGAATACAAATTAAACTTGAATTATATGTATAGACACACACATATATGTATGGGGTGTGTGTGTGTGTGTGTGTGTGTGTGTGTGTGTGTGTGTGTGTGTGTTTGAGTCTGGGGATTGCACCCAGTAAACTGAATGTCAAGAATTATGTATAAAAATTACTAGGACTCTACCATGCAACAGCATAATTATATTTTATATTTCTTCTCTCTGCCTTCAATAATTTCCGTATGTGGCCAATCTCTACTCCTGCCTTACTCAAAACAGGCATTTTGCTCCATTCAAACAGCCTCCTCCACAGACCCCCCCCGTGCCACAGGTCATTCCAAAGAAATTTCTGACTTTCTGTCTTCTGTTAGGTTGGTACTCTTGTGTTCTTCTACATAAATAATTATAAGTAGAGAAATCATGGATTGTCTAGTTCATAAGTTAATAGTTTTCATGAAATTAAAAATAATCACTCCATTAATACATCCTTAATCAGTGTATTGTGCTATGTCATCCTTAAGACAGTCTTGTTTAACCGAATCTGAATCTCTCCTTTAGACATACACACACACACACACACACACACACACACACACACACAAGTCTCCTCACTTGTAACAGCTTTGTGCTGTCTAGTGCTTACTACCCCATGACCAGATGGAATTTGTATCAGTCTACTTCCCTGAGTTGAATGAAGGCATGTTACAAGGATGATCCCTTTCTTGCAAACCTGGATTCCACCAACCATAAGCCAACAACAAATAAATTGCTTGGTGCTTCAATCCCCTTATTTCATATGCAAATCAAGACCCAAATAGAAGCAATGTAATCTGCTGTATCTACTTGTCTTCTTGAAATATCACTACCATCTACTTATTTTTGTGACATCCTTCTATTTATAAAATTAATAACTAACTGATTAATCTGGCACATTTGGCACATCTGTATGCATGTTTGTTTTGTTATAGTGAGTTGTTCTACATACAATATTGCTAGGTATATTTTCATTTTATTTAAAAGCATTTTTCACCAAAATCATTTTTCCAGTATTATTTATACATTTCAAAAATGATAATTTCAAGCTCTGCCTAGAAAGTGACATTGCAGTATTTACCAGGAAAAAAAGTCAAAGTCAAAAGTTTAAAGAAGTTAATGGGTCCAAAATTAAAAGAGTAACTTAAAAATACACCTAGGTTAGAGCATGGTGGCCAGGCATGGTGGCTGCTACTTATAATCTCAGCTACTTGGGAAGCAGAGATAGAAGGACAGAGGTTCAAGGCCAGCTCAGGCAAAAAGTTAGCTAGACTTTATCTCAAAAAGGAAGTTGGACATGGTAGTGCACACTGTAAAACCAGTTACGTGGAAGGCATAAGTAGGAGGAATGCAAAAAGTGCAAGGCTATCTGAAAAATATGCAAAGGAAAAAAGCTGAATGTGTGGCTCAAGTGGTAAAGCATCTGCCTAATAACATTGAGGCCCTGAGTTCCAAGCCCTAGTACCGCAAAAGAAAAAAAAAGAAAAGAAGAAGAAAGAAAGGACAGAAAGAAAAGATAAGAAAAGGGGGCATTGCTTAGGAATGGACATAATGAACAACCTCTGTGGGTTTGTGGGAAGTTTTCATTTTAACAAATGCATCTTAGCATTCCACAAATACTAATAACACCTGTGAAAAATTGTGTTTTTATTAATTATTTAAATTCTAGACAATAAGATTTGATTTTTAAATTTGATTTAAGTTAGAAAACTTCCTATTAAATAAGTAACGTGCTGCGTTCCAAGTGGTAGAAAATATCAGTGAACTTGCCCTTTGGAATTGAGGGAATTCATTCAGGAGAAGCCTCTATCCACCATAACGAAGGAACAGTTCAGTTTCCTTATATTTGGAAATTTTAGAAAGTGTAGAAAGTGTAGAAGATTCAGTGTTTCTGTCCTTACACACAAAAAAAAGATGAAATGAAACAATGACAGTGCATAGAATGCTATGACAACTAAATGCTTAGTGATTGTGCCTGCAGTAGGTATGCATCTGTTTACATAGAGGAAGAAATAATACCATCTAGTGCCAATAATGATTCACATACACACACACACTCTTTCTCTCTCTCTCTCTCTCTTTCTCTGTCTCTCTCTTTCTCTCTCACGTTACGTTCCTGTCTAAGGCGATGTTGCTACCTTGTTTAAAGGTATTCAATTTAAAATACAGTAAAAACATTACAAAATAACATGTAAAACAATGACAAAATGCTCATTTTTTTAAACCAAAAAATGTTGGCATCTCCACACCCAATAATAGAAGGGCAAAAATAAATGGAACTTGATTCTTCAGTAGGATGAATATAAAAGAATTTCAACTGGATGAGACAAACGAATATAAGAGCTTTGCTTCAGACTTATTTGCAAAGGCCAGAGAAACTGATAAATAATGTGAAAGATTCTGTCTTCCATCAGTTTGATTGAGAACACACACTGACATTGAAGAAAAGGCTTCCTTTAAAAATATGAGTAAGATTGATATGAAGGTGAAAACATTGGTGGATAATGGTAAAATTCATTTCAATATGTCATCAGTGTTTATACCAGGATGATAGCAATTTGTTTAAAATTAAATTGAGTTTATTACTTAATATGTGCCTAATTTTCTAGTTTAGGAAGTATATCTTGTGATATTAAATTTGAAGTTTCCTTCTTTAGGAATAAAAATCAGATGTATTTCTAAGTAATTAAATCCCATCATTCTTGCCTTCTGATGAATGACAATAGCTGGCCTTTGTGCATTCTTTGCATCTGATGTAGGTTTAAATCATTTTAGAAAGCCAGACATGCCAGTGAATTGCAGAAGAGAGTCACACAGTGGTGTTGAGGAGAGTGTGTTCAGCAATTCTAAATGTCTTTATAATACATATATGACTCCTGTGGTAGAACTTTACGGCCTTCTAAGACGATGTAATCATCGAGCCTCCGTCTCTTGAGACCCTCTGTAAGTGTAGAGGCACAATGGATTACCTCATTCTTCTAACAGAGGCAGAGGGAGATTGCTTATTCTCCAAGTGCACTGCAAGCATTAGTCAGAGTGTTCCCTTTACAAGATTTGCAGGCATTGTATCCCTGGGTACTTGATATAAGCCAATAGCTATTATGAAAAAGGCAAAATTCAAAAGAATGCATTAGAAGATAATGGGTTTTTATTGGTTTCAGTATCTTTTTGTATTATCTCTTCTTGATAGACTGAGTTAGGCACAGATACATGGAATTTATAATCAGTGCATTTATTTTAGTATTGATGTGAAAATCATATTTGAAAGGCACAGTTTGCTATTTTTGCTGAACGAAAACAATAAATACTCGAGTATTCTGCTCACTGATGACTTATTACAAGAAATGTTGTCAATGAGAAGGGTTCAAGTTGCTTGCTTTTAGCAAGTTTCCTCTGAGAAATAAAGCTTCTTCTGTACCTGAACATCCATAGACTGTAGTGTAATTTACTGATAACCTTATTCACACTGTCACCTGTCACTGACACAAAGACTCCCACATCTCAACTTCCATGTAGACTTCAGAACTGAGCTACAGTTATTGCTCTAATTGCTTTTTGACTAATGGTATAATGAATATCTCACAGTCATCTCCTATTTTATTTAAGATTGAATTTATCATTATTGTCCCCAGATATAGCACCCCTCCATAAATTAATATTTGTTACCAGTATTATCGAAGCTCCTAAGTCAGAAAGCCAGACTACGTCTTTTCACCCTTCCTACCCTCCTTTGTAACTATGGCCTGTCAGTTATTTCTCCTCAATGTCCTTTTAAGTTCTTTCCACTCAACATCTCTACTATTACCTTTTAGTTCAGACCATTGTTATTCCTCATGAACCTGACTGTACTAGGTTTCTCTCTTGTCTTTACATTCATACATTGCTGGTTTCCAGTTCACATTCATTTTGTTCTACACTGATTTCTGAATGAAGTCTCAATAGAAAATATGACTGCTTCACTCTTTGCTTATATGATTCTGTGTAATTCTCAGAATTAAGGTTTTTTCTGTTTAATATTTACATATTGTTATAATAGTATATCTTTATCCTAATCTTATCCTAATCATTGTCCCACAATATTCTTCCATTCTGTCACTTTGAGTAATTGAACTCCTGGAATTCCCAATGTCTGTTTCTGCTTCACTGCCCTTTACAAGGTGTCCACTGGCTTAACCATCCAGGAAGGGTGAACAGAGGGAGACTAGAGAGAAGGTGGTGGAAAATGAGTTGTAATGTTTATTTCTTTTTTAAATGACTATATATAAGGAGGAAGTTAGATATTCTTTCTAAGAATGCATCTATTAGGGTAAAAATATCCAAACCATTTTAATCTGTCACGATACTCCTTTGTGCTGTATGAATCTGCTTGGATATTGTGGTGTTATTCTTATTAAACGGCATGAGACTATCTTTGAAATGTCATACTAGATCATAATGCCATCATGTTGATATTTAGTTATTTTCTATTTGTCTGTATCATTGATGCCAATTAGTTTATAAAATACTCTATATTAATGTTTATGTAGCTAATTCATTGTTTTTCTAATTTCAGGTTAATATACATTTTTTCCAATGAAACATTTTCATTACCCGAAGTAGCCATCTAGTCTATCTCTATGACATCCCCAGTCCCAGGTCTTCAAAGAGCACCTATGCTGCTCTTACGTGTGCTAGTTCATTCATTTGTTAGTTCTGTTTATCTCCTGGTAAATTAAAGACCTGTCCATATTGATGGAGATGGAGTCTGAAAACTATGGCTTGCCATCTGCTTTTGTAAATAAAGTTTAATTGGTACACAGTCAACCCACATTTTATGTGTTATCTATGGGAGCTTTTTCCTACTGCTGCATGATGAGTAGTTGTGACACAGGTCATGCGGACCATGAATCTAAAATATTTACTCTCTGATCCTTTAGGCAAAAGTTTGCATTCCCCTACACAAAAGCATAGAATCGTTCCTGACACATAATAGGTGCTCAATAAATATTTGTTATATGAATATATTTGTTGGATAGAAACCAAGGGATTTGGAAATGAAGTAGATGGAGTAGAAGATACTTAAGAGAAGGCTGATAAGATGTATTTAGTGATTCATAGCCTTCCTTAAAAACTAGGCTGCAGTGTTTACATGAATCTCTTCAAAATATTTTCATTAAAAGGGGTTGATCTATCACAGTTTGAAGTGAAACTAAAAATGGGACAAGAGGGTTTAACCTCCACTACTTATCAGTCACTGTGGGTTGAGAGGAAGAAAAGGACATACTGTACCATTTGTACCTGCTCAGATATTATGTAGCACCATGAAAGTTGATTAAGGAACCAGAATATTTTACCCTTTACTGAAAATAACCTCTCACTTAAAGTATGACTCAACACATGACCATATAATTCATATATTCACGTACCCTTTCCTTCCTTGACAGATCTGTATGGAGCACTTAAACATTAGTCATTGATGTTCCCTAAACTGAATGTCTCTTTTTTTTTTTTTTTTTTGGCTGTACCGGGATTTGGTCTCAGGGCCTCACAGTTGTGAGGCACGTGCTCTACAACTTGAACCACAAACCCAATCCTTTTATCTTTGGCTATTTATATATATATATATATATATATATATATATATATATATATACACATATATATGTATATGTATATATATTCCTATCTATGATTCTTGCATAACTGGGACCACAGGTACATGCTACCATGCCCAACTCATTGATTGAGATGGGGTCTCACTAACTGTCTTGCCTGGGCTAGCCTCTAACCATAATTTGCCTGATCTTCACCTCCCATATAGCTGGAATTATAGGTGTGCACCAGCACGCCCAGACCCCTGAGTGCCTCTTATGTATTAAATATAGAATTGTATCTTAATTTTCATAGCAACATAGGTATTACAGGTATATTCTCCATCCTACACCTGAAAACTAGAAGCATTTCCAATAGTACAACTAGCCCAAAGTTGTACAACTGTGCATTAAAAAACAAAAGTCAGTCACATTCCATTGCCTCTTGTACTTTATTCTAGGCAGTGGGGAAAAATATGTGGCATCTATATTAAAGCTAGTATAATAGAAGGCATGCAAAAAAAACCAAGACTTGTAAAATGTGGGAAGTATTTTAGTGGAAATTTAAAAGCTACAGGAGACTTTATGCTTTGTTATGTGAGAGGGAGGAAGAGGAGGGAAATCAAAGAACACTCCCTAAGGAAGGTGATGCTGAACTGGGGTACAATGATAGGGAGAAGTTTAACAAGTAGGAATGGAAGGAAAGAAAGTACAGGCAAAGAGGACATTACATGCAGTGACATGGGAGGCAGGGATAGCATTGCACCCTCTGGGAATGGCAAAACTCTTTCATCAGGGCTCAAGCTTACTGTGCATAAAAGTAGAGGAGGAGGCTGGAAGGGTAGATGGAAGACCTGCTTTTCTGGAGAACAACTGAACACTTGTAACTAGGGAAGGCATTTGCTAAGAAAAATACTGTGGCAGAAATAGGAAGAATGGAGGGAATAAGCTGAAAATGGAAGCTAGGAGTCTATGTAAAGATTATTCAAAAAAATTTTAAAAAGGACTGAGTATGAAAGTTATGGAGAGAGAAAAAGGATATGTATACATTGGAGCCAGAAATGATATGACCCTGTTTGTAGTTTTCATCTGTTAGCTTTTGTCAAATCAAAACCTTTCAAGCCATTTAAAAAATGTTACCTGTTCTTATTTTAACCAGATATTGAGTAACTTGGATATATGTTTCAGTTTGGCTGATACATTTAAAGGTTTGCAGGACATTTAAAAATTTTAAAATACACCATTTATTAGAATAGAGAAGAAATTATATATATACCTATTATTAAGGAATTCGCTGAGCAATGCAGTAACTAGGACTTATAAATGTAAAATTAACATGCCAAAACTGTAATAAATACAATAAAACCTGAGCAAATTATGCTTACTGTATTATAAGCATCCTGAAACTGACAGTATTGTTGTATTTGTTTTTTATTTTTATATGCAGATATCCAAATCTCTCTATACATAAAATTATGGATGTTCTGCATGTGTGTGCACGTATATATATATATATATATATATATATATATATATATATGCACATGGACTGTTCTCTACACATGTACAACCAGAGATATCCTAAGAATGAGAACCTCACACAGTCTTTAAAATGGTCTTAGAATTCATTCATACCTTTATGTGACAGGACTATAGATGCAATCATCTGCAGTGAGATGTATTTTCTTTCCCCTACTCTGAAATACATGGTGTTTCAACCAGGGAATCACTTCTTGATTACAGTCGACTTCTATGCATGTGATCTTTCTATCTTAAAATCACCAGGTGACTCTTTGTTCTGAGACTGGTTGACACAAACACTTAAGTATCAAGCAGAGTCTGCTTCATTGACAATATCACCCTTGTCCCCAGGAGCCTTGTTATCCTCCTTCTTCAACTGTATCTCATTAGTCAGCGCCATTGTTTTTGATCCTTCTTTGTGAATCCAGCAGGCCAAATTTATATGGAGACACTAAATTGCCCATGCAGTTGGGCAGCTTTAGAGCAAAGACAGGAGCTTTTCCATATCTAATTTGGTCTGTATTTCTCAGCCAGAGTTTCATATCAGCTGTAGAAGGATCTTGCATGTGCATACGTACCTGCACATGTATTTTGTCTAGTATGCCTATTAAATCATACGTTATTTCATTCCTTTAACCAGAATTTTAGCATGTCAGTGCTATACTTAGGGAAGTATGTGGTTTGATTTCAAGAGCTCTGGGAATATCTCATTGTAAAAATTTATCTCTTCCTGAAAATTATATACCGTTATCATTTGAATGTGTTTGTGTGTGTATGCCTATTTCATCTATAATTGTCTGATAACAATGAAAGTGGGTCTGGAAAGATTGATACCCTCTTTTCTTCAAGAGATTCATGGCACAGCAGTTAACGTTGTTGATGGGCATTAACTTAGGTCTGGGTTAGAAAGGCAGAGGTTCCTTCAGGAAAGGGAGAAGTCCAGCTTTTAATTATTCATCCCTGCATTTTAGCTGCTAGATCAGAATTGTTCCATCAAGATAACTTTTAAAATTATTTTAAATATTGAGTATTAAGAATGAAAGAAAATAGTAATGACAATTATAAAGCTATTTAGCATGTCAGGATAGCATTCACTAATGTAGTTTGATTTCAGGAGCTCTGGGAATATCTCATTATAAAAATTATCTCCTCCTAAAAATTATATAATAAATTAAATGCTATTCTTAGAAAATACATGAGTACATATACATACACACATTTCATTTTATCATTGTATTATAAAAATAAAAGTGGTGCTAAAAAACATTTTACTGTGTAGTTCCTCAGGGACAAAAAGTGTTCTAAGTATTCACAATCTTCCAAACAGCTCTGTGAAGCAGACTATTATTACCCCCAATACACAGGTGGGAAAATTGTGGTTTGTAAAGGCTAAAGAGTTTCAATGGTCCCCGGGCTGCTTCTTGCAGAAAGATGCACAGTCTATGAGTGGGTGGGCAGTGAGTGAGAATAGTCTTTTCTTGCACTAAATACATCGACATGCTCACTTAAATACTGCTCATCCACAGCAAAAAGTATCACCAACAAGCAATTCTAAAGTATGCATAAAAACTCTCCATTTGGAGTGTTTTAAATTTAGTCTCAATTGCATATTCATTTCTAACTTCCAACTTCATTTCTGTGTGCTCAGAGTTTCTGGTTTTTTAAAATTCACATATTTTTATTTCCCTTTCAAAGTTTAATTAAAAGATCTTTAGAGCACTTTTCACTGTCTTCATTTGCTCAGAATTTAGCAGGCTGTGTGCTTACTGAAATATTAATCTAACATATAAAAAGGAAGAGTCAAAACCTGATTTATGTTTTTATTTACCAGTACATTTCTAATGAAAATGATTTTATGAAGTAGTATCAATGGAAGAAACTGTATCGTTTTCTTCAGGTAATAACTGTAAAGTTCATGATTCCCATTTAAAAATTAGGTAACATTTTAATGCTCTGATTCTAATGTAGAGTATGTTATTATGTGAGAGCTTTATACAAATGAAGCTTTTTACAAAATAAACAGAATTACATTCTAAATCCTGCATATTAAAGAATTGTGTTCTTGTTCAAGAAAACTGACAACAATAAAATAATATGCTAACATACAAAAAGGAGTTGTTATGAATGCAAGCCCTTTAAAGGAGAGGCTGTCTTACTGTTTTTAGACCAACTGAGAAAAGAACTGTTATAAATGGTGTTCAGAAATTTAAATTTCACTCTTAAACTTATTTGACTTTCACCCCAATACCACAGGTTATCCAGGGTCCTCAGTACAGTTATGTTCACATTTTACATGAAAAGAACAAAGCAAAACATGTTAAATGAGTTGTTTTAGCTGGCATGTTGTACCAGTGATTAAGATTCTTGGCAAGTAGAGTTACTATTAATGTGTTTGGTTTTCATATTAGAAGAAGAAAAACTTAGACTATTGGAAGGATAAAACCCAAATTTTCCCTTGCCTCCTATTCCTAGGAGGTTTCTTATTTAAAAAAGAAAATCCGTTGGAGGTTTCTTATATTAAAAAAAAAAAATCCCTATACTTCTCCCACCCAAGTCTTATAGAATTTTCATTTTATTTAAAGAGGTGTTAAATCCTCCAATTAATAGACATGATATTAGATCCTGATGTCTTCTATTCCCCTTGTATTATTCTTATTGTCTTTAATAATAAAGTGGATTTTTTTCTGGGCTCCTCCTGTGTGCGCCACAGTTTGTAGATTTCATTAAAACAGAACAGCTGTGTTCTGGGCATTGGCCAGGTGCTCAATCTACAGGAAACCAAAGAATAGGGAGCAAAGCCAGAAATCTCAGTAATACAGGGGTTAGAGAATTGACAAGGACAAGAGCCTTTTAATATTTGTCCCAAATTAACTGTAGGAATAAGGCTTATCTCCTCATCAAGGTCCCCATGTGCCTTGGAGCCTTCTGTTCTGCCGTCCACAGTGGGAGGTAGATTCCCGTGCCTGAGACATGATTAGAGAGATTAGATTTGTTATTCCCATCTCCCCGTGCCTTATTAATCTTTCATTTACACTGGGATTAGATGAGATTCCATTAGCTAAATCCACTGAAAAAACTCATTCATTTTAATATTTATGCACACTGTCTAGTCCTTAAAGTGGATTCTTTTTGTCTGTGCACTTAATTGGATCAGTGAGTTTCTTCTCATTAACATTTTTTTCTTTTTAGAGATTAGGATTGATGAATAAAATTAGTCACATCTGGCTCAGCTATCTGTTAAAGGCTACACTTTTAATGATTGTCTTATTTGCTAGAGTAGGAAATGGACATTTGCTATACAGATCAAAGAAATAAGTTTAGATTAGATTATACACTTTCAGTGAGTGTTGGATCTAAAACACAAAACCCTGAACACCTCTAATATTCTGTGATTGTCCAAAAATAAAAGTGATGGAGGGGGAGTGACATTTACTAGCACAAAAACTAATTTTGAAATCCTACTTGATTGTTCAGGTAAAAAGATACTATCATAGAGTATTAGGAAGTAAAATGAAAATTTTTCTGACCCAAAGGGTGCCAAAGAATAGCCTGAAATAGATAGTTTAATATTATGAAATAAATTATTTGAAAAGTATATCAACTTTCACTTTTAAGTTTTACTGTGGCTTTTTAATGCTTTTCATTGGTAATAATGCTTTTTTTAAAAAAACATGAATCAATTGTCTTGTGTTCAGTTGTACTCAAGCATAGTTTCTTAATCTGAGCTCTATTGATTATTTTAGGCTGGATAATTCTTTATTGTGGGGTCTATTTTGTACATTGAATTTGTCTAGAGCATCTTCGACCTCTACCACTGGGTGCAAATTGCAACCCACTAGTCATGACCGTGGAAAATGTCTCTTGTCCTTGTCACATTTGTCTTGGTGATGAATATCACTTTCAGTTGATAACAATTGTGTCACTGTGGAATAGGCAATACCACTTTTCAGATTTTAAATTTTAGATAATCTAAGCCGTATGTAAAATCAAAGCCAAAAAACAAACAGTCCATGAACAGTAGGAATTTGAAACCAAAAAACACACTTGTTTGAGCAGGTGTCCATAAGTTTTCACTGTGTGACTTTTGCATAACCTTTCTATGGTTTATTGTTTCTTCTGAAAAGAAAGGTAATACTAGTATCACTCTCAAAATGCCACTGTAAAAGTTAAATGGGATACTGTATAAAAGTGGTTAGCATTTATTGGCATTCAAAAAGTGCCTATAAATATGGCTCTTTGTTATAATGGTAGTAATTTGAATAATATATACCAATTTATATGTCAATGAAATGCTGTATGGAAATATATAGTAAGCATTACTGCCATTTCTCTTGCTTTGCTTATTTTGCTGCATCATATTTAGCATTGTTAGGCAGAAATCATTTTTGGAATCTAGTTCCTTAAAAACCAGCTATAAAGAATAACTATTTTTTTTTTGCTATAAAGAACCTCTACTCAAAGACTTACTGAAGTTATATGCTATGTTTTAAGTAAATCTTAATAAATATCTATTTCTCTTTTTTCTGTCATGTATCTATTTCATTTGTGATCTGTGGTTAAGGGTATAGGGTTTGTTGCACAAAATTAGTAAATTTCTGGAGATCCAATGTACAGCATGGTGAGGACGGTTAGCAATACTGTATTGTGTGTATGTCATTTTCTAAGAAGAAAGATTTAAAATGAAATGCACAACACAAACACAAAATGCTACAATGGTAACTTTGTAGAGTTAATGGATAAGTAGATTAACCTGACTGTGGTAATCATTTCACAATATGCACATATATCAAAACATTGTTTTACATTTTAATAGATACTTTTCACAAATCAATGATATCTCAGTAAAAAGTGTTAAAAATAGAAAGGTGTATTTGACAGTATGCATAATATTGAGGTTTTTCAAGCAGTCATATAGAACCTGCAATGCATGGTGAGGCCTTGTACCTGAATAAGTCTACAGAAAACATTCAAGTTTAATACAAATTTAATTAAAACTTAAAAAGATACAATAATGCATCATTTCATTGTTTGAAGTTTTCAGGAGGAAATGAAATTCAGAGCTTGTAAATGATTCAGTATCCTCTGTCATAAACAAGACATGGATAGAAGAGTCACGTATTTGTAGAAGAATTAACAGCAAGTGTAAGGTGCTTCTTTTGTGCTGTTACAAATTGGATTTTTTTTTTTCTTTGCCTGGAGAAGCCAGACTTAACAACAGACTACTCTTAAAGAGAGAATTGCTGAACACCAAGGCCATGTTTTTGAAAACTAACTATAAAAAGAATAGAGATGTATGCTTGGCATTTTGAATCAGTTATCAGTGAATTCCTGTTATGCCATTCAGAATAGAGGCCCTAAAGTCAAGGTCTATTCTTCATATATTCACTGCTTTTAGCAGTCTTGGCCTTGGACATCTATGAAAGATTTAATTATCGCAAAATATAATTTTGTAGCAGATAAAGATCTTCATTTTATTAAAGTTGACAGAAAATGAGGACTAATTTTACTCTAAAGTAGTGATAATATCCTTAGTTGTGTGCTTAGTAATTATTAGTAGATTCAAATTTGTATCAGCATTGGTCAGTCTTCTATATTAAAAAAGTGTACTCATATACATTCAGTACATGCAAGAAATTGGAAGTTTGTGTAAATGTAAAACATTACTATTTAGGGTGGGAAGGAAAAAGAGGCAGTTCTGAATAAAATATATACAATATATGACTAAGAATATAAATTATAATATACTTTTAAATAATGCTAAACAATTAGAGAAAAACAGTCAGAAATATAATGGATAAAGTATATATGTCCAAATACAAGATGTTTTATTGGTAGTCAAAAAATATTTGAAGTTGTTTTAAAAAGATCATTTATTTTGGCTACTGATTTGTATTGATGTTTCTGCAGCGAAAGTCCTTTGAATTTTGCTCTGGGTATTCAAATAAAGATTGTGGCTTATAGAATAGTAATTGCACTCTCAAATCTTTACACTATGCACTGATAAATGAAACCTTTGTAAATAATCTGTTGAACATTAAGTCAGAGTTCTGTAAATATTTTTTGAGTATGCAGTCTTTATGTTACTGGATAATACAGTTTCATAATTCAGAGTAATATTTGCTGAAAATAAGTAATTTTCTGGGGGAATTTGGTTTTGTTCAGTTTTTCCATCATGGAAGAAATATGTATCGTACATTTTATTTTAAGAGTTATAGTGTCAGGAAAATAAAGATTAAAAATACTTGCTGAAGAGAAAGGCCATATCTGCCTTGTATTTTGATTTCGGGTTTTTGACAATCAAATAAAGACTGTGGCTAATAGGATGATGATTACACCCAGAAGTCTTTATAATCATACACCGACAAATAGAAGCGTCTGTATCTTTACACCCAGCTTCACACTCAGTGTCACCAAGTTTGCAGCTTGCTGGTGCAATAGGTGCATATGTGTGTGTGTGTGTGTGTGTGTGTGTGTGTGTGTGTGTGTGTGTATATATTCTTTCACTTTAAGTAAACTTTAAAATTAATTCCTGGTCTGTACATAAAAACTGGGAATTTTAAAACATTGACATGATGATAAAAATATTTCAGAGCTTGGTGTTTTTACTCAGTACACAACAGTATATGATTTCCCAATACTTATTAGTTGTTAAGATGCCAATGAAAATTAAGAAAAATTTAGCATCTTTGAAACAAATAAAACTTTATTAAAAAATAATTAGATGTCAATTGTTGCTTGACGTGAATTAAAGAGTCATGGAAATTGAAGAGATAGAATAGATTGGAGATTAATGAAGTGTAACTGGATCATAAATAAACATCATTATTTGTTCAGTAGAATATTACTTTAAAAGTCATGAATGTTTAAAGGAAAGTACAATGTCCCTCTTTTTTCAGTTGATGTTTTGTATATAAGTGTAAATATTCATGAATGGCGAGTATCAGTCCAGTTTATCTGTGTGACTAAATTTTCATATATCTGGCCACTTAGTGTTCATTGGATCATGCTTTTGAATATGAATTCTCCACTATCGCAAATGTACTGTGGATCTGACCCAGATCATGAATATTCACACACACGCAACTGATCTTTCTGAAAGTAATCGCATCCATAAAGATGAAGATCTTGTTCCTTCTCATTACCGGGTTGCCCAGCCCAGAACAGCTTTACAATCCTTTTATTTTTGCTTTCCTTTTTTTTTTTTTAGTAGATGATACAAAGTTTAAAATGATGCTTTGAATCTTTCTTGTTGGAAGTTCTTTTTTTCTTTTAACTTTGTAGAAGCTTGTGCACAATTTAGCTATGATTGTATTTGCTTGGTTTGTTTGCTGTGGTCACAGAAAAGAAGAAGGTAGAGCAGTATCTCCAGTTTTTACCTAGCACATTTCTGCTGGTTTGCCTTGATGGGAGATGCTCACATGCACTGTACTCATGTGCTGATATGCTGGAAGCATGATGTATATTTTGCACATAAAGAAAAAATGCATGAAGTTATCTATACCTGTTGTGTACAGGAATACTATATTGAGTGCCAATTACTCTTTTAATGTGTTAGATGTATAATGCTCTGAATATGGAAGCCCATACTAATAACTGTGTACTATTTTACCTCACGTTACATTCCATGTTATAATGGTTCCTCTTTCATGGTGTGAATGACATATATTTGGAAAACCTAGTCAAGATCAGTCAGTAGTTATAAACACATATCAAAGTCAATCACCTGGCTTCTATTAACACATACTCTAGTTATTGATTGAATAACTAGGAAAACAAAACTGAAGTCAAAGCTATTGATCATAAAGATAATGATAAAGTATCAACTAGTTCCTGTTTTCTAACACTGATATTGTCAGGCATCTGAGTAACTTTTTCAACTATATTTTTGTTGTGAAAACACAATTCATAAGCTGAGGTCAATGACAAACTTTTATTTATTTAACTCTAGTTAAATTTATGTTAGTATACCACAGAGAATGATCAGTAGTTGAGGGCTGTCATCTTTAAGCTCCATACTAAGGTGTCTGTGGGCTTCCTTAGAACTGTCTCAGAGGATAAGCTGGGATATCACTCAACCGTCCTTCTGTTTTATGTCTCAGGATGGCTCATGGTCGTTTGCAACTGGAAGTGATTTTGCCCCCAGGACAAAATCTGGAGACATAGTCTGAAGCCATCTTTGTTTATCACACGTGGTGGACTAGTATTGCTATCTAGTCCTGAGCAATTAGAAATGTTACTAAATCCTACAATGCATAGTTTAGCAAAGAATTGCTCAGTCCAAAATGTCAATAGGCTACCACCACGTAAGATTTGGCTTGAAGAAATAATTCTATGTCTAAAAGTTTTCAAAAACGATGAAATTAGAATGTTTTTCTAGATATAGAGCAATGAAAATGTGTAATATTATTTTGTAAATAAATGAAGTTAGATTCAATTTTTAAATTATAAGATTTTAATGAATTGATTTTTTTTCTCTTTTGTTAGCGACAATAGTGTTAAATGAACTCAACTGGACAAGTGCCTTAGATGAAGTTTTCAAAAAAAACCGAGATGAAGACCCTACATTGCTGTGGCAGGTGTTTGGCAGTGCCACTGGCCTGGCCCGGTATTATCCAGGTGAGTGCTTGGATTATTGTTTATTGATAATTCAGTAATTATTATCAGAAAAAAATTTAAGTGGAAGCTTCATTGTTTGTTGTGAACTTTGAATCTCCTCCAATTTTAACAATTGTTTTATTGAAAACACTTTAAATGAAATGTCTATTGATATTTTTAACTTCTCCACCATTTGAACAAACTGATAAACACATAATGCATTTTCTTTCTCAAAGGCATGACCTGAATTATCAGATACATGCTAGGCAATTTGACTTTCAGTGGCCACAATATGCCTTTAAATGAGAATTCTTTTTTGATACTTGGGTTTTCTAAATATGTTAAACTGATTTAATTAAAAAGCAAAATGTCACAGAAATAAAAAGCAGTGAAATAAAGGCTAATATCTAGCTTTGTATCATATAGCAACAAATAAAATATCTTGGCTTCATCAGAATGAATAGTACTCTAATTGGGTAAAAACTTTGTAACTTCTGTGTGGTTGCAAATGCCAGATGGTAACATCAGTAATTATTTTTTGCAGAAATCCTGTGCAGTAGGAAAGGCCAAGTTTGTATTAAATATTGAGAAAATAATAAAACACTAATTGTAATATTTGCCATCAGAAAAAAATGATCACATAGGTTGTTATCTGAATAGTGGAATTTTTCCCTTATAGAAATAATTTTCATTATAATGGAACATTTCTAAAACTCTTGTCATTTTGTTAAAACGTTAAGTAATATGTATCAGGAGATACAAAATTTTAGTATATAAGGTAATAAAAAAATGCAATACTCTTCGTGGACATAATAAACTGGACATAGCAAGCCTTAAAATTACATCTGCCCTTATAAAATATTTTCAAGTACAATTTTGAGATATAGAATTTAGATACCTGATATTCTATCCAGTAATATACAAATATAAGAATACATTTATTGGTAACTAATAGCACTATGTAGATTTCAATCTTTAAAAATACTACTTTAGTACAAAAATTCCACATATAAAAAGTTAAGGGAAAGGAGGAACAGGATAAGTGAGAGAAAATTAGCATAATAATGAGAAATTGAGTCCAGGACCATAGAGAAATGATGATGCAGAGACAGGCAAAGAAGTGTTTTAAGAAAGAAACAGGGTGAGGAGAGGAAGAGAAGTGTGCATATGAAAGAGAAATAAGGTAAGACACCCAAAAAACTAGATAGGATTTGTTGCCCTCGATGCAGAGAAATTAATGCAGATACTTTAAAGCCACAGAGGCCAATGGGAGAAGGGGACCAGGAACTAGACAAAAGGTTAGTTCAAGAAGAATTAATTTAGAAGGTAACACGCATGTACAGGAAAGCAATGCAAGTCAACTCCCTGTATAGCTATCCTTATCTCAACTAGCAAAATCCCTTGGTCCTTCCTATTATTGCTTATACTCTCTCTTCAACAAAATTAGAGAAAAGGGCAAAATAGTTTCTGCCTGGTAGCGAGGGGGTGGTGGGGAGAGGGAGAGAGAGAGGGTGGAGGGGTAAGGGAGGGGACATGGGGGGTGGGGAAGGGGTAGAAATGACCCAAACATTGTATGCACATATGAATAAAAGAAAACAAAAATAATAAAACAACAATGGTTACCAAAAAAAAGAGAGAGGGAAATAAGATGGGGATCCAGAGGTGGAAGACTTTTCAGTGATGCTTATTTTTATAAATAGCAGTTTACTTTTTAACTCATAAATCATGTTCTATAATTCTTTTAAATATTAAGTGAGAGATTATAACTTTAATTTTTTTCAACCATAACCCGATATTTTCAAATGTATTGCCATTTTTTCACTTCATCATGGAAAAGATCTACAGATGCTTAATTCAGCTGAATACATATGGTCCTCTCAGAACATGGAAGCAAGCTTGTGCCCAACCATAAGACCTCATTTTGAGTAAAGGATGTGGCAGATAAACTGACTCACCAGAAGACTGTCAGGCTGAATTCACTCACCTGTTTAGGAAGCTCTTTAAATTGGTCCTCTTGACTGCAGAGAATATATTTCATGCAATTTCTGTTTTTGTGATTCTGTTGCTATGCTGGTATTTACTATAGTAATGATGTAAATAGAACCAAGTGTTCTTAGTAAAGTCATTAAGACATGTTATCATTTCAAAAACGGAAAATATGTTTTTGTTTATGCTAAGGCACATTTTCAACATTTAACATTTTAAACAAGTCTAAAAGTTTTTAGATGAAGTAATTTAAAAAAAATTCTCAATAGACCATCTTACCTCTCTAATTTTCCCATTTTGATGCAAACTAAACTAACATAGAGGAACTCATCCTTGTTTCCTTTCTATTAAATCAAAGATTAAAAAGTCTTTAAATGCCACGTATTAATGAACAGAAACAGAATACTAAACATGCTATTTTACTTAATTGGATTTTCGCATATCAGATTTAGCCTTCTTGTGAGGATCTCATTTCTAGCATGGAGACCTCATGTGAGTCTCTTGAACTTTCTGCATCCTACTCATCAAATCTGAAAAGAGAGGAACACTAATAATTCATTAGTTTCACCTCTGAGTGTGATTGTGATCAGTAAGATAGCATGATGAAAGTTGTTTGAAAGTACAAAACAGAAGGTATTTCTGCAACAGTATATATCAACTAGAATAACTCATCTACATTTTGCATTCACTTGATCTAAGACAATGAAGAACACACATGAGGTTACAGTCAGTTGACCAGGAAGCTGAACTAGAAACATGGAAGGAGATATAAACATGGCTAAGAAATAATACTAGGCATTGATGCCACATGGTAGGGTTGGCTTATAACCTTACTTAGGTCATTTCTATGTAAGGTTGCCAGAAAAAAATAAAGCATGTCTAGTTAAATTGGAATCTCAGATAAACAATGAAGAAGTATTTAGTATAAATTTATCTTGTGCAATACTTGGGATGAATGTTTGCTTCTAAAGAGGTATTTGTTTTGTATTAAAATTCAGATTTAAATGGTTGTCCTGTATTTCTTTTTGAGTATCTGCCAACACTCTCTCAAGTTCTCTGTGTCTACATTTTTAACATGGGAATGTAACCTTCCCATTACTATACAAAATTGTGGTTTTGATCAAGCATTCATCCAAATGTAGGCTTTAATCTTTTTCTTTCCCTAATTCTGTAAACTACCTATTTTTATTTTATTTTCCCAAGAAAATTCATGCCACAGAATTGCTAAAAATAAAATGTTTTGAGGAAACTAGAATTCTCTGATTCACAACAGAGTCTAAAAAATATTCTAGTTTATTGTTAAGAGGCTGCTTTTATGTGTTGGAACCAGATGGCCAGAATAAAAATCTCACCTCCAACACCTCTTGAGTGATGACTTTTAGAAAGCCTCCCTGACCTCAGCTGATTTAACAAGAAGGATTACCATGGTTAAATTATAGAATTGTTAAGAAAATAAACAGAACTAAATATATTTCTAACATTCTCCAGATGTATGGGAAAGTCAGGGAGGGTTGGCCACCCACATGATTTTCATTAATCAGGTTATTTAAAATAGAAGGAAATACTGCCTTTCAATAAGGAAGTCTCTAGGGCTGACATGATATAAAGGCACTTTGATAGTTAGTGGAAATTTGAATTTCCTATCCTTCAGTCCTGAGTTCTTTCCTTTTATGCTCTTAATTGATTTGTATGAATTAACTTTAAAGCTATTAAAAGTGCCTTCATAGCTGTCAACTGTCTGAATTCTTAGGTATTGTATTGTAAGAAACTATAGGTACAGATTATCCCACCCATTAGTTTCTCCTGAAATTGTAAGAATTACTGTAGTAATTAGAATTGTTAATTAGAGGAGGGAAGGGGGGGAGGGGGGGAGGGGAGCAGGGTGGAGAAATGACCCAAACAATGTATGCACATGTGAATAAATAAACAAAAAAAAATTAAAAATAAAATAAATATGTCCTCAAAAAAAAAGAATTGTTAATTAGGAATCAGTGGCTCCTTGGAATGCCAATGTAAGCAGCACTTACTCTTTTTAGATAATTAATTGTATTCATAATCACAAAGAAAAAAAAGCAAAACTATTTTCTATGATATTTACTGTTTTATTAATCATTTTTCTTCCTCTACCCTAACCATTTGTTCATTGCAAAACCATGGATTTCAAAAAGAGACCTAGTATATGTTACAATAATGTTAACTAGATGTCTGGAGACATTTCCTTGTATCTATCTGCTAGAATTCTGCTGGAATAAAATGCAGTAGAACCTGTGTACAAATATATGGAGTGATACTTGTTTTCTATATGGGTAGCCAATTCTTAAATTGTGTAACTCTTTGTAAAATATAAGTTAAGAATGTTTTAAATGGCAAGTGGCAAATAGCTTATAACAAAAAATTCCACAGAATACTTTTTAGTTTAATCATTAAAGAGTCATTTGGTAGATGGAATAATAGTAGAGCCTCAACATTTATGGAATTTCTAAAAATAGTGTTATTAATGATACATTCTCTTAAAAAATGCCTGATTTTTTATTTGGATATTTGTGAATGAACACATGCTTCAACTATAAATACATTTAGCACCTTATCTGTATAAACATCTTTGAATTGAAGTAATTACTACTTTTTATGCAAATTCTTATTAAAATCCAATGTGTCTGTTAGAACTGTTTTTACTTACCAGTTATAGAAAATCCCAAATTATGATTGTAACATTATGGAAGTTGACTTTTTACTCAAGTGAACCAGTGATGCATAGACTGGGACTGATAGGGACGCTTCCCAGAAAGGAGACCACAATCCATTTCATTTCTCTGTCATCTTCTGAGTAAGGCTTCTGCCTCAAGGCTCAGCCATTGTTATTTGTACTCTTTCTTAAAGGACAAAGAACTGCCTCTTCCTTTTCTAAGGGAATAACCAAAGTCACACAAAAGCATTTCTTATGTGACATTGGGTAGAATTTAGTGTGTCCATGGTCACAGTTTCCTTTAATGTGACAATGGATCCAGTTAAAAAGCAGAGAGGAGAGGAGATATTGGAGAGAATGAGCATCTCTGCCTTGGGTACTGTGTATCGCTCTGTGTTTTACAAAATGTTGCTTCTATGTCCCTGAAAATTTTATTCTAAGTGTCGAAAGTTACACATCTTCAAATTTATATTGCATTACAGATTGTTAAATGACTAGGTGCCAAATAATTTAGACAAACTGCAGTGATAGACTTCTTATGAAAGTAGTGAAAAAGAAAAGGCAATTATGGAATAGAGTCATGGGAGTATTTTATGAACCATGGATTAAAAAATTAAGTCACTGAAGAAAATAAGTCAAAACCCTTCTGGAGAGAAGGTATAATGTAAAAAGACAACGAGTTGAGCCAGTAGACGCTATTGAGCCATTGTTTGTTCTGGAACAAGAGAAACTTATGTCAAAAAGCCTTTTTTTTTGAAACAGGGTCTCACCAAGTAGCCCCAAGTGGCCTCAAACTTGAGATTCTCCTCCCTCAGCCTTGTTAGTAATGGAGTTAGAGGCTTCATGGAGATATTTGACCATGAGGTATTGGCCAGAAAATAGGATGGGATTATAAAGATGTGAACAATGGACAAAATAGGATTAAAAAAGAAGAATCCTTGAATAGAAAAGATTAGTACACCAGAGACTTCAGAAAAACAATTAGTGTAACTTGGTTATAATTTTTATTTGGACTGGATAATCAGAATGTTGGGGCTATTTGCTGAAATTAAATATCAGCAGCATTTTTATTTGGGGAGTAAAGTGGTGAGTTCAATTTAGAACAGTAACATTTGGAGTTGGTTGTGTTGGCAGGAAAGTACAAATAACTCTATTTACACCCAAGCCCTGGTTTATAGTCTGAATTATGTGTATTGCTTTGTTGCATTGTGTGGGGAATATTTTATTTTGAAGTTCTTAAATAATCTGTGATACAGTAGCCTCAATTTTATTGCCTTGTATAACTTCCTTTCCTATTTGAAGCTGTCTTAATTTTCACATGTGCTTAGATTACAATCAACTATGGATCCTGTCATAGTTAAATTGACTAAATGATTTCCCTCACTGTTCACAGGTTAGGGTAGTTAGATAGTAATATGAACATTAGGAGATACTTGTAATTCCACTGGGGATAATAACCCTGTGAATAAATATCAGTATTGCTAAAAACTATATCTGGTTTAATTTCTAAAATAGCTCTCACTCTGTTCCTTTTCTTTCCATACTTTATGTTACTTCTTTTCAGATGCATACAGTCATCTTGTATGTGCAATTCACTTTATATTCAGTAGGTTTGATTAAGACAACTTTTTAAAAATTTAGATGTGTCATGCACTTACTTGGGCACACTAAAATGTAATCTTCTTAAAGAAATATATTTGCATCATCATCTAAGAAGATTTATTAACTTATTAAATAGGAAACATGTTTATGTACAATCTCAATTATAGAAATATTTAATCATTATCATCCAGTTGGGATTTATTGCTTCTAAAAATGGGGACCTGTTCCACTGCCGAGTATACATTCTTCTCTAACTCGCACATATCTAACATTATTTGCCAAATAAATCCTTCCCGTCACATCATGAAACTTACTGTGCTCGTGCTTATTTCTAAGTCACCTAATGACTACCGATGAGCCATCTAAATGATTAAATGTTTGCGTACCATTTACTTTGCTGAATATTCCATTTCACCACACAACTTGTCCTTGTTGAAAATATCCATCTATGTTATGTGAAAATGTTTTCTGTGGTCATCTGGCAACTGTAGAATTGCCAACAAACCACATAAAAGGGAGAAGTATGATGATTAATCCTTAGCCATAGTACTATATATCTGTGTATCCATTCCTGTCACTTGCTTATCTGTAAAAAGTAAGATAAACCTTCTTGAAATATTACATTGGAAATCCCGATGTTACTCTTCAGCCAACTGCATACTGACATTATCTGAACATACTGAACATTGAGTCTTATTACTCAAAAACAAAATTAAAATTCAGAATTATTTAAGTCAATATAGTGAAGTCTAGACAAAGGAAGAAAGATAAGGCAAAACTATTTCTGAAGAAACTGAGAAATCCAGAAGATTCAAATATTAGTAAGAATTTTCTCTGCAGTAGCTCACAGGATGCAACAAAAAAAAAGTCTAAACATATTAAAATGCAATATCAAAAGAGATCTAATAAAATTATTATAAAGCTATCTGGAGTACAATTAGATTATTAGCTCTCTGGTAAAACTATACAAGCTCACATTGTGGACCTAATGACATCTGACTCCCTGACTCTGCCCTATATACCATCAAGATTCTATCTCAATCTTTATAGCTACAGTTTTGCCTCTCACTACACAGTTCAACCTTCACTGCCCAGTGTAGCCTGTTTAACCTTTCACTTCATTTTTCCCTATCCTTTCTTTTCATAACTCTGTGTGCCTTGTTCTTAAAGCCCATCTCTAGTCATGTGTACCTTATCAGTGATTCAAAATGGAATGTAGCCATCATCTTCCACATGAAGACACCACCTTTCATAGGGAGGCTTTGCCAAGAGCTATCTTATTCATTTTGTTCTCTTGGAGAATTTTGCTATGATCTGTATACTACAACAGCTATCTAATTTTATCTTCTTTCTGAAATTATTTCGGTTATACCCTTTTTCAAACAATTGCAATGTGTGCAGCTGCAGGTGGAGATAACTCATCCCATATTTAGGTTCTCTATAATACCTAACATAGTCTTGCTTATAGTGGATAATAGCTATTTATTAATCAAGCTGGATACATAAGTCAAGATCATAGTCAGTAGAGTTGAAATGAAGTGTCAGAGTAAAGTTTTACGCAATTCAATTCCTCTGACAAACCAAGTATCTTTGCATACTTTTTTCCCAACATATAAAAAACATCTCCTCCCTATATATGGTGCAAAATCCCAACAGATTAGTACATACAGCTCAAAGTTCAGGCCCTCTGGAGCATGTGCAACTTTCTCCATCATGCAATTTGACTTTTCCTAACTTCCCTTCTTACCATGCTGCATAAGTCTGATTATCTTATCTATTTTTTCAATGTCTACCTGCATTGTATAATATATAATGCATGCATCTTTTGGATAACTACAATTAAAAACTCCCCTTTGGAAACAGAGTAAGATATACAGAGCCCAAATTCTGCTTTAGGAGTCAAACAATTAAGATTGTTTCTGCAGACTAGGTTTATAGTTTCTTTAGTAATATAAGCAACATAAATAACAATGCCTAGTTGACTTCTAGTTATTTTCTTTTAGTGAATTTCTCTGAAAGCAATGCTAGTCCTAAATTTTATCTTAAAGGAATTGTTAAATCTGACATTTTTATGTCTGAACTAGTTTCTGAATTTAGGCCATTCTCACATCCCTCATCTCACAGGTAGCTTACTTAATGATATTACCTAGTAAGGAAAACTTGATGTTGTAATAAATAGTGGCTATTACTGATTTTTTAATTGTCCATCTCTATCTGTGTATGTTACTTACTTTTGGTTGTTGTGACAAAATACCTCGGAAAACAACTTAAGAGAGGAAAGATTTATTCTGCCTCATGGTTTCAGTCCATGGTCACTTGGCTCCCTTGCTCTTGACCCATATGTGGTAAGGCAGAACATTATGGCAGGGAACATGGGTGGTGTAAAGTGGCTGACTTCCTGGTGGACAGAAGGCAGAGAGACACAGGGACCTAGTTCTTTCAGTTAGGCGTCACCTCTGAAAGTTTCCACAGTTTTGCAATTAATTCATTGATTAGGTCAGAGCCTTTATGGGGCAATTACCTTTTAATGATTGGATCTACCAGCTGAGGACAAGCTGGAGAAAACTTTCAACACAAGAGCCTTCTACAGTGACAATTCATGTCCAACCATAACACTGTGGCAGAGGTTGCCAGCTGCATACAACATTCTGTCCTCTCATTTCATTGTGAAATTCCTTTTGGAAATGACTTCTTGACCACGGACCACATTTGTCAAACCTCTGTTCTGTCTGTGTAGGACCAGACAGTATCAGGGGATACTGATCTCATTAGTGATCAGTATCCCCTTTAATGATGGCTTTCAGAAGTAAGATGCCCACATCGTCAGCTGTTTCTGTTCCTGTTGGCAATAATGGCGCCGATAGGTTTCAGTTCTTACTGCACCCTTAAGCTTCTGTTTTCCAGGGTCACAGTTCTGCCTCAAGTCTAGCTTGAACCCTCCTTCTGCCCCAACCTCCAATCAGCATGAACCATAAGATCCTAACCAATCAGATCATGCTGAGTCCCACTGAGGGGTATTTAAGCCCCTGCCCCTCTCTCCCTCTCTCTCTTGGCTCTCTCTGCTCTCTTCCTCTCCCACCCAGCAATAAAGAATCTCTTGGCCAGATCACTCTTCTCCACGTGGTCACTTTGGGGCCTTATATTTCCTTACAGTTCCTCTTTTCTGCCATCCTAAAATCCTGTGGGAAAACTAAAGGTACATCTAAAATGAGTATAACATTTCACTTTTTCTAGGGATTTGAAAGCTCTGATTCTTTTCAAGACATGTAGTTTGACTGTGAATGATAACAAAACTTGATTTTTCCAGGGAACTGCAGTATGTAGTTATTATCCCTTCCACTATTTGATCTGCCATAGTTTTGAGCTTATATAAATAATGTTCCACTTAAATACCACATTGTGATTTTACTTGTTAATTACTAATATTACAGAAGAAATTATATTGTTTAATTTTACTATACTATAAGTATCTTAATTTAGCCCAATCATAGCTTTTACTAAAAAGTAAATATCTAAGAAAAGTTATTTTTGATTATTAATATTTTAACATATAACCCACCTAAGATTTATAAATGATATTAAAATTTAATGTGTTAGCTCATAATTTAAATTATAGACTTTTAATTTTTTCTATATTTAAAGAAAGATATAATTTTTATAGAGTATAGTAATTCATGTTGATTAATTTCATTTGGCAATTATACTAGTGAAAACAAATCCTAGATGAATGTGCTCTCTGTAAAGAATTAGGAAATCTAATTTTCAAATATCTTTCAGATTCCAGTTTCACTAAATCATTTATCAAAGTCATTGCAGACCAGTTTCAATTTATGGTTGCTGCTATAGTATTAGCAGGGGTAGTCAATCTCACATCTCTCACCTCCTTCTTACATTAGTATCAATCTTGGTCTAAACAGTGAAGTGAAAAAAACAAAACAAAACACATAGTATTTTCAACCAAGGAAAATACTATTGTTTCAATGGTGAATTATTAACTGTAACAGGGACTGGCAAATGAGTAATTGGCAAGAATCACAGATACATCTGAATAATATGTGAACACCAGATATGATATTAAGTGATCTAATATGTAGTAACCACCTCTAAGAGATAGAGATAGGACATGGTCATGGCCCCCCAAGGCAAAGAAGTCACTGTGGTGCCACTTTGGTGGGATTGGCTGGAAATTCAACCTCTGGGATTCCAAGTGTCATACTGCAAGCTCTTCAAAATGCTTAGGGCTACTGCTGGCTATTAGGAGCCTGGGGAAGTCATCCAATCTGCAGAATCACAAGGAAACTGAGGCAACTAACGTAGCAGGAGCTGAGTTCCAAATAACATGTACAATGCAGGAGATAGACACCAGTGGAGCTGCACATGTTGAAAGCACATGTGAGCTAACAAACCAGAACCAAGAAGCAAAGAGTCTTTTCTTATTCAGCATCTTGCATCATCTTCTGACAAAACTTGAAATTGTGCCAGCTGTTAAAAGTATTTTAAGGTCACAGATCCATTTTCAGAGAGTGAACGAAAGGGTGCATTTGGAGTTAAGAGGCAATTAAACAAAAAGCAAGCATTGCATAGAATAAAATTAGAATAATTTAGAAAATTATTTATTATTAAAAAATTAATTTGGGGAGTTAGATACTATAGAGTAATGGTTAAAAATGAAATAATATGTCTACCAGCATATTTGTTGCTTAATTCTAGTGCTACAAAAGAAAAAAATGATATTTTATTTCTCTGGGACTCAGTGTCTGCAAATTGAATGAATTAAGAAAAAAAAAAGTAAATTTGCCATACCAGTTAGGTTGACTATGTCAGTAATTGGATCTGGGGGAGTGCTATATTTAGACTTACTGTTTCATGTAAATGTCATTAGTCATTTAACGTGAATAAATCATTTTATAATATTGCCACTAATAGGAAAGAAATTTCACAGTCAAGGAGGGACTTAGTTGTATATATTTTTGACATAACTTAATTGGTCAAATTATCCTAGTTGGCTAATAAACATGACTCTCAGTAAATGTTCTTCATAGTTTCCATAGCTCCTCAATAAAGAAAATGGTAAAATAGATTGTGGTGCATAAGTCATGTGAATTTTCTCAAGAGTCTTATGCTAAATATGTTCAAGGGAAGGAACTTCTTCAGCATAAAATTATCATCCAGTTCATCAGAATTTATTTTTCTCCACTTGGTCTAAGCTGTACATGGGAGTAAAGTTTTGTAGGGCAATTTAATTAAAATAAGTGGAGATTTAATTAGAATAGTATAAATTAATTGCATTTTAAAACCAATGCAATTAAACTAAGAGTTTTTTTTTTTCTGACTACTGCAAAATGATAAAGGCCATGAAACTAACACATTGTATTTGGATTATTTCATGTCATTCAAATAAATTTGAGGAAAAACCATTTTTATACAGTTATTTTAATTATAGTTTAACCTTTTATTATAATCTCAATATTGATTGGCCATTATGAAATATATATATATGAATATGAAAATTTAAAATTATGCCATTTTAAGAATAACAATCTAAGAATAACAGTCTTATATAGATCAAGATAGTATCACATTGAATAGAAATATAAGGATTAAATAATTGAAAGCATGATTTCCATTAATGACACATAAATTTTCTGCCAAGGTAGATTTTCTGTTCAAAACGAAAAAAGAAAATGTGTGCCATTGTAAAACATGGCAGAACATACCAGTGAACGCCTGTAAGACCCCTATGTCTGAAGGTTAATTCTGGAATGATGTGAAAAAGAGAATTGACTTGTGTTAATTTTTTTGTACTGCTGTTGTTTTCTGCTTTAAAAAATGGAAAATATTGAGGCATAAAGATGGTGTGTCTTATTTGAACGTTTGTGTAGATAAGTAGAATTTTGTGTCTATGCCATTTTGTAGCTTTTTTTTTTAAACTCTACATTATTTTTGTACTTTAGATTATTTTTGTAGCACATATCTAATATCTTGGTTTATTTTTTTCTTAGCTTCTCCATGGGTTGATAATAGTAGAACTCCAAACAAGATTGACCTCTATGATGTTCGCAGAAGACCATGGTATGAATTTGTAGCTCTCCTTAAAGAAGAGATAGACAAAAGGAAGCTATATTCTTTGGTTAAATTGTTGGAGGGGGTAATCATTCTGTTATTAGGATGAACATTATCTCTTTATCAAAAGTATTGTGGTACTTTAAAAAATAAATTATAATTAAAGGTAAATGAAAGTGATGAGTTCAAGTGGGGAATGATGAAAAGTAGTGCTGAAATGATTAATCAAATTTATTTCAGATTGACTACAGTAAATTTTATATTCAATTTCAGCTCCAAATCTCTTTTAGCTGCCTGGAATTTTTGTTGATGGGCTCCCAGTTCGGAGTATAACTTTAATAGAGAGATGACACAGAGTAGGAGATAGTTTGCCTCTGGTGATGAGCTAATGAGATTTGCCCCAAGGTAAGAGCTGCCCCTAGTTACACTCAGATAGCTCAGGTTTTATTTTCCAAAAACAAGTTGTATTTGTCCCTCACTATTAAAGCAACTCATTCTCCTAATACAAAACTCAAAAAATATACTGATAATCCATAATTGAATTCACCAGAAACAAATATCAATTTCAGAGGGTTTTTTTACTATTAATTGTTTTGAGTTTTAAACAATATACTTAATATGTGAATATATCTTTTTTAGTAACATAGTACTTTCTGCCCTGCTCTGTTTCTTATCACTACCTTTGAGTATATGTTCATAAGAAGAGAAACTAAACATCATTTAAAAAGAAGACTATCTGGTAACTTATTTAAGAAGAAATTCCCTACTATTGGTTAGATTATTTCTAACTTTCTGCTAAGTTTCAGACAAATTCTAAGCAGCTTAATGTTTGCCTCCCAGGACTTGTACTGAAGGCTTTCAAATGTCCTAAGTGTAACAGCAAATTACACAAACACCAATTATTTATAATAGTGACTGATACACATATTGTTCTTGACAGTATTTCAACAGTGTGTCCCTCTGGAGCCATAGGTTATGGGATGGAAGCACCAGACCAATTTATCACATAGAATTCAGGAATTGGTCATTTGGGAGGAAGCTCAGGAGAGAGGGGCCAGCTATTAGAAGCAGACAGTACCCTATCCTACCCTTCCCAATTCTCAATAGACACATGCCAGGGCCAGTAGTGTTAAGACACTAGGCATGAACTTGGTTTGTCTTCCACACAAATACACCTGTAGCTCTGCTACTGTACCTTCTTCCAGAGAAACAAGTCCAATGCAGGTTATAAACTTTTAACTGCCTTCTCAACACAGGAATCCTGAGTAGAGAGCAACTGTACACAGGCTGTTGAAAACAAATTGATCGGTTATCCAGCAGAGATCTGAGAAGCTAGATTGAGAGTGATAGAAAAGAGGCCTCAGAGAGAAGTGGAAAGTTGAGTTCAGGTGCAGGAACTATCAGAGAAAGCAGGTCTTCAGTTCCCTGTCAGTCTATAGCCAGGCAGGCAGTATGAGCTTTTTGGGTTGATCAAATCATTTGCATAAAACTCTAGAGTCTCATTAAAATGCAGAGGTTCTGATTCTGTAGGGGTGTGTTTGAATTTGGGAAATAACTATTTGAACTGATTCTCTGGGTGATTCTTAGAAAATAAAGTTTTGAGAGCTACCACTTGAAATTCTTGGTAACAACGTTATTTATTGCATGTTTTTTTAGTTACCTTATAGATAGCTTTTTTCTTATCTCAGAGATCTATAAATATAAATACAACAAATATTAATGTTTTCTATATTGCAAGATAAAAAATATTTCTGTGGTATTTTTTTCAGGTATATCCAAGGAGCTGCATCTCCTAAAGACATGCTTATTCTGGTTGATGTGTGAGTAGTTAAATATTACCTATTTCTATCCTGAGAATATGAAAGTATTTATAGACAGTAATGTGTTGGGAAGAATTGTATGACAAATTGAAAAAAAAAAAATAAAGAATCATTATGGTACTTTTATATCCAGACAGAAAAGCCATCTGAAGAGATAAGAAACCCAGCAAAGAACAACATCGTTTATGTCTGGGTCTGACTGGAAAATTATGGCGTGGTTCTAAAGTCTGAGGATTTAGAAAAGCTTTTATTTGCTTCCAATGTTTTCATTAGACTTTGAACAATATCAAAGTGCAGAATTGGCAAAAGTAAGCAGTTCGTGCTACAAAAAATAATAAAAATATAGAACAATTTCGTTGCCAATTAATCATGAATGATTCTATTAGTTTACACAAAGTAGGTAAATATTAAATATATCTAATGTTAGTACTGACGCTTTTTCAAGGGACATGTTGATCTATAAGAAAAATTTCCAGCAGTTTCTGTATTGGCTGTTTTGCCACATTGCTTCTAGTTAAGCAATCTGTGAGTGTCAGTGTGTCTGTGATACAGTAGTTGTAGCTAGTTGCCTAGAGATGAGACTTACAAATAAGGGAGGTTATGGAAGATCACAGAATGTGTACAGACAAGAAAATTAAAGACTAAGTTCTAGAAGCTATCTGCTTTAGAGTACAGAACAAGGCATTTTGTCACAAATCTATTATTATGGTTGTTATGCAACTTTTATAATTATTGTTTTAATCAAGTCAAACAGTAGGCTCCCTGAGATGGCAGCTGTGCCTATTAGCCTCTGTAGTCCTCACTTCTAGCTCCACCACTGAACTGGTATTTCAGACATATTTTCTGAATAAGTGCATATGTTGTCAGTATCCACATGTTTTCTTAATTGTCACTTGTCATGTAATTTTGATAATTTTAGTTAGAAATATGTACCGAGTGATATTGGTAGGAAAGACAGATTTCTTATACTTTCCACTACATCAAAAAAATCTTTTTGTACTGATTTTTTAAAAGACAAATTCATTATTTGAATATTACATAAATGACCAAGAATTAATACATATGCTATCTTTCCTTATGATTTTACTGATTAAATAACTGGTTAGTAATATGTGGGGACCCCCCCTTGTCTGTTCACAGGAGTGGAAGTGTTAGTGGGTTGACACTTAAACTGATTCGAACATCTGTCTCTGAAATGTTAGAAACTCTCTCAGATGATGACTTCGTGAACGTAGCTTCAGTAAGTATGAGATGACTAAATTCCCTGAATTATATCTGCAAACTCTATCTCACCCCAGCTTTAGATATTATATATTTTTATCTTAGATAGGCTGAGGTTTCTCTGATGCATTACAAGCTCTCTTACTGAGCTATCCTCTTAGTTACTGGTTCTCCTGTACTTCTATGCCAAGATCCCTTTTGCATTGCTAAGCTTTTACACCTGAGAGAAGTAATTGAAATAATGAATATGAATGAAAGCATTCTTCATGTTCTTCACTCAAAGAAACCTGGCTAAGTAATGTGATCACATTCCCTCAGTTAGGATATCTAGAAGTAGTGTCCTGGCAATACGATCAGATAGTAATTTTCTTTACCTTATAATTCTCCTTTGCACCCTGGAAGAATGTCCAGAGTGCATTGTGTTTTTACAAATATGCTTTTCTTAATAACACAAGAACCAATAAACACTTAAATGTGCTTGGAACCACCTTAGACATTCATACACATAGCTAGGAAGTACTGAACTGTGAAGTAAGTGAAATAAGTTAGTTGGTGTTACCACAAATCATTTTAACTCATAGATTTTAGGCAGAGAATTTTATGGGCATTTTCCTGATGGATATAACTTCACATTTGAAGTGATTATATCCATAGAATGTGAGTAGAGCAGGAGGAATTGTTACAGGTGACATTGTTTTGTCTTGAGCACATGAGAATGGATCTGTCTCTGAAATCACTTAGGAGGAAGAAGGTAAAGCAGTTGGTCTGTAATTGATTTTTCTCCCTTTTCTGAAGGATGTTATGGGGTGGGGAAAGAAAGGAGACCTAGTATAACTCCATATCAACAGAAGCTCCAGGTAGCTAGAACAGTATTAACTAAGAAGAAGAGAATTTATCCTTGAAGTGCTGTTGGTGATATAGTTATAGTAACTAGAACCTACTACCTATGATGCAGGATTTGCTGGAAAATGTCTTGCAGGTGATGTAATTTTCTGGGGGAATAAATTGGAGGTGTTTCATAATTTAAATAAATTCACAAGCAATCATGTAAAACTCTTGTTGAGATTTTATTTCATGTGGTCCAGAGGAATGTGTCCAACACAGAAAGAAAAGAAGTGGAGAGTCATTCATCTTCTGTGTCCAGAAATCTGCTTTCTGTGAACCTTACAAATTCTTTAATTTGTCTGTGCCCTTCATGTTATTTAGTAATGCTTGATATTGCATAAGATCTCTGATTCATGTTTGTCTGATTTTATAGTCTGATCCTATGTTGTTAATTTTCTTCTTACTTCAATAAAAGTAAAATGTAAGGCTTCCAATCAAATAAAATGTTTGGAAAAGATTTACATAAGTGTGATTTGTACATAAGTATATTAATTATAAAGCCATTGGAATCAATGCTAATGAAATACTATCTTTGGAATAGCAAAAGAGAAAGGCTCAGACACATTACATTTAGTGCAAATTTGCAAATCGAGGGAAATTTTATTCAAAACCAGAAGATATTAAATATTGCTAATGTCTCTGTCTGGCTTCTTCTAGAGGCTGAATCTCAGCTAGGGGTTCAAGTGTAACAGTTTATTTTGGAGGTGATCACAGGTGATATTACTAGTTAAAGGAGTGAGGAGTGATGCAGGAGGAAAGGAGGAAGCCAATTAAAAATCTTAGTTTAATGTAAGAAACTTAATACATTTGAGAAATTTTGAAAGCTGTGCAGAATATTCATTTCAGAATTATCCTGCCCCAAATCCAAAGGAGCCAGGGTGTTGGGTAGCATTCTTCTCCATGTGTGGGCAGAACAGACTCTGACCAGAAGAGGGTGCACTGAAACAGAAAGTTGTAGATGCTGGTTGTTAGGAGGGGCGGATGTATACTCTGTCTAATCAGTGGCTCTTAAAGATGGACACTGGTCACATTTTAAAGAAAAACCTCTATGTATGAAGGATGGTGGGCTTCTAAAGGTAGAATTAAATGTGCAATTACATGTTGCACATGTAAAGGAGGTCATAATTTATTTTCATATTTTCTCTCCTCTAATAACCTTCCTAGTTTCCCTGCATATTGGGCAACTCTTATGCTGGCAGATTGGTTGGTGAGATGATCCCAGTTTTTTCCTCAGAGGTCTATGAATCCATAGTTTCTGTTTCCACTTAAACCGTGGTTCTGCAATTGTCCATCCATAGTTACCACCAAACATGGGGGTGTTCGAATGAATCCTCTGAATTCCATGCATAGCACTTCCCTGCCCACATTATGCAGCTATGACTCTCATGATAATTTCCTTTTTTCCCCCATGATGGTCATGAGAAGCTCAAGCTACCCAGGTAGTAACTATTAATTTATATGTAGAGAAAATCCTTTCCAGCCCTTGTAAGAATATTACAACCCTCTCCCCCAACACACACACACTTGAAAAGCAAAACATATATTTCAGTAGAGACAGGAAGTTCAGATTTCCCAAGTGGATCATTCTAAGTTGGGATAACAGGAGACATTCCTACTTCTCCCCTTGGTTCCACATTAATGCATTCTATTTTCTGAAGGCACCAGTGAGGCAGAGGTAAGACTTGTTTTCTATCATTTGTCAGTTCTCTTTATGTAAATACATCATGGCCAGTTTCACGCCAGCAATGTAAGATCAGCTGGCCTTAAAAATTTCTGAAAATTTAACCATTGTTTTTTATGAGTGGGTATAAGCTGCTGTCAGTGTGTAGCACTGTTGTTCAAAGAACCAGTTTTCAAAATACATATGTATCCTAAATTGCACATATCTAAAGAAGACTGTCCCTTCTGGGCCCTGTTGGGTCACACCTGCAATCCTAGCTACTTCCATGATTGAGATTGGGAGGATTACAGTTCAAGACCAGCCTAGTCAAAATAGTTCATTAGACTCCATCTCCAAAATAACCAGAGCAAAAGACTGGAGTCTTGGCTCAGGTGGTAGAGTCCTGGCTTTGCAAGCACCAAACCAATTTCAAACCACAGTGCTACCAGAGAGAGAATGAGAGAGAAAAAGAGAGAGAGAGAGAGAGAGAGAGAGAGACTGCCCCAATGTTGTCAGGTGGACAGCTTCTTGTGAGGCAGCATATGGCAAGCTCAGTAGATTCTTCAGTCTTGTGTCCATTATTGGACTTCCTTTATGATAAAATGCATTGCTTCATTTGAGAAGATGTTATGTAGGATTCTATGATGATGAGTCAAGCAATATGCTTGCTTTGAGGATTACTGATATGAATAAGGCACTATGAAAACGAAAGAACCCCATCACTAGGATATGTGTCAATAACAAGAAAATAATTTTTATCCCTTCTCAAGAGAGGTAACATAAAATGTAATATTTCACATCAAATTGCTGGTTGTTTTCTTTGAGAGATATTTTCACATTGAGGACTCTATATTGGGTTATTCTCCTTTACCAGTGGCAATGGCTATGTGCAAGTAGGTGAGAAAGAGTTCATTCTTTCAGCTCCATGCACATTCCCCTCTCTCTACTATTTAGTTGCTCCACTCAGAGGCCCCTTTTGCAATTAACATAGCTACCATAGAGCTGGAGGAGCTCCAGTGGACAAGTTCTCTTATCCTTCCAATTGTTCAGTACCTCCTCTTTGTTGATTTCTCTCTAGTGAACGAACACTGATGTAAGACAAATAAATGTGCATGCCGCATGCCATCTCCCATAGGTACCACAAACTTTTTCTCCAAAACTCTGCTCCTTTTGGGATCTTGGCCCACCAGCTAGGCCACTTACTCCTGCACAGGAATCCATATGTTTTCTTATCTCGGGCTATTTATCAAATAGCCACAAATTGATGACCAAATGTATTTTACTTCAAGGTCCCTTGGCATTCATTCTCTGCATGTTCTCCTATTATGTGTGGTTTATATTAAACTGATCCTGCACCTCCTTTGTTGAATATTTTCTGTTTTGTTTTCCTGGAGGAAGCACTGCCCTAGGTGGTCTGTGTTGAGACCTAGGTGGTCTGTGTTGTCTAGAGCTATGAGTAGAGGTGGAATCGGATCATGTGGACAGGAAACACCATGCTATGGTCTCTAGGAACAAGGGCAACAGGTTCTCTCTCTAACCAAAAAAGATAGGGAAATTCAGAAATTCATTGTTCTCAGGTGTGAATGAATGCTCACATCTCATCATCCTAATCTTGAGCCCCCATTCCTTTATTATCAGTTTTGTCCCCATATCTCTCAAAGGCTAAGTATGTCCTCTTCGATCTGTATTGTGTTCTGTTCAGATGACCATACATGGTAATCTTAACAACATAATGCTACAGCATCTGAAGAGTTTTCTTGGTTCCAGTTGTGATTGGTACACACAGTTACCAAGGGGTCTTTGTTGCCATATGAGTGCTGAGTGATTCAGTTCTAGAATCCCATCCTGAGGATCTGTTTACTAAGACTACTACAGTGCACTATCAACTCTGATTGGATGTCTCCAGAAATAGTCCTCATGATAAGGACCCCAGTTCAAATAGTTTATTTTGGTAATAACTCTAGGAAAGGCTGTTTGAAAATGTGATAATTAAAACAAAGTAGAGAACTAATAAAAGATCTACACAGTTTACTACTCGTAGTGTAATACCTCTGGGTAATTCTGGGAAGCACTGTAGATTACATGAATGAGAGTACAAAAAGTGTCACATTTTCAAGGGAAAGATGTGCTTCAGTATGTAACATTGATGACTGCTCTCGAGGGACATCAATTATCTGGTATTTCTAGTTTACCATGTGCCATAGCAGAGGGTTGCCTACAGTCTTGGGCAGTTACAAGTTAGTTTGGCAAGACTGGAAATACGGATGGGGCATGGTAGCAGCTACCACAGTTGGAAGCTGAGCTGAGTTGTTAATATATATATATATTTTTAAGTTTTTGTTGGATGAGTTTTGTACTTCCAACATTTGACTAACAACTAATGGTTCTTTCCTAGTTAAAGAACTAGGGGATTGACATTGAGTTTCTGAATGCCTGAAAAAAATATTTTGTTGGTTTTCCTAAAAATACTATGGTTTTAAATGTGTATTTCTTTAAAGAATATTATTAAGTAACTTAAGAAATGTAATTACTAAGATGCACAATCTCAAGGCAGTTCCTCGAGTTTCTGTAAACCAGGTTAATACAGACTTTACTGATACACTCGCAGCTCTTTGTAAATCTTAACTTGGTTGTCTCTGTTTGATGTAGTTGAACATGTGAACTCAAAGCATGTAGGCAAATAGAATATGCCACTTTAGAAAGAACTGGGAATGCATTTGAGCAGGAAGTAATGCATCTTGATACCTCAAGTTGCAAATTATAAACATATCTCAGTTATATATTGAGAAATAGAGACGAGAGGTATTGAAATGTGCATAATTTGTGGAAGTCATAAGATAAATTTTGCAGGAGAACATTTGAAAGATGAAATCATAGTAGTTTCTAATTCCACTTCTAGAGAAATTTATTCCTGATCTCAGCTCCTACCTCCTATCCTCAGGCTTGCTTAGTTTTGGTTATTTTTATGGCTCTTCCTTACCATAAGAAGACTTTTTGTTGTTCAGCTATACTCTGAATTTTTTCTTAACCATATACTTTAATTTTATTATTTGGGGTAATTATTAGTACATTTTCTTGATTGAAAACTCACTAAATTATTTTTAGTGATTATATCATTCTAGACAGATTTTTGTTCAGAACCAGGACAAATAAGATCCAAAGTATGTGTGAATTGTTTTCCTTAATTGTGCATTAATTTCCAATTTAACCATAGGGGATGAATAATTATAGAAGTATAGATATACACACATATCTTGTTTAAGGTAAACGTGTATATACATATAAATATACACATAAAACACTACTCATGTTTAATATATATTACCTGTATATATTAACTATAAAAATTTTTCTGTGTTTTTCAAGATAATTTAATCTTCACAACAATGTTGTGTAGTAGATGATACCAATATGCTTTATTTTATATAGAAGGGAACAGGTGGAAAGAATGTTAGAAACTTTTCCAACGAAGAAGACAGGATTGAAGTCTAGCCATTTTCATCTATGAGTGTAGATTCAACAAAGATCTGAAGCTGAATCTTCAAGAAAAAAATCAATAAATGTGCTGATTTTATAGTTTATAGCTGATACATTGAAATAAATTCTAAAAAGAGAAACACTTTCCAAAAAATTTCTTTTTAAAGAAAAATGGTATTTGTGTTTCTGTAGAGACATTGTTTTAAAGAAATGTGCTGCCATTTTGGTTAGAAGAAGCACATTTGAATTAGATTTTTCTTATACTTGCAGACAAATACCAAACACTATATCTGAATTGCATGTTTTGGCCTATGTAGCATCGTTTTATTTTTTTAATTTACTTTATTTACCACACATCTTTTGATCTTATTAGACTTCATATACTTATTTACATATATATGTATATATAGTATCTAGTGTCATCCATATTAACTTCATAATTTATAAAAAATTCTTCATTTTTTATTATCTAATATGCTCTATTTTGTGTGTAAACCTCCTGAAATTGAGTCAGACTTTCTGAACCTGGCTAATTCCACTTAAGATGATGTTCTCCAGTTCCATCCATTTACTTGTGAATGACAAAATTTCATTCTTCTTTGTGGCTGAGTAAAATTCCATTGTGCATAAATACCACATTTTCTTAATCCATTTGTCAGTAGTGGGGCATCTAGCTATTGTAACTTTTACCTTATGTAACTTGCACAGTGATCAGTAACAAAGCACTGAGGAAACTGGGGAGTGTTTTTACAGTTGACCTTGACAGTTGTTTTTTCCCAAACCTTCATGCATGTGCTCTGTACCTAAGAAAACGTCAGTCATCCAGAGATTTACAGCGTGTTCTACACTAACACTTATGCAAAATTACCTGCAAACACCAGACAGAAAATTTGAGCAGCCTCTCCTTTTTAGGGCTATATGACTTAGTTTCACATTTTTTTTTTAAAAAGTGGTTTTTGTGCCTAAATCATGTATAAGATGTTAGAACTAATGCTGCATCATTTTCAAGTGTTTTCACTGTCTCTAAGGCTGTTCTTTGTTCTAGAAGGGAAGCCTGCTGTTAGGCAAAGTGTAAATGCAAGCATAATGTAGCTGTTTCCCACTAATCTAGTTACATGCTTTGATAGAGGTAGTGGTAGATGATAGGAGCCACAATTCAATCACAGCGTGGTCTGATTTACAGACAAAATGTCCAGGGATGACACAGGGAGTGGAATTTGTTTATGAATGTGAGGAAGTTTGATGTTTTAGGAGTAAAATGCTGCCAGCCAGTATAGGATGAAAGGCAAGTATATGCTGATTGTGGATGATATGATAACAGCTAACAAGGGAAGGTCTACCCCTCTTTCAATAGCACCACACATTTCTCTTATTTGAGTTAGTTTTCTTTCTGGAAGCTTTTCTAATTCATGGTCATTTTTAAATGCTGTGTTTGATTTCTAATCAGAAAAAAAATATATACAAAATATAATAGCTCACAATATCTTTGCAATTGCTTGTAGGAGAGATCTCAAAACAAAATAATTTCTGTCTCCTTTCCCAGGTTGTAGTCTGTAAACATTTCCAGAAGTAACTGTCTATAAATGCAGGTACAAAATGAGGAGTGAGGAGCCACAGTCAAGTCAGAGCCTAGAAAGGGAAGGTGACTGTGGATTCCCTGCATGCAGGCCTCTGTGTGAGATGGGTCTGTGCTCATGTTTCCAGATCAATAAATGATTTTTAATGTATGCTAAAGACTGCAAAAGTCTTCATTTTCCGTAATATGTGGGTCATAGAACCAGTATCTGCTAGTCTGCGTGAGTAAAGAGCAAGGTGATAGAAGGATACTGCATTGATGTTATTAGGAAGGCTCACCTTGTGGTAATGGCCGACTGCTCACTCCTCTCACACAACTGTGCCTCTTACATGTCCTGATAGAGTTTCATAGCCGTAATGCATGACCTTTGAGATGAGTTATCCGGCCTTGTATAAGTTACCTAAGACTTATAAAGCTCAGTTTCCTCCTCTTTAAAGTGGACAGAATTTTATTTAACTTGCTAGAGTGTCACTGAGCACCAAAGGAAATGTCACATGTAAAACACGTTTTAATAATTATTATGGTTCTTATTCGTGTTGTTATTATTATCTTCCAACTCCTTTACCAACTGTTCAGAGACAATTCTTCATGAATCTGGCATGAAGAATTCAAGTCTAAGCACGAAAAGCAGTTGGCTTAGATTTTTGTGTACTCCAAGACAGTGGAGCTAGAGGGTCCTCTAACCCAGAAGAGACTTACAAGCCAGAGTAAGTAAAAGACTCTCTGCAGGGGAAAATGGGTGGGCTGTCAGTAGCCTTAATATACGGTTAGGGACTTTTTTATCTTGGAATATTTTGTTTTGCTGGAGTCACATCTCACTGCTTGTGTAGGTGACTCCTGGTCTGACCTTCCTCCTTTCACCCTGTGGTAATTGGGATTTAGCAGTCTTGTGTAAATAAAGATGTTATTCTGGCTACTGCTATTACTGTAACAAACTGTCCTTTGTCTCTCACCCAGAGGGCCAGTGGTTTTGTTTATGAAATTGTAGGAAGCTAATTTGTTGGCTTTCAAGCAGGATAAAATGTCAGGTACTTTAGAGATCCTAACTTGACTGTTTAATACCAACTAATATCAAAGTGGGGGTTTGTTTAAATGCTGCGTTGCACTGTGTAGGCAAGTTAAGGCCTAGTTTCAATTGTTCCATTTCTTATGTGCTTTAACTTTCAGTTTTCCTTCTAAAATATATTAATGAGTTCTAGACAAGGACATTAATTTTTTAAGAATAGGAACTTTAACTCAGCATATAATAATTTGTAAATTGTTTTGAAATTTGAAATCAAAAGTCATGTTGACCACCTGCATAATACAAACCACCTTACAAAATAAGCCTTGAGCTCAGAGCTCAATAAAATAAAAGATATGCAGCCTGCCAAAAGAGTTTTGTGACAAATAAAATCTAGAAGAGTAATTTCATTTCATGTCTTATAAAATAACCATATATCTAGCTTTAAAAAAAACTATATGTTGATCCACAGTTCATTTATGTCAATGAACAAAAAGATTATTGTTTATACCCTTGCCTGTTAAATTGGAGCCTGTGACCAAGTAGCATGAGCCTGGCCTGGCAACTGTTAGGCCAGGGTTAGAAACGCAGATGCTGTGGTTCCATATCAGACATAAAGAACCAGAAACCACATTTAGCAACTCCCCTAAGTAGCTTGATCATATTATTGTTAATTGTGTACACATAGGGCAGGCCTCATATCATTATGGAAGAGGAAATCACGGTACATTGAGGAGGAGTCGGCAAATCTGGGACTTTGTTATAGTTTGTGTGTATCACTGATTTAGATTTTAAGAACTTGATAATTCATAGAATGCTTAATGCTATGACTAACATGTGCAAGGCCCTGAGTTTGATTTCCAGCACCACAAATAAAGCATAAAAAAGCTTAATACTATGGATATTTTTATTTTATTTATATATTATGGATATTTAATACTATAGCCATTTTGCAAGGTGGAATATTAAATAACAAGAAGAAGGCATGGAATTAAGGTCACTAGAAAAACAAAGTTCTTTTCCTCCAAGACATTTTTTAAAGATAAAGATAGATACTTTTAAAAATTATTTTCATTTGAAGGACACATAAATTATATACTCTAAAGAGAAAACTGAAGAAACAGACATATTTAGGTTTTATCAGAGCAAAATTTGAAGGTTATCTTGTTTTTTTAAAAAAAGAAACAGATGACAGAGAATAGCAAAATTGCTTTGGAAATACCAAGAAAGTTTATAAGAATGTGCTGACAGACATGATAATCTTTTTTTTCCCCATTAATTACATGGTACACTAAGTTTTGGGTACTTGGAAATTAATTGTATGTCACGTTTGGAAATAACATTTAAAATGTAGAATTTTTTGACTTCTGTTCTGGGGCCTTGCAAACTAGGAAAAGACTCCATGTGCTTCAGTATTTATTAATTACAAATTTCAAATTACAATTTATTCACTTAATTTTTAACATTGTAAGGAGAATGACTTGCGCTTGCCTAAGGTATAGACATAGTAAAATTGCTCAGTTATTTAACTTATCATGTTTGCTCTTAATTATTTATTATGCTAAAATTCAAAAGAAATTAAAATATAAATGAATACTATAGGTACTTATTAGTAGAATGCGTACTTTTTATCTTGACTGTTAAGTGACATACTGTAGTTTGAAAAATGTGCTAAAACATGAAAATCCTTTTTTTAATGTTAAAACTTAAGAGGCTTCATAAAGTGACAATTTGCTTAAGTTCTCTCACAAATTCCGTACACCATTATGGGCATCTTTCCCCACAATTCACCATTCTATGTTTTTCTGGTAGTTTATGTATATAGCACTTTTTAAAGTGTGTTTCAAAATAGTTTTTCACTATTTTTGAAATTCCTCTTGCCTAACTCTGTGTTCTTATTGATAATTATCTTCTTTACTCAGTTTTTTTTTTATTAGCTTATACCAGAAGCATGCTGTTTTTTTCAAACATAACATTTGATTTCACTGCAGCTGAGTAACGGCAAATCTAATTCTTGCAGCCCTCATTGCCAACTTCCATCAGTGGGTTTTTTGATTGCTGGCACTATTTCATTTTTAAAGGAACTAACTGGTGATGTTAGTAGCCTTGCTTAAAAAGCATTGTTTACTCTTCCTGTTTGGTGCATGTTTTATAGATATGTAGCGATTAGAGATCTAGTCCTCATCTGTTTATTTTGACATGAATCTAGATGCTCCCACGGCTGGAGGGCTGCCTGCTTTTTGGTCTGTTTGGCTCAGGTCTATGCTCAAATGCTGCCTGCTGCCTTAACAGAGGCACTCCTAGAGTGCTACAGCACAAAACGTTCCAATGCACTAACTCTTCGACTTCCACTAGTCTCGTCATTTCATTTTTCTTTATGGCCTTTCTCTCCAGCTGATATTTTACGAATGCTTGTACCTTGTTTATTTTCTATATCATTGTATTCTCTTTTCCTCCAAAATGTGTGGAGTCTACAGACACTTGTAAATGTTACTGTATATAGAATAATTCATTCCTGAATTGATACTGTTGCCAACAGTGTTGGGTCAGAACACCTGGATGCAGTGGGTTCTTGTCTCATCAAAAAAGAATTCAGAGGCATACACAAAGGAATTTCACACATCAAGGTTTATTACAAGAAAGTAAAAGCAAAGGAAAGTGAACCTGCATGGGGAAGTAAGGATGGGTTGCTTGTCCAAGTATTAAGTGCAGGAGCTCTTGGGTCCTGGGCACTTTGATGGGCTGTAGGAATTTTGACATGGTAATTTTTTGCACACAACTGTGGAGTTTTCTAAGAAATAGGAAGGCTTTTCCCTGGAAGAGGTTGCCCAGTGAGGAAGCTACCTTATAACTTCTAATCAAAACCAAGATGGCAATGTGTAAGTCCATGCATAAATAAAGCCACAGCTTTAATACATGTTAACAGGGTCTTTGCCTAACTTTTGTAGAGACCTTTTCAGGCTTGCCCAGAAGTCATAGGGCAAGCGATTCATAAAACTAACAGTGACAGAATGTGTCACACAGGTGTTTACACCAGGCTGAGCAGACTAGAAGGGCACTGGCACTTTCTGCCTCTTGTGGTTTTGCCTGTCAGTGGTGGGTGCCTGCTGCTGGCTTAGACCCTAACTCCTGGTCTATGACTCTGTCAGTACTACTTCTTTGTTAACCATAGCAGTGCTGAAAGCAGGTACTGTATAGATGTCAAGGTTTTATAACAAATTTCAATCACTGATACATTAGCTTTGTTTACTTATATGACCACGTTCGTTCTCATATTATCAATGTGTCAGTACCTCTACTTTGTGAATATGAGTGTGTGTATGTGTGTGCGCCAAATGTGTTGTTCAAGCAAACTGAGCCAGGACCACATTACAATCAACTGCAGAGAATTTTCTAAGTAATCATCTCCAGGTATCATAAAAATACTGAACATATTGATCAGGTCTTCACAGAATTATTAAAGAGGAATAGATCAAAACATATGTGATTATTTGGTTATTTCATTAAGACTTAGTCTTAGGAACTGGCATTCATATTTCTAGAGAGCTATAAAAACCATTTGTAGTATATAAATAATACTAAGATTATTATACCTCAAGAATGATGAAGTGAGAAAGAAAGTTGTCTATATTTCCAGGTGGACAAGTGCTGTGGAATGTGTATTTGTACCATGATGGAGTAAAAAATGGTTGAGAATATGTAAATGTCAAGTAGAGATAAGCCAGGATGCTAAATACAAATTACTTTCAAAGCCTTCTAAAGGCATGTAATTAGAGAATTTTAAATTTTTCTATCTCAAAATACAAAAACAATTTTAGAGTTTATGTATAAATCCATTCAATATTTCAACATAGATGAACAGACTGAGTATTGAATATTTCATGATTCAGATTAATTGAAATATTTGTTTAGAAGTAAAAACATTTATTAAAACTTTGGATGTGTGAGCACATTTAAATGCAAACACAAATTTTGTCTCTAAAATTGTAATGTATAGCATATATATTTTAATTGTAACAAATTTACCTGTACCATCTTCTTTTGGTACATACAGAACTTATTATTCCTTCTTTATTTAATTTTTTTCTGATTGCCATGCTATCAGATGTAAGAACTTGAGGGACTTTCCATGATCTAGCCCATGCTGTTATTTCAGAAATGGGAAATAACTGAGATAATTGAGTCAGTTTTGCCTGTGATGCTCATTAGAGGCAGGGCCTGGACTGGTCTTGGTTTTACTAAATTGAATTAAAGAGTGGAAAATTCCTTATCAATGTGTTTCTGGTTTTTGTTCAATGGAGCAAAGACACCACAAATCAGCATTCACTGTTGTGAACAGTTCTAGCAGTCTGAGGACGTAAGCATTGTAAGTGTAAATACTTATGGGCATCTACTGGGAGCATGACCATACTTTCTGGTTTTCTGTGGATAAGGATTCATAAGAAAATTAAAATCACCTTGGAAACATAACTAAAAATCATGAATTACCTAGTAGTACATTTAATAGTATATTTGGACCTTTTGGAAAATAGAAAAAAGAAATAAAAAATGCCAAAAGAAAGGGAAAAAACCATATGAATATATGAGAAATATTTAGATGCATGAAATATATTTAGAGGATCTGAAATAGGAAGTTAGTGAATAATTTTTCCTTGGATGAAAATCAAACAGGTGAAAATGCCAATTTTATGAGTAAATGCAATTTTAATCTGACAAAAATATTTCTGAAATTCAGTAGGAAGACAGAAGTGTAAAAACGGAGCATGACAGGGTGTGGTGGTTGCTCTTCTTGTATTAAAATGTAAGTCAAAAGTAATGAAAAACCTGAGAGAAGACTGTGTCTGGTAGAATGGATTTGAGGTTGACTCTGCCTCCTGGTGGCTGTCATTCTGAGCATTTAGATTCACATTACAAGCTGCGTTTGCTCAGCTATCCAGTTGGAACCATATTAAAACTAAACCACAGCTTGTTGAAGGTTCAGTGATTTAATATGGGTCTGGTGTTTAGTCTGGCACACGTGATTGTCAGTACATATCAGCTAAAATTTTTATTGATAGCATTAAAAGGTAAAAAGTCTGTGAGGTAATTGAAGGTGCAAGGTAATAAGAGTTGTAGAAATACATCCACAATCTTAATTTATTACAAAGAACAAATCATAAAACCATAATTATTTAATAAAGGGGGAAATTTGCTATTTGGAAAAACAAATGAATCATCATATCATAGTATTGGGGAAAATACAATTAAACATTAAGATGTAAAATAAGCAAAAGAAATCATGAGACATTAGTGGAAGTTATGAATGAGTGTTTGATAGACTTGTTAAGTAAAAATTATTTTTAAAGTGATACAGGAATAGGTTAATAGGTTAAAGTTTTAAAGTAAAGTGACAAACTGGAAAAATAGAACTTACAATTCACAGAATCATATGAGAGTTACTGTATAAGAAAAAGTTTCACTTCTGTAGCAAACAAGGAATTTCAAGTAATTTAAATTTAGAAATGGCCTTTTACAATTTAGCAAATAAAAATGTTTAGTGTTTATGGGGATTGCAAAGAAACATTCTCATTGTTTCTGGGAAAACTTACTAATTAGATTTTTGTTGGATTAAAATTGCATTTACCAATAAGTTAGAAAAACTGACATCTTTGCTTTAGTCCACTTTTCATTCTAGAAAGAATTATTCATTAATTCTACATCTCAAATCTTCTATTTGTTTGCCAGATATTCATATATTCCTCTTTTCTGATTTGAATACAGGTCCTACATACTGAAACTACATAATTTTTAGTGGCGTTGCTGATGTGTAATGTTGGTAAATTTATTACTAACATTCATCCAGAGAAAAGCAGAAGGTGTAGTCACAACTCCCACTTAGAGATGCCAAAAATGCCTTTCCCTGGGGTCCTCAGTCTTGATATAGCCATATCTTTGTGCGTTATAGTTTATCAGCTACTTTCTCTTGAGATTAGAATACCAATTTTGTTTCTTTAATGTAACTTTTAGTTTAATATTTCCTATAAAAAGTACAAAAATTAAATTAAAATTTGCTTAATAGGAATGCATGCACAGAATTCAAGTATAACCAAGATTAGAAGCTAGCCTCTGTTTACTCTCCTTTTATTTTCCTGTATTGCCATCTGGTGGCCCAAGTGTGAATGGCAGTTGATGCTATGTGGTACAAAATGTTATCAAGTTGTTCAATTTAGATCATTTATTTAAGCTAATTAAACAATGTAAATTTATTATATATTGTTTATTGTAGTTAACTTATGTAAAGAAGCTCACCTGGTATTGTTTGATTTTAAAAGAAGTACCCGTGATCCAAAGCAAGAAAGACTACATTTGAGTTCTTATTTTTGCTGATCATCTGCCCACAGTTTTGCACCATATTTATTTTAGAAGAAAAACAGAGGCCATTCAATCATATTCTAAGAAATGTTTATTCATTAAATATTTTGGACATTTTCTTTGACCATGTGGGTTTATTTATTTATTTATTTTTGTGGTACCAGAGCTTGAACTCCTCCTTAAACTACACCTTGAGCCACTCCACCGTCCCTTCTTGTGTTAAATATTTTTTGATATAGGGTCTTGTAAACTATTTGCCCAGGCTTTCTTTGAGCCACGATCCTCATGATCTCTGCCTCCTGAGTAGCTAGGATTACAGGTGTGAGCCACCAGTGCCCAGCAATGTGGGTTAATATTTTAGTGGAAGAGTCTATCAAGATACACAAAGCAATGTGTGTGTACAACTTACACACTCTATAAAGAAGAGATTCAAGTTGAGGAGTGCTTATAATGAGTGGTTTGGTCTTGTCAGGGAAAGCCTTTCATGAGGAAAGAAAATTGAGCTATGTGGAACAGTCAGTGAAGGAGGCAGGAAAACTGTTGGAAGTGGAGAAACTTGCATGCACGATGGGGAAAAGAGCTGCTGACAGAAGGAGCAGGCTCTGTAGAGGGGAAATTAAAGATTGCCCCACTCCTGGAGGGAGAGAGTCCTCTGCTTCTTCCACCCCCGATGCTGGTTTTCATCCATGCCTCTTATCTCAGCCAACTGCCAGGCTCTTCTCACTAGCTCTAATCAGGGACCTGTAATGGTGAATTGCTTTTCCTCAAGTAGGAAAAAGGAGTCAGTGTGACATTGGTATGGATTTTTGAGTCTGCAGTGTCAAATATACATTTTCAAAAGAAATAGTTTCTTAATAGCTAACAAAGGAGTGTGCTCCTTAACTCTGTCTTTTCACTCACCATAGACAATTTCAAAGGGTTGTAACACTGTATTATTCAACTTTTGCTGTAACAGAAAGACAATGAAGTGGAGGGACTGGTTATATTGATTGGCCATATTAAGGTTTTTAACATTTAAATTTGTAGAAAGCAGTCAAAGAATATATAAATATTCATATCAAATAAATATCTGGGCATTGCTTTCTAAAGGTAGCTTTTGAATACATAAAATAGCATATTATTTTATAACATATATGCAGATGAATCTAAGATTTCTGAAATATATTCTTATCCAATTTAGACCTTTTAAATTTTATCACTTTCCTCGTGTAATAAGATTTGCTACAGGGAGTTATACTTTGTAAGTTATTTCTTTCTCTGCATTATTTATGAGTTTTATTAAGAGTGCAATTGTAATATTTCTGTTATACGCCACTGAATCTGTATTTAGTGAACTGAATTTACATTTAATCAGGTTGTATTAAGGTGACTTTAATGAGATGCTTCCCTTTTCTGTGTTAAAACAGGTCACGGCCAAATGAAAGACTCCAGGCAATACATTATTCAGTGCTCATTTTCTTCGTAACTTGTGTCTTTGTGATGATTCATGGTTTAAGTAAATCAGTTAATAGCATTTCCCATTACCATTTAGAATAATTCTCCTAGGTCAGATGTTTCCAATTAATGTATTGGCAAACTTTTTTTTCTTACTCAACTTGTACAGGAAATTCTTTCGTTTTCAAAATGGAGCCATAGAATAAGATCACATCAAATTTTCTAGGAACAGAAAGACAAATGAGGTGGAGGGACTGGTTATATTGATTGCCCATATTAAGTTTTTAACATTTAGATTTGTAGAAAACAGTAAGTGAATATATGGTAATGCTATTCTCATATATCTGGTGTTCCTGAAAGTGTGTTCAAAATAAAAATGAGAAAAAAACCTGAGATTATTTACCTGTGCAGGACATTTTGCTTCCTGTTTCATCTCCATTCTCTTCAGACCTTAGTTATCCTGATCACCTCGCATCATTGTTCATTAGAGACAAATCCCTCCTGCTCAGGTCCACGCCACACACGCCTACACCTCTATCTGCTTCCACTCTTCTTTGGTAGAAGAAGCTGACCCACCTTTTCCAAATCAAACTTTTCTCAGTATGTCACCTGGATTACCTCCTTTCCACCTTCCCCTAAACTTGTTTTTCATCTCTTCTGTTTCGTGTCATCTTTTTCTTCTTTCTCTCTTTACTACCAGTCCACTCATGGTCTAGTGACCCCTTATGCTAAACAAATCTTTCCTTGACTCCACTAGGTCTACCCTGTATGTAGCACCCAGTTTTTCTGCTCTGTTACCCAGAAGCCAAGGTGAGGGTGCTAGCACCTTCCATTTGCCCTGCCAATAGAAACTGCTGTGATGTTCAATAGGTAGTTTCAGTCCTCTTCTTCTCTGTCTCTGAACTATACCATTTTCCCTTTGCTACTTATTCCTTTTCCTCTGATCACCCAAGACAGTCCAATTTCCTGATTTCTCTCCTGTCTTCCTGGGAATGTGCTCTTAGTTTTTTCAGGTACTCCTGCTCTGCTTCATGGTTATTCACGTAACTTTAAGCCAAATTTCTATGGTGAAACTTTCTATATGTATACTTTTAATGTTAGCCACAACTTTTGAATCTCATGCTTTAAATGTTATTATTTCTTGAATCCCCACTTGCATGTTTCACATATATTGAAATCTCACTCTAAGTTGAACTCTGCTCTTCTTAAATGTTCTTTACAAGTCCTTGAATCATTCAGCCCTCCAGACATGCAGAGGTCCATGTGAGAAACCACAGGCTCAGTCCATCACCATGACCAATTGATTCTTCTACAGTATATCTCAAGTCCTTCCTTTTCTGATCATCTCCACAAATAATAACAAAGCTACCAAATGTGTTCAACTTGATCATTGCAATAGCTTCCTAAGTTTTCTGCCTCATTTCAGTTTTGCTTACCTTAAAACTATTTATCACATGGTAGCTAGAGTGATCTCTTAAAATTTTTTATACGTTATTTTGCATTTGGCATAAAACTGTCCAGCGACTTTCCATTTAACTAAGAATAAAATACCACTCCTTTAGCATTTCTATTAGGTTTTATATAATCTAAACCCTGCTTCCCTCTCTGAACTCATATCATTGGTCTTCATAAGTGACAAGAAAGCTAAACTATGCTTCTTTTTGTTTCCTTAACCCTTCCCCATATTAGGACCTTTGTACATGTTGTTCTATTTGCCTGGGATGTCTTTATCCATATTCTTTACTGGAACATTTTTCTAGAATCATAGGAAATCACATTTCACAGGGGCATTTTCCCTCAACACAATCTACATTGGAAACCTGATATTTTCTCCTAGGACATAATATTATATTGCCTTATAGAAATACTCATAGTTGATTGTATTCTTTTGAGAAACTGTAGGAATAGTTGAAACCACAGACTCTTTTTTTTACTTGCATTGTGCTGTTTTGTTTTTTTTTAATTCATATGTGCATACAATGTTTGGGTCATTTCTCCCCTCTTCCCCCATCCCCTCCCTTACCACCCACTCCGCCCCCACCCTCTCCCCCCAACCCCCTCGATACCTGACAGAAACTATTTTGCCCTTATCTCTAATTTTGTTGAAGAGAGAGTATAAGCAATAATAGGAAGGAACAAGGGTTTTTGCTGGTTGAGATAAGGATAGCTATACAGGGCATTGACTCACATTGATTTCCTGTGCGTGGGTGTTACCTTCTAGGTTAATTCTTTTTGATCTCACCTTTTCTCTAGTTCCTGGTCCCCTTCTCCTGTTGGCCTCAGTTGCTTTTAAGGTATCTGCTTTAGTTTCTCTGCGTTGAGGGCAACAAATGCTAGCTAGTTTTTTAGGTGTCTTACCTATCCTCACCCTTCCCTGTGTGCTCTCGCTTTATCATGTGATCAAAGTCCAATCTTGTACAGTGGTGCTAATTTAAATCTTGACTCATCTCTTGTTAGTTATATAACAGTGGACAAGGTACTTAACCTCTGTTAGCATAAGTCTCCCTGTAAATAAAATGAAAATAATGATAATGCCGATTTTGTAGGACATTTGCACATGAAATGGTCACAGTTTTTAGAGTACAAATTAAATTCAGCTGGTAGTAAACACTATGTAACTGTTTGTTTATGGCATGTGGCGTATAGAAGTGTGTATGTGTGTGAGAGAAAAATTTGCTTAATGTCTGAAAGCACAAAATTATCACTTGCTGTGTTTCTTGGCTGCTAGTACATATTGCTTAGTGAATTGATGAATCTAGAAGTGCACTTTTTAATTAGGCTCAGTGATCTTCAGAGAAGAAAGAATGGAGAATTACATTTTTTTCCATTTTTGTTTTTTTATTGTTCTGGGTGCGAGTACATTGTGACATTATATCATAATGATATATATCAAATATATCATACTTGAATTCATCCCTCCACCATTCTCCTTTATCTCCCCTCCCCCCATTCTTGGAATAGTTTCAACAGGTCTCAGCTTTCCATTTATATACATGTGTTTGCAGTATTTGTACCATATTTGTGACACACCCATTAAGATCATTGAATTATATGTTTTTGATCTGAGAATATTTGACATTTTTTTCTGTTCCCATTTTGCACATGTGATGCTCTGGGCCCCAGTGGCCTAAGGATCAATCTCAAATTACAGAATTAATAACTGATAGGACAATTCCTCTCGTCTCAGCATGCTGTGTTGAGTATTCCTACCATTCTTATCCTTTGCAAATATCAAGGGTACTATGTGAATACTTTCTAGAGTTGGTGAAATTACTTTTGTGATTATTCTTAAATGCACAGTTCTGGACAGGTATCAGCCGGGTCATATATTATCCTCTTGTTAGAGCCTCATCACTCACACCAGCAACTACCTGCAGTGGTCTGCCTGTCCTTTCCCTTGGCTTGGTGATTCTTGCACATTTCTTATATATGCTGCAGGCTAATATTTCTCAAATGCTACCAGTTCTTGATTCTCTCAGATTGCTTTTTGGTTTTAGCTCCCATAAAAAGACTATTCCACTAAATTTAAAATTGACTAAATCTCTATTCTTATCATTCAGTACACTTTTTTTTCTAACCAGACTTTCCTGATGAGAAACAATTAAAAATGCTTATCTTCTCTCTGCTCCTTGGTAGGCATATCAATTTGAATTCTGACTAAATTTTATTGTCTTTAGATCTTGTTTTTCCATGTTATCATCAAATTTGAGAATTGGAAGGGACCTCACATAACTCAAATTCCAAATTTATAAACAAGAAAATGGAGATTTTAGGAAGGTGACTGCCTCAGCATTAAGTAGTAGTTGAAGGGTCAGATGAAAATTGCTGCTTGGTCCTTAGTGCATATTTGTCACTTACATATTCATTTTCCCTTTTAAAAAAGAAAGCAAAGCAATGGGATTGAGATGCATAAAACACAATTTTAGTGAAAATTGTATGGCTGATTTTAGTCTCCATTTATATGTTTTCTTTTTCTGTCTTTTGCAGTTCAACAGCAATGCTCAAGATGTAAGCTGTTTTCAGCACCTTGTCCAAGCAAATGTAAGAAATAAGAAGGTGTTGAAAGATGCAGTGAATAACATCACAGCAAAGGGAATAACAGATTATAAGAAAGGCTTTAGTTTTGCTTTTGAACAGCTGCTTAATGTGAGTACCAATACTATACATTTTTCTTCTATTATTGACTGGTTGTATCTTAATTTCAGAATCCAATAGTTACTACTCAATAGGGTTAGATAACCATGCTCTTTTTAAGTTATTTAGAAAGCAAATGTACCAGATGGACACATACCACAGATATGGCCATGCAATAGAAGTCTTTGAACTCTTTTTGCTTTTAAATCCAAAAAATTAAAAACCATATGTAATGAAGATTTTCTTTTTTTTTTTTAGAAATCCTCCCCCATTTTCTTCAAATTGCTTTAAAAAACTCATTCATAAGCTAGTTATTTGATTTAATTTAGAAGCATATTAAAAGAAGCTGTCTTATAGAATGTCATTTGTGCTTTCAATCATCACATACTTGCTAAAAATGTTTTAGTTTTAATTACCTACTTTGGGTCTTTTAAGTTTGTTCTTCCTAAATGATCTAAAAAGTTCAAATGGTAGACATTAAGGTGAGAGGAGAGACAAATCTTAGAGCAGGAATTCCTGCCTAGCGAGAGTTCCCCAGAATCACACATCACAATCTATGTTAAGGCTGTCAGACCCTGGAATGCTAAACTGTCCCAGATCACAACGTGTGTCTCACTCTGGAGCTGGAAATTTCAAATGGCTATGTCTTCTGTTTCATTTTAAACTACTCAAAAAACCATAGCTGAATTGTGTATTACTTTTAAGGCAGTATTACAATGGTTGAGAATGTAGGTCTTACCTCTCTGTATGAGCGTCCCCACAGCAGGTACATTAGAGGATGGTAGGTAGGATTGTCCACAGAACTGGGCACACAGGAAACAACACTCAGGTGCCGGTTGTCAGGTTGATATAGGATTCATGATCATTATTACTATATAATGGCTAGCCCATGTCTGTTACAGAGTAAGCTCACAATTCTCATCGTATTTGCTGAGTTGCCGAATAAATGGACTCTTACATTCATACTTATTGGGCCCTGAATGAATATTGTAAACAACTGAGATGTCTTACTGGTTGATTCATTCCTTTCTTCATTCAACCAATATTATTGAATGCTTCTCAGTTTCCTGTCTCAATGCTGGGGCTAGAATTGTAGAAGTAAACAGGTAGCATTTGGTGTGTTTGCTGAAGCAGCACAGAAGGGAGGCTCATTGTAACCTGAGGGAGTTTAGGAAAAAGGAACTGTTCCTTAAGAATGGAACTTTGTACAATGAGTAGAATCTGAGTAGGTAGATGAAAAAGAAAAAAAAAATCATTCCAGAAGAAAAAGAAGTATGGAAAAAGTGAGAAGAATAAGACAGCATAGCACACTTAAAAATTGCAGGTCATTTGGCATAGCAGAGAGATTTCAGTCAGTGCAGAGTTTAGCAGCAATCAAAAGCTCATAGTATGAGAATGGCGTGGCCTGAGTGTTCCAGACTGGGAAGCTATTCTACAGATCCTGGTATGAGAAGTGAAGAAGGAGTAAAGAGAGTGGCAGGATAACTGACTGGATGGCATAGAAGAGATTTGTTTGTGTGTGTATGAGAGGAGATGAATTGAGGTGACCCCAAGTTCTCCAAACTGGACAATTAGGTGGATGGTAGTAGTAATAGCTCATTTTGACATATATATATATATATATATATATGTATGTTATATATTTATATTTTATATAAATTATATATTTTTGTAGTACTTAGGTTTGAATACAGGGCCTCACAATGCTAAGCAAGTCCTCTACCTTCCTAACCACGCCTCCAACCCTTTTGTTTTTATATTTTTTATTATTAGCATATTACACTTGTACTGGGGGTACATTGTGACTTTTACATAAATGCTGACAATATATCTTAATTAGATTCACCCCCTCCATCACTCTTTTATTCCAGCTTCCACTCTTCTAGAACAATTTCAACACATTGCATTGTTCTATTTTCATACATGAATACAAAATACTTCCGCCATCTTCACCATTCTCTACCCTTTCCTTATGTCCTAACCCCCCCCCACTGGTACTCACCCCCGAACAGAACCTGTTTTACCTACCTGTCATTCATTTAGTAAAAAAGAACATCTTGCTAGTTTATGGTAGTTATACAGGGGGTTTCATGTAACATTTCCATATATACATGAATTATACACTGAAATGACTCATCCTCTTCATTATGCTCCCTCCTACCCCATTCCTCTTCTTATGATGACTTCACCAGGTTTCAATTTTCATATTTATACTTGTATAGAATGTACATCAATCTTATTTTGTTTTTGAGATAGTTTCACTAACTTTGCTTCCTAGGCTGACCTCGAACTCATGATCTTCCTGTCCCTGCCTCTGGAGAGGCTGATATCAGAGTATGCATCACCACACCCAGCTTCACATTCAGATATGTTGAGTTTGAGGTTGTGTTGTGTAATAAATACCATTAGATAACCAAGTAAGGGGACAGGAAAAGAAGATATTCAACACTGCCATATGTAGAGGAAATTATCTTTGGGAAAACAAATATGTTTGTAAAAATGTTGTATGTTTGTTAATGAAAGTTGAAGGCTCAAGGGTTTGAAATTCAAGTATAATTGCCCATTAGGTTGAGATATATGTGTCCTCTAGTAAACAAATATCAGCTTATTTATTCTTTTTAATGAAAAGATTTTTTTCTTGAATCAATAATTGTTTCCTAATTCTTTGCATTTTAATTATTCTTCATACTATTATTTTTAATACCTTATTTTTACTTTTGTTGTACTGGTGGTACATTGTGACATTTACAAAACTTCTTATATCATAATTGAATTCACCGTCTCCATTTTCCTTTATCCCACCTCCCCCCATTCCTGGAATAGTTTCAACAGGTCTCATTGTTCCCTTTATATACATGTGTACACAGTATTTGCACTATTTTCACCTGCCTACACTCTTTCTTCATGTCTTTCCCCTCTCTCAATGATACCCACCCCTCAGACAGGACCTGTTCTGCCCTCTTATTTGCTGTTTTTATTTTAAAAAGTGACAATTTTGTTGTTTAAGATAGCTATACAAGGAGTTTCAGAGTGACATTTCCCTGTATATATGAATTAAAACTCAAATTGGTTCATCTCACTTGTTTTTCTTCTTTGACAGGTTTAAAAATTCTATATTCATTCTTGTGTAGTAAATGCATCGACTACACTCACCTTCTTAACTTCTTCCTTTTACCCTCCGTCTCTCGTATGTGACCTCCCCTTAGCGTGACCTGTTTTTTCGTAATATTGCTGTATTTGTACAGGTCTATATTCCACATATTTGCCTTACTTCATTCTCTCCTGTTTATGTTTCAACTGTTAAATGATCTAGGTTCTCAAGTCTAAAGAAAGTACAACTTTAGAGACCTTCTTGCTGGAGAAACCACATCAACTCCCAGATTCCTTACTAGCTGCTGAGAAAATGTGATTTAACTCATTGACCTACTGCTTTTGGCACAGTTCTAAATGATTTTTAATATGTTTTCAGTTATTCTCCAAATCTCATATACATTTAAAAATAACTTTCCAGAAATCACAGCTTGCTTTGTGCCAAGTGGAAGCATATTTTGTTATCTCAACCAGCCTGGTCTAATTGTCACATTCTCCATTTTTTGATTGTCCTTGAAAGATTTGCCTTTAAAATCACTGAAGCAAGTATTAAATAGAACTAGACATCTTCTAACAAAACCATAGCAAGCCTTAAATTAAGATTCTCATTAGTCTTCAGGCAGCATTTCATAAAATATCACCAAATGTATGGAAATGCATTTTTCAAAGATATTTCTATGGAATGCATACATGACAGAGGCTGTGCTGGGCTGAGCACATAGTGATACAACAAAGAAAGTATGTCCTAAAATGCCACATTAAAAAAATTACCCACTCTACTAATTATAATTTTATTGCAAATAATAAGTTATTTTTGCTTAATTAAAGCAGTTATGCTAATTCTGTGATTGTGTGATTCTTTACATATTTATAAATCTATAGACAATTTGCTGTGATGTATGTTATTACATATCTGTTACTACAAATCCTGAGATTGTTACTCCTAGGAGAAAAAAATCATGTTGAAAGTAAAATTTTTTTTTCCTGTACACTAACCTCTATCTCTCCTGGGAAAGGGTATTACTGTTTTATTTATACAGATATACAAATGGTCCACAAGACCTACTGTATTAACTTATATTAGCATTTGCATTCAATTAAAAAAATAATAACTGTAATGCTTCCAAAACTAAAATCATGTTCTTTGTCTTATCACTCTCAGAAAGCAGTATTTTAGGTGACTAGATTGACATATTACTTTGTTAATTTTATACATACGTGCAGATAAAACAACAAATCATCATCGGGGAAACTAGTGAAGGGATTTTAGGCATCTTCATGAACATATTCTGATACTGTAACATGTAACTTTGTGTATTGTCAAATTTATAGTAGGTTGTCTTGCAAGACAAGAACCATGTTTGGATGGGACAAGTGTATTACTCAGTACTTGTGCTTTCATGGTGCCTCATTAAAAGCTTGTACTACTAATGTCCTAATGGCCTAGTCTGAAGGAGAAATTAATATTAAACAGGATCTTGTCACCATTAAATCAAAATGTTGTCTTCATTAATTTTTATACCAAAAGATGGGCTTTATCTTCTTTGGCAAATAAGAGTATGGAGCCTAAAGAAGAATTAATTATTTTTAAAATATGAGTCACATAGATGCCAGAGCTGTGCTGTCCAGTGTGGTAACCACACTCAGGTGACTCTTGGGCACTTAGATAGTGGTTGATTTGAACTGGTTAGGTTGAGAATATAAAACACAACATTTGGAGACTTATTATAGAAGGAAAAATGTATGCTATTTCATTAATTTTTAAATTGGTCTCATGTTGAATTTATAGTATTTTGGATAACCAAGATAAATTAAATATATCATCAGAATTAATTGCAGATATTTTGGGAAGACTGAACACAGGACCTCACACCTGCTTATCAGTGCTCTACTACTTGAGCCAGGCCTTAAGCCTTTGGTTTGTATTTTGTTTTTGAAATAGGGTATCAGTAACTTTGCCTGAGCTGGCCTCTGACTCGTAAACCTACTGCCTCTGCTCTGGAATAGCTGGGATTATAAGCATGTGCCTCATGCCTGGTTAAGATGCTTCTTATTAATTCTTTAAGGTGGCTACTAAAATATTTAAAAATCACATGTTAAGTTTAAATTATTATATTTCATTTGGATTCCCCTGAGCTAGAGGGTTAGTGTTTTCAAAGAAGCTAAGCATTCATAAATTAGTGTCACCTATTTTTCTCAGCATTTAAATAAATAAATGTTACAACAGTAAAAAGCTAAGATTATAATTTCATACCTCTAAGAAGTACAGCTTTCTAAATTAATTGTTCATTTTAATGCTCCTTTAATTCTAACTCATCATTCTTCCATGTTCAATTCTTTTGGTGACCTTAATATTTAAGAAGATTTATCACTGGAATTGAGTATTTCACTATTAGACTCTGTGTGGCAAATTGAAAGAGGATAGTAGGAAATGATTGGGATAGGTTTGGGCACTTAGAAAGTCATTGAAGAGTGTGTCATGGGAAGTGATCAGTTAGGGGTTGGTCATTTTGGAAATGGAAAGAATATAAGATGTCTAAGAAAGGAAGAAAGAAAGAATTATTTAGAACATGTATGTGAAGAAATGTGCACATTTTCCTTATTTAAAATTATAAAATTTTTATTCCCTGATGAATTTATCGGAGAATGAAACCAATGTCAGTATTTATTGGTCAAAACCCATTTACTCTTCAGTCACTGAGTGATTATTAGTCACTGGACACTCTTCTGGGCAGGGAAACAACACTAAACCAAAAAGATAAAATTTCATTTTATAGCTCTTACATTCTACTGGGGGCAGCCAACAATACGCAAATAAATAAAATATACGGTACATGAGAAAGAATGTAAAATGCTACGAAGAAAAACTCAATCTAGAAGAAGGTCACACTTTAAAACAGTGGTCATGAGAGGTCTCACTGATAGGGTGACATTTGATCAAAGTCCCGAAGTAAGTGAGGTAGATAGATCTTTGTCTAGCTGGGCACTGAGGGCTGGGCCTGGCCTGAAGTTGTTCTTAGAATACTCCACTGAACAGATGCTGCACTTGGTACTTGCAGTCTGCCTATGATCTTTCTGTATTGGTTTACTTTCTGTGCCTTTCAGTATGAATTTCTTTTAACAGTATAATGTTTCCAGAGCTAACTGCAATAAGATTATCATGTTGTTCACGGATGGAGGAGAAGAGAGAGCCCAGGAGATATTTACCAAATACAATAAAGACAAAAAAGTGAGTATAATTTTGTGATATTTTAATATTATTATCTAGGGTGTTTTTGGTGGTATTGAGATTTGAACTCAAAACCTGGTGCTTGCTGGCAGGCACTCAATCACTTGAGCCACACCCCAGCCATCTAGATGGTTTTTGTATTTTGTTTATAGAAACAATCAATAGTTTTCCAGTATGGTTGTCCCATTTTGCATTCTTACCAGAAATGTAGGAAAATTCCAGGGTTCTATATCTTCACATACTGTTTTTTCAGTTCTGTTTGTTGGGTTGCTTTCTTTCTTTCCTGACTTTTGAGCAAGTGTGCAGTGGCATCTCATTGTGGCTTTAAACTGCAATTCCTAGTGACTGAAGATGGAGGATTTCTTTTCATGTCTTCATTTGCTACGTTTCTATTTTCTTTAATGTAGTGTCCATAAAAAAATTCTTGCCTTCTATCTTCATTGGGTTTTATGTTTTTGTATTGTGGCATTTTGGTAGTTTCTTATATAATATGTCCTATTTCAGATAACTAATTTGTGAGCATTCTTTTCCTACTTGTATCTTATTTCCTCACTCCATTAATGTCTTTTGCAGAGCAAATAGTCTTAATTTTGATGAGATCAAATTTATCACACTCTATAGATTGTGCTTTTGATATTAGATCTAAGATCTTTTGGCATAACCAAATATTAGGAAGATTTTTTGGTAAAAATTATATACCTTAAGGATTTTCATTTAGCCTGTAATCCATTTTGACTTAATTTTTTTTTTTGCTTTTCTCTTTTTTTTTAATCATATTATTGGGGGTACAATGTGACATTTACAAAGTTCTTAAAATATATCATAGTTGAATTCACCTCTTCCATCATTCTTATTTATCCCTTGTCTCTCCATTCCTGGAATAGTTTCAACAGGTCTCATTTTGCCATTTGTGTACTTCTGTATATAATTTTTCACCAACTCACCCTCCTACACCTTTCTTTATATTCTCCCCACTGGTACCAACTCCCCAGACAGGACCAGTTCTGCCTTTCTGTTCTTTGTTCTTGAGAAAAAAAAGAAGCATTTTATTTATTTAAGATAGTCATACAAGGAGTTTCACTGTGACATTTCCATATATATGTGTGTGTGTGTGTGTGTGTGTGTGTGTGTGTGTGTGTGTGTGTGTGTGTGTGTGTATTATAACACAAATTGGTTCATCTCCTCTACCTTTCTACCTTAGTCCCCTTCTTTTGGTGATTTCAACAGGTTTAAAAAAATCTATATTCATTTTTGTATTGAAAGTACATCAACTCTATTTACCTTCTTAACTTCCTTACTGATGAGATGGATATCCATACACAAAAGAATGAAATTATATCCATCCTTTCTGATAAACATACACAGTAAATAACTCAAGATACAATAAAGACACAGATTAGTCATAAATATAACTCTTTAATGTAGTGATTTCATAGATATTATACAAGAGCAAAAGTCAACAAAACCAAAAAATAAACAAGTGAGGCTGCATCTAACTGAATTTCTGCAAAGAGAACAACCAACAGAGTTTGAGGCAATCTACAAAATGGTAGAAAATATTTGCAAACCACATATCCAAAAAGGGGATTAGTATACAAAATATATAAGAATCTCCTTGCAATAATTAAAACAAAACTAATAAGCCAATTGAAAAATGGACTAAGAACTTAAATTAGACATCTTTCCAGGGTAGCTATACAAATTGCCAATAGGTACATGAAAACATTCTCTGTGTTTTTGGTCATAAGGAAATGTACTTCAAACCCACAGTAAGATATTGCTTCATCTCTGTCAGGATGGTGATTAGCAAAAAAAACAAAAGACAGCAAGTGTTGGAGAAGAAATAGAGAAACTGAAACCATTGCATACTACTCATGGGACAGGAAATGGTGCATTCACTATGGAAAACAATGCAAAACTTCCTCAAAGAATGAAAAATAGAGCTGCCATAGCATCCAGCAATTCTACTTTCAGATATTTATCCAAAAGAATTGAAATTACGATCTTAAAAAACCCTCCTGTGTTAATTGCATTACTATCCAAATGGCCCATCCTAAATATCCATTGACAGCAAATCAATAAAGAAAATGTTCAAAATATACATACAATGAAATACTAATTAGTATTAACGAAGAAGAAAATTTTGGAATGTAACAACATGGGTGAATTTTGAACATAACGCTAAGCAAAGTATGCTATTTACAAAAAAAAGACAAATAATAAGTGTTTCCACTTATACAAAGTATCTAAAATAGCTAATTCAGAGCATTAAAGAGTGGAATAGTAGTTTCCAGTAGAGGGAAATTGGGAATTCCTAATCAAATGGCATACTGTTTCTAAGAAATATGAAAAACTGCAGAGGCCTGCTGTGCCGCATTGTAATTGTAGTAAAGACTATTCTACACTTAAATAAGGGTAGATCTCATGTTAAGTGTTCCTACCACAATAAAATAAAAATTTTAAATGTAGAGAAATTGCAGTCTTAAAGTTTTGAGAACTTTAAAAAAATCTGAACACTATTCTTTAATTCTACTTTTTCGGCAAGATTCTTGTTTAACATTAATGTGACTGCCAAATGCTTTATGTCTATTCATTTGCCATCTGCAAATGAAAATTTTAAAAGCCATTCAGAGCTTTCCAAACAGGTGTGATGAGATCTATCTGAATAATGGACAAATGAAGCTATAGATACCCAGCACAATTTAATGAAGCTGAAAGGTTTGAGAATTAGCAGAAATGTTTGGTTTCCTGTGTGGAACATACTGCTCTTGGGAATTAATCTATCTGATTATAGATAGGCACAGCTTTAAGACTGAATCTGTTAATCTCCTCCCACAGCTGTTCCATATTAAGACACATTTACTTTCTAATCTTTACCTGCAGCAGTGCCATTGCTGAGGGTTCCCCCATATGTACAGGACCTCCTTAAAAATGGTGCCAAAGCTAAAATGAACTCTACCAAAGAGTCCAAACAAATGAATAAAGGAAAGTAAAACCAGACATGCAATTGAAAGACAATTCCCAGGACTAGCAAAATTAAGTGCATTTGATTTCCTGTAGGATAACAAAAGGATTGCTTAGCTATATACACTTAAGATTGCCTAGCCAGGTAGGAAATAATGCCCTGATTCTTTACTAATTTTCTGAATTAATTTAAAAGCACAGTCAAAATTAGTAAATTGAAAAATTTTAAATACCTAATAAATTTGATAAGTAAAATAAATGAAAAAGAAAAGCTTATGACAGATGTGGAAGAATTTTCAAAATAAAGACTATTTAGCAAAAGTTCTACTCAGTTGAAATATGCATTATTTTACTTTTTTAAAATTGATTGAGAAAGTCTCCCTATATTGCTGTTAGATTTCAAGTAGAGAGAAATATTCTATCATCTTTAAAAATCCAAACCATGTCACAAATAGCTGAATGTTCCTGTTTTATATAGTTACAGTAAACATTGTCTACTTCTAAAAGATGGCAGGGGAATAAGTTATGGGCAGTGGTGCACTGCATTTTCTGTCTCTCCTGCCTGCTTTCTCCCTCAGGCAGAAATGAAGATTTAATAAGGAATGTCGAAGCATATAATAATGAAGTGAATTTAGCTTGTAAAATATTTAATGCTATTTAACAATTCTGCACATTTGACAACTGAACATATAATAATTGCACAACTTATTTCAAACGTTTTCCCATTCTCAACAATTTCTAAGATTTTTCGGCTTTAGAATAACAACTAACACTGCTCATAAAAACCAAAGCTTGTTCATGCTGGAGTTTTTGTGTGGCTTCAAACAAGGCAGTTCTGCCCCCTCCCCATACAGAGATCATAAATTTATAAGGCATGTTCTGTGCACTTGTGTGTGTATTTTTGTACATATGTATGTGTGTCCTCATCTCTGAAAGCAATTGTTTTGCATTTATTTCCCTTAGAATAAAATTAATATTGGCAATTCATTCCTTACTCCAAGAAAGATCTTCCAGATATTTTTTCTTCAGGCTCCAGTAATATTACCTTCATGCACTTTACAGAGTGCTTAATTTAACATTTAAAACACATTTCATGAAAATGAAATTATTCCCTTAAACTAAAAGTGTGTAATATGATAAACTTTAGAAAGCAAAAAGTACACTTGATGATTTTTAGGCAGAATTATACCACCTAGATTTGGGATTACCAATTGTTTGTGTTAAAACATAATGCTAGAAAAGGCAATTTGTCGTGCTGTTTCCATGGTTGCCTTCTCTGATTAGAAACTCTGAATAAGCTGCGTGTCAGTGTCTCATGCCTGTAATCCTAACTATTGTGAGACTGAGATCAGGAGGATCATCATTTGAGGCCAGGCTACCCAAAAGTTCATGAGAACCCGATCTCCAAAATAACCGGAGCAAAATGGACTGTAGGTGTGGCTCAAGTGGTAGAGTACCTGCTTTGCAAGTGTGAAACCCTGAATTCAAACCCCAGTCCCATCCAAAACAAAATAAAACAACAAAAATATGATATAGTTCCTCAGAGAGGTGTGTCCTGTTCAATCTTTCTACAGTGGTTCTTTTTGCTGAAATGTTTCTTTTGCCATTCTCATTTTTGATTACTTACTGACTTTTTACTTTGAATTTCTCTATTATAAGCTCCATGAAGTAAGAGTGGCATAAATTTGTAAACTATCAGTAAATTCTTAGAGGATAGCACAGTGCTTGACTAAGCATAGTTACTCATTATTTACAGATATGTTGGCAGTAAGTATGCAATATATATGCTCCTAAGTAAACTAAAAGAAAATCATAAATGCTAGAGAAAATTCAGTAGCTTTGCTCTTCTTTTAAAGGAGAGTGTTTAAACAATATTTTTTCTTTAAGATTGGAATGTGGCATGAAATTGATGTAGATGTTTCACTCTTGCCTCTGTCATCTTATATAAGTTTGGAGGGCTTCAATTGACATAACAAATGGTTGTATTGGTAGCATGTTTCTTTTCCAAAAATCAGTCCAATGCAGTTTTTTTTTTAATTAGTGTTCTCATTATCAGTGTTGGTCAAGTATTTGGCATTACTCAAGAATATCTGAGATAAATCACTGTGAGCTTAAGTTCTGACCTTGTAGCTGGTGACCACTATAATCTCAGGGTATGTTTCTGTGCTATGTAGGCATAAGTAAGATGTGAGAGAAATGTCAGCGTGGTTCTTTAACATGGTATATGCAAAACCTACTTGACAATTGCATGGTTTTTTTTAGTTTTTAAATAGTTGTTTTGTGTTATTGAACAAATTCAACAGATACCAGTTAAATTCTTGCCTGTGTCAATTACTTGCAAACTTCAAATAGATATAACTTATGTAGATATAATGATATTTAAATAATATTGGCCTCTCATCATTACTGTTTGTCACTAACCATAATGACAAATTTGCTCCTGTAGAAAGGTGTTATTTTGAGTCATTTCAAATTTTTTTTGAAGAATGAATGGCTAATGGGAAGTGTTTTCTCAGTGAATTCTGATCACCACAAAAGACAACATTTTGGTCATCATCATCTTCTTCACTAGTACAGCTAGTATTTATGGAGTTTATAATTTCCATTTGTTATAAAAGCTTTACATCTATTGTGTTATTGACAACTGAATTCTCATATGGTAAGAGTGTTACCATTATTATCATCATCATTGTCCCCATTTTGAAATGAGAAAACCAAAAATTGGAGAAGTTAAACAACTTCTTGAAAGTCAACATCTACTAAGTGGCAGAATCAATAATTTAAATAATTCATAACCTCATACAGACCATGAATTGCTGGTCATCTGTCAATGCCTTTCTCCAAGGGCTCTTCTCCTCACAGCTTAATAGGCCAAGGTGGATCATCAAAGTGTAGGCCACAAGTATCTTTCAGATAGTTGGACTTTATAAGATGAATTACGTGTGAAAAGTGAGTTTGGACCTGTTTATTTATTTTTTAGTGCTATAAAAATAGAGATGTGGATTATTCAAATACTCAGGGTTCAAATATGGGAACCATTGTAAAGTTTTCTCCTAAAATATTCAATCAAGTCTAGTATTTTGATAGGCTTAATACCAAAAGTTTAGTACACAGAGAAGATTAATAAAACCATATCTGACATCATTTTTTTCTAATATGTTTCAATAGCTGAAGTTTTTATTTTAATTTTATTGGCTTCTTTTCTTCATAGACTCATTGCCATTATTCTTTGGAGATTTGCCTATTGTAAATTAAACTTGAACTCTGGGTAACTGATAATTATTGCGCTGACAGTTTCCAGTAACTGAGTTCTGCTGGGAAACAAATTCCTATGGCCTTTAAAAAGGTTGACCCCATGGCTTTGGAACCCTTTTAATTGAACAAAAGTATTTTCATCTTCAACAAACAAGACAAACCAAGAAACAGAGTAGCAGAAGTCAGAACTGTAGGATAAAGTTATAAATCAATGAGGTATAAGGAACAAATCAGCAATACATGTTAAATAATCAAATTTGCTATTAATTATAAGTATTCTTGAATTAAGTAAACCAAAGCTTGTCATCAACTTTGAATTATTGACTTATAATATTCTGTTCAGGGGAAAAGTTCATTTTTTTAACAACTGAAGGTAAAATTGTGTAACTTTAGAATTAATAATGAAGACTGAATTTAATTCATTTAATTTTATTAAATCTGCCCCCTAGATTACTGTTAATTTAGTGAATATGCTGATATTCATTACATTACATATTTGTAAACATGAGTCAAAATTACATATATTTTTGTATTATCTAGGAATAAATACAACACATAAATGATCCAAGTGTATTGAGTATTCTTATTTTTTACCTGAAAATTTTTGTTAAACTCCAAAGAGCATGTATACACAATATAAAATAAAAAGATCAGAAATCTACCATGAAAGAAGTCTAATGAAGCATACCAAGTTACAAAGTGCATGATGACTGTTATCCAGGCTTGGTTCCACTCTACCCACATAATTAAATGGAATGACTTATGTCAGATGACAGCAAAGCTGGAAAGTAGGGTCCACTCACTTGGCTATTCACTTTTTTCCTCATGTGACAAATATATCTGGTTATGTGTAAGCTAGAGTAGAAATTATATAACCCAATCAGTGTTTATCCAATCTATTTTCCCACATTTCTGTTGAAAAATATTTGTCAAAGTTATATAGGTCACAAGAGTATGTCTTATGTGATCCTATGAGGAGAATCTCATAGAACTAAACATTTTGAAGTAAGAACCCATTCAAAAATCACAGACATTAGCTGAGGGAAATTTAACTGATTTTCTAGGAGCATTTCACTTAGATAATTGCCAGTGTGTATATTTATTCAATGAATCTACTGTGTAATTACTTATAAATGTGTTAATGGGAATGAGAGATAAGTTTTCCTCCACAGAAGTTGATTTTGACATGATATAGAAGTACTCTAAATAGAGCTATTTCCTTAATTAAGCATTCAGATGAAATATATTAGCTTGTATGATCTATTTAGAATTTTGATTTGTTTTCTGTCTTTTTATTTATTTTTATGTGATTCTTTACAAATACACTAATAAAAATAACTCTATATAACACCTTGAGAATGTAATTTACCCCAAATTTTAAATTGTGCATATTTCAAGGAAGCATTTTATTTTTCTATTTCTTCAAAACTACGATGAAAGAAGAATTGTAAACTTAAAGAAATGTAGACCATCAGGAGAAGGCAGGAACAGTGATCATCTCCATGGATCTGGGTGCCTTGGTGTTTTAGAATTAGTTCATTGACAGTTCCACAGGGTGGCAGCAGCAGAGCCTAGAACAGGAGAAATAAAACCATCTATAATTCCAAGTGGAACATAAGCGTACATGAGATTACTTTAAATTTCATCAGTTGTTTCTCTGCATGCATTATAAAATAGTGATTCTAATGTTTATGAAATCATATAAATTAGAAGATGTATTACATAACCAGGTAAAATGTATAAGCTACAACAAATGTAGCAAGGCTATGGTACCTGGGAATGAAATAATTTTTGTATTATAGTAAGCCTGCCTTATTCACAAATTTATTACATGTGCTTTTGACCAAGCACGACCAAAAAATAATACAAAAGAAAAGCAAGAGAAATATCAAAAACAAAACTTTTTAAGTTTGTGTGTGCATTACACAGCTCAGTTGATCCAAAGAAGTTCTCAGTCCCACTTTACTATCAGTTCTGTTTAAATCATTGTGTGATCTGCTGAGTGTTTCCTTGCCCTTAATATCATGAAAATATGCCCCCCCAAAAGAAAATGGTGCCAAAATTCAAGGTAAAATTATGGTAAACATGACAAGTCAAAAAAGAAATGTAATGCCCATTAATTGAAGTGACAAAGTGAAAATTTGAGATTGATGTTTTGAAAAGTTGCATGTCTTTAGTGGAAGATGGGTGGCATTGTGGGAAAAATGAATCAATCATGCACAGTACAGTGCTGAGCTCTATGTATCCTGAGCATTCATGGGTACTTTTTTCTCAACAGAGGTCTCTTTGGAACTATATTCCCATGGATACCAAAAGTCTAATGTAATTTTTCATTGTGAAATAAACAATGTAGGGCATTGCAGTAGATGCTACATTTTGAGAGACATGTTAAAGTTTTTCTTAAATAAGTATACATATTTGTTAATAATTTCAGAAAGTTCTAAGTAATCCTTATCATTGATATTAATTTTTAAATATATACCTATATATCTATGATAGATATGAACCTAAGAGAAAAATAAACATCATAGGTATATTAGATTTAGCAAAGCAGTCACATTAATTGTGAAGAGTGGTTGCATGTAATTAGTATTTTAGTAACTGTTCAGAGGAAAAGTTCTGAAACATAGTGTCATTAGGAATGTCTATAGCAAGACAAATGAAAACTGAGAAAAGAGGTACAAGTAAGACTTTTATAATATGCAAATAATTGATTCAGTTAATACAACTTATATTTTAATAATCAAGCACCTATGTGCAAAAAATTTAACATGTTTTTTTAAAATGTAATTAAACATGACAGAACAATACACTTCAACACCCAGCTGTGATCACAAATTCCTTAATTTTGACAACTTCTGAAGGCTCCATGTACACAAATACTTGAGAATTTGATGAAACTTTTGTAAAACAAATGAGGCAATAAGTCTTTTTTACTGTTGTTGTTTTTCTTTAAGCTGAGCTAAATGTTTATTTTGATTATTTGAATGATAACGTCAGTCAAAATAATCACACAGTATGGGTCTATGTGTAGCCTCTCTATATTAGAAATGCTTGCCTTCTAGAGACATAGACATAATAATTCATTTAGTCTTACTCATTTAATTCTTGACAATGAAAAGTATCTATGGAAAATATTTTACTCTAACACCATTATGGTAACAGATAACTAGACACAGCTGTGAATGAGTGAGGCCTGCCTTCAAACACTAGTTACAAAGAACATAGACCCAAGTGCATCCTGGAGCATTTGGATATTTTCCCTGCTCTGAATCCATGTGGAGATTGTTTAGGGTATGGCACTTAAATTGAATTATGAGTTAGGGTGGTCAACCTACTTATAAAAATATTGCCATTTAGGAATAAGCTGAACTATCTAAGTAGTAACAGGACTTTGTAATACATAGGCAGACCCCCAGGTGAACCAATTGAAGAAGTCAAGAAAATAAAACTGATGCATGTTGAGGGAGAATTTTAAGAGATGGAAGAAGAGAAGGAGGGGAAGTGGTGGGGGGAGAGAGAGAGAGAAAAAAAGAGACAGAGAGAACATGTTTGAGAACGAACCATATTCTATCATTAACATAGATATTAGACCCCGTCATCTATCCTCATAATTTTGAGGTGATTAAAACCCAGATGTTAGCAGGCACAGTAGTTCAGGCCTATAATATCAGCACTCCGGAAGCTGAGACCAGGAAGGTCACAAATTTGAGACTGGCCTATACTACATAATGAAGCTCTGTCTCAAAATAAATAAATATATAAAAATAAAACAGAGCTCAGATGTGTCCTCCAAATGACTTTGTATGTTATCAGCTAAGGAAAACTGGATGAATCAAAGAGTGGCTCAGATGAAACCTTAAAAGTGAAACAGAAATATCCCTAGTATATGCTTGGGGGCAGGGATTGGTATAATGCAATCTGTGTGGCCCAGACCAGTAAAGGAAACAGATGTGAAATCTCTTTGAGACTTGTGCTCTGGAATCATCTGCAGAACATAAAACAGATAAAACATTAAGAAAAGTCCTTTCAAATGGTCATCTCATGTGAATTGGGAAAAATCTACAAGCTTAAAATGTTCATGTCATTCACCTTTTTAGTAAATAAATAATATACTAAGATCACAATCATATGTCTGTATCTTAAATATTCCATGGTGTGAAAGTAGCAAACCCATCACTTAGTTTAGTTGTATAAAACGGTGACCTTTCTGTATACATTTTCATCACCACATACTTAATGATATAAGGAAATTGGTTTTTGCCATGGCAGAATATGTGGGTGATGTTTTAACCAGGTGAGACAGGTAAAGTTGAGTTGGAACTGAAAGAACCTCATGTTCCACCCTGAGATAGTGACATGGAGCAGGACACCCAAGTGCTAATTAAAATTTGGCAGCTGGAGTCTATGCTGAGAGTAGGTTATGTGGTTTCCCTCGGGTGCCTTCCTGAATTCTTTACTGGCTTCATTTTTTGTCATATAACTTCACTGTAGTCGTTACATTTATTTATTTCTGCTTTAGCTGTTTTGTTTTGCCGTTCAATTAAACTTCACTCAGTCTGATAGATACCTATCATTCAATTCATCCAGGTGCGTGTATTTACATTTTCAGTTGGTCAACATAATTATGACAGAGGACCTATTCAGTGGATGGCTTGTGCAAATAAAGGTAACAGATCTGTTTTCTTGACCATGTCTTATTAGAAAAAAAAATTTGGTATTAATTGTTAGTTCTACATTATAATTTAAAATAATCTGAAGTTGAGGATTTGAGGCAAGGATAAGATTTTCAGCATTTTTCCATGGAAAATATCACAAAACAAATTTAGACATCAGTATTACATTATAAAATGTTCACATACCTGATCGTAATATTGTAAATTCATAAAATGATATATTATGCTGAATGATATTTAATGATACATGATATATATGTACATATTTTTTCTTTGTGGAAAAATTACTGGTTCTTTTTGAAAAATGACTCATACCTTTCTAGATAATTCAGATTTCATGCAGTGAGCCCATATTTTCTTTGTACTCAGAAGAAAAATGATGTTATTTAAAGATAAACAGTGATACCATAGCAACAAAACCTGAATACATTCCGAAAGTTATATTTAGACAAATATTTTACACACATATAATAATGATGTATACATCTGCATCTTTAATAATTTATCTGACAAAAGAAAAGTATATTTTTAATAATTTCATGTTTCCTTCTCTTTGTAGAACAAAAAAGAATGTTTATATCATCTAGGAATTGTAGTAAAAATTATTATGAAGTCTGTACATACATTATGAAAAATCCATTAAACAAACCTTTTCTGAAGAGATTACTTATATTTTAGTGTTTTCTCAATTTTAAAGGACAATTATACCTTTTTTGTCCTACAAATACACAAAATAATTTTACGGCTCTTTATCATAATTAATGTTTATTTTAAATATGTATTTCAGGTTATTATTATGAAATTCCTTCCATTGGAGCAATAAGGATTAATACTCAGGTATAGTTACTTAAAATGTTTTAAAATTATTTTTTAATAGTTCCAGTTTTTTTCTAGTTTAAATATGTTCCATATGGACAGAATAGGTAAACATGAAAACAAAAAAATCCATAATACTGCATTGTATTGAAATCTGAGTATCGTAATGACATATTGCTCTTCATCTCATTAAAGTTTAAACTGTTTCCAGTCATCTAAAACTCATGAACAATATGAATATAAATGTGAGTATTTTCCTCTTGGATACTGAAAACAGCATAGAAAATGAATACAATCAGATTTTCTGATGCTCTTATCTCATGGAATTTGAAATGATTCTATTGTAAATCATTTAAATGTTTTCTTAGCCGTAGAATAGTAAACTATTATTCTGGAGAAATTATATAAGGCTTAGTTAGGATTTAGTCACTCCCAAATAACCCCTGCATATCTATTTACCTGTTTAAAATAAAGTTGCAAGGAGATGATTTTCCTAACACCATTCTGTTGAACATGACTAATAAGTAACTTTTTTATAGATTTAAATCAAGTTAATTCAAATATATGTGAAAATGTTCAGAAATTACTATTTAAAATCATTGCTCAATTTTTAAAAATAGCTGTGAGTCTACGAAACAGACTAAGTCAAAATTTAGTATAAATAGTATGGCCTTTGTGGAAATGAATGCTGAATACATTGAATGTTGAAATGAAACAGCAGCTGCATTTGAGTCTGATGTCTGGATTTGGCATAGTATTTCATTTATTTTTTGATATGTTTAAATGTAGTCTTGAATTTCAGCCAATCTGTGATATGAAAGCAAGTATGTGACTGCTTTATTATTTCAAATTTGTGCATTTTCACACAGTAAATCACAGGACCTTACATAGTTCAGATCAACTTGAAACAATTTATAAGGAACATATTTCACTTATCATTGATTGTACCTTGAGAAACAATGTTCTAATTGTTGCTAGAAAAAACAATGGGTAGATATATTGTATAAATAAGTCAAATGTTGTGGATTGTTGAAATACACATACATACATACCACTAAGGTAATAGGTGAGATACGCAATTTGAAGTGCCCAAAGTAGGAATTAAATGATTATGTACTCTCTTAATAATTTGATTACATATTATTTTCAAACTCTAAACTATTTTTCCCCTATGGAGACTTTTTTAAAACACTGCATTCTTAGTTTTTCAACCACTACTTTCTTTTGTATTAATAGGAATATCTGGATGTGCTGGGAAGACCAATGGTTTTAGCAGGAGACAAAGCAAAGCAAGTCCAGTGGACAAATGTCTATTTGGATGCACTGGTAAGAGGTTGGATGTTCCACCAAAGATGGCCATAACAAAAGCACATAGCTGACTATTGTTCTTTTTAGGTGACAGGTTTTCTTGGATCCTTTCTTTCAAAAACCCTTCTATTGCAAGCTTCTTTGCTAGGATTTAGATAGTTTGAATAAAATCCTAGATTTATATGTAACAGAGAACCGCACATGTATATATTTTTGCTGATCTGTTGAGAGTATGGGATTTCCAACCTAGAAAGTTGAGTTTACATGAATTTTAATAACTTTTTGAATTTTTAGCATACAAATAATGCTTGATGTTATGTGAATGAGAACCTGTCTCTTTTGATTTTGAGCAAGAATTTTGAAGGACATATTCTTAAAGTAGGTAACAGCTTGTAGAAACATGTAAAACCTCTACAATTTAGAAAGACTTTCAAAAACTCAAAGTACATTCAGTTAGATAGACAAAAAAGTTTTCCTTACAGTGAAATCATTACAAACCTAATCGCCTCTTCATATGCAATGTACTACTTTAAGTTTTTGTGGAAATAAGGTGATCACATCTGGTATGAAATATCATACATGTGTTGAATATCCATTACACAACTGCCATTTTATCAAAGGTATTCCAACATATTTTAAAGCAGTAATTCTCAACAGGGGTTGATTTTGTCTTTCACATGTCATTTAGGAATGTCAGTAGACATTTTTGATTGTCACACCTGGTGACTAATGAAGGGCTAACACTGGCTCTAATGAACACAGAGACCAGAGATGCTGCTAAACATCTACAGTTCAAACAGAAGCCTCATTATACACACACACACACACACACACACACACACACACACCAGACAAACACACACACCATGCCATACACATACCACACACCATACCAGACACACATCACACCACACCACACAGACATACACACACCACACACATATAGTATACACAACGCCCAAAAACACACATCACATACACACATCATGTACACACACATACCACACGGACACACACCACACACACACATACCACACACACACACCACACATACTGCACACACTATGCTGTATGCTACATGCTACACACACACCATGCATAACACATACAACACACCTAAACAGGCATACACACACCACATACCACACACCAGACAAACCATACACATATACCATAAACATCACACACTACACAAACATACACACACCACACATACCACACACACTACATACATGAACCACACACACCTCACAAAGACATACACCACACACTACACACATACCACATACTACACATCTACACATACACCACATATAACACAGATTGCATACACATGCCACACATATACCACACATACATCATACAATACACACATATATCATGTGCAACACACACACTACACACAGACATATTACACACACATCACAGAAACACATACCACACATATGAAACACACACCACACACTCATACACACATACACACACATGCCAAAAAAATTATCCGCCCACATTACCAACAGGACCAAACCAAGGTTGAAAAATCTGTTTTGTGCTATTTTTACTTTGCTGGCATGATAGTTATGACTTCATGTGCTTAATCTTAATTTGAAGACTTCATTAATGATTTACTGAAATAATATGTTGGAGAGTGTGAAAATACTGAGCCCTAACAGTAAATGCTGATTCAGTAATGCCCTTTTCCCTACTTGGACTCCAATTATATGATGTTCCTACTTTTCTAAACGCAATGATGAACCCAAAGGGCAAAAAGCAATCCATTTAAAATTACTTATCATTTGGTTCTTACAAAATAAACATATACAGGAAGTTAGAAGAAAAATAGGCACTATTAGCAGTAGCTTTGCATGTTAAGAAAGATAAAGTGAAGTTTGCTTACCTCAAGACCCAGCTAACATTACTGTCCACTGTTCCTTCTTGACATTGCTTATTTACTTAAGGTCACATGGTCATCTGAAGCTATGGCCAAAATATTTTGCTTTTCCAATTCCATCATAGGACAGTGTGCGATAGGAGAAGTCAATAATTATGCCCTGCTGTATTTCCTATGACCAAAAGTTCATTAACCAGAATGTCTGCATCACTGGTAATGTTCTTACTGATAACATAAATGAAATGTTGATTCTAAAGTGCTGTTTTACAAGCTAAAACTAAATGTAAAAGAAAAGAAAAAATGGTGGGGCACATGAGTTGGCTATCAGTGGACAAAGAGCATTCTTTTTATTGGTTCGAGAATAAGTGATCCATCATTTATTTCTGGGCATTTATTTATAATCACTACATGCAGTAAATTCAAACTATATGTTGGTCAAATAGTTATTAAGAAGGAAAAGATGTAATATTTTAAGGTCATATGTCATAACTATAATGTGAAAAATTCAAAGAACCCTGGCTTTCAAAAGAAACAAGTCATGTAGTTGGAAATAGAGTGGAGCATGATTACAAAATTGTGATGCTTTATTGGAACATGAGTACAAGTAAAGTGTCTGTCAATTATGATGAGTAATGAACCACACAAAAATAGAGGGTATAAAATTTGGAAGTACTGGATATATTAAAGGAATTATACCATTTATATCTTTGGAAATAATGGGAAATAATGACCCCAACAGGACTGGAGCAATATTCTGGAGGCTTTATTGATTGGAGAGACAAGGGGAGACTCTATATAAAAAGAGAGAGATAAATAACAAATCCCAGTAGCACAAATATTGTTCTAGTTCTCTAGAGATGTTTTTGTGCCTGAGAACAGAGTACACTTTTTTGTTTCTCTTGATGGATGGGAAAGTGGAAATTAAGTACCACTGAGCTCATGACTATCTTAAATCTAATATTATAGTAACCTAAGATATCACTTTATGGTACATATTAACCATTTTTAGAAGCAAATTATGGTGTTCTGTACAAACGCCAAAGCAATGCATAGAAGAAAGTGTATCCATGTGTATCTTGTCTTATATCATGGTACCATTTTTTTAAACTATACATATAAATTATAACTCAAATAAAAAGTTCACCAAATGTAATTTTCACTGAATTATCTTTTGGATACCAGCTTCATGAATTAACCTATAATCTTACTATTGAGGTAGAAAGTTTTCATTGGGAATATTAATTTACATAAATAAGAATGTTTTCATTCAAATGTTCTTATTTAGGATTACATAAAGCCTCTATGTACATCATCATGTACTCAGCTACCTGTTCTTAATTTTGTTTGTCCCAAATAATTTGGTATTGTGTTCTCTTGGAAGCTTCTCTATGATTACGCCTCCTTTCTAAATCAGTTTCCATTATTCTGGGGTTTCACATTTGCAGTTATAAACCACAGCCTGTGAGATTTGGGTTGAAGGTTGTTTTTTCAGAATAAGAGCACTAATGTTTTCTCAGTTTAGCAAATTCAAAATGTCATTGAGTGATTTTGTTGAAAATGTAGTTTTAAAATGAAATCATGGTTAAAAAATAGACAATTAGCTTTTTATCACTGTGGCAAAATATTTGACGTAAATAGATAAGGGAGGGAAGATCTTTTGTGGCTCATGATTTCAAAGGGTTCAACCCAAGGTCACCTCGCTCAGTCTTTCTGGGCCCATTGTGAGGCAGAACATCAGGACCTCAGGAGGATGTGGAGGTGGAGATTCTTTACCTCATTGAGGACAGGAAGCCAAGAAGAGAGACAGCAAGAGCCAGGGACATGACACTCCCCAAGGACTCGCCCCGAGTGACCCATTTCTTCCAGCTAGGCCCACCTCCTAAAGTTTCCAGAACCTCCCAAAACAGTACCTGCAGCTGGAGACCAAGCTCTCAACACGTCAGTCTTTTGAGGAGACACTTCATGTCTACATAATAGATATGCATATATATGTATATGGTATCCGATGTCAATAATGAAAAAAGAACCCTGCAATTACACTAATCTGGATGGACTCATTTAATATATGAGATTATCTGCAAGTAGATTATTAGGATGACATTATTTTTTATACAAAATGAATACTTTATAACTATACTTTTCATATTTGATATCCTCACTTGTCTTTCTACACTATACTAATTTGTTGGAAAGTTCTATTTTAAAGAAGGAGAAAAAAAAAAAAATAGAAGGTAACACACATGCACAGGAAATTAATGTGAGTCAACTCCCTGTATAGATATCCTTATCTCAACCAGCAAAAACCCTTGGTCCTTCCTATTATTGCTTATACTCTCTCTACAACAAAATTAGAAATAAGGGCAAAATAGTTTCTGCTGGGTATTGAGGGGGGAGAGGGAGGGGGCGGAGTGGGTGGTAAGGGAGGGGGTGGGGGCAGGGGGGAGAAATGAACCAAGCCTTGTATGCATATATGAATAAAAAAAAAGAAGAAAAAAAAACAGTTCTATTTATTTTGAGGGCTACACAAATGTATGATTAATAGGATGGCATGAGTTTTGGTATACCAAATGAATCTTCACGATTACCCTCTTCATATTTGATGTTTGAAGTTAAGTCTTTCTGTACTATTTTATTTGTCAGGAAGTGCTATTTATTTTAAGAAGCAATATTGTTTCTTATGCTTTTGTAGCAGCATATTATTTATCTAGATTATTCCAGAAATGCAGGTTTTTTTTTCCTTTATTCATATGTACATACAATGATTTACTCCCCTCTTCTCCCCTCTTCCCCCAAACCTCTCCCTCTCGCCCCACCCCCTCTTCCAAGCAGAAACTGTTTTGCCCTTATCTCTAATTTTGTTGAAGAGAGTATAAGCATTAATAAGGAGGACCAGGGGGGTTTGCTAGTTAAGGATAGCTATACAGGGAGATTCCTAGTTTTGCTTCCATGTACATATGTGTTACTTTGTAAGTTGATTCTTCCTGAACTAACCTTTTCTCTAGTTCCTAGTCCCCTTCTCTTATTAGCCTCTGTTGCTTTAAAGTTTCTGCATTTTTTTCTATTTATCATGTTATTCAGCTGCATATTTCTGAAATAGTGTGAAGGCTTTGGCATAAAAATTAGAATGAAATTCCAATGATGATTGCTTTAAGCAAATCGTTTATATTTTAATACCGTGCTAGTTATGGAGACCCCTGATGGTAGGTGTTCAGACACTGAAAACTGGAGTGAGCATACTTATTGAAATGTTATAGGCTATTAATCATTTTTATTTAAATTACTTGCAATGTTGACCTACAGTGTTATTTTAGATGTTGCAGGATTCAATGACTGCCTGCTGAGTCCTTATTATTTCCAATAGATTTTTATTGTTTTTTTAAAATAACCTTTAATAAATATTCAAAATCAGTTACTTGGTTTTTCTGGCTCTTTTAAAGTAACTATAAAATGAAGTCTCAGATATCAAAATCTAATGCAGTAGGATAAAGTTTAACTTGTTGCTTTCATTTGCCTTTTCTCTCAATCTATTTTTAGGAACTGGGACTTGTCATTACTGGAACTCTTCCGGTCTTCAACATAACGGGCCAATTTGAAAATAAGACAAACTTAAAGGTTAAAAGTTAATTGATAAAATTAATAATAATAAATGATAAACTGTGGTGTTGAAGTTCAATGTGGATAAGATATTTGTATAAGGAAATGCATACGATGTAAGTCTTGTAGGACAGAGGTTGATGACGACAGCTGCTTGTGTGATAATCACCTGGGAAAAAGGAAGCACAGATGAAAATCTCTGTTGTCCTAAAGTCAAGAGTCAACTTAACTACGATGGATGAGGATGCAGAGTCAGGCTCTAGGGGTCATTGTATGATAAAAGGACAATAATATTGTGTGCACATTTTAAAAGCACATTTGAGACATTCATTGATAGAAAACAATCCAGACCCAAATCATGGTTATGTTTGTTTCAAATGCACATATGAATATTGAATCCTTACTGTTCCAGTTCCCAAACAATAGTTTTTTTAGTTCCAACTTAAGGGTCTGATTTATAGTCTTAATATATTTTAAGATACATGAAAAATAATGAGTTTCTTAAAAAATGCTTCATTTCTATATCTTTGGTACTATTATCAGTGTAATAACATGCAGTTGCTTAAAAGTTGTAATTATGAAATATATCTTATACTAAAAACTTTTAATTTGAAAAATAGGGTTGCACACTTCACAATGAATTTTAAAATGTAGAAGTTTGTATTAATACTAAATACTTATTTTATATGTAGGTGACAGTCTTGATTTGAGGGGATTTTTATTTCCAGTATGTGGATTAATGAAGTCTGTAGCACTTAAGCATTATTTGTTCACTTATTATAAATGTCAATTGAACACCTTATTTTAATAATGTAGGCCTACAAAACAGTTATTCCTCTTTGGGGGCCCATTACCATTCTTAAATATCTCTGAGTTCTAAATATTGCAATTCATAAAGGAATAATTCTCTAACTCATATGTGCTGAAACACTCATTATGGCCTGTTGTATGTTTTAGTTTGCTAGTTTTGTTATGCCTAGGATTGACTCACAGTGACAGCCTAGTTCTTGAATTAACTTCACTCTGAAACTATACAGGGTTTAAAGTGTCTTTATAACTACTGATTGGACTCTATCATTGTCTTTGTAAATGCATTTCAATCTATTTTATAATTTTTATAATTATGTTTAAAACAAAATTTCCAAGTCAAAATTTTAACACAGTCTCCATCTCCCTTTCCTATCGATGATTATGATAGCAATTTGGCCCATAGCCCCCTCAACTTGGATCTAAAACTATGATGCCTATTGTTTGATATTTAGAAGTTATTAGCAATAATTAGCAAATGTTGTTTGATTCTTATTATCAACAAAATCACATGCTTTGAAGATAGTTACACATACACAGGTAATATCATCCACAAAATTCCAATGTTTCCTTTATTCCATATTGACCAGTCTTTAGGCTGGATATTCTTAGGATTTCTTAAACGTAGTGTACCACAAAATCAGTTTATGTGCATTGGTGCGCACACATGCAGCTACAACTATTGACTGTGCTGTAAAAATTAAAACACATATTAGAATAAAGTGTACAGGAAATGTCAAATAAAAATTTTCATGTATTTTTTGTGTTTTAGACTTAGTTATCAAGATTTCATTTAAGTTAAATAATCAGGTTTGGAAAACTAAAAGCTAAAAACAACTTGTAAACTGACACCCAAAGTACCCTATCATGTCTACCAGTATCTATCTATCTATCTATCTGTCTATCTATTCATCTATCCATCCAAATACATTCAACAATTAGTATGAGGATGAATATGTATGATAACTCTATAAAATATCGAAACATTTGGTATAAAATACACTAATTTTCTGCCATCTCACTCTAGAACCAGCTAATTCTGGGTGTGATGGGAGTCGATGTGTCTTTGGAAGATATTAAAAGACTGACACCACGTTTTACAGTAAGATGCAATTTATTCTTTGGTAACCTTTCCAATTTTAGAACTGTGTCCTGATTTAACTTGCCCATAAAGCACTTAAGTAATTCTCAAAAATTGTGTATAGTTACGATAGCAATGGAGCTAAATGCTAAAAAGCTTCTTCAAAATAAAATGTAGAGATACTTTGTTATCTTTCAGCATGTCTTAAAATGTATATTTAATAAATAAATTAATTTGGTAAAAGAATTCAAAACAATAGTGTAGATTTGTGATTGTGACTCAGGGATCTCTACACTTTCCAATTATTTTTCAGCTATGCCCCAATGGCTACTATTTTGCAATTGATCCTAATGGTTATGTTTTATTACATCCAAATCTTCAGCCAAAGGTATGTATATATCTTATTTACAGTGATTAGTATTTTGTAAGATTAATGATTAATGTTTTTAATAGGATTTTCATTTAAAATTTACTTTATCGCATTAAATACAAAGAACTGTCTAGAATGGAGCTTCCTTATTAGACAGTAAGATCACAGATATATGAAAATATGAATGAGTTTTCATTTTCTCTTACCAACATAGCTGAACTGATATTCTTTTCTCAAAGGTAGCCATTATCACCTCCTGTGTGACTTTGCTTAAGACTGTGGTTGGTGTTGCTGTAGACAGAACATTGACCTGATAAACATTAGCAATGATCCTTGCTGCCCCAGCCACAACTCCCATTGCCCTTCTCATCAAGTGATTATCTCTGATTTCCATCTCCCAGACTATGCTTTTCACTTTGGGTAGGCTTATAAAGATAGGCAGGAAATTCAATAAGGAAAATGTATGTAATCTGCAAGTCATAAAATTTTATGCTATTTTATCTCAGCCTTTTTGCCTATATTTCCAATCTACAAAATATTTTCATAGAATAGCTCATTTCTATTTTCATTAATACTTAAAAGGCATTAATGATAAAACAGTTATCTACAAGGAAAATTAGATAAAATCTTGCATAATCAAAATTTTATAAGCATCTTTAAGCTGTGTAACTTTAAGGACAACTCTAAGCTTATGCAGATTTATGCATACTACCTCCTTCTTCTTAGTCATGCATATTTAATGTTAGCCATATATTAGAAACACAAGTGTGCACACCCATCAGATGTGTCATTCAAATATTGTTGAAATTAATAACAGTTAATAGCCACTGACATTGAGTGCAGTTTAAATTAAATGTAATAAATTATTTTAAAGTGTAAATAATATTGCATGTTTTTATTAATATCTATTTTAATTATTCTTGCTATGAAATTTATTTCCATGTAAATCTATCATGATACATGATAAGTAAATATCGTTGATCATCCTACATCATGCTATGCCATAGGTTCTTTTTCATGTTATGAAATGGTCATTAAAGAGTGTCATGTTAAATTCATCTTTACATAGTTTATGACTAGATAATCATCTGTGATTTTTGCCCTAGTTGAATTTTTTTAATAATCTTGAAAACAGGTTTAAAATTACACAATGCTATTATTTGGTCTTTGTTTATCCAATGTATTTTAATTTATATCCTGCTAACTAAATCTAGAAGTAATTAAAATGTGATGCACTGGACAGTACAAAGGACCCCTAATTTTCTAATTGTAGACTTTAACATGCCCCCAAAAGAACTAAAATATATCATCAGCAAAAATAATAATGAGAATAATGCATGTATGAAGGACTTATGAAAATTCAACATCTAGTGGCAAGAACAATTTAAGATGCTTTCATAGTACAAAAGAGACAATAAAACAATTTAAAAATAGTTTTTGCCTCTTCTATATTCTCCTAAGGAGATTTGAATGATGTCACTATATGTTTGAAAGTTGCTATTATTCACTAAAAATCATAACATTATAAAGAAAATACAAATTTTATAGCAATCTTTATTAAAGACTAGGTGATATTTTTCTTCCAGATTATGAATTAGATTTTCATATTTTGGGGTCGAATTTTATTTTTAAACAACAAAGCAACAAAAAATTTCAAAAAATACTGTTTCAGAATAGGAAATAGTTCTCAATAATCCATGTACTATTTCATCCTGAAATTTATACTTGTAAATTAAGTGTGATGGGGTGTCAAGATACACAGATTGATATAAGAACCTCATGAAAGGGTAATTTAGTATAAAATTACCATTTTAGCAATTGACAAACACAAACGGCTAACGGGCAGTGTATTAACAAAGTGATCCTTAATTCTTTTATCAGAAATCTATCAATACAAATTAAGGAAAATAAATCTATGATCATATTACTCATTACTATTGAGCTAGATGAAAGCCCAGTGTTATGCAAGTATGCCTTGATCAATGTGTTATGTTTCTTTTTGACACTGAAATCTCATTTCAAAATATTTTAGTATAATTTTGTAGTTTGTAAAAGGAAGGACAAGTGTCCTTTAAAATGCCTAGAATATCAGTACATAAATTAGCTATAGACTTTTACATATCTACTTTTCAAGGAATTCTTTATGTTCTTAAAGTATACTGCTACCCCATGACCACATTTTGACTGTTAAATTATCATCCTAACTTATCCTCAAGTGCATTTTATATTTCTTCCATTTTGTTTCATTCAAATAACCAGATTAGATTAGGTTGCCAGATAATCTCATTTTGATCAATTCTGATAAATATTTATTGAATGCAAAATTGTGTGTAATCTGTTTTTGGAGTTACTATTCAAAATAAATCTACAGTGTTATGGTTGAATTCTCTGTTAGTTCAACAAATACAACATTTTATACCCTTTCAGGTAACAAAAGCACAAATTTCAAATATCCTGTAGTATTGATCTTAGTCTACTAAGGCTGCTATAACCAAAATGAAACAAAACAAAACAAAAAACAGATCACAGACTAGTGGCTTATAAACAACAGAAACTTATTTTTGTCATTTCTCAAGACTGGGAAGCACAGATGAAGGCACACACAGATCATTGCCTATTCCTCAGAGGCAGCCAATTTCTCCCTCTAACCACACATGTTGGAAGGGAATAAAAGGGCAAAAGATCTTTCTCAGGCTTCTTTTATAAGAGTACTAATCCTATTTGTGAGGGTTATGCCTCCATAATCTAATTAAGTCCCAAAGTCCTTGCCTGATAATATAATACCAGCCTTGGGTGAGATTGCAACAGTTATTTACAGGTGACATTAGCAATATTCACATTTAACCCATTTGGTTTATGTAAACTCTAACAATTTGTATTTTTCAATCTTTTCTGTTTTGAACCAGGAAAATGTACATGGGTCAAGTTATCTTTCCCACTTCATATGGGAAAACATGAGTAGTTAACTTAAGAAATGATTTTTAGTAGCATAACAGTTTATACTCATTAAAAATATTTTAAAACTTTCAGTTGTTTTATTTAGTTATTCTGAACTCTATGGTATTTATCAAGTACATTAAATTCTAAATATATCATCAGTCTTGCTTCTGACCAAGGAAATACTGATCCAAATTGATTACAGGCTTGAGCTTTTACCTATGCTAATATGTAGGATGATGAATTACCATTTTTTCTGTTGCTTCAGCCTATTGGTGTAGGCATACCAACAATTAATTTACGAAAAAGGAGACCCAATGTTCAGGTAACTGTGACTGAAGAAGAATTATCGCTGCTTTCAAGTTTGCTAAATCAAGTTGAGATCAAGCTTCTGTTCTTAAAGTTTATAACTAAAGTTGCCTTTCCTGACATTTAAGCTTTCAGAGCATGAGATGGAAATAAGCGACATTTCTCAGTAAACTCAAGCAAAAGTGGTATTAATTATGGCAGAGGGTATGTGTTGGCTAACTAAAAATTGCTGAGTAAATGATCTAATGATGTTAACAATCAGTGATCATAAAGAGATGGCTTTTGAAGGAAATTTGTATTAAATACTCTGAAATTAACATCAAATCCATGCGATCCTAACAATTTGCTTGTAAAATTGATTTTTAAGTGCAAATAAAAGCAATTTCTGTGTGATAGTTTCCATAAACTAGAAATTTTAAGCCATTTTTTGAATTTCTAAAAATGCAATTTGCAATTAGAAGTTAGAGAAGTTTCCCTTCAACTATCAAAAATGTATAAAACTGCAAATAAATAATGTGAATTCATATTCCTTGGCAAACTCATTGCAAACTCATCTTTTCTCTGTTGGTAGCAAAAAAGTGTATGTATATTTCTGTGGACACATTAAACTAATCAGCAGAAAAGTATATTTTCTATGACTTACTGAGAGAATTTTGGTATTTCAGTGGAAGTTCAACATTATCATAGGTGTTCTATGTGAGGCCTACCATTTCCTTAAAATAAGTTACAGATGATGTAACGGAAAAATAGTGATGATAAGAAGAGATCTTAAAAGCTATGAATTCATAGAACTGAGTCCAAGTTTGGTTCTAATGACAGCCAAGTGTGCATCCTTCAGTGATTCATGTATTTTTGGAGGACTTCAGTGTCTTCATCTGAAGAGCAAGACGAATGAATCATTGCTCTATACTCTATGCAGGAAATTAAATATATGTTTTGATCCCAGGCCCCATCTCCTGAAAATTCTACTTTGACCTCAAGTAGCTTGAGGTTGTCCTAAAGTTCAGTGACACTGGACTATAAAAGATTGAGTTCCCTTCCAGATCTAGAACTCTGACCATCTGAATCTCATGTTGTGTGTGAAAATCTTCAGCTCTTTTATGATTTCTAAAGAGATTAAAAGTACTTGTATACCTTTCTTGAAATATTAAATTGTTTTGTTAAACTCCTTGCATGCTCCTTTTTATGTAGTACCTTAATTATATATTTTGTGGTCATGTGCATTTTTTAGTGAATTTTTATTTTTGCAGCAACCTCTGCATGTAAATATTATAATTTAAAAAATTTAAAAACCTGAATAAAGGTTTGTTTTATTTTTGTTTTTGTTTCCATTCTAAGAAAACTCCAAATGGCAAGCTAGCAGCCACATAACACTTCTTGTTTAGGGAATATTTTTGAATGCTGAGCCATTATAATAATACTGAGTATTAATTTTTAGAAATTTTAAAGTTGTTGATATTGCATCCTGTCTTTTATTTTATTTCCACAAATGGTGTGGTCATTATGCTAGCTGACATGCAAATTGTGCAAATGAGAATTATTAGGTATTTAGAATAAGCAAAATAATGGGCATTCAGTGACCAAGAGACTAAATAGATTCCTTTTCTTCAGCCTGTCTTGGGGCTTTCCTCTTAGAAGATTGTGTTTTTTGAATTTTCCAGTTCCTCTCTGCCTGTGATGAGTCTTAGGAAAAAAAAAAAAAAGTGGACCTCCAGGTTGCCATTTACAAATACAAGTTATGCATTGACATTTTTCTTTTATGATTCATTTTCTTCTCTGTCTCTCTATGTTGGCCTGGGACATGACCTTCACATTGCCAATTCTTCCTGATAATGCCTCCTCCCTGCATGCCGTGTGGGTGTGGTCATGCTAATGCCTTATGCACTGCATGTAAGATAAATACTCTCCTTTCTGTTTCCTCTTATCATTTTGATTACTTTCACTTTGTTTTGCATGGAGTTTGTTAAAATTTTAACAAACATGGTGTTTGTGTGAACATGATTTATTTTATGGGACATTAAATAAGCAGTTCTAAAAGTGAAAGGTTTCACTTTTTCAACAAAGGATTTGAAGGATTTTTAATATTGGCTTTTATCTTTAAGTTATGAAATATGGTACTATTCAAGTGAGTATTTGCTGCTAAAGCAAAAACATACCATCCCCAACAGCGGTCAATATTTTCACCTTTGAAAGATCAGATACTTCTGATTATAATAATAGAGTTCTTAGGCAATGAATTTTCTAAATTAACAATGTAAGTGGGATTATTTTTTAAAATGAAAAATTCTCATTCATCAAAAGCCATGAGAATCAAAAGTTTTCATTATTGAAATAGAGTTACTCCTTGGTGGAAGGCATTTTGCCATAATTACAAAATAAATATATGCCATGTACACTGTATCATTAGACATCTAAATAGGATATGCTGGCTTTTAACAAAATTTTTACCTATGGCTATTATCTTGATACATCTATCCTCCTAAAATGATGCTTAAAATAGTGGTGATCTGGATATTTTTTGGAGGCTGAGAGCAAAAACTTAGTGATCTTTGAACTTTCAGTATAATCTGCATTTATTATTGCCATATTATTAATTATCAGATTTCAATAATATTTATTTAAATAAAGATTTTAAAGTCTAATTTCTAAAATTTTATACATCTAATATGACTTTATTGTTTAGTTAACTTTGAAATTCTAGTATGAGATGTTTTATTATTTAGTAAGGATGAAATGGATATGAATATATTTTATAAAATAGTCCAACGAGTCTTCATTTTATATTTGAAAAACTAACATAATGTCATATGAGGTAAATTTATCAGCCTAGGAGTATCATTTTATATATAATGTAATACAGTTTGCTGCATTTAAAGCTCAATCTCTAGCTCTGGTTATTTAGTTTCATATGCATACAAAAGAAGAAACCTTTATGTACTTGTGTATCTTAGGTAAGTAATTTTTATAGAATGAATTTCTTATTTAAATATCCATTGAATAATTCTGTATACAGCATTATTTTATAATTCTATATGTACCGAATTATTATTGTCTTCTGTGCAGAATCCCAAATCTCAGGAACCAGTCACATTGGATTTCCTTGATGCAGAGTTAGAAAATGATATTAAAGTAGAGGTGAGTGTACTCCACAGAAATGAACAAGACCTCAAGTCTGAGATGAGATTCTTTCTTCCATTTTACACATATCTGTTCAGCAGTTGTATTGTGTTAGGCAGTCTCTTAGATCTCTAACCACAAATCTCAACATTCTTGGTCTTTAAAATTTCTAGATTCTGGGGTGTCCTGATTTAAAAGAAAACATATGAGAAGGAATAAATATTTTAAGCAGGGTGTGATCTTCCTTTTTTTTCTTTCTGATTAAGTATTTCAGTACAAAAACAGCATTCATTTCAATAGAAATCATAGAGATGGATGCTGCTACGCATTTGAATGAAAAGTTGGAGGGAACCCAACCATCCAACCACAAGGATGAGCAGCAGCAAGAAAAAGGTTGCCATATTTGTCTTAGGACACTTTGCTCAGCAAAGTTCTATTTGATTTCAGAACCAAAGTCACATGTTACTTCCTCTGAGAGTCTTTCATAATAATAAAGGTAATTATTTTAGTAATAAAATGTCATTTATTCAATACATGACATATAGCAGTGTGGATTATCTATAGCCTTTGAAATGATGTTATCCTTATTATAATATATTTTATAGTGATGATGCTTGATATGCAAAGAGATCAAATAGTTTGTATATGACTATTCAGCAAAGATGTGCAGAACCAGACTTTTGTCCTCCAGAACACAGATATTTTTAATCTTTCTGAATGAATTAACTTCTTTTATCAGTGCAAAGACCCCCATAATTCTATTATGACTTGAAATAATGTATTTTAATTTTTACTTTATTTACACATGTTACAATTTACTCCATCATTCTACAGCTATAACATTTAATTTTTTATTATAATTATGCTACCTATGGTAGAGCCATGGGGTAGGATGTTTTAGGTGGTAAATGAATATTTGTTGTATAATAAACTTGGTAAATAGTTTGGTATAATAAAGTTAGATGAAGTAATGGTGATGAGATTGATGTCTCTCCCACTGAGACATCATAAGGAACTTTCTTCAGACTCTCTAAGGCTCAGTCCCCCTCAATTAACATAGTGATTGAATGAAATAATATAACAGACTTAGAAAAAGACCTGGTTCATGGTAAAGTGCTACTATTTTTGAGCAATTCATAATGGACACACAGTTTACATGAGGAACTATTATCTGCTTTTCACTTTCAGACCCCAAATATTTTAACTAAATTAGACTAATCAAGCAGTCTTTACATTTAAATTATTTCTCTTACTATACTAAGTTTGCTCAGTTGTCATTTGTACTTACCATAACCCAAATGTAAATCACTGGAATGACTATAGAATGAGAAATATGTTAAAGGAAATTCTGAGAATTTCCAGTACATTGGAATATTTTGTGAACAAATATGACCTGAGTTTATATTGTGTAATTTTAAATCCTTCATCACGTGGTTATTTGGGCAAGAGAAATTTGAAATATTTTATATTATAGGCTAATCTTTAACTATAAATGCATTTTTATTTCTCGGTGACTACTTTTCACTTGAATGTTGCTAGCCCTCAAAACAATTGACCACTCTTTTATTAATTATGTTTGAAAAATTAATGAGTGCTTAAAATAAACTTTCATTAAGAATATTTCTCTTATTTTAAATTAATACAAAAAGGTTATGACAATTTAAAAAAAATCCCAGAGAACTACAAGTAACAATAAAACCATTCTACCATTTTTATTCAGCCTGTCTGAAATGAGGAAAATCTTATGAAATTAGTATTTTAATAATCTTACTCCAGTATGTCATTTTGGTTCCTGGAATGAAATAATTGTTTTATTTCCCTTAGATTCGAAATAAAATGATAGATGGAGAAAGTGGAGAAAAAACTTTCAGAACTCTTGTTAAATCTCAAGATGAGGTAAGAATTAATTCAGGCTTATTCTTAAGTAAAAGAATGTATTAAGAATAGTTGATATTTGCAATTTGATTTCCATTTCTATTAATCCAATATTTACAATAAAGTAGGGATGTCTTTGAGAACAATTTTTCTTTTTTAAGGCACTTAGCCAGAGGAATTTTTCACTAAGATAGTTTCAACTTTGTTTTTATAAAATAATGTTGATTTAGATTTCTTAATATATTTTTATATCATTAACAATATATTCTGTTCAAAACTGTACTCTTGACAGCTATATTTTATGATTAGATGGTTTTTCATTATAGAACACATTGGGCTGGGAATGTGTTCTCAGCAGTAGTACCCTTGCCAATAATGTACAAAGGCCTGCTTCAGTCCCCAGCACTACACCAAACAACAACAAAAAACAAAAAAGAAAGTACAGTGTAATTTCTGTCATGCTTTAGACAACAGAAATAAAAAATTCAAGAAATGAAAAATTCAAGGTCATATTTGATAGCTGTGTGTTATGTTATTTATACCTGCAGATATTCCAATTGTTACAGTCCACATTTTATATTTTAGTTTTTTTAATTTGTTTCTAGCTTGACTTATCTCCCTTTACTATTTATATGCTTTATAATTGTCCTGCATTTAAATCTGAAATTAAATCATGTGATCACATAATGGTCCTCATTTGAAACTGGCTTCTATAATGATCTTATATTACTTTATGTTTCATGAAAGACATCTTTGTGTTTGAGTCTATCCACCATCAGTCATACGAAGAATAAAAACAGATTTTCACATATTTGAATGCTTCAAAAATATATGGGACTCAGAAGTTCTTACGGCTAGAAGTTTAAGTTTTTATATATAACTTACATCCTTTGCCTTAACTCATGCTTTTTAGATATATGCTTTTCTCCCTAATTCCTCAGCAGATCTTTCCCTAAAATGGACTCAGGATCTAAATAGCATTCATTAGCACATTGCTTTTCTCAATTTAACATCATTGTGGCTTCCTATTACCAGGACATGAGAGGAAGTATATAAAAATCTCGTCTTCATTGAAACATCAACTCTGTTTACTTACAATGTAGCCATGGTCTTTCCCCTCTTTCTTCCGGCAGGAAAGACGTACACTGTTTTGGGCAATTTCTCCATCATTTGTCATGAACTCCAACCTTGGAAATTTTGGGCAATTTCTCCATCATGTGTCATGAACTCCAACCTGCACTTTCTTTTCTTAGCTTACAAAGTCATTTTCTGTTTACTCACATTGATGTTCTCCTCCTTCAATTTACTGCAAGTTCTTTTTTGACCAATATTCATTTATAGGCTGTATTTTTCTGTTTTAGAACTTTTGAATTTTTCTCTTAAATGCAATTGTAAATAGATGAAACTCATCTTTTATTACAGTATTTCTCTCCCTTCTATATTTCTGTACATGTTTGTATTTTCTTTTCAAGGATAATTTTTCTTTACTTTGAATCAATACTTTTTGTCAGTATTCACTGATCCATTTATAAAAGTTGAAAAATTATAATTATTCTGATTTTATTATTATAGCGTATAGAAAACCATATTTGTACTTGCTCTCTATATGGAATTTGATAGGAATGTTTACTATGTGAGACTAGCTTTCAAGTTAAAATGTTTAGTTTCACTCAGATGTAGCAGAATTCCACAGGCTGTGGTCAGATAGTGACGGAAGTTCATCATTTTTTCTTATAGGAAATGATATAACTTTTCTTTACACCATTTTCTACATCTATGATATAGGAAACTCCAATGTTAGCACATCCACAATACTTAGCACAATGAGTTGCAAGTAATTTAAATTTCTCACATATGATATGTTTCCCACAAAGCCTTTCTTCACATCTGATTGAATATTTCTCACCCAAAACTTTCTCAAATTAATTTATAAACATTTTTTCATAGTCATGTCTTTCAGGATCCCAGCTATCCTGTAAAAACTAAATGTATGGAATAAGTAAGAGATATGAATAATCAAAACTTAATTCACATACAAAAAAATCTCATTTTCATATGTTATTTTTTATGAATTTGTTACTATTGAGTTAAATTTAAATCAGAATTGAATTTATGCCCAGTTAAATCTAATTTATCAGAATCAGAAAACAGTTTGTGCTTACATGTACTCATCAATAAACCTTTGTTTATAACTGTAGGCTTCAGCTAACTTTAGAATGCATTTGTACTGTCTCATGCAGAAGTTTATTGAAAATGTTGGAATTGAACACCCTTACTCTAATAACTATTTCCTCAAAAAGCCAATTAGAATATATCCCCAAACCTACTTAGAAGTTGAAAAAATAGATATTGCTTTGTCACAAATCACAGAACAAGATTATAATTTCTGTTGCTAAAATTAAGAAGATGAGTTTTTATTTCCCTAATAAAGTATCCTGTGATACTTTCACAACTTGTTGAACAACACTAGTTTGTGGTGTTTTATTGTGAGCAGAAGCAAATATATGAAGATTGTCTCCAAAGCTTTTAGGTTTTTTATTACTCCATCATCATTCTTATTTACCTCCCCCAATTTGTTTCTCTCCTCCCCCACCCACCCACACATATTATGTAGTTGTAAAAATGGATTTGGTGTGTAGATGGTAGCTCAATGGTAGAGCACTTGCCTAGCACATGTGAGGCCCTGGGTTGGATCCAGTGCTAAAAAAATTTTTTTAAACCCATATATTTTTCTTTAACTTGAACATTTAACTGCCTCACCTCTTCTTTAAGGCTTATTTCTTTATTAATAAGTTGTGGGAAATAATGATATCTACTCCAGGTCTTTGAGAAAATAAGAAAACAACAGTAAGGTAGTGAACATAGTTCCTAAGACTGAATAGTGCTTCAGTAAATGTTATTTTTTAAAATTTTTATTTTATCATTTTTAAGTAAATGTTATTTTTGAGCTGAGGCTGATAAGGCTGGAGATAACTGAAAAAAATTAAAAGTTGTATATGTGCCTTCTAATGGAGAAAGAACAAGAATGTTCTCACTATTGTTCAGTGAAAGATTCTATATCCATGAAGTTGCCTAATTCTGAACTTCCTTTTCCTAGTGGACTTAGGGGTTTGCTTAGCCTGCATTGACACTGAGTAATGTGCTGCTTAGTACCATTGTAACAGCTTCACAGTAATATGTTTGACTGTACAATGCTGACTACATTCACCTCCTGATATTGTCAGTTACTCTTAAATTCACTTAATAAAGATATAGTTTAGCCTTGTGCAATATTTTGTAGTCTCATTTCATTACTAAGTTTGTTTTTCAAGAAATGTATTCAAAATTTTGAGGACAGTACTTTTGCATAAACTATACTTATATGTCCTTAAACTTTATCATTTGGGTATTTATGTTCTAAAATTTTGCTTCTCATACACACAAAAGCAAACACACATCTATGGCATAATAAATAAATGTAGAATAAATTCATTTTTGAAGAAAATTATTGAATGACCACAAATTTTGTAAGTAATTGTTTCTATTTCTACCTTCATATAAATTCATATAGTTATAAGGTGATTCTAACCATACCAAATGTCTTTCTAGAGATACATTGACAAAGGAAACAGGACATACACATGGACGCCAGTCAATGGGACAGATTACAGGTAATTAACTATATTTATATGTGCACTGTACCAAAAAGTATTCACTTCAGTGTCTTTTTCTAACTTTTAGTAGTCATTTTCAACTGCCAAAGAGCAGTACAGTGATGTGTAGATCGTTTCCATTGCGGGGCCTTGGAAAGCTAGACAGCCTAATACCCAATCATCTTTCAGAAAGTGGGCTCTGACCACTGATGTACTTTTCCTGATGGCCAGGACAAAATGAACTGACACTTTTCACAAGGATGGAGAATTCAAATCAACCTGAGCATTCTACCTGAATGAATTTCTAAAGCTCTATGTAAGACCTTGATCACTGTTATCTCTTCCTTTTCTAATAAATGGATCAAAACCACTGCCCTTGATGGCTCTCTTCTCCATGTTTTCTTCACTATAGCACTCTCCTATTACCAGCACTATATACTTCATTAAAGGTGACTGAAATAAAGCACTTGCAAACTCATATATCACCTAAAATTCATGAACTCTAACCTCAAGTGGGACTTAATAAGGCTTTGGGAGCTCAATAATTTAGTAAATTTTAGATGCTGATAGATGACTTTTGATGGCTTCTTTCCTCTCTTCAAGCATGCAGCACTGTCTCACCCATTTTTCTCACAAGTGTTGGTTTTGCTTCCATCTCACTGAGAAAAATAGGATTGGTCAGAGGAAACTTCCACTGCCACTACAGTACATAACTACTTACATTGGTAGTGTAACTCTGTCTGCTGTCCGTTTCTATCCTCAACACAATGAAAAAATGTTCTTAATATACTTGAGTTAGATTGTTTCAATTTAATCAAAACCACCCAGTAATTCACTATTTCAATCAGTCTCCTCTACTCAAACCCCCCAATAATCTCATTCAGTGTACCAGCCAAAGTCTGTCATGGTCATTTGACCCCACTTACCATTAGCTCTCTGAATTTCTCTCTCAGATTCTCCGTTGAACACCCTCTTCTTAAGCCATATTGTCCTCTTGCTATCTTTCTTCATAAATACTGTTCTGTTTTGCTTGAGGGCCTCTGTTCCTGATCATTTCTCCCTAAAATATCCTCCTCCAAATAGTCATATGCTCACTCCCTCACCTTATTCTCATTCTAGCTTACTTTTTATCTCCTCCGAAAGGCCTTCAACAATTCTAATTAAAATTTTGTCTCACCACACTCCACTTCCCTCATTTGTCTTACATTTTCTACAGCCTTTCTCACCATTTTACATTGTACACAAGCACATATGCCTGAAATTACATAAAAGAGAAATTTATTTCTGTTGACTATCATATGTATTCTCTTAATACTAAATAAGAGGGCAGAGAATGGTTCCTGATTCATATTTCTGAATCACATGCTCCAAAAACAGTTGCACACAGTAGGCACTCTCCAAATATGTATCGAATTGAAAATTTTGAATGTGAAAATATTGAAGAATTTTTAAATTAAAGGAGTTTCAAATCTGTCTCATCTTGTCAAACTCCTATAATGATGTCCAAAACCTTGATTGCAATATTCAAATGTGGAGATCTCTTCAACTGTATATCCAATTAATATGTATTCTAATTAATAAGCCTGTTGGATGCAACTATTTCTGTGTCTTTCCTTTACAACTCTGCAGAATATACACGTAATCTTTTGGGGAAGCCTAGAGTGCTGGGGACACCCCTAGAGCTGCAAGGTTGTTTTCATAGGAAACTGTCTTCTTTTGTTCTTGGAATGGCATAGGCAGTATAGAAGAAGAGAACATAAATATTGATGTCTTGATGTACTACTTGCCAGTCCTCTTCACTGTATTCAGTTTTAGGACCTACTGAGAAATAGCAGAGACTGTTTTAACTATTTTTCTTATTTCCTTCTACTGAATCCTATCTCTAACTTTTATCTAGGTATTTCTTCACATGCATACAGTCGTCATAGACATAAACAACTTGTTCTTTTTTCTCCCTCTTTCTTGATTGCTGTCACTTTTCAGTTTTCCAATAAATTTGTCAAAAGGTGTGAAGAAAGGTGACATCTTGGAGCTCCGTCTCCTCACAGATGATTTTATTATACAAGAAATTATTGGGTACACTGTGTAGAAATGTGCTCCATGCCTTTGTTGATCAGATGAACAAGCTCTGTGTTAGAAACACTGTACCCTGACAATGAGTCATTAATGAAGCCTGATTCTATTGCAGTTATGAGGCTTTTTGGGGGTAAAGTTTTCATGACACTCTGCTTGAGTATGTTTGGAATTGTTTCCTAAATGGCTTCTAATTCAGCCTGTTCACTCATACACCCAGTAATAAAACACAGTGTGGACAGGTTAATGTTCTTTCCTCAAATTCAATGTCTATCCCTGTTAACAAGCATTAAACTTGGACTTCTAAAGTTGATATTCATATCACACATTTTTAGCCCAACCTGCTGCTCTATCATCACACATCTCACTGTTCTCTGAAGAGGCCCAGCTTCTTCACTTTGCATATTTTCCTTACACATTCCCTTCTTACGTCTCTAACTGTGGTCCAAATTAAATATGCTTCCCTTATAATTGCATCCCTGAATCTCTGGATACATACATTCAATATGTTCTAATAACAATTAGAACAAAATATTACATTTAACTGGAAGAAAAAATATGCTTTGATTGAATGAATGCAATGCCAAATTATGGACAGGTGAATTCTGTCATCTTCAACTTTGTTCTAACTTAAATATTATATTTTGAAATATAGTAATGGATAAATTATTTTCATGGGATTCTTTCTCTTTTTAATGAAGAGTTTACTTTGATGAAGATAAATGAGTTGAAAAGTGTATTATATCCCATTTAACTCAGTTAAGTATGCTTATGTGAGCCACAAAAACATGGGCTCTACCATCTACCTAGTAGTCACTTGCTTTATTACATTTTAATCTTCAAGAGGAAATAAGCAGCCTTGGTCTACTGGTTTTATATGGAGAGAAACAGCAAATATTGCCTATGACAGCACTATTGCCTTCAATGTTAGCTGTCAATATGTGGAAGAAACAAGTGTGGGGCTGAATTAAAAATAAGTATAACTGTATTTTTTTATAGAACAGGATTGTGGCTGTGAATAACATTAGTTTTGCAGACCAACACACTGTTTCTGACAGGCCAGTTTTAAAGTTTCTCTTGTGTTCCTCATGAGTTTCCATAGTATTTTTTGTGGTATGTGAGTACATCTCACATACCCAAGCTCACAGAGTGACACTGTAGCAGTCACATTATATAATGTTATCGGTTTTAATTAGAAGTTTCTCTTAGCTATAAATGCTGATAGAGCCATAAAAATGCTCTAATTTCCCTTGAGAGGAATTTGTACAAGACAGTCTTCAATGCTCAGTAATTTTGCTCTATGTTTCATAAATGGCAAGTGAATCACGAAAGGTCATCTTGCTTTCAGACTGATTGAACTGCTTATTTTAATTTTAATCTCTGCCTGCACTTCAAGATACCTATAAAATGAATGTAGAAATTTTCATTAGATCTACGTAACATTTTATATCCCTGACCTTTTCCCATAAGGAAAGTCAGTGAATTACTTAATGATGGTGAAAGATTTGGGAATTGGAGGTAACAAGCATCTACTCATTTTGCTTTCTTTACTGCATGATTAAATTTAACAAGTAAATCCTTCCTTTCCCCTGTTCTTTGTAGAGTGAATTTTCAACATTTTTATTCATAAAAAGGACAATCTGTAATTTATAATTTATCTTAATCTATGATAGCTATTAATAACATGTAATGTGATTACAGTTTGTATTTCCATCCTCAAAGCTGAGGGGGATACATAAGATTTGAGTGACTTAAAAATCTGCAAATACGTAAGAAAACTCAAAGGCCTAGAGATGCACATTTTTTCCTGTGCATCACTAATATTGGGGTAAATATTAAACTGAATGCCCGGGGATACAATTGGCCACATTAATAAACTGTTGCCTTTTGTAAAGTAGTTGCATTGGTCCTTAGAGATAGCCTCTTTTATTTATTTATTTTTTTTTTGTATCCATAGCTCACTAGCTTCCCTCTATTTTCAGAGACAGCAAAGATCATTTGCAATTGCATGTGGTGATATGGAATCATCAGTTATGTCTTACACATGAGTATTAGTGTGATAACTTATCCATATGCAGTTGTTACTGGAAGCTGCATAATCTGAGTTGTTGTAAACACCATGTGTTTTATTAATTAGAAATTGAAAAATAATTAAGGTTACCTGCCTAACAGCTTTTTATTTTGAGCAATCATTAAGACAAGGTTTTAATGACAGGTTTTTTTTTAATGTCCTTTATGTCTAAAGTGTTCTGAACTTGTCCTAAGATTTGCACTGGCATTCTCCTTCACTTAGGACATCTACCATGGCTCTTGTGAACTATTGAACTTAAGATATTTTTGTCCTTGTACAAATCGTATGGATATTCACAGTACATCAGTTGTATAGCTAGTCATACAGATGGGTAAGAAGTGATGAAACATGCACATAATCCCTTCAGTACTATAGAAGGTCTGAATTTGCCCACAAACAGACATTGGGGAATTTGTCCAAGGATCAGAGTTTCAAAAACAGTATTTAATCTCTCAAATGAATAAATGTCAGATGCCTTATACATTGTGTAATAGTAGCAATAACTCTTTCATTTGTGATTTTTGATTGTTTGACACAAAACATTTTAACATTATATACAATACGCTAAGGAGACAGTATTCAAGTTGGTATGATATATTGCTTTCTTTAAACATTCTTGTTTGTCAAAATGTATTTAATTTTCTGGAACTAGAGTGGAGGGCCTATGTCATTTCTTGTCAGCCAATTTATGGTTGCATTTGGTAGCTTATCTTCCATATATCTTTTGGTTCCCAACCATATAGAAAGCGGGATGACTATAGATGGCAAGACTGACATTGAGTGCTCTATTTGATGAATACATTTTCTTGTGAAAGTAATATATACATCCCTTCCCATGAGTAAGATCTTTGGGTTTTCCCATGAACTTGATGTGTCTTTTTTTCAGTTATGTTTCATTTTTGTTTGTTTTGTGTTTATGCTTCTCTTGTTTCTATTGCAGTTTGGCCTTGGTATTACCAACCTACAGTTTTTACTATATAAAAGCCAAAATAGAAGAGACAATAACTCAGGCCAGATGTAAGTACTGTGAAAGCAACTTCAGGGTCTGTTTGTTATCTCCTAGTCTCAGATGTTTAAATACGTCTAGATTTTGGAATACCCAAGGCTTATACATTTTAGTAGGTGTTATTACCAAATCTACAGCAATGATTCTAACCCATTCCAAACATGCAAGGAACAAGAAATATTCTACATGGCTAGAATATGAGCAGGTACTCCAGTCTCACTGGCAGTCCCCACCACCCTTCCCTGCCTTGCTATGTGCTCGTAGAATCATTGCAGTGCTGTGTCCTCTGTTGCTGTCATTTTAAGGGTCTGCTAGCTCTCGTGAAATGTTTCACATGCTAAGTTTCAACATGGTCTCTACTCATGGCATTGTGCTAGTAAAGCTTTTCTTTTTCTTATCTTTCCTCTTTTATTTATTTATTTTTGCATTTGGCCAGAATAGTGTCATGCTTGGCAACTAATTTCCATAATCCAAATTAATGTCTCAGTAACTCAATCAGATTAGCTCCTTTTAAGCATCATTTGGAATGTGGAGTAATATTAACACTATTGCATATTTTAAGTCATTATTTATTTTGTTTTGGGTGACTAGATTTAGTAAAGTAAAATGACCATCATATCCTTTGTACACTGCTCAATTATTAACAACCTAAAATTTTTCCGTTAGGATTAAGTCAAAACAAACAAAAAAAAGTATCTTTTTTTATCTGACTTTAAACTACAATTTCCTCCATGACTCTGCCAGTTCCTCTTACAAATTCTTTTCAGACCTGGTGTTCATGGTGTACTGTGCTATACTCTACATTTACAGTTGCACTTTCACTTAATAGATATGATGGTCTTTTAACAAGCGGTAATTTTGCATGAGCTAGTTCTTGATAAGTGAGGGGATAACTAGTGAGTCTTTAATGGTTGGTAAGTGCTTCTGTTAATAGGCTGACATCATTGGTATTGTACCTGTGTTAGCCACTTTACAAAATAGACCCTTGAAATAGCCAAAGTTCAGAGAGGGTTATCTAGCAAAATTGACAAGGACATACCTTCCAGATTTCAAAAATGTGTCTTTTTTCCAGACTGCAGCTGTACATAAATGAACCTTTGATCTATGCACAATATTTTTATTCAAGAAAGGCATTGAATAAAATATTGTTTGTGACCCCTTTTGCTTTACCCTCTTTTTTTTTGTTTCCCTGCTTTCTCTTTCTGATGGATTTACAGCAAAAAAGGGCAAAATGAAGGGCAAGTATTTTCTTGTTGTTCAATTTCTTTCTGTTAGTACACTTGACATTTCCACTGATATTTCCATTCCTATTGGATATTATCCTCTGTGCTTTTCATTGGCTGGATTTTCCTTTGTGAACACTGAAACATTACCAGTTAAAGTGAGGGGAAGAATATGCATGTGTGTTCATTTACAACCTGTTTCATATTGATATTTTTTATCCTTCTACCTTCTAGTTCATACCTAATATAAAGATTGTTATTAATTCATTAGAGTTTATCAAAGCATTTTCTTTATCATAATACTTCATAATACTGCTACACTTTTTCTATTAGCATCTTAAATACAATACCTAGTGTAACACTGATATTTATCTCTTTTTAAAAAGATATTTGATTATTTTAGAGCTAATAAGTGAGAAAAACATAGGCAGCATTTTATCTGATATAAGTATTGTAATCACATAATGAAGTTGGTCCACGATGTGATAATATTATTTGGGAAGCATTGAGGATCTTTATAGTTATTTATTGTTTCAACTTTTGGATGTAAGTAGTTTGTTTTTAATTTTTCTTACTAGGCACTTTTGATAATGCCTTCTTAATTGTCTTAGAATCTTGGAATATCTCCTCTGTATTGTTCATCTAATCTTGTAACATTATCTTTGCAGATTCTGAAACCCTGAAGCCAGATAATTTTGAAGAATCTGGCTATACATTCATAGCTCCAAGGTTGGTTTTGTTTTGTTTTCATTTATTATAATTCATATTATTGGGTAAGACCGTCAAGAAAAGTTCTGAATTGGGGTCAAAACTGCTGTAGGTTAATTGTATGTCACACGATGGAATCAAAGAGAACAATGACTTTAAGACAGTACAGTATCCTGTTTATTCATTAAAATACTTTCTAAGCCATTATTGTATATTAAGCAGTGTGGCAACCCGGGTATACAGTGGTTAATAAGACAGATGCAGGTTTTTTTCTATGGAATACACACTGCAGGGAATAGTCATGGAGAGTTTGTGTGTATATGTATATACACAATGCACACATGTACACAAATATACCCATGTGGCAGTGTGTCTCACATGCATACTCATGCATGTATACATAGGTATGTATATATATGTAAATAGGTATATTTGTTCACAAGTCTTGAATGTTTTAACCTCATAATTGATTTCTGTTTATACAGCCTATGTGAAAATATAAATTTAATATAGTGTTATTGCTTCATATAATTTTTCATTTGAACATTTTTTTCTCCTACTTAATTTTATTTTTCTCTCACATAATCTCCTTTCCCTATTCCTAATATAAAGCTTTTTTACCCCATTTCTAGTAATTGTTTGAAAGTATTCAATAATCCAACAGTGTCCTTTGCTTTTATTTTATCCCTCAGATTTTGATACTGCCTCTCTAGCAGACATATAGTCAGTTAAAATTAATATATTTCCTAGTTACCTAGTGTAAATTATTGAAGAAAAGAGATGCAGAAGCTTGCATTATTAATTTTTGTATACTTAAAGAAAATTATTATAAAAACCAAAAGAGGGCTTCTAAAAATTCTTGAGTTACTCCTCTATTTTGGCATAAACAAATTTCTGAATATTGATTCTACATGAAAATAAGAAGTATATGTAACATTTTGAGAAATTGTAATTAACAAAGTTTATTTTGGGTGCTGTAGGTGACTCTCCCTTTGAGATGTCTCTCCTTGAATTTCTTTTGGCATCTAGACTGCTGATCACTCCCTCTTTGGCATTCTTTGCCTCCTTTTGCTGGATGACATACTTTGCTGATTTTCTTCCTTCCTGTCAAAAACTTTTCCATGAGATTTGTTTCTTCTGCTGATCACTAAGACTCCTAAATCTAACAAGATGCCTGTAATAGCTAGAAGCAAAAAGACAAAATAAATGACTTATTGACATTGCATTGCAAGATAGGATTGAGTATATGTCCAGACTTTGTGTCTACCCTACATTTTTCCACATAAAACATTCATATCTCGTGGAAACTAAGGAGAATATTTCTTCAATGTGCTTCAAATTTAGAATCTTATAAATATTGTCCTCTTTGGAAAGCTCTTCGAAGTTCTTGGGCTGCTTCAAGAAAGAAAATTCCATTCTCCCAATGTGAGCCTTGGAATGTGTTACTTGTCCCTGCCTGCTCCCTTTCCCTGATACCTAACTATTAACCAATCACCACATCTTGTCAGTTCTATCTTAGAACTTACAGAGTGTGTCCATCACTCTCTACCTTACCCCACCCCAGGCCATTGCCTTTATTCACCTAAAATATTATAGCCACCTGCTAATTGATCTCTCTACCTTCACATTTCCTCCTTATGTCCCAGTACTGTGTCTGTTTTGTAACTAGAAAGAGTTTCTTCAATGTGAGGAAAGTGATTGTTCTTATCAGCTAACTACTAACCAAAGGCCTTATATTTTCCTCACAACAATCTGTATTTGATATTGCAGCCTTCAAATCATCTGTTACCATGTCTCAGTGCACTATGAGGTACCCCTTACTCTAAATTAGAGGCTTGCAGATTTGCTGCCTATTTTGTAGATAAAATTTTATTTGCATACACATACACATACACACACATCTTCATATACTGTTTCTAGCTGCTTTTACTCCAGAGGCAGAAGTGTTTAGTCCTGACTTAGACGTTATGGTCCACTGAGCCTGAATCATTTACTATATGAACCTCTGAGAAAAAAGAGTACCTACCCTGTTGTACATTCTACACACTGAGCTCTCACTCCTAAGTGTGCTGGTGTTGTTGTTCTTTACCATCTTTTCCCCACCTGTTCTTTTTTCTACTTTGGACTATATTTATACACACATATAGTGCTCTCTTCCAAATCCTAATTTCAAACCTCCTTGATCTGGGAATTTCTTTCCATTTTCAATAGATTGTGCATCCCTGTTGACTGCTTCTCAGACTTCAGCATGTCCTTTTTTCAGAGCTCTGACCAGGTTTCATTTTAATTACAGTCCTTGACAGAATCACTTTGTGTCTACTTGAGTTTCCATTCAATACTGAATTTCAAATCCTTTTCCTGGTAAACTGTAGATGCTGAATAAATATTGGTGACTGGAGAGTCTATAAATGAATATTATGAAAAATCCTATGATTAACAATAATACCTGAAATTTTACTAGCACTTTACCAACATAAGTAACTTTGAATAACTTTAAGTTAACTTGGTATTTTGAGTAACTTAAACTGTTGAAATCAGTTTTAACTAGAAAGAATATTCTCAATATTAATATTTGCCTTTTATATTTTAAACATTAAGGAGAACGCTAAGAAAAGAGATGCTTCCCACAGAATATTAACATAACAAAATGTAAGAAAAGACTGAAATTAGGCTTACTATGTTGATAAGATTTTTTCTCCATCTTAGATGTGTTTTTCTCTGGAAAGTTTCTTCACTTATTTCCCCAGTTCTTACACAGAAAACCATGCAGACTGGCCTCCTCAGCTTACTATTTAACATGGTAGAAAAGATGAAAAATCTAGATGCCTAATTTATAGGCAGTGGTTTTGTTTAGCCCACCAGTTACTAGCATATGGGTTATTTCTCTGGCATAAGTCATTATTGATATTAGTACAGCTACTGGAAAGATAGAATTCACCTGTGTTTACCTGAGAAGGGAAGAAATGTACAGAGCAGACCAATGGTTGTCAACCTTACTTGACATGTATTAAGCCCTTTACATTCACTGCTTAAAATAGCTCTGTAGTAAATTAATGTTACTATGCCATATAATAGATGAGGAATCAGTCTTAAAGCTGTTAAATAAAATGAGATTTGAACCAATGTCCTTGCTACTCCAAGGTATAAGTATGTACATTGAATAAGTAAATGTCAAGGCATCTCAAAAGAACAACCCGTACATCTGAGTAGAATATTCTTACAATGAAGGTTTTTGGAAAAATATTGAATGTGTATTCAAAGAGTGATAGAAAGCAAAGTGACAAAATGAGACAAAGAAAAGACAGAAATTTATGTGGTACAGGACTGTAAATTACCTTTTTCTGCCTCTGTTACTGATGAGAAACAATGATGCAAGTGCTACTATTTTTTTATATCTTCATCGTCATAACTTATTCAAGTTCTCATACTTTAGTTTCATGATTTGAAGAATAATGTCTCTCTTATACAGTTCTTATTAGCTTCAAACAAGATAATGTATGGAAATACTTATCAGAGCTCTTAGTAAGATATGAGCTCTAATAAGTGTCAGTTATCATTATTGACGGTAGAGCAGAAGACAGTAGTGGTTGTAGAGCATTATTTAATAAAAGATGTTAAACATGGTTATTTTAAAATAAAGAGCTTATCAATTTTACCAATAAGCCACTGTTGTTAATTTCTAAATAAATTATGCTATTTGATCCTGATAATAATATTTGCAATTCCCTTAAATTTTAAAATGACTACAAAGGGAAACACAGAACATGGTTCCTATGTTTAACAGGCATACAGTTATAAAGATGAAAATCTAAATTACAGATTAATTTTACAATTTTCTTGGATACTCAGAAATAAAGATGAATATAGCCTATACTTAAAAATATTACTTACAAGATATGACATATAAGCTTATCAAGCAAAATAGGAATAAACTCTCCTTTGGTATTCTACAAATAATTTTCCAAATTCCCAATGCCATAGTTCTTTTAGTTTCAAATCTGTTTACATTACGAAGCCCATTTAATCAGAAATACAAAATAGCCCAAAGAAATTATAGCTTTTAGGCCTTAAAGGGGATTTTTAGCAAATTGAAATTTCTTTTTTTTCTTTAAAGTTATCCAAAACATTTCTCCCTGTTACTGCCTCATTTTTTCTGAAGATTGTTTTCCTAAGAGAGACTAATGATGAATGTATATAAAGTGAATTTCTTTTAGAGAAATTTTGCCACCAGGAATGTGTATCAGGAACATGTATCGCATGTGTCCTGCAGAAACCTCTGAGCTGTGTTGTTAACCACATTATTACATGGCCACTTGCTCTCATGCCATAGTTGCTTTGAAACAAAAATCTAAGAAATGATGACTGATTATCCTGAGTTTCATCTCCCTGCCCTGTAATGAACAATCATTAGGATAATTAACCAACTTCTATGCTTTCTGCCCAGCCACACATTCATGTTTGATGATTCAATGAGGTCATTTTCTCTTGTCCACTGGATCATTCGTATGGCTAGAGAACTCATTCTACTGGTACAGCATTCAGTATCTCGTTTCCATTGTTTAAATTATCTCTCCGTTGTTTCCATTCCTAATTCAACAATTCTTAAACTAGTATTTTCAGCATTTTCGTAGCTTTTGTCATTACTGAGTATCAGAAGGTAAATCATACCTTTAGACTACTTCAAAATTAAGCCAAGCCAGTCAGCAGGAATAAAAACAATAAGATGCCCAAATTGGCTGTTTACATACTATTGATATAGGTCAAAATTGCTTTTGGCTTTGAGTTTTGTGGTAATAAAAGTTCACAAAGTGAAGGTTCATAGCTGATTTCATGATGGAAACGCATTTGAATATGAAAACATGGCTTCTCAAGGCTTCACCATTTGCTAGTCAACTGTCTTTGGGGAAATCTGTTTACATCTTAGAATCTCAGTTTTCTGCACTTTAAAATCTTAAATACTTTTTTAGTGAGGGTATTTTTAATGTAAATGAAAAAAATAATCTTAAAAATGTCTTTTAAATAAAAAGTGGTATTTCAGAAATGGTTCTGTTAGTAAGTACTTGCAACATTTTATTTGGTCCTTTTAAAATCTTGCCATCAGCTTCTAATTGTGTGAAATCATAACTCAATATATTAGTCTTTGGACTACAATCTTATCTTTTCTGACAGCATGTCTCTATAAGGACATATTTTCTTACTGTCCCCAAACAAAATCTTACAATTGATTGAATGCAGAGAATATATTCAGTCAATTTCATTAAGTCTTCTGTTATATTTACCTCCTGAGGTAAAGATATTTGAAAATATGTAAAGTGATGTCACATTTTTACTAATTATTAAATATAGTAATTCTTTATATAATGAGCTTAACAATATCTTAATGAATAATTTAAATTTTAATTTCTATATTAAAAGTATTAAGTGAAACAAAACCTAATACTTCTCTTTTTTTTATTGTGCTGGGTGGGGGTACATTGTGGTACTTACAAATGTTCTTACAATATATCAAATATATCATACTTGAGTTCACCCCTCCATCATTCTCCTTTATCCTCCCTCTCACTGTTCTTGGAATAGTTTCTACAGGTCTTATTTTTCCGTTTGCATATATGTGTACACAGTATTTGCACAATATTCACCTTCCCTTGACCTAATACTCTCTGAGCATGCATTGTCCAGAGACCAGGCATTTTGTAAACATTATCTGTAACCTCACCACTGACTGGCAAAGTATTTTTTTTTCATTTTTCTTTTATTATTCATATGTGCATACAAGGCTTGGTTCATTTCTCCCCCCTGCCCCCACCCCCTCCCTTACCACCCACTCCGCCCCCTCCCTCTCCCCCACCTCAATACCCCGCAGAAACTATTTTGACTGGCAAAGTATTGTAAGCAAGAAATTCAACGTCTTCCAAATTCATGCAGCTAGTAAAAAATAATTTTACTGCTTCGAATTTTCCTGTAAAGCATTTGTTTTAATGTCTAATATCCTGAAATATATTTTTTTCAGAGAATACTGCAATGACCTTAAACTATCAGATAACAACACTGAATTTCTTTTAAATTTTAATGAGTTTATTGACAGGAAAACTCCAAACAACCCATCATGTAAGTATGCACTAATTTGCAGTTATTGCTTTAGTGTGGTTACATTTGAAATGGTCATAACTATGCTCATATAAGTGTCTCACATCATAGGATAGTCATTAGTTTACTGGCATGCTGGTTTATTTATTTTATGAATTCAATGGCAAGATTTAACAATTTGGTCCTTAATTGTGTATACTCAAAATGTCATTTCATTCTTATGTGTAATCAAATTTTGACAGTAAAGCAATAGATATTTGCACGAGGTTAAATGTAATTAGGGTATGCTCATCTTAGCTCCTCTTAAATTTGGAAAATTTAATTTTGAATGATATTTTGAAGATTTCTTGCATTGCTCCTGGCATATATAGGAGAAAGAGCAACATATTTTTGTTAATATATTTATACCTTCTAATTTGTGTGAATTTTAATATAGTAACGTAGAAAACAAAACATAAAGAGCATCACAATGGTTTTCTTTCCTTATGAACTACTTTGATCACAGTAAATTTTTATCTTAAAAATATGCTTCTACAATTTACTTAATAAAGCAAATCAAGTAGGGATAAATACGAAATTTTAATAGTTTTTATATTTTTGTCTTTCCTGTACATTTGCATCATTTGTACTATGAGACTTTGTACAGATTTATCAATTTTTGACGTTGAAAAAGTTTAAAAGTCAAAAGTGTTTTCTTCTGAAAAATATCCTAGAAAACTGCTTTCAGGGGCTGGAGGTGGTAGTGTTTGCCTGGCAAGCCCAAGGTCCAAATTAAATTGTCCTGCACCACATTGGAAAAAACTGTCCTCAGGAACAAATACAGTGCAAGTGGGAAGTAAAAAGGGAAAACCAAATGCATATTAAAATTCACCCTAAAATATATTTATATATGTTTCAAATTATAATTGGCTATTCTCCTTCCTTCTCCTCTTTCTACCTTTTAAAAAATTACTTATCAGAAAGGACTAAATAAAGTACTTTATCAGTTATCAAAAATGAAAAGCCTATCTTAAAGCTCTCTTTCCAATTTGAATGTGTCGTGTAAGAAAAGACATTTTACCTCCAATTCAGCACAAATCAACAAATGGGTTCAAATAGCCACACTGAAAACCTGCCAAGGGCAGCTGAAATCTACACATCAAGCCTTAACATGACAATTCCAAACCTTTCTTCTTGGTGTGGGTTCACTCTGACTGAGCTAGAGCCTTCAAAGTGTTATTTTATGTCATTGTTTATTTCCTATTATTAAGTAGCAAGCATTATAAGAAAGGACTAAAATAAAAATCATTGTTGAATATTCCTTTAATTGGATACCAAAATTATGTAATACGCTCATAGACCTGGCAGAAATGTTTGTAAAATGTTTTTTCTTAACATATATCATACCTTCAAAGTATGATAATTGGAGTCATTCTTTTTTCACACTGCCTCTAGCCCCTAAGAAAATATAAATATGTTTAAGCAAAATCTCAGTATAATCCATACTTCTATCTTCTTCCTTTATACCACCTTATCTTCTATTTGCCTCCCCTAAAGTCCAATAAGAAACATTTAAGATGATTATATAATCACATGAAGAACTGAGAACTATAGGAAATAACTCAGCTATAAAAATATTTATAGTCCATTGACAGTGATAATTATAGATTTTTCTCAATAAAATTTTTGTCTTTTGTTATCAAATAATATGAAAACCTAGCTTTAAAACTAGGTATCAGCCATTGAAGTCTCTGATCTAAATAATTTTTAAAGAAAGGAATCAAGTTTAAATTTTGTTTCTAAAAGCACCTCTGCTCAACCCATTGGTGAAATTAAAATTCTCACCAAAGTTTAAATTGATTTGCTAACTTCCATAAGCACTTGTGATTTGTAATGGTTCGCTTCTTTAAACTTTTTCTTATCTTTTAACTAATGTTTATGAGATTGTGTGGGTGCAAAATGCTAAAGGTCAGTGCAAATAATTATTTATACATTGTATATATCCAGCTACAGTATATATATTTCAAGACACTTAAAGCATAAGGAAATTATGATCAAAATTATAAAATTACTTACAACCTTGATAATATATTATAAATTAGAATAATAGTCTCACTTGTTTTACCAGAAAGGATTAGAGATAATTAAAATGTATTAGTTTCTAACTAAAATAATATAATGAAAAATAAGTTCATATACTCAATATGTAGTATACTATATGGATTAAATTGGTCCTTCAATCCCAAGTAAAAGATATATTAAGTTAAAACCAATTGAAATGTTTTCAGCCTATCTCTCCCCTACTTCTTAAAGTAATTGGATATTCACTAAGGTCATATATTCCTTATCTGAATAAAATGAAATTTTATCATAAATGTGAAATTTCAGATGGTACCTGTAGGTTATTTCAGAGCTTCATGGGCTTACAGCAGAACACCCCCAAGAAAGGGAAAAGGTAAAGTTGTTTAAGAATGTTTACTATTTGACCTTTGGTCCTCATTATCTATTCCTTCTGCTACCTTGAACTTGGGCTAACACGCTTTTCAGTTATTCCAGAAATGACAACCTGAAGTCTGTGCTCTAGAACCAATACCAGTAGGATCTAAAAGCTAGTCTTGGAATAGTACTTGTCTGGCATAACTATTCTGTTCCTCGCAACTGCTCCAAAACAAACAAACAAAAAAATTTCTTGACTTTTTCATAAAGTCAAATTTACTCCATGATTATCTTATGACCCCTTTTTTTGGACATTCCAAAATAAAGGAGAATTAAGCTACCTTTTCTTATAAAAGACAATAACTTTTTGTTTAATGTTTTTACTGTGTAACTTAGAGTTAACAATCCTGTGAGATATACATTGATTTGTATATATAATTATATGTATATAAATTTTATATACACACATATATGTGTGTGTATATATATATATATACACACACACACACAGAGAATTGCCTATGAAATTATTATGGTTTAGAGCCACCATACTAACCCATACAACCAAACAAAAAAGGGAAGACTATTTCTTCACTGTTTCTTAAAATGGCATAATTTAAGTATCTTTTTGACAAAATTTACATAACAATGTCTCTTTGGATTTGGCTTTCCCACTGCTAATTCCTTCCACAGTCCAAAAAATATAAGGCAAGGATGAACAATAGAGAAAACATGAGATAATTATGGAATGTATATTGAAATTCATTGAAATATCCACTCTAAATTGCATTTGCAGATAGAAATTATATTTGTTTTCAATATTCTAATTTAAAAATATGTGAGTATAATTGCAGATATCCTTTTTCTGTGTTAGGTAATACAGACTTGATTAATAGAGTCCTACTGGATGCAGGCTTTACAAATGAACTTGTCCAAAATTACTGGAGTAAGCAGAAAAACATGTAAGTATGTGTTTCTACTAATAAAAAGTTTGCATTTTGCATTCCAGTTTAGTGTCTCCCTGGGAAATTTTTTAGTGGGCCTCATAAACTCAAGGTTTGTTATTTATCTTTGATAATAATTTCTTAAGAAAATAATTTTACAGTTGTTGACAATTTGCATTTTCAGTTGTGGATACATTTCTGTATTAATATCCACCATTGCTAGCTTTGCACTGCAGTATGAATGAACCAAATTAAATAGGCATTTTGTGTGTCTCTGTGTTTGTGAAAAGTAGGATTTCTAGTGAATGTATGGTTGACTTTCTAATAGCATCTACCATGTCTTCTGAACAAATGGAGAAATCTGAGTATGATTCCCATTTACATTTTCTTCTCTACCCCTTTCCCATTCAATCACTAAGTGCTGAATATTTCTCTTCTTAACAATGTTTTCCTCTCTTCTTCATAATCAATGTGCCAGGCAGGAGCTCTTACCACTTGAGCCACTTCACTACCTTTTTGTATGTGTGTGTGTACTGGGTATTGTTGAAATAGGGTCTCACAAACTATTTGCCCAGGCTGGCTTCAAACCATGATTTTCCTGATTTCTGCCTCCTGATCTGAGTAGCTAGAATTACAGGCATGAGCCACCTGCACCCAACCTAAGAGCCCATTTTTTAAGACAGTAAAGCAACTGACTTTCATGCCTTTTAGTGCTCTTGTTCCTCTAACCACAACTCCCAGTCAATTTTCCACACAATGCATACTGGCCAGTCTTCTACAATGCCTTTCTGATTTCAAAATAGAGATGGAGTCATTGCCTATGCCTACTAATTCCAGTGTATTCCCTGCTCTTTCCTGTACTAGTTTCAAAGTTTCAAGTCTTATATTAAGATCCTTAATCCACTTTGAGTTAATACTTGGACAGGGTGATTGACATGGATCTAGTTTCAGTTTTCTGCATGCAGAGATCCACTTTTTTCAGCAAATTTGTTGAAGAGGCTGTCTTTTCTCCGTTGTATATTTTTGGTGGCTTTGTCAAAAATCAGGTGGGTGTAGCTGTGTAGATTCATATATGTGTCTTCTATTCTGTTCCACTTGTCTTCATATCTGTTTTTGTGCAGTATCATGCTTTTTTTATTGCTATGGCTCTGTAGTACAGTTTGAAGTTGGATATTGTGATACCTCCAGCATTGCTCTCTTTGCTCAGTATTGCCTTGGCTATTCTCAGTCTTTTGTGCTTCCAAATGAACTTTAAGGTTGGTTTTTCAATCTCTGTGATGAAAGTCATTGGAATTTTGATGGGAATTGCATAGAACATATAGATTGCTTTTAGTAGTATAGCCATTTTTACTATGTTGATTATACCAATCCACGAGCATGGGAAATCTTTCCATCTTCTGTAGTCTTCTTTGACTTCTTTCTTCAATGGTTTATAGTTTTCCTTATAGAGGCCTTTCTTATCCTTGGTTAAGTTTATTCCTAGGTATTTTATTTTTGAGGCTATTATAAATGGAATTATTTTCCTATATTCTTTTTCAATCTGTTCATTGTTGGTGTACAGAAAGGCTACTGATTTCTGTAAATTGATTTTGTATCCTGCTACTTTACTGAAGCTAGGAGTTTTTTGGTGGTTTTTTTTTTTTTTGCTTCTTTTAGTTATAAGATCATGTCATCTGCAGATGGGGATAATTTGGCTACTTCCTTTCTAATTTATATTTCTATTAGTTCTTCTTCCTGTGTTATTGCTCTGGCTAGGAGTTCCAAGACTATGTTGAATAAGAGTGGAGAGAGTGTGCACCCTTGTCTCATTCCTGACATTTGAGGAAATATTTTTAGTTTTTCTTTGTTTAGTATGATGTTAGCTATAGGCCTGGTGTATATAACCTTTATTATGTTGAGGTAAATTCCTTTTATTACTAGTTTCATCAGAGCTTTTATCATGAAAGGATGTTCTTAGAACTCTTAGTTGGCATAGTGGTACGTCTCTTTAATCCCAGCACTTGGGAGGCTGAGGCAGGAGGATCAAGAGTTCCAGGTCAATTTATGATAATATAGCAAGACCCTGTCTCAACACACAAAAGATGGAATCCTTAGCATGGATTTCAAAATCATTCATGAGCTAACCATTGTTAAGAAGTTTGTAGATGAATCATGCCTTCCTCTTATTTCTCTCCATTTGCCTTCTGTCTTCCTTACACCAAACACCAGCTTTCTTCACTCATATTTCCTTATAAGTACCTTTTGCTCTACATATGATGTCTTGTTTTCTCTGTGGTCCCTGCTAATTCCTATTCCATCTTCAAAATGCAGCTCTACCTTTTCTTCCCTGAGATGTCTTCCTCAAGTACACTCTCTTTCAATACTTATTTCATAAATATTTCAATTGTTAAAACATGGTTTTGCATCTACTGATATATTTACCTTGGCTTCCTTTGTTTTAAGAACTTGTTTTATTTTGTGTCACCAACATCTTAGTATCTTAGAGTGAGTTTAATAAAAAAATGTTCCTTCTTTTCATTCTGTTTCAGCAAGGGAGTAAAAGCACGGTTTGTTGTGACTGATGGTGGGATTACCAGAGTTTATCCCAAAGAGTAAGTTCAAATAACATCTGTAAAAATAAGTACCTTATGACAGACTGTGCCAAGGAGCTGTACATTACTGTGTAAGGAAGCCATTTTCAGAGAAGCCAATCATTGTTAGTAAATTAAATTGCAGGCATTGTTTAAAGTGTTTACATTGTTAAAATATTCCACTTCTCTTAAAAACGATACTATAAGATTCTTCAGTGAAATTGTTGCTAGTCATATATATTTATTACAACATTTAAGAGGGCTTTAAAGGGACTTATCTCTTTGTAGTCACAACCAAAGCTTGTTAAATGAGCATAATGATTTTGATGTACAGCAATATCTGTGTAGCACTTCAATACTATCACTGTTCTTTCCTGCATCTTATCTCTGTCTATCATAAAAACTGTCCATGCAGTGGGCTGAATAGTCACCAAGGGTTATTAATATTAATTAACCTCTTAGCTAACATATATATAATTTTCTGAGTAGTAAACAGTAGAGCAAAAGTAGGAGTCAGCCTTTTCTAATTCTTTATTCAATGCTATGCTGATATATTGTTTAGTAATATGTATTACTTATGCTATCAATTACCACTAACTTAATTAGCCGTACCTGTGAAGCTCAGTGTATCCACAAAGAGAAAAGTAGGTTATCACATAGTTTAAAGAATACAAATGATGAGACATTTCCTCCTTAGGGCCGGAGAAAATTGGCAAGAAAACCCAGAGACATATGAAGACAGCTTCTACAAAAGGAGCCTAGATAATGATAACTATGTTTTCACTGCTCCCTTCTTTAACAGTAAGTATTCTTTGGAACTCAGCTTTCTTAAGTCCTTTTTTTTTAATTAAAAAAATTATTCCTACTACTTCCTCTCCCCCAAATTAATGTATTTTATGTTAATGGCTCAGAATAGTCAGTAAGCATACTGCAAATGCAGTGCTTTAGGAAAACAGAAAAGAAACATCCATTTAGTTAGAGGTAAAGTGCATACACTGAAAGAAGTTACCCAATAACGAAAAGCCAACAGGCATTCATAATAAATAGAAACATATGTCGCTAATCCCGCATATCACAACTAATGCATTGAAAAATGTTTAATGAATTAAATAAGGTGGGTAAATTGATTAATTGCATATTATCTGTATTAGTTTCATAATTTGGTGGTTATAAAAATTTATAGCCCATTTTAAAAGTATTTTATCAAGTTTTTTCCTCAAAACATTTTATTCAATACTTCAGTGTCTCTGAGCACAGTTATTCTTTACTCCCATTTCACAAATGAGGAAGCTGAAGCTCAGAGAATTTCAAAGGTTTATCCTAGGACATACGTCTCATGCAAGGCAAAGGTAGTTTTGTGAATCCAAGATCACTCTTTCCATTTCACTTCAGCAGCATCCCCAATATTTTAGCAAATATTACAAAACTGAGATTTGGTGTGCATTCTAATGAATTGTGGATGTAGGTAAAAGAAAGTTTTTCAATTCATGTCCATGAATCAATTTATATAAACTGGTTCATGGACATTCCAATGAAGAAATGAGAGAGAAACACATCTCTTTATAAACAGAACATGTCTGCCTGTATCCATTGAAAGAAAGTCAGCATTATGATTCATCTTCATTGGTTTGTTTTCTTTTTTTCCTTTATCTCTTTTAGAAAGTGGGCCCAGTGCCTATGAATCAGGGATTATGGTAAGCAAAGCTGTAGAAATATATATCCAAGGAAAACTTCTTAAACCTGCAGGTGAGTGTAGTAGACATAATATACATAATCATGACAAAATTTATGTTTATATCATAATTTGACAATAACTGTCAAGAAACTGTTCAGAAAGCCCTGAACAAAATAGTGTCAAAGAAATACAAATTTTAAATGATAAACTAATATACAATCAGTTACTTATGAAATTGGGAATAAAATCAAGTTGATACTCCATAAATTTAAGGAATTTTCAAAAAAGTGTATGTGTTTATATGCTCTTGATGAATTAGTACAGCCAATTTTGTGTAATCTATCAAAATTTAAATCTTTGATAATCTAGATGTCTCTCCTACTTTCAAATACATACAAAGGTGTATGGCCAAAGGTGTACATACTTGTAATAATTAAAATGTGAGCGGTGGAGTTCAAGGAAACTTCTTAAAACATTCCACTTGAATGATCTCATATTTATAAGACTTCCCTGACATCGTATTTTTAGCCTAGTTTATGGTATTAATTGGCCAGTTTATGATTAGTGAATAAACTATTCTGAGACTATAAATTACAGTTTATGTACTAGTTTAAGCACTGTTAGCATTATTTCTTAATGAAAACCCCAAGAGATACATTTCTGTAAGAAACATATTCAATCCAACATTTATTTGCTATTGTATAAATTACCTGAAATATTAATAGCAAAGATTATGCAAAAATTATGGCTTTAAATTAATTCAAATTAACTTTTCTAGTTGTTGGAATAAAAATTGATGTAAATTCCTGGATAGAGAATTTCACCAAAACCTCAATCAGGGATCCGGTAAGATAATTTTTTTTTTTTCTTATGCTATACTAATGACAAAGTTCAAATAAAAGGTAATGACCTTATACAGTGGAAAAGTAAATTTTCAGTGCTACTACATTGAAATAGAAATATGAATTCCCATTTTTTTAACATTTGTTTACTTAATAAAAAACAAAACTACATATATAAGGTACCTATTGGTTGATATTATCTTATTTTAAAGATAAAACAAATACTTATTTTTCTTATGGAATACTATTATGTAATCTTATTTTTTATTGATAAATTATTCCAGACTTTTCTATTATAGCATTATAATAATAATTAATAAGATATAATTAAAATCCACCTTTTTAAAAAATGTGAAATGATAATTATATTTCCTTCTTTCAGTGTGCTGGTCCAGTTTGTGACTGCAAAAGAAACAGTGATGTAAGAAAACTCTTAATTTAACTACAATATTTTCTTTTATTACTCTTTGCTTGCTAAGACTAATGATAAGAAAGATGTGGGTACTTTTAATCAAATGCTTGCAAGATCTAGGGAAAAGTGACCTGATTAATAGATACCAACTTGAATCTATATGGTTTGAATTCCTAACTTTAAATGCTTCTTTTAAAAATTCACTCAGTAGGGGAAGGTTAAAAAAAAAAAGGTCATATCCATATGGATGGCATCCTCCTCAATTGTGTTGGGTTCTTTTCTATGTATTTATCTTCACTTCCATTTCTGGATGGGAAGTTACTAACCAAAGAATCCTGTTGGTTCCCAATTTCCCTCAACTTTGAACTTTCTCTGAAATTGCTCACACAGTTTATAGTGATAGGAAACATGTAACTAAACCCCAAAGTTGCATAGTATATTATAAAGTTTTGCTTTCAAGGAATTGGTTTTACTTTGTCTTGTATACTTCCATTTCTGTTGGAGAAATTAGAAAAGAAAATGTGACCATATTTGTCCAAAAATGAATAAATTGAAGGTGTTCTAAGTATAATACCAGATAAATTATTCTAATTGAGAGAATGTTGAAGTTCACTATTCTAGCTCATTTAATGTGTGTCTTAAGGTATATCTAAGGAAAGCCAAGCATTCATATCATCTCTGTCACTCCTGCAAAACTATAAGCGAACATATTTTTTTAATTTTTATACTTTATCTATTTTACATAGTCTGTGTAGTAACTATTTCCAGAGCAAAGTTTTTATGAAGCTGCTTCCAAATTAAAGAAGGGGCATATTATGTCTCTAACTGTGAGAACAATGTTTTCAATTGATTATATTCAATAGGAATTATTAAATTGATTTTTATACATTTATACATAATTTAAATTGGATAGGAATTTTTTTCTATATTTCAGAGTGAAGTTTTTTCAGCCATCACATATTTTGTTTTAATTTCTAGTTTTAAATCTCTTATAATCCAACATTTTAAATGCAAAAATATAAAATAGTTATAAATCTTATGCAGCTCATTTCTTCATTTAGTCTATGAAATATAGTAAATCAAATATATTAGATGTCTTGCCAATATAAGTATGTGCTTAAAATAATAAAATACTTATATCTTAAATATTTTGGCCTTTCCAATTTTAGATGATTTTGAAGTTGTAAAAAGATTATTACTGACTTGTTATAATAATTTCTTCAGACTGAGTTGACAGTTATAAATGCATAGTTGGTGATAGATTATCAAGGCCTGGAAGTTTTATATGAATATATGCATGCCTTTAATTTATAATCAGAATCTTAGGCATACATGTTCAAGAGAAAATGCAGTCATTTTATTTTTTTCTCCCATTTTTGTTGCTATAATCACCTATATAGAATGAAATAACAATAAGAAAGCACTCTGACCTTCCTAAACATCTTGTTTTATTTTAATAGGTAATGGATTGTGTGATTCTTGATGATGGTGGTTTTCTTTTAATGGCAAATCATGATGATTATACTAATCAGGTAGGTAACTAAAGTACGGGGAAAGAAGGGGTTATAAAATATATGTCCTAATCAAAATTTTTAAAAAATTTGAAGAGTTTTAGAAATTGATGAGTTGTTTTATTTATGTCGTAAAAATTTTTTAAATGGTTAATACAATGTTAAGTCATTAAAAAATGCATGCTATGGGTACCTTTTTGTTGTTGATTTTACTTTTCAGTACCAATAATTACAATTAAAACATATAGTTAAGGATTTTAACATAATAGAAATTTCATTCTTTTAGAAACACAAAATTATTACACATTAAATATGTATCAGATGACAATGTCTAATTTAATGTATGACTGCTTGTTGCAGTTTCTTGTCCAAGCACGTAGGCTATTAGTATTTTAAACAGATTTGATCTAACTGCAGCAACTGGGATCATTTTTTCATCTACATTTCTGACTTCTTTAAAAAAAAAAAGAAGCTAAAGATCAAAAACAACACTGAGCTGTTTTACTGAATTGCAGTTGTTTATGTTAGAGCTGAAAGAGCTCACAGTTGTTCCTTTAGGTGAGACTTCAGTTCATCATAGTCCCTATGGATTCCTTTTTATAATTTAATCCCCTTTGCATTAGTTTTTTTTTTTCTAACTTCTCCAGGATGCATTTGGCTTTTTGTTTGTTTGCTTTTGTTTTTCATTGTGTATGTTTATAACAACACCTAAAATCTACTTGTAACAAATGTACAGTGCACTATCAATAACTGTAGTCCTTTCTAAACTGATTCATCCTACATGACTGCAACTTCCTACCTCAGTCTTATTTCCCACACAACCCTCTTCTCCTGCCCAAGAGGCATCTTATCGTGGCCTTAACACTTGGTAATCTGTGTCCATTCATCCCATAAACAAAATACCACAGAGAGCCACTGAGGCTACCTCACCTCATTTTGGTTCTTTCATGATGCCATGTTCAGGTTTCTCATTGGCTTTTATTTTTGAGCTTTTGAGTTTTTTTAGTTCATAATGTCTTAGCATTATTTTTTCCACTGTACTGGTTCAGATGTTGATATTTGGTTTAAATCTAAAACGTTAATAATTTTTCTTTACCAGATTGGACGATTTTTTGGAGAAATTGATCCAAGCTTAATGAGACACCTGATTAATGTATCAGTTTATGCTTTTAACAAATCTTATGATTACCAGTCAGTGTGTGAGCCTGGTGCTGCACCAAAGCAAGGAGCAGGACATCGCTCAGCATACGTGGTCAGTAAAATCCACAGTTGGACTGATTTAAAGGGACTTCAAGCATGGACAATGTAATGACTTCCTTATTTTGTTTTATAGCCATCCATAGCAGACATACTTCAAATTGGTTGGTGGGCCACTGCTGCTGCCTGGTAAGTCAGAAACTTATGGTAACAAGAGAAAGCCTTGTAAAATAGGAAGTAATTTAATAAAAATACAGATTTTGGAGCAGGTAAATTGTTACTATGGGAATTATTTTTTCTTTTCTTAATAGAACATATTAGAAGTATTTACAAATGAACAGTTGTTAATTTTTATATGAAAACAATTTTATCCTCAAGCAAACTTCATTCTCTTTAGAGATTTTCTTTCCTGTGGTTATATTAGAACTATTCATTTGTGGTATATACTCAATTCCTTGAAGTTTTAGAGTATTGCTCTATAAAAGATAATCTACTGGCCTTATCCAGGTGGCTGTGTTGATTTTGTTGATGATATGGTGACTTAACATGTTACTTCTTATTATTCATTCGAGGATTGATATAGTTTGAGAGGCCTGGTGTTGCTGAAATCAAATTCCTTTTTTTCACTGATTCTGCTCTCCTTACCTCCCATACCACAACTGTGCCCGGCCACCTCTGAAACTAAGACATTGAAACTGTCTTTTGAGGCACTATGGAAAGTCTGGAAGATCACATTTCTTTTTATTTTTTTATTATTCATATGCGCATACAATGTTTGGGTCACTTCTCCCCCATTTCCCCTACCCCCTCCCTTTCCTTCCCTTGCCCCCTTCTTCTCCCCCTCACCCCCTCGATACCCAGCAGAAACTATTTTGCCCTTATCTCTAATTTTGTTGCAGAGAGAGTATAAGCAATAATAGGAAGGAACAAGGGTTTTTGCTGGTTGAGATAAGGATAGCTATACAGGGAGTTGACTCACATTGATTTCCTGTGCGTGGGTGTTACCTTCTAGGTTAATTCTTTTCGATCTAACCTTTTCACTAGTTCCTGGTCCCCTTCTCCTATTGGCCTCAGTTGCTTTTAAGGTATCTGCTTTAGTTTCTCTGCTTTGAGGGCAACAAATGCTAGCTAGTTTTTTAGGTGTCTTACCTATCCTCATATCTCCCTTGTATGCTCTTGCTTTTATCTTGTGATCAAAGTTCAATCCCATTGTTGTGTTTGCCCTTGATCTAATGTCTGAATATGAGGGAGAACATATTATTTTTGGTCTTTTGGGCCAGGCTAACCTCACTCAGAATGATGTTCTCCAATTCCATCCATTTACCAGCGAATGATAACATTTCGTTCTTCTTCATGGCTGCATAAAATTCCATTGTGTATAGATACCACATTTTCTTAAAGATCACATTTCTTATTGCTTAGTTCTGATTACTCACATTTCTAAATCTCTTCTTAAAGGTGTCCGGGATCCATTATCTTCCTCTTTTTTTCCTATTTTCTGTGTTTGAGCAGCCACCATACAGTATTATGTCAGCCTTATTCCACACAGATAATAACATTCATCTGACTTTGAGCTTTTCACATCTAAAATTAAGTATTATATAATTTTGTTAAAGTAACAGAGAATATTTTGAATCAAAAAATCTCATTTTTTTCTGACAAATGATGTCTTCTATTTGATGGTGATATCTGTGTATGATGTTTGTACATTGCAAGATCCTGAAACATTTGTCTTTGTCCTGTTTTCTGGCTAAAATCTCCCTGCACTCATCATTTATTTTTGGACCCAGTTCCACATGATTCTGTGCTAATATTTGGTTCAGGTGTCATTATAAAACTGAAACGTGCCATATGCCCTCTGTGTAATATGTATATTTTGTGAATGTCATATTACATATTGACAAATATATTCTATATTGTAAAGGAAACAGATCATAAATCCAAACTTGTGGCCCAGGAAAGGTCATTAGTGCTTATGTGTGTATATATTTCACCACAGAGTTTTAAAAACTAAAAGATTCTAAAACTAAATCCTGGATGTAAAAATGTATGTGCTGAAATCTTAAATATTTGACATTTTTCCTCATAGTTACCACTTCTGCACAATATATTATGTTAAGCCTTTTATACAATATATGTATATTAAGCTCTTTTATATTTTAAGTCTCTCAGTCCCAAACACTTTTCACTTCATGACTCTTTTATGGATAGAAACAGTTACAATGTTTTGTATAGTTTAAGAAATACTTATATGAAATGCACCTAAGCATCCTATGAGTAAATGCAATGTTTCCAAAAATGATGAAAAGGAAATGTGTGTTTATGTATATGTGTACACTTAAAACTACTGTTGTTTCTATTGTGAAATTTATAAAGGAAAACTTTTAGAATTATATCATTTATTCATTTTAAAAATTCAGGTCTATTCTCCAGCAGTTGCTCTTGAGTTTGACCTTTCCCCGGCTCCTTGAGGCAGGTAGGTAAATGCTCAGATATTTTCATTGTCACATAACAATTAAAATTTTCTTCTTGTGTGTATGTGGGTCTGTGTGTGTGTGTGTGTGTGTGTGTGTGTGTGTGCATGTGTGTGTGTGTGAGAGAGAGAGAGGAAGAGAGAGAGAGATAGAGAGAGAGAGATCAGCTAAATAACACTTCAGTAAATTTTTGTCAACTATTTCCTAATGTTTTATAAACTTTCCTAGCTCCCATTGGCCTGTACATTGTACATGCTATATTAATTCTATTGTATACTTATCAGGGGTGGTCAGGATATTATGCAGCAGTCAACAAGTCAGTTGAGACCTTTGTCCTAACCTTAGTTGCCCCGTCCCCATCTCTGGGGAAATGACTGTGGTGTCCCCTCATGGTTTGTGATCTTTGTTTTGACTCCCACAGTTGAGATGGAGGACGATGACTTTGCTGCCTCCCTGTCAAAGCAGAGCTGCATTACGGAACAAACCCAGTATTTCTTCGATAATGATAGTAAATCATTCAGTGGCGTGTTAGACTGTGGAAACTGTTCCAGGTACTTTGTTCTTTTATATCTGGAGAAGTCCTAATTCACAAGAAATAGCATCCACTTTATAAAAGTAATGATTATAAATCACTGCAGAAAATAATGGAGATTGTCAGGAGAGTGAGGAGTATGAATAATTATTTCAAGTTAAAAATGTCAAGAGCTTCAGTTTCTTTATAGGCTTTAAAATTTGTAATTTTAAAATTCTAACTTTGATGTCATATTTCTTTTAGCAATAATAATTATATAATCAAGATAATTGCTTCTTTTTTTAAGGCAGAACATAGAGGGATTTGGTTATATTTTAATTCATTTAAATCTAAAAGAATCTACGTTAAAAATTTCTGAGAAAATTACAGAATTATATTAATTTTAATATCATTATCTATAATTATATAATATTTCTAAGCCACACACATTTTTTTTCATGTATTGTAACTGCACAAGTTTATAAAATGGTATTCTTTGGTTTGTTTTTACTTCTGTCTTTTCAAGCATGAAGAATTAGTTGTTATCTTTGATTTGAAACTAAAGGAACTGGAAAAAAAATTTCCTAAGATCATGGTTAAAGTCATCTTTCATAAAACATCTTTAAATTTTTTGGAAGAGATGGAAAATTTAATTGGTTGTAATAGGATAGACGAGAAAGGCAACATGAGGACTTCAGAAGGTTTGAGAGGAAAGTGGTAATCCACGCCATGGGATGGCTAGGAACTGAGCAGCAAGTCACAGCTTACAAAGCACAGAGTTGGGGCTCTTTATTTTTAGAGACAGAAAGCAGTTATTTCAAAAGAAATGTTAGAGAGAAGGGGAAATATGAGGAGGTGAAGTAACCTGAGATTCTGAAAGTGCTGGAAGTTAGTTGCTAGGGAATTCAGAAAAGTAGTCTAAAACTATAAAAACAATATTTTTTCAAGAAGGGGTTAACCAGAACTATCAAGAATGTTTAATGGACGTAGTTAGTATGTTTTATGACTTACTGTTGCAAACTACTATGTCCAAGGAGGAGAAAAAAGGTATGAAGAAGATAGGAAAGGGGAGAAGTCAGGCATGATCTCAGAAAAAAAGATTATTGTGTTTGGAAATGAGTATATCAGACAATCAGCTTCAGAAAATGGAACCGTAGCATTTTTAGTGGATACAGTAGAAGGCATTTCAGTCCTTTAGCCTTTCATTAATTGAGGCCCAGGATTCATAATATGTATTCAAAGAACTAAGTTAATCTGCAGATGTTATATTGTATCATGCTTCCATTTGATTTACTTTATAGTTGTGTTCAAGTTCATTGGGGAGAAAAAGAAGTAAAATTCCACTTGGTTGAAAAATGTAGAATTATAAAGAAATTTATCGTGATCTATGTACATTTTTATATTGTCAAAAAAGAAGACAGATACTGTAAAACCTAGGGATGGAATTTAAAGCACTTGATTTTGTCTCCATCTGTTCTTTCACTGTGAGAGTTACCAACCACAGGGGCCTATTTCAGTTGCAAGCAAAATTATATAAATTTGATTAAATTAAAAATTTGTGTCTCATTTACACTTGTCACATGTCCAGACCTCAAGAGCTTCAAGTGATTCATGGTACTGTATCAGAGAGGACTGGAAACATTTCCATCTTCACTGATCTAGACTTTATTCTGCTCTTAGTGTGGGCAAGATGCCTGGGCACTTTTGTGGTCTTAGTTTCCTTGCCTGTAAAATAGGCAACTTTGCGGTATTTTTAGTGATAAATGTCACAATTTCTTAAATATTTAAAAGGAAACATTTTTTCTAGAGCTTCAACAATAATTAAATATTGTGTTCATTTTGCAATGAGAACTAACACTTGAAGATTGCAATTAAAGATATTTTAGGTGCTACCTTTGTTTTTTAGTATTCCTTTAAGAGAAGTAATATGTTCATAATAATTAAAACAAGATAATCTTTCTGTTCTAAAATTACACTCATTCTGTTGTACTATTTGATGATGTTTTATGTTTCAATATGTAATATTTTGTTTTTCATTTTAGTGTATGAGGATCTTTGAAAGATTTCCATTCTTTTCCAAAAGACGCTTTTCATTTTGTGTGATCCTTTAAATTATTTTGCAGAATCTTCCATGTAGAAAAGCTTATGAATACCAACTTGCTATTTATAATGGTTGAGAGCAAAGGGACATGTCCCTGTGACACACGACTGCTTATGCAAGCAGAACAGACTTGTATCCTTTGGCATTAAAGGTATTTGGAATGGGAAAACATCTTAAAGCAATGGATTTTTAATCTTGGCACATTGTTTATGCTCATAAAGAGAAAACACTTACAATACTGCTGTTACCCCCACAGAGGTAGAATGGATCCCATACTCCAAATCAGGTTTAAATATCAAAACTAAGCATTATGAAAAGGAGAATCCACAATTTAGTTCCTTAAATCCCCAAGTGTTTCAGCTGATTATGTTGAATGAGAGTGATGGCATTGGTTATATCTTGCTTGCTTTTGGAAACAAACCCTTTTCTAATCATGTGGGGGGAAAGTAACTTCATGTACCTTAACAAGTCTTGTCAGCTGATGGTCCAGATCCTTGTGATATGGTTAAGCAACCCAGATACCGGAAAGGGCCTGATGTGTGCTTTGATAACAACATCCTGGTAAGGCAACACTTCTGCCAAATTAAACTACTGTCAATGAATGGCCATCGTCCATGAGAATTTAAGGAGAAGAATTGAAATTTTAACCAAACATAGTATCTTAACCATAGTTTTTCTCATGAACATGTTGTACTTTCTGGTAGATAGACTTTTTCATTTCAGTAGTTTTCACTGTCAGCATAAACTCAATAGTTGCTTCTTTTACCTGTCTTTCCCACAGAAATTGTACTTTCAAACACAAGTCTTGTCAATTTAATAATAATCAAAAATTTGATTTAAAGACTTTCTAATAAATAATAACTCATAGTAAATATTACTTATGCTGTATTTATTGCCTATACTCATTTATATTCCAATCCCAAAAATGTTATTTTTAATTATGAAATTTATATTAGTTTGTATTTAGTCTTCATTCAAAATACTATAAACACCTGTTATGTAGCTATTGTCCTATTATTTTATAGTTTTACTTTCTTCTACATGGATTCTGATTCTATCACATGTTAGGTTTTTATTTTTCCCCTTGAGCTAATTTTGTTTTCTAGTTTGAAATTAGACTAGGTCGGTTATACACTGTTAATTTGATAGAATATTACAAAACATATTCAATGAATGTTATCTGACAATTAGGATTATTTTCCCCCAAGTTCAGATGTCTTTCATTGATAAAAACAATTCTGACTTACTGCTTTTAAAATTATGGTAATTATTAAGAAACTTCATTCCCAAAGATGAATGCCACATAAAAATCTCTGCATTTCTAATTTATTTTGAATACAATATTATCTAATTTTTCAAGAAGATTTTTGCGTTAAGTGGTTTGCACACATAAACAAGCATCCAAACAGAGCATTACTTGTCATTTCATGAATTGATTATTCTAAAAACATGTCAGAACATCTGTTAGTTGATATGTATTTTTAGAGCTCTTATTTATTTAGAATAGGTTTACCTACTCAAATATATATAGCCACATTTGCTTCAGAAAGAATAAAGCATTTCCATAGATACATATTAGGCAACTAGATAACAAAAATGAAACAAAGAAAATCAGTGATAGGGAAAAGTACTAAAAATGCAAGATGTGTTATTAGATATTAAGTCCCAGCTACCTCTGTGAGGAGTATTGTCTATTTCTCTTGCTAGGAAAAGTAATTAACAATTTCAACTAAGTTATTTTTTCAGTTTTGCCCAGTAAGACTTATAAAATCTAAATATTAGGACTCCTGTCACTCCAACTACTACACCTTCAAGATGCTTGCACATGTCAAATCACTCTCCAAAGAAAGTCTTATGAGAGCCCAATCATTATTTCACTCATTAGGGAAACTTCACTCATCACCTGTCACAATTGTCAGCAGTTCAGAGACATTAAATTCACTCAGTTGAACTTAAAAGATGACATAAAAGCCATATGACCCCAAATATTCTCATCCTAGGAAGCTGTGTCACTTGATCAAGGCATTAAAAAGATGTGACCAGGATAAAAATTGCTAATGATTTGAGTTTCTGTAAAGTTCATATCGGGTTGTGTGTGAAAGTACAGCTCTTGCTTGGTAGCTTGATGTGCTGATAATGTGTTGTGTTTCTTTAGTTTAGCAGTGGAGTATTTTGGTAATGCTTATTTGCAATGGTCACTATGAATCTGCTCTGGATGGAGGCTCACATTAACTGCTAACTGCCAGCAGATTGCATGAAATCTCATCTTGTGTGTCTTCTTTTTTGTGTTTTCTTTCCTTTTCCTGCACTTGCTACTTTGCCTGTTATTAATAGGATCAACTTATTTGCACAACGAGTCGTGCCTGTACCATGATGTCAACTCCTATCTTCATTTTACTGCAAGTTTTCATGTGGTGTGGATGGTCAGTCACTTTCTCTAATTTTTCCTTTTGTTTGGGCTTGAAATTTTAGAAAATATCCCTAACTCCATAATAATAAATGTCCTAGAAAAGGTTATTAAAATTCTAATACAAATATTGTTTTGTAAGTCACTATTTCAAGTGACATAGTTTGTCATCTTAAACACAACATAACACATTCCTATATTTATTTAAAAATCATTATTTTCTTATATGATTTTATGTAAACATTAAGTCAATGTGGACAATAAATTATATAGCCTTTTGCTATCTTACTTTTGGAAAAAAGTAAATAATAAGTTTGCTATTTCTTATATCTTGCTCAAAATTATCATTTATTAATCTTTTGGGAAACTTGTGAATTACATAATCAGTCCTGCTAAATAGATGTTGTGGATCTGGGTTTGTGTTCTCACAGTTTCATTTCTGCTGCTCTGGAATCAGTATGATTGTGTTACTAGGGCAACTTTGGTTGTGTTCATTCTTGATTGATCTCCAGGTATTCATTAATAAGAAAACCACTAGATGCAGTTGTGGCCATTACTAAAAATGGAATAAGAACTTGAGGGGTGGGGAAGAGAAGTAACAGCAGAAGTCTGAGATAATAAATTGGTTTTTGTAGCAAGATATTCCAAGTAAAGATAACCTAGCGAGTGGCAATAATTAAAATGAAAGACCAAAATTAACATTGATACATAAGCTACTATTTGAAATATAATCTTATTGATCCCTTAAAGTACATAGTTAATCAATTATTTAAATAATAAAGTATAATAGAATTGTGTGATCATATAATTGTCTCTATTTGTGATCATAATAGAGATCAGCAAATGAAAGCCTAAGAGTAGCAGGTTGCTATACTATATCCTGTAGAGGAAGAAGGGTATAAAATACACTATTTTTTCACCTTTGATCCTAAGGTTTACTTTACTTGATCACAGAAATTTTAAAAACTACTTATATATTATCAGTTAGACATTAAAAATGCTACCACTGTTTATTGAGAATATTTCCATAAGAAATGTAAAAAAATCAACAATGTAAATGTCTCCAAAATGAAATGACAATTAAGCATAGAAATGAGATGGACAAGAGATCAGTAAAATCATGCAGCATATAAGTATACATATATTAAAGCATATGTATTTGTTAATTTCATATATTTTAATGTGGGAATAATTTTAACAGTTAATGTACAAGTTGTTCATAGAGCTTGTCACTGACTAATGAAATCATTGATTTAATTTTATACATTTTTCAACTTGTTTACAATAAATGCAAATCACTTTTCATTTCTGACATTAATTTCCTAACCATAAAAAAAGAAAAAGGTTTTAAAAAGTACAATGTTTTTGCTCAATTTCAGTGCCTACCAAATAAATCCTCAAGCTTTGCATGGTCTCCTGAGGCACCTGCCTTCTAAGGCAGAATTCATGTGCTACAGTTATGAAGCCAAATGTATGTTGTAGTATCAACCAAACACAGGCCATCTGGATATATATATTAAGACTCCTGAACATCTAAAATAAAGGCCCTGTGTCCCATATGAAACTCCATACCTTAAGGACTTCTAAAATCACAAATGTTCAAATGACACCTAGTGTCAGAGGTTTTATGAACACTTAACGTGTAAAGAAGAATAAAAGGAAAGAAACAAAACTGAAGGTTGTCAGTTAATCACAGAAAGTAAAGCAAGACAATGTGTCCATTCAGAAAATTTATTATTTTATGAATCCCAATTTAGAAAAGCATTATTGGTCTACAAAATGAATACATCTGTTATATTCTTATTAGTGTTTCTACATTTAAAGAAAGGCAGCTCACTGAAAGATGTTGAGGAGCTTGGGGGATGGGAAAAAAGAGCAATACAGCGGGTAAATCTGATCAATGTACAATATACATGTGTGTGAAATACCACAGAGTAACACCTCTGCATAATTAATATACACTAATTTTAAAAATAATGACTTTAGTATAGATTTGTCTGAATTCAAAAGTTAGCCATCATTTTGTGGGTATATTCAACAATGATTTGCCTTTTGAATGAAATTAAAGAACTGTAATTCAGAAAAGGACAAATCTCCTTAGCCAAATGACAAACACTTTCTTTTGGAAAAATGTAGTTCTAAATTTACTTAAATAGTTTTACAATTACTGTGTCATTTTTGCAATTATCTGGGAAAAGAAAGGCGGAGAAAGGTTAGCAGTGCTGTTTAACAACATAATATTCAAGAAATTTTCACCACTGCAATGCGTGGTCTTATAAAGTAAACCTTGGGGCAAAATCATATGAATGTCACCATAGTTTAGATTTTTCTTTCCTTTACTGAGGTATGGAGAAGGGACAGGAATGAAGAATTCTTGGGTGTTGTCTTCATTACTAGTCTTTTGAGAGAAGTCCCTTATAAGGAAGTCTAATGAAAGTAGTCTGTTGCATTTCACAATAAATATATAGAGTGTCAGCACCACATACACTTTCTGTTTTAATGTTAAACTGAAATGAGGTACCAATCTGTTATTTTCTATTAAATAATTATTAAAAGCTAGATTGATTTCTCTGGTCATGGGATCAGTGGGATTTTAGTTTCTAAAAGACAGAAAATGCTGAGGTTTCTCCTACCATCTGTGCATTTCTGTTTTAGAATGTTTTTAAAACTATATCTCACAACTTACTTTCCCAATACCATTTCTTTTATTGTATGTGGCTGCACCATGTAAAATTCATGAGAAAACATGCTCAGGAAACAAAAGGAGCAGATTTTTTGGAGTGAATAAACATTCAGTCTACAGGGTCTTATCTAACCTACCACCTTCCCAAGTAAAACAGACATATCATTGCCAGGGAAGAAGTGAGGAAAAAATAATAGCAATAAAGAACCAGAGAATATTTTTCTTTTCATAACACATTTCTCAAATATAAAGATGTCCTTTACGTTAACAAGAAATTCCTTGACAAAATACATGTTTTATGTATAAATGAGTCATATCTGTTTAATTTTTTCGTTCTGTTTCATTACTTCTTAACCAGAACTGAAGAGTAATCCTAGTTATGTGGCAGTTGGGTCTTTTGCTTATTTTATGTGTATGAGGTTTCTAGCCAGTTAATGTGTTTGCTGCTTGGTTGAACACCTACCATTCATTTACCAAATACTTACTTAACACCTACTGTATTTCGTGCCACTTATCTATGTGTGAGATATTCAGAATAAACACATTTACATTAAAAACTATTTTTAAATCTATAATTCAGATGTAACTGGTGCTATCTTTTTTGTATGGTTACTTCACCTGGAGGAAAAAGTGTCTAACAAAGATAAGAACAAGTGCAAAGGTGAACACTTTGGGCTGTTGCTGAGAAACGTGTTATTGGAGCAGAGTGAGTTGTGGGGAATAGGAGGAGAATGTGGGAAGACAAAGATGGAAAGACAGCCAGGCTCCAGACCGCAGAAGACTTTGTAGACCTTTGTAAGGAATTTGGATTTTGTTTTGAGATTGATGAGAAATTTCAAATGAGACATGAAAGGGATGTATTTATTGTTTTAAGAAGGAGATTGAATTGTTGGAGAAGGGATTGTAAAAGAATAGAGTAGAAGCAATGAGACAAATGAGGCAGCTTTTGCAGAAGTATAGGCAAGAAGTGATGGTGACTTAGACTTGAGACACTGAGAAATAGTGGGTTAGGGGAATATTTTGACGTTAGAATTAAGAGGACATGCTGATGGATTCAGTGTGAGAGCGAGGAATCTCAGATGAGGAGGAGGAGGAGTATCTGTATGTGATACAGATACTCAGGAAAATAATATAAAATAAGAGTTAAGTTTGAAATCTCCATGACACCTCCATGAGGACAGGTGCAGTGGGGAAGTCAGAGTGAAAACTCAAGCTGAAGTTATAAAAGTGAGTTCTTAGCAAGTAGATGAAATTTAAAGCCATCGGACTGGATTAGATCACTGAGAAACAATGCAAACATAAAGAAGACACTTAGAGAACATGAAGTAAAAGAGGTCAAACTAACCACAGGATAGTTTTGAGGAAACCTTGAGCTCCTGAAAAGTCAAATATGATGAAGTCTAAGAATTGATTATTTCATGATTTGGTTTAGATTTGGGAGATAGCTTTTGAATACTAAATTTTTCCTTCCTAGATTCTTTTTTCTCACCCCTCTGCTTAATGAAAAAAAAAATGCAATTCAAGAAGGAAATGTTATTTACTAAGTGGCAGGCACTATATTAAACTGATGAACAAAAAAAGCAAAAGTTCTTATTCTTTGAGAGCTTAGAGTCTATAAAATCTGATGACAAAAAAACTTGCTCATTCATTTTTATAACCTGTTATTTTGATCCCTGGGTTCACAAATTCTTAAAAGATGTTTACAAGAATGACTACATTTAAGGTTTTAAAAAGAAATTCATTTCACTGAAAGGAATTAAAGGATGTGAAAATGTTACAGAACATTAACCCAGGAATAAAAGGTAAAAAAATAACGTTAGATTTGTAGAGAATCAATTAAGGCAACACTGCATTCTGGGGAATGCAAGTAGGTGTATTTATTGCCAATATTTCATGGTTCTCAAAACAAAAGAAACTTCTGTTTTCACCTTAGTTCTTTATTTTGTAGCTATGTGCTCAGGATAGTTCAAATATGTTGCTTTTTATTTTACTGTAATTCTTGATGAAAATGCAGGTGCTCCAGATGCTCTGTATGTTCACCTTGGATATAAGAAATAAATGTAACTTCATTAATTTTTCTTATGGAGAACAGTTGCTAAAATCATAGCTATTAGAAATTACAAATGCTTTTAAATTTTATTTTTATTTATTGCATTTATAAATAGAATTGTGGTATTATGACAGTAAATTTCTTAATGTTACCAAATCATCAGTATTTACAACTAAAAATTTAAAGCACTTGTCAAATAATGTCAGGGAAATTGCTTCACTCTAAACTACTGAATGATAAAATCTAGGTCAATGTTACTTGGATTCTAGTTAAAGCAGTTTTATAAGGTAAGTTCAAAAGTGTATGAAACATAAGCTGCTCTAAAAGATGTCTTACTAAATGATTGTCATGATTTTTCTTTTTCTTTTTTAACAGGAAGATTATACTGACTGTGGTGGTGTTTCTGGATTAAATCCCTCCCTGTGGTCTATCATCGGACTCCAGTTGGTCCTTCTTTGGCTGGTATCTGGCAGCAGACACTACCTATTGTGACCTTCCAGATCCTAAATCTGCATTAACTTCAGACCCTGCCAAAACATAAGCCCTCAATGACATTAACACAGGGCCAACTGTGGCATCAGCAGAACCTTAGCTGGGCCTCTACCATGGCATAACTCTTAAGGCACAGGTTCATAAGCACCCACCGGCTGCATGTCAGGACGTCAGATCCTTCTACTTGTGTAAATGCTGCATCATCTATGTGTAACATCAAGCAAAATTCTACATGTGCTCTATTGGAAAATCTGGGAGTTTGCTGTTGCATTGCTGGTGATTATATGTAAAAGGGCGCCCTGTACAATTGTTTATGAATCATAAAAAAAGTCTTGATTTTGACATTGAATTTCAGCCTGCTGCAATTATACCAAGAGAATACATAGGGGGAAATGTTATTTTTGCCTTCACTTAGTCTTCTGTTAAAAGGTAAATCCTGCTTTCAGCAGTTACTGAATACGGGGAGAGAGAGAGAGAATTAACATTGGTCTAAACTGTTGAAATACAAATAATGGCTAATTTTCTTAAAAAATTTGCCATGAACAAAATGCCTTATAAAGAATGACTTCTCTGCCAAAAATAAAAGACAATTGGTGACCAATAAAATTTCACTGAGGTAATGAATTGGTGGTTTGAAAACAATAACCAAGAAATTATTAAATTAAAGGTGCTTGAGAGTGAAATTTGAATATATGACATATTTCCTCATAAATGTAAGCCCTTAAATGCTTGGATGTGATGTTCCTTTTGTTAACAGTACAGTTATGTAGTGCTAGCCAGATATTTGAAAATGCTCTAAGAAAAGCTTGTTGGGGGGAGGGGAAATGTTTTTCTTGTGATAAATGAACTCGGGTTACCAAGGGTATTTTGCATGATGATGCTGCTATTCTAACTTTTTGAGTTTTTTTTTTTTTTTCCTCTCTTACTGTAGAGTGTAGTCCTTGAGAAGTTAACTGAGTGACATAATTGTCATGTAAGAGTCTGAACTTTGCTGTGTAAATGCACTTAAGTCATCTTTAAATATGTTGTTAAACTACTCTGAATATACCGTGCGGTGTCAATGCTGAATGACTGCGTTAGGTAAATGCTGAAATGAGAATTAATGGATTTTATACAGATTCGTGCTTTTGCCTGAAAACCTATGTACAGATATTTTAAGTACATAAATCAGATTTAACACATTTATTTTTGAAAAGTACATATATGTTCTCAATGAAGATTCATTCTTGGTTTCCTCTTTGTTTGTTTGAATAGTAGCATGTACAATCCAAAAATTGCTTCTGCTGCTGCTTTAGTCCATCCATTTTAAATGATATGATCATTTGACCAAAATTTCCAAATAATTTGATGAGAGTTTTACAATGATATGAACAAATAGGAAACCTTGAATCTATATGTATGCACATGAACACTTGATTGTGAATAATAAAATTTGTTTTTATACAGCCTCATTGGTGAAAATGGTTAGTGTAGTGAATCAGATATTTCATTATAGATTAATATGGTAACAAAATATTATTTATGCTTTTAAAACTTATTTTCAGGAATAAACAGTATTTGAAGAAAGGGTAAAAACAATGAATGTGTAACTCTTGAATAGAGAATAGTTTTACTGAAAGCTGAAAGTATGCAGATATTTTTTATGGTAAAATGAATTTTTTCATTTTTTAAACATGCCAAATATTGGTGTGTGTACATGCTGGAAATTTCTTATATATCATTTTAAGATCAAAATTATTTGCATTATCCAGCATGCTTTAATATGTTCCACATATCAAAGATGTAACCATTTCTTTATCATAGTTAATGTCTTGTTTTTAGCTTTGCATACATTTGTAATTCCTTACTGCCATCAATATAACCTAAGTTCCGTTTGTATACGTTTCCTTATTTAAGATTTTTTTTTAACTTAGAATGTGGGGAGGGGGATGGAATAACTCTGCCAACTATGGTTCTAAGAGTTGACATAAATTACCATTTCTAACACATTGTGATTTTGTACTCCATTCATAAATGGTATTGACATTTTAGAAAACACCAAAGTGATTTGAAAAAATAGTGACAATACGTTTAACACATGTTGTTTGTTACTTAAATATTGAAAACTAATTGTTACCTTTTGCTAGACAATTTTAAATTATGAAGGTGTTGGGAAGGAAATCTCAAACTATTTAATTGTTTGTTTGTGTATATCAATGGCATACATTAAAACAATTGAATTGCTTCTAGCATACAACAACTACCTTAAAATTGTGTTTAAAGTCCATTAAGTGGCCACTTATTGATACTTACATATTTTCATGGCTGTTGTCACTTATGTAGTGTGTTTTCATCAACTGCATTATTGTTGTATTAATTGCAGTTAAACTTGGCATCTGTTGGCGAGGCCCTGTTGTAGTTACATATCATGACAACCACATTCATAGTAACAAATTGGGTAAGAACATGCTCTCTAAAAACGTTTTCATGACAGACACTGACCTTCATACTTTAACATACTTTTCTTTAAGAAATAGTAACACTCATCCCATCAAATTGTTATATTAAATTATAGTCTGTTATTATTTTTGATTTCCAAAGACTGAACAGTACAAGAGATCAATAAAAAATTTTTAATTGTTCTTAATTTCTGGTATTCTCATGTAACTTGATATAGTTTGTCACTTAAAGTCAAAATAATTCTTGCATTGGTGTTGAGTACCAGGAAAGAATTTTGCATAAATGGTTTCATATTTTCTTCATTTGAACAACCAGCATTACTGCCAAACACCAATCGTGGTCCATATTTGTAACAGGTTTTTAACATGACATAGTTAGCAAGTTTGATTGAAGAGATTTTTAGGTCCTGGGCCTATAAAACTTTAGTATGATCTTTTTTCATGTTTCTAATGTTTGAAGCATTGTTGCTTATCTTGGGAAAAAACAGTGTTGCTGCCATTTGTAAGTTTTCCTATGGATAATATTCCTTTTATTACCTTTAAAACTGGCCTTATGGGGTTCAAATAGGCAGTATTTTAAGTGACCTTTGTAACCCAAGTGTTACTTGCTTATTTGATGCTCTCTCATATTTTACATCTCATTTAAATATTTGTCTTCACCAAAGGTAAAGTTCTATGTCTTAATTTAAAAACTCGTGAGCTATTGCACTGATCACGTCTGTTGACACTAAAGGTACACAGTGTGAACTAGCAAGACAAAAAGGATTTGTGACTTTTTTGCTTGCTGCCCCAAATTCCAAATATTTTTATCACCTGGAACTCATATTATTTCCCATAGCAGAATGTTAATATTGTTAAGATTCAGTGTACATTTCTGTAAAGAATGAATCACTAAAACATAAGCTTCAAGTATGAAAAATTCCAGAATGTTGAAGAATTAGATAGCCCTTGCTCATAGTTTCACCTACCTTATTTCTAGTCCAAATAAAAGAAATTATCTTGAAGAAATTCCACTGAGACTTATGGAATACTGTCTTGTAATAGATGCCAACTGAGTTTATAATGTGACCTGGCAATGCTGTCTTTTTTGTTGTGCTGTATGATTGTTGGATCATGCTTTTAGGGATACTTTTAATGAAATAAATGTTCAACATGCATCCATGCTGAAGGCCAAGTGGCTTTTGTGAACAATAGATCCTTTCTCCCCTTTATTATGTTCTCTTAACACTTTTGTGGAAATTAGCCTGATACAAACATTTTGTAAAAATTTGTATAATACTGTTATAAAAATATTTATAATCCCAGAAAATGTTGTGTTAAATCTTGTGCAAAAACAGTATATTCAGAATAAAGATTTATCATTTAAAGTCACCATGCAGTTTGGATCATTTGCTTTTTTAAGATGCAGTTGAAGGAAACAATGGAGTCTGTCATAAATATGTTTCAAGAAAGCAGTCCTGGTGGAGAGAATTCTGGATTGTGGAAATAAAATTTGATATTACAAAAGTGTTTTTACAATTTTAAACCTCAACTCACAAATAAATGCACAGGCAACTTCTTTACATATCTCCGGCCTGCCTCATCTGTGCTTTCCCCATTGAGGCCTTTAGGATCTTAATAAATCAGACTTTGAACTTCTATTATGAAAAAGTTTCCTAGGCAAAAATAATAAGTTCCAAGAGAGAAAGTGTTCCCAATTTTCTTTAACTACATTGGAAAAATAGTTTGAAAGAATAATTTAAGAATAACTAAAATGTGCATACCTTTTATACACCTGTCATTTAAATATTTCTCCTAGCAATTTGTAGAACAGCTGAGGCAATAAAATACAGTGTGAAAAGTTTTAAACAGCAACCATGTAAGTTTCCTTTTGCATTTATCCCAGCTTTCCACCTTCCTCCCTGTGCTTACCTATTATGTGCCTGATACTGTGCAGAATGTAGTACAACATACGGTTCATCATTTTCCTGTTTTGCCCTTCATTCTGGAGAATACTGTAAGACAAAGTGAATATCTTACATGTGCTTAGAATGTAGTGTTGAGGGTACCAGTGGTGATGATCACTGGAAAATGTGAGCCCCTGTCTGATCAAGGCATTTTAACAGGAAAACTCCTATTTAAAAATATAAGGTAGATAAGGTAGATAACATTTGTTTTCTGAACATCTGGCTTCCTTCTGTACTAATGCATTTCCTCAATCAACACACTTACTCCCAAAGGAGCCTCATTTCCTTCATCAGTCATCTTAATCCCTTGGAACCTTGCTTCATCAATTCTCCTTCATCAACCTTATTCAGCCTCACTTCTCTGTAGCCTTTTTGTCCCTCTTTTCTACCTACAAATGCATGCAGAATACCTCTGTTTAAACCAAATATACACCACTACCCACTAACCTTATTGCTTCCTACACTTAGAAACCTATAATTAAAATATTCATTTGCACATTCAAAGACACATAGAAGTAGTCTTTGGTCTTTGCATTATAATTAAGTAGGTCTTAGAATTTTGCATCTGTAAGACCAATTATCTCTGACCTCTATTTTTGCACTACTTCTAAAATTTTGTAATTGGTGTGAGGCCTACATGAGTATTTCCTGACTCACAAAAGTTTTGCATCACAAAATTGCTCCCAGAGTACCTACACAAGTTCCTATAAACAGATAAACAACTCAGTACTGTTTATTTAATACTATTTAAATCAATTCTCTGTTTTCTTTAAAAATTTAGTAGGAAATTTAATATTACTGCCATAAATATATATTATAAATATAACATACATATTATATATATTGCATATATATAACATATAATTAACTTGGTGTAATTAGGAAACATGTTGCATTAATGTAGCCTCATAGGATTAAAGTGAAAAGAAATCAGCAAAATCTATCAGTATATATCAGTTGTCAAATGTGTCACATTTAACAATCCACTTCTTAAATGCATTTATTATAATAATAGATAAGGCAGGTTTTATATTTTTGACACTAATGTTTTAAAGCATAAATCTTGACTCAAGCACTTGATTATAAATCATAATTAATATGTTTAATATATATACATGCATATATATATACTTGTAAAATATTGCCAAAGTTTGAATTGCTTCTGGTGTGTACATTTTTTTCTCAAAATGCTTAATTATAACCAACAGTTTTGGACACCACTTGAACCATTTTTTTTTTTAGTTTCTTTAAAAAACACACCTATAAGATAAACGTGTTCATCATGAACTTTATATGGTATGGACAAATTATTTAAAACATCTTCCCTAGCCAGGTGAGGTGGCTCATGCCTTTAATCCTAACTACTTGAGAGACAGAGATTAGGAGAACCATGGTTCAAGGCCAGCCTGAGCAAGTTAGCAAGACCTGAGGTCAAAAACAAGTTGGATGTGGTGGCAGATACCTGTCATCCTAGCTACATGGGAAGTCTAAGTAGGGACATCGTGATCCAGACTGACCTGGGCAAAAATGTGAGACCCTATTCCAAAAGTAACTAAAAACAGAAAGGACTGGGTGTGTGGCTCAAGTGGCAGAGGACCTGCCTATCAAGCGAGGAGCCCTGTGTTCAAACCCTAGTACCAACTCCCCTCCCCCCAAGATTTTCTCATATGATAGCATGAAGTTTCCATGAAAAATAAATGCTCAAGATAAAAAACTAAAGTTAACAGATTCTAAGACATAGAGTTCCTGCAGTTTAAAGTACTCACTTTTCATATGGAGTAGCCAAGAAGAATTCTTGTCCAAGGTCACCAATTCTTTTGTCAAAAACTAAACTAGTTTATGACAGTAACTACAGGCACCAACTGAACAAGGCATTGATATAAAACCAAGTAGTAACTGGGTTCCACTACTGAGATTGGCATTCTGGCTTTAGTACATACATACCAGCTATGAACCTTGGATAAGTAACATAATGTCTATAATCCTCAGTTTTCTTGACCCTAAAATAGAAATAATATCTGCATTCCAGAGTTGCCATGGTGATTAAGTGATATGATTAATATAAAGTACATAACCTAGGCTCTGGCACTGGGGAAGCACTTGACAATGCCATTCATTAGTGTAATGTATTACACAATCACCTTTGCAGTCATCATAATTATTTTGTGCTGGAGCTCTAAATAATCTAACACCCTGCACCATTAATTTTTCACTTGAAACATTCATTCATTCTTCATTCAACTGAAGTGTTAGAAGTAGAATCTTATACAAGGCAAAAATAGTACATTCCATTATGGGAATATTGAAAATTTAATAAAACTTTACAATACTGTGAGGAAAGTTCTTTGATGTAGGAAATAAATAGAGCTAAGAGAAGGGTAACAAAGCAAGGCTTTGCTGGCCAGAGAATGCACCCGTGATGTTAAGCTAAGGAAAGTACTATCAGGAACAGAAAGAGTATGGGAAAGCCAAGGAACACACCTAAAGAACTGTAAGTAGCTGAATGGGAATTCAGCTTGTCTGGAAGGCTGAGAGAGGAGTGGCAGATAAGGCTGGAGAGACAAAGGGCCAAGCCTGGACTACTTACCCTCTGGGTACAAAGGATATTTAAACATTTAAAAATCAATGAAAATTTTTAAGCAAAGAAAAGAATGTTGCATTTCAATATAAGCACTTGGGGTGAAGTGTGGGTTACTGGTGGAACACCTACAGAAAAGGAGACCAATGAAAGCAGACTACTGTCAAGGTGAGAAAATTTTGTTAATTGGCATAAAGAAGCTAGATGAAAAAAAGTGGATCATTTGTGAAATGTTCAAAAGAGAAAAAAGGTAGGACTTTATGACTTATGCACTTTTCTACTAAAATAAATGAAAAAAAGGAATTACTCTCATGATTCTGAAGCTTAACATTGGAGTTAGTAAAATTCCAAAAGTTACTAGACACTGGAGATGCCTAGGGTAGGGGTAAGGTTAGTGGGACATTTTCTCCTTTCATTTTCAAGATAAAAATGAAAGATTAGATACACTCCAGAAATATTGTGAATAAGGCTAGATTCTGTGTTAAAGATACTCACCAGTGAAAAACCATGATGAAGTCCCTATGAACAATGAATATACACTTAAGAAATGAAGGACAAGAATGTAAAACAGGTCCTCTTAGGGGGTAGGTAATAGTAGGAGGGGAGAGTGAATGGAGAGGGTAAAGGAGAGTGAACATAGCTGATGTACTTTAAATATTTGTATGAAATTAGAACAATGAAATCTGTTGAAACTGTTTTAAGTAGGAGGGAGGGGGATGAGAGAGAATGATGGTGGATGTGATCCTAACCAAAGGACATTGTAAGCATATATGGAAATGTCACAATGAAACCCCCTGTACAGGAAATGTATGTTAATAAAATGTTTGAGAAATGTATGATATATATTATAAAGATATATTATATATATATATATAAAGATACAAATAAGAGAGTGTGCTACCCAAAAATAAACATGCCCAGTGTTTATCTCAGCACTCCCTGCATGTTAAAAACCTCTGCAGATTTTGAACTTTTTTTTAAACAATGGACAACCTGGTTTCTTTATCATATTTAAGTAAGTACTGGCTATTATTTAATAAAATAGCTAATCACAACTTCTAAAACTTCATTTAAAAGGTGGATATTTCAGGCTGCCTACCCATCTTAAACCACAAGACATCAATCTCACTGAGATAACAAAGACCATGTAATACAAGGTGAAAAATCCAGGCTCTGGCATCAAGCTTCCTAGATCCACATACATTCCAGCTCCTCACCTGGACCTATTATAGGACATCAATAACTCCTCTTTCTATGTCTAACTTATCTATTCACTCAATAAATATTTGCATATAATAAATAATGATACTAGTCACTATCTACTAGTTGCTCAGGCCTTTACTTTTTACCTCAGAACTCAACTATTCTGAGGATTTTAGAAACACCTAGATAAACTTGGCATCAAGAGGATACCTAACATGTAAGGAATATGGTTAGAACTTTACGTCTTGCACTCTGTTGGGTACAAAGGATGCAATGATGAGAAATGCAAATATGCACCAGCTATAGGAGAGAGAATGAACATTCATCTGAAAGCTTGTATGAATAAAAATACTATTGGTAACTCTAAAAAAGCATTATGAAATAAAACAGTTTGGCAATAAATTGTTAATAGTTGGCAAGAGGAAAGAGTTTAGTGTCTGAGCTCAGAAAAGGTAGATGGAATTTTCATACTGTCTTGGGTGTCTTCGTCCAAATATTGGAAACAATTAGGCATCTGGAGCTCAGCAGATACAGATGAAATAATGGTGAGGCAGATGGCCATGTCAGCTCTGGGAGAAGGTTTGACTTCACATTACAGCTTGCAGTGTGGAAGAAGGAACTTCCTCTCACTGATGGTCCTGTGCATGTTCATCTCAACAAAAAGGCATTCCCTCATTTGTTTTCTTGCTCCCTTTCATTTGAAACTCTTTTTTGGTAAGTACTGGGGCTTGTATTCAGGGCCTTTCACTTGCTAGGTGGGTGCTCTACCACTTGAGCCACTAGCCCTTTTTTGCTTTAAGATGTATTTTTCAGATAAATCTCATTATTTTGTTGCTTTTTGTTTCCCACCCACTCCTTCCAACCCCTCCAGGGCCAGACTCAGACCAAGATCCTCCTACTTAAGTTTCCTTTGTAGCTGGGATCACTGGCATGCACCACCATGACCACACTTTTTTCCCAGGCTGGCCTGAAACATGATCCTCCTGGCCTCTGCCTCCCAAATACCTGGGAGTACAGATGTAGATCACCACACCAGGTCCTTTGATAGAAAACTTCTCAGAAATTTTTCTGTGCTCATCTGCCACTTGTCCTCCTTTTCAATCTCCTGCAATGTCATCTCTTCTTTCCTCTAAAACCTCTTTTGATGAGCTCTTAATTGCTCACTTCAATCTCAATGTGTCATATTAACTCCCATCTTCCCAAAATGCGGACTTCTTCTCATTCCAGTGCTCCACTACGTCCTCACTCTTTTATTCTGTTTCTGTACCTGTGTAAGATCTTCCAACTCACCTGCCTTTATGTGTTGATGTTGGAGAGTTTTGTCCTTAGCTCTCACTTATCTCAATCAAAACTGCTTAGCTGTACACTTTTATTAAATTTCATGGTTTCTTCTCTGCTATCTGACACAAACTTCTTATCGCATTGGATAATCATACCTAGTTTTCTTAAACATATGTCAAATTTAACATCCCATGAAAATGATCCGTTTCTCGATACATGTCCCTTTTGTATCTCGGGACCTAGTCAGAGACACTAAGCCATCTAACCCAGAAACTTTAGTGTCATTACATTTTCAACTTCTGACAAATCCAGCCATTAAACATATTTTTATTTTCACTGCTTTCCATGTCTACTTTCTTATTTCAGACTTTTGACAACTCTTGCCTGAACTATTTAAATGGATCTCAGTGGGTTTGTCAACTTTGGGTTTCACTCTATTTTAATTTGTCCTCCATATTATTTGTTTTTCTAAAATTTACTTCTGATTACATCTCATGTTTAAAAATATTCATTGACCCCCATTGTCTATAAGATAAAATACAGTTGCTGTAGGAGGCTATATGATACCAATTTGAAACATGGCTCTGCCAAAATGTGACTTTATACTCTCCTCATTCCCATCCCACTACCTAAAAGATGTAATTTTAACTCATACCTTACCAACTCATACCTTACTTAAAGTTCTCCAAATCACTTCCACTAATTCATGTTTCTGTGCCTGAACCCATGGTTCCCAGATGCCTTTTCCTAACACCTCCCATTACACATACACATTCAAATGCTACCACTTCTCTGGAGTCTTCTCTGATGTTCTAAAGCACAACTAAATCTCTGTAAACTTCTACAAAATACCACAATATCTGAAACTTATCAGCTATTATCTATAAAAATGTGGTGTAGTGGTTTTTTTTTTTGAAAAGTGTGGACTTCCATATTTAAAAGGCCTGGTTTCAACATAACTTTGATTTTTACTCTTGTGACCATTCAGGATTTACCTAACATCTAAGTGCATCAGTATGTTTGTATGGTCAACTGTAAATGGTCACTACCACATTTCCTTTGCTTGTGGATCAATTATTAATGATACAGGATAAGCATAAAGTAGGGACTTAATAAATAATACCACTTTTAATAAAATAAGTATCTAATCAGAGTCATACCTGCAGTATTGACAAAATAACAAAAATGATTCTAGTAGTCAATTATTTGATTAGTCTTCTAAATAATCCGTTCATCTCAGCTTAACTAATGGTTAAATTGTCACATCTCTTAGGGGACTTCTTCTTTTCCAACTTAGTGTCATTCCACATAGTGCAACCCCCTGTCAGATCAATAAAAACCTAATAGGACAAGCTGAAGAGCATCTCAGACTCTCAGCCATTCCTCAAGAATTTGAAGCTAAATTCCTAATTACAATAGTGCCCTAGAGTTTGAGTCATATGATGATGGAATCTATTTATAGAGGTTTTATCAGAATTAAGAGTTGGTTTTCTAGGATTAGCAAAAGTGAACCAAGCCAAAGTCATAAACTGGCAGATCAGATGGATCATTTAGAAAAAAGAAAGGTATACTGATTCAAATATAGATAAATGAATAAAACTGGGATTAACAAAACAGGATTCAGGCAGAAGTATGATTTAATATAGAGCCATCATTAAATTACTGAAGGAAGGCTCCTTTTGTCCCCTACATTCTAGTGTCAACACGAGCCTGCAGAATGACAGTAAGTGGTTCTCAACTGTTGGCAAGCACGACCACTTAGCCATTAGACAGGAATCAAAGGGAAATGAGGGGAAAGGAAAACACATTTTGACATTTTAAAGAATTATGATAAGCAGTGCCAGGAGAACAAGAGTATCTGAAATCTAATTGTCATTATTTCACCAATCTCTAACACTGTCAGCTTTACAGTGGGAAGGGTCTCTGTGAAAAAACTAATTGTTTACTGCTTTGACATTCAATGTTCTTGTAGTGAAATGCCATTGCATCCAAATAACATTAAATTGGTAAAATAGTAAACTTGTAAAGCAATCCCAGCAAGCTTAGATTATTGATTACAGAGAAGTATGCATTATGTGTCAAATATATGCATATATACAAATATATATGGGTGAATAAAAATTTTACCAGAAATAGCTAAACTATAGTCCTAAATTTTACTGTTAACTATATAATGCAGTAAAAGTTTTCTGCATCCATTTTTTTAATCAGTATTGCTGATGTATTAGTAATGGAAGTAAGACTCCTATGAGATAGGAATGGAGAATCAGGAAAATTATGATTAAGAAAAACAAGAGAGGGATTAAGCTAATCCTGAAAACATATAGCTTCAAGTTGACCCAAAGCATTAAGATTGTGCTTTCAAAATTATGTGAGCCGGCATGGTGACATATGCCCATAATCCCATTTAAATGGGAGGAAAAGAGGGAAGATCATGGTTCAAGTGTAGCCTTGGTCAACAAATGTTAGTGAGACCCTATCTCAAAAAATAAGCAAGGCAAGGTGATACACACTTGTAATATCAGCTACGTGGGAGGTGGAGGTTGAGGATTTTGGTCCAATGCTGCCCTAGGCAAAAGTGTAAGACTTTATCTTAAAAATATCTAAAGCAAAAAGAGTTGGAGTACAGCTCAAGTGGTAGAACACATGCCTCACAAGCACAAGATCTTGAGTTCAAATCCAAATACCGCAAAAACAAATTGATAATGAGTGTTCCTCAGTATCAAAGTGCATGTCTTACAAATCTATATAAGGGTAATGTCTTAAGGCCCTTCTATCCAAGCAGATGCCATTAGAGTATGAAATGATAGGAAAGCATTAAATTAGAACATGTCCCCATCAGCTGGTTGCTGCTGAGTTAAGCTTTTTGAGTAACTCCCTCCAGTCCAAAGAAAGAATTATAATGCTGAAGTATCTCACACCCTGCTGTACTTGTCTCCTGTGATATGGTGAACTTGAAGTCATACTAAATGACGTGCTAGAAATTTGGAATTCTTTGATCAGTGCTTGTCCCTGGTTAAGCTTGTGGCTGTCTTAGTTCTAGAACAGTGGAGTATTTACACCATTGTACATATGCAATTGAATACTCAGGTTCTCTACCTTGATCTCTCCCAGGACGGCCATTGATTGAAATGGAGAAATGGGGTCATCATAGAGAGAATTCCAATCAGAAACTGTACCCTATTCTGTCTTCTAATGTGTCAGAAGATATTACAATGCTCTAAAATCTTCAGTAATTCAAGTTGTGTATTATTTTGTATATTTTTCTTCCAGCCCTTTCTAAATATGCATATGAAAATTTATTCACATGTCTTCTATGTGGTAGGATCAACATGCATATAATTTATTGAAAATTTTGCAATAATATTTTGACCTATGTATTTGTTAAATTAGATAAAAAGGGAGATCTAGAATTGTTAGATAGCTTAATCTAAATATCTACAAATAAGAATAGCAGGAGAGAAGAAGCAAGATAATGAGCTATTGACAAATACCACTTCCAAAGTCACCTGAAAGAAAACTTCAGGTTCATGGGTGCAAGGATAGGTGGGCAAGTCAGTATTTTAAGAAGACAGACCATAGCGAGAGGTACCAACTTCTAACTAAGCATCTAAAAGTGCAAATCCACATAGGCATATAGGTATGGACCCAGACCTGCTCAGTCCCGCACCCCTACCTGAGTTCTGTTTTGTTTTGTTATCTGCCTGGACCTGAATTGTTTCCAGCAAGGGACCACCCTGCAAAACAATGGCACAGAGGGCTGAGAGCAGATTGTCAAGGTTTGCCCAAGCCACCTGACAGAAGCTAACCATCAACTGGTTTCCCTACCAAGACCAGATAGACCACGCCACAAATCAATCAGGTTTGCTAGCTGGCTTCAATCCTGAGGGTTACCACACAGGGTAGCTCATTAAGTGGAAGCACTTTCATCAGACCCCTGAAAAATCTTTTTGCTAAGTGGGTTGAATCTAAACTCCCAAGAAAACTTTTGGCTAAGTGGACTGGCTGAAAGCTCCCAGGCTGACCAAGATGGGAAAGAATGAAGGGTCTCAGCTCAGCATCTCTATCCAAAGGAGAGGCAGGATGTGTGCAGGCAGTTGCACAGGCCAGGTTAGTGTGAGGAAGCAAATCCATCTGACCCCTGAGAAATCTTTTTTTTTTTTTTTGGTGGTACTGGGGTTTGAACTTAGGACCTCGTGCTTGCTAGGCAGGTGCTGTATCACTTCAGCCACTCCACCAGCCCTTTGTTGGTTGACTATTTTCAAGATAGGGTCTCAGAAACTGTTTGCCTAGGCTGACTTCAAACTGCTTTCCTCCTGATGTCTTCCTCCTGAGTAGCTAGGGTTACAGGCATAGGACACTAGCACCCAGCTCTGAGAAATCTTTTGATTAAGTGGACTGAATGACCCCCCACCCACACACACTCACACACCATAAAAGTCCTTTGGCTCCCAGTTTGGCCTGGTGGGGGCAGGGTAAAGCAGCTCAGCTCAGCATCTTTATGCAAAGGAGGAGAGGAGGGTAGCCAGAAGGCTAGCCAAATAGATCTTAGCTACAATATCTCTATCCCAAGAGAAGGAAGGCAGTGAAGTGAGCTGGTTAATGTGCTAGAGTCCTTAACTCACCACCCAACCCAGAAGTGTATGTGTATACTTAAGTTGCAGAAACTATTTACCCCTCACTTCCCAAACAAAACATTAAACTGGAGCCCCTAGGAGGAAATGGGGAAATGAAAGAAAGAAAGGAAGGAAGGAAGGAAAGGAGAAAGGAAGGAAGGAAGGAAGGAAGGGGAAAGAAAGAAAGAAAGAAAAAAAAGAAAGAAAGAGAAAGAAGGAAAGAAAGAAAGAAGGAAAAAAAGAAAGAAACTCATTGAGAACAAGCCAAAGCAGCCACTGAATTTCCTGAACAGGGAAAAAGCACAGGTTCCAAAAGCAACAGAGTTCTTTCTAACCCCAACTGACCCACAATGGCTGCCTAGAACTGCCCACCTCACTTTAGCAGCTGCCCTAATCCAGAGCACACACACCCTCTCCTCACACCTGGACAACCCAGGGCCCTGAGGGAAACATGAGTAAACAATGAAGACAAAAACATGGAGACTAGAGATTGAAGGAGAGTATCTTGTGCACTGATAGAGCATAGAAGATATCTCTTCTTCTCAGCAAGGAAGAAATACTGATTTTTTAAAAAATATTTTTTAAGTTTAAATTTATTTCTACCTCTTATATTGTCAATTTTTCTCCTTACTTTTTCATTTTCTTTAAAATATTTTTTCTTTTTCTTCACTTTTCCTATCTCTTATTTACAACCCATTCTACTTCCTTGTATCACTCTCAATTTTTCTATTCTTTTGCAACCCCTGACAATACAACCCTTCTCCACAACCATTGAACTATATCTCTTTACATTAGTATTTTGTTCACCTGTAACTCTCATAGTTCACCCCTCTCTCCCCATCTTCTTTCTTCTTTATCTCCTCCCCCACACCTATTATTTTTACTACTTAAATTTTAACTCCTATACAATTTTAGTTTTCTAACCCCCTAGTGTACCATATAAGAATCTTAGTTCCCTTCAGATATAACATGGTTGGTTATCTAGATAATACTACCAACAGAATTCTACTTCATATGAATATCTGGCTTGGTGTTGAATTGCAAAATTTGTTATTACTAAGTAATATCCCTAGATCAGTGGTCAGAAACAGCACAACAACCTAGCCACTAACAAATCCTGCAAGAACATAGAAAATAATTCAATGGAAAGACTTTAGATGACTAAATCCCTTAATCAATTGACTACAGATGAGTAAATCTCAAAACAGAGACATAAGGACTATGAAAAGGCAGGATAATGACTCTTCAAAAGGTCAGCAGTCAACACAATAAAGGATCTAAATGGAATGAAATCTCAATTTCCAAGCTCAAAAGAATGATGATAAGAATGATTAATGAGATGAAAGAAGACATCCAAAAACAAATCAGTAAAGTCAGAAAACAGAATAAATAGCTAAATTAATTTTATGAGAATACAAGAAACAACTAAGTGAATTAAATGAGGATATAAACAAACTGCTTAATGAATTAAAGAAGGATACGAATAAACAACTAAATGAAATAAGGAAGCAAAACATGAAAGAGGAATTTGACAAAAATGTAGAGAAACAAAAAAAATTGAAGTACTGGAAATGAAAAGCTCCAAAAAATTCAGTTAAAAGATTCTCCAGCAGACTGAATCAAGTACAGGATAGAATTTCAGGGCTTGAAGAGAAAGAAAAGATAATAGAAAATGCAGATGAATATACAGAAAAAATAATTTTAAAAATATGAATGGAATATACAGAACACTGTAACTTCATTAAAGGACAAAACTTATGAGTCATTGGAATTGTAGAAGAAGAAGTGCAAGCTAAGGGCATCAGAAACATATTTAACAAAATAATAGCAGAAACCTTCCCTAATGTTGAGAAGCGGATGCCCAACCAGGTACAGAAGGCCTCTAGGATTCCAAACAGAAAATACCAAAACAGATCGTCTCCACAGCATATTATAGTTAAAACATTAAGTACAAAGACTAAGGGAGGAATATTAAAAGCTGCAAGAGAGAAAATCCAAGTTACCAATAATGGCAAACCCATGCCAAAACAGCAGATTTCTAAACACAAATATTAAAAGCAATGAGGGTATGGAATGAGGCTTTTCAATTGCTGAAATTTCAAACCTAGATTATCTAACCAGCAAAAATATTCATGACTGAAGGAGAAATAAAAACTTTCCATGATAAATATAAACTAAAATAATTTATGACTACTAAGCCATCACTCTAGAAGATGCTCAAAGGAATCCTACATGCAGAAGATGAAAATAAACAAGCCATGAAACTATGGGAATAAACAAATCCTACTGGATGAGTAGGTAAGCAAATGAAGAGTAGGAAACAATCAAACACTAAAACATAAATGAAATAATAAAAATTAAAAAAAATTAAAAGAAAAAATAAAAATAGAATTAAAATAATAAAAATTTCAAAAATCAACAAAATTGCTGGAATTGCCACATACCTTTCAATATTAGCACTAAATGTTAATGGTCTCAATTCTCCCAACCAAAAGACATATATGCATGAGCTGGATTAAAAAGCAACACCCAAGGATTTGTTGCCTAGAGAAATGCACCTCATTGAGAAAACAAGCATTGGTTTAGGGTAAAAGGGTAGAAAAAGGTTTTCTAAGCAAATGGATCCTCAAAACTGGGAGGAGTGACTATAGTTCTATCCAATAAATTAGACTTCAAACATAAATTAGAAAAGACAAAGAGGGTCATGCCATACTAATAAAAGGAACAATAGACCAAGAAGAAACAACACCCAACTTAAACAACCACCACTGGACTTAAAAGCACAGATAAGAACCCCCAAACAAAATGAGAGTGGGAGACTTCAAAAGATAAATAAAATCAATAAAACCTCATCAAATCTGACTAGAAGGAGGAGGAGGAGGAAAAGACCCAGATTAAAGGAGATACCACCACAAACACCAATGAAGTCCAGAGTATGAAAGGAAATACTTTATAAACCTATATTCAAATAAGCAGAAAAATGTGGAAGAAGTGAATAAATTTCTAGATGCATTTGACCAACGAAAATTGAATCAAGTTTATACAATCACCTAAATAGATCTATGACAAGTAATGAGATTGAATAGTCTTCCAATGAAGTTAAACCCAGTACCCAGTGGACTCACTGTCAAATTATACCAGACCTTTAAAGAAGACTTAATAACAATACTCCTTCAACTTTTCTATAAAATGAAAAGGGAAGGAATACTACCAGACTGATTCTGAAGCCAATATTACACTCATTCCAAAATTGGTCAATCATGAAGAAGGAGAGAGAGAGAGAGAGATAGAGCAAGAGAGAGAGAAATAGAATTATTGGACAATATTGTTAATGAACATAGATGCAAATGTTCTTGGTAAAATGCTGGCAAACTGAATTGAACAACACATCAAAAAGATCATTCACCATGATTAAATTGGTTTTATTCTAGGAATGCAAGGCTGGTTCAACATATGCAGTTTGTTAATTATAATTCAGCATAAACAGATCCAAAGACAAAAACTCACATGATCTTGTCAATAGATGCAAAAAAAGCCTTTGACAAGTTTCCCAAAACATATGAAGAAGAAAAGATAGTCTCTTCAACAAATGTTACTGAGAAAGCTGGATAGCTGCATGTAGAAGACTGAAACTAGATCCATGTCTTTCACCTTGTACTAATATCAATTCAAAGTGGATCAAAGATCTTAAAGTAAGTTATGAAACTTTTGAAATTACTACAGGAAAGAATAGGGAAAATGCTGGAACAAATAGGTATAGGCAATGACTTCCTGAATAGAACTCCAATAGCTCAACAATTAAGAGAAAGGATGAAACTACATCAAACTAAGAAGTTTTTTCACAAAAAAGGAAATGGTCACCAGACTGAAGAGGAAGCCCACAGAATGGGAGAAAATATTTGCCAGAAATATATCTGACAAGGTATTAATAACTAGAATTTATAGGGAGTTCAAAAATCTAAACTCCCAAAGATCAATAACCCAATGGAGAGATGGGCAAATGATCTGAATAGGTAATTTTCAATGAAAGACTTACAAATGGATAATAGATACATGAACAAATACTCATTATCCCTGACCAAAAAGAATATGCAAGTCAAATCTTGCTCAAACAACAACAATGAGGATTCAGAGAAAAAGACTCCTTATTTGCTGTTTCTGGGAACATAAAATAAGTATGACAACCATGGAAAGCCTTATGGAGATTCTTCAAAAACTAAAAACAGCACTACCACAGGATCCAGCAATATCACACCTGGGCCTATATATGAAGGAATGTAAGTCAGGATGCAATATAGGCATGTGTTACAGGTTGTTCATACGTATGTGTGTGTGTGTGTGTGTGTTTTTGTATGTATGTATGGAGAGAGAGAGAGAGAGAGAGAGAACATGTCTGCAATAGTGAGACTAAGCAGATTATGGAGAGGAAGGAGAGGAAAATAGAAGGAGAGTGATTGATAGTGAAATACCTTGCATCTGTGTAAGATGATGGCATAACAAAATGCACTGAAAGTCATTTAATGATAAGTGGAAGGGAGAAAAGGCTAAGGGAGAGTAATAGGAAGAGTTAACCTGATTAAAGTAAAATATATTTACAGATTAAATACCATGGTGGAAATCCTTTGAACAATGAATATACACTGAAAAGTGAAGGACTGGAATATAAAACAGGTCCTGTTAGGGGGTGAGTATTGGTGGGAGGGGAAGGTGAATGGAGAGGGTTAAAGGAAGGTGAATATGGTTAAGGTAACTTATATGCTTGTATGAAAATAGAACAAATAAACCCTATGTTCAACCAATATATTCTAATAATTTTTTTAAAAAAACCAAAAATTTTTAGCAGTAGATAAATCTTTATTATCCTTATAGATCACTAGTCCCTTAATATTGTTTTGTACCATAGGTATGAGGCACTGATTACAAATGATATTAGTTACTTAGATTTGTCATAATGTACCACAAAGTGGATAGTTTACAAACAACAGAAATTTATTCCTTCATAGCTTTGGAGGTCAAAGTTCCAAAATGAAGTTGTCAGTGGGGCCACACACCCTATTCAGCCTGTAATCAAGAGCAATGAGAATAAGACCACTGCGATGTGGAATTTCAGCACATTAGCTCAGGTTGGGTGCTGCAACTTACCAAGTTACTGAGTAATTCAGTAACTTTTACTTTCCTTGCAAAATAGAGACAGTAAAAATTTCTACTCTCTTGGTTTTTAAAATCTTAAAGGGTTTAGATCAGTTCCTTAGACCTAATAAGTTAATAAATGTTGGCTATCATGTTTCCAAATCTATCAGAAGCAATTCTAAATGTAAAAGGATAGTGTGCACTGAGAGTTTGTAAGATGATTCTTAGGTACAGCTGCAAAATGAACACAATGACAGTGTGCTCTTTTACAACTAGATGTCTTCCTAGTCAAAACCATTTTTAGCTCAATTTGTGTTGGGTAGTGGAAATAATTATGTGACCAATTCAAAGTGACTTGTAGTTTTCAGGCTTAAAGCTTGGGCCCTTGGGATTCTTCTCTTCTTTTGCTTCTTTCATTGACTAAAAGGAATAAAAATGGGAGCTACCTAGGAGTATGATATGGTTTACAAGGAATGATATCTATCTTTGATATTGGCCACTGTCTCCAATGCAATAATTATGTTCCCAGACGTAATGTTCACTTATGGGCAGTACTTTCAACACAGGAAATATACAGTTTTTCAGAACTAGAATTTGGTGACCCTCTCCCTGTCAATTTGGATGTCACCTCAGTACTTGTGTATAATTGGTGTTCTGAAACTCAGATGTCTCCTAGGGCATCTTCAACTATCTTCCTATAGACTCAGATACAGAGTCTATTTGCTGCATTCCACTGGGAAACTTCAGCAAGTATGCTAGTGCCATAATCTCAACCACATTTTCATATTCCACTCAAAATTTTTCTATTTTTCTCCATGTTGATCTCTGTACCAAGTTGTTACTATACTATTTCACAAATGGCTTATACTAAGGGCCATATAAATAATAGTGCCATTGTCTCACCACTGTGCAAAGATGCTAACTAGATTTAGAGATGAAATAAATTATAGTATGCTATCACATAGTAACTGGAGTAAATGTGAAAATAGAGTGAGTTTTATTTATTGCCCAAAGGAATCCTAAATTAACATTTGAGTAATCTATACTTTAAGGAATTCTCTTGAGAAGAAACTTTTCTCTTAGGTTCACAGTTTCTCAATGATATTTATCCCTGTGTTCAATGTTCAATTATAAGTAGTAAGCAAAACTATTCTCCACAATTTAGAGAGCTGCCATGATCATTGAGTGTATAAAAATTATTATTAACTAATAAGACCCACTATATGGAAACTATGACTTAGGATTCTGTTTATGCCTTTAAAGTCTATGAATGTTTCTGAGACTCATAAAATAATGGCTATAAAGTATGACTTTCTTAGATTCAGACATAAATACTTTAATATTTTATGATATGATTGTTTTCATTTTAGTGCAACTATATTCAATAATATAACAATGAATGGCAACATATTTATATTATTTGTCCTAAGACAAATATATGATAGCACTTTAAGGTTTTTAGTGATCAACTCCTTTTTTTTATTGTTTTATTATTCATATGTGCATACAAGGCTTGGGTCATTTCTCCCCCCTGCCCCCACCCCCTCCCTTACCACCCACTCCACCCCCTCCCTCTCCCCCCCACCCCCTCAATACCCAGCAGAAACTGGGTATTTGCCCTTATCTTTAATTTTGTTGAAGAGAGAGTATAAGCAATAATAGGAAGGAACAAGTGTTCCTGGTTGAGATAAGGATAGCTTTACAGGGAGTTGACTCATTAATTTCCTGTACATGTGTGTTGCCTTCTAGGTTAATTCTTTTTGATCTAACGTTTTCTCTAGATCCTGGTCCCCTTTTCCTATTGGCCTCAGTTGCTTTTAAGGTATCTGCTTTGGTTTCTCTGCGTTAAGGGCAACAAATGCTAGCTAATTTTTTAGGTGTCTTACCTATCCTCACCCCTCCCTTGTGTGCTCTCGCTTTTATCATGTGCTCATAGTCCAATCCCCTTGTTGTGTTTGCCCTTGATCTAATGTCCACATATGACGGAGAACATACGATTTTTGGTCTTTTGAGCCAGGCTAACCTCACTCAGAATGATGTTCTCCAATTCCATCCATTTACCAGCGAATGATAACATTTCGTTCTTCTTCATGGCTGCATAAAATTCCATTGTGTATAGATACCACATTTTCTTAATCCATTCGTCAGTGCTGGGGCATTTTGGCTGTTTCCATAACTTGGCTATTGTGAATAGTGCCACAATAAACATGGGTGTGCAGGTGCCTCTGGAGTAACCTGTGTCACAGTCTTTTGGGTATATCCCCAAGAGTGGTATTGCTGGATCAAATGGTAGATCAATGTTTAGCTTATTAAGTAGCCTCCAAATTTTTTTCCAAAGTGGTTGTACTAGTTTACATTCCCACCAGCAGTGTAAGAGGGTTCCTTTTTCCCCCCATCCTCGCCAACAACTGTTGGTGGTGGTGTTGCTGATGATGGCTATTCTAACAGGGGTGAGGTGGAATCTTAGCGTGGTTTTAATTTGCATTTCCTTTATTGCTAGAGATGGTGAGCATTTTTTCATGTGTTTTTTTGGCCACTTGAATTTTTTCTTTTGAGAAAGTTCTGTTTAGTAGTGATCAGCTCCTTAAACTATAGAATTTCATGTGCAATTGCTTCTAAAATAGAAAATCTTATCAACCACAATACGTTTTTTAAGAGGCCTCTTGCTTATTCTTTTGTGTTTTAAGGGAAAAAAAACCCTGAAAATGCTGTAACTTCTTATAAGAAACTTCAGCCAGCAATATTTAAAATCATTTTCTTTTACTATTTAATTTCAGGATCTTTTCAGTTATAGAGTATGAAAAAATAATTCATAATTTTATAACTCATTACTTAATTGTCAGACATAGAGAAAAGCAGCAATCATTACTTTAAAAAAATTAAGATGCAGATTTTTCATCACCTGATCATGTCTTCTTGTATCACCTAAATCCAAAGACATGTGGAATGAAATGTGATAAGAAGTCTATATATGTTAGATATTACATTACCAAGGTTTAGCTTCCATAAAAATTTCCTTCAGCTTCTGTACCATGTGGTATATGAATTAGTCTCAATTAAATTGAGTCCAGATGTTAGTTTCTATGTGGAATAATGAATCATGAGCTTTTCAGCATTGTCTCAAATGAGATATGTGTACAAAGGGAGAAAATGTGCAAGAATAAATAAATAATTACCAATCTCTATTTAGGCCCAAATGTGGGAAAGAAAAGACTACAACATAGCAAGGTAAATAATGAATGAAGTTAAAGGTATTAGACAAAATGCAAAGAACAGATATCTACATGTCAATGCACCTGGTTTCTGGCTCTGTCTTTGTCACTTTGTCACATGCAAGCAACTAAAGTTCATTATGATCTCTCTTATAGCCCAGATTAAGGTGAAGCAGAAGGGGACAATTTGCTTCAACTGAAAAGGCTGGAGGTAGGCCAGCTAGCAATAAAACATCTACTAGGTTTACAGAGAGCAGCTTCCAAAGAAAATTATAGACCCAGGATAATTTGGGCCAAAATCATTCATAAGTATACTGGTAGGTCAGCCAGAAAGAAGGACAGATGATGTTTTTGAGTCATATAAAGTCAGTGCTTCTTAGACTGACTACATAGCTGTGGAACCCACCTTAAACTAATGAAATCAGACATCTATGATTGAAACCTCGATGTATAATAAACTTAAAGCTTTCTGCATTGTTTATATATACTCAGAGATGGGTACTAGTGTTTAATGTAGCCTTTTGACAGTTTTGCCCTTGAGTTGGATGATCACAAACTACACTGGGAGATCTACCACTCCAGATTAACTTGAGTGACTGGTGGAACCAAGTGGACAGTGGATCCCAAATCTAACTATTAACACATTTAAGAAGATGAGCACACTTGACTGTTAATACTAAAGGAAGACCATAGAATGGAGGAGATGATGTTCAGAGCAGCTTAATTAAGAATCTCAGCATCAGAAGATTTTTTTAGGAAAAAGACAGTAAACCAAGCAATGTTTTATAAAACAAGGGGAAAAAGCAAAAGTTCTGATGCTACTCTGCCTTTGTCATTCCATCAATAAAAAAATTGGTTAACAACTCATTCCTTGGGGTAGTTAGTGCCCACATAAATTATTTGCATCATATCAGAACCTTCTCCCAAACTATTCCTCCCATCATAGGTACACTACCTTTGTTCATTTTGTTTACTGGCACTCCAAAGCATTTCACAGAACACTTTTCCCACAAAAAATTCCAGAATAATTGACCATAGTTATTAGGAAACTCCATTCAAGGGTGATTTAGGATATTATTATATAAATAGCCTGTGCAATGAGAAAAGAAGTACAAGAAGGCAATAACAATAATTGGAAAGAAGAGAGTAAAATTATTTTTGATGATATGGTACCAGCCAACTCTGGAGACTATTTCAAACATTAAGTTGTATAGTAAAGTGGTGGGTACAAATTAATATGAAAGATAGGAGTCTTTTTTCTATACGATGAATGATAAAATAGAAATGAAAAGATTAAATTATTTGATAAAATCAGAAATGTGGAAAAATAAAATTTTAAAATGATACTAAGAAACTTCAAAAATAAATGGAAAAGTATTTGTTGACTTGGTAAGAAAATCTATAATAAAGATGGCTATTGTAAAACTTTAAGTTAGCACACATATAGCAATTTATTTTTGAAACTATTGAATGTGTAAACTTTAAAGCTGATGAGGAAAAATATCCAAGAAACCTTTTTTTTTCATGAGATCAAAAATGAAGTAACTTAACAATGACATGTTGGTTGTATAGACGAGAACACTAAGTGAAAAGAGGAGATTATAGAAAATGTGGGATGACTGTCCTGGAGGAATAATTTTTTAGATGAAGATATTCACTAGTCATGATCCAATCACAGAGAGACTGAAAGTAGAAGTCTGAGCTACATTGTTTTGCTCTTTTTTTTTTTTCTCTTCCTTTTCCTTTTTTTTTTTTTTTTCATTTTTCTTTTATTATTCATATGTGCATACAAGGCTTGGTTCATTTCTCCCCCCTGCCCCCACCCCCTCCCTTACCACCCACTCCGCCCCCTCCCACTCCCCGCCTCAATACCCAGCAGAAACTATTTTGTCCTTATCTCTAATTTTGTTGTAGAGAGAGTATAAGCAATAATAGGACGGAACAAGGGGTTTTGCTGGTTGAGATAAGGATAGCTATACAGGGCATTGACTCACAATGATTTCCTGTGCGTGGGTGTTACCTTCTAGGTTAATTCTTTTTGATCTAACCTTTTCTCTAGTTCCTGGTCCCCTTTTCCTATTGGCCTCAGTTGCTTTAAGGTATCTGCTTTAGTTTCTCTGCATTAAGGGCAACAAATGCTAGCTAATTTTTTAGGTGTCTTACCTATCCTCACCCCTCCCTTGTGTGCTCTCGCTTTTATCATGTGCTCATACTTTTCCTCTTACTCAACTTGACACAGCATTATACTTTCTTGTAACACTTGCCTTGCTCTTCTGATCTGGCCTGCACTTTCCATGCATTCCCTTTCACTGCCCAAAGCCTACTCATACCTTGACCTCAGTTTTTCTAAATATTAGTTTTCAAATAATGAATTTCCTTCCCACAGATTCCAAATGAAACAACGCTGTTAGGGACATTATATTTAACTGCAACTGAAACTAAACATTTTTGTATTTGCTGCTTTACGTAAAGGTATTATTGAGTCTTCTATCTTTAATACTAGTTCTCAATAAATCTTGATTATTTATTTTTATTAGCTTAATTTCTCTACCAAAATACGGTATGCTTTACTCAAAAATAAGTTTAACAAATACAAAAATATTAGCAAATGAAGACTTAACAGTGTGCTACATGCTAGGTGCATTTATTCCATACTTTGAGACCCATTATTAATTTATTCAAACATTGAATCATTTAGAGTTAAATAATTCACTGGTATTATTTTAGATGTATGGTATATTCATGAGCTTTGAAGGAAAAAACATTCAGAACAGCAATATTTTAAGCCAGAAAATGAAACATAATTTTTTCTCTTACTGAAAACATATATCTAGCTGACATTATTTTTTCTGATGTTCAACCATATGGTTGAGACATAAGTAAGACTTTTAAGATTGATGTGACATGGTACTACATTTTAACTTAATTTTTTGTTTTTCTGTGAATACAAATTTCATTTATCTTAACAGAGGGGTGAAGAAAAGCTTATTCTTCACAAAGGGGTTCTTTTTCTGTTTCATAGCTTATATCATTATTGATATTTATAGCAAAGAAAATACATCAAACATTTCTCTTCTGTAAGTAAACTGCCAGTCCTTACTGTTCATTTAGAACAGATAGATTTTGGTTCACCTGGAGCATAGAATTTGACTCCAGGTCACTGAAATAGTTTGAAAAATTACCTAAAATGTTTAAATTAACAAAGCAAGTATATTGTGTGTATTCATTTTTATTTCAGAAGAAGTCATTCATTTTACACCCTTTGAGTAATATGGTTAATTTATCACTGAAATGTATTTTATATTTTAAGAAAGACATGTTTTCTCAAGCAAAATATAAGAATGGCATTTAAGCCAAATGAAAAGATTGTGGCAGTTTGTTTTCTATACATTCTAGAATACCTTTTCTGAAGACTGAATAATTGTTTTAACTTTTTATTGTTAATTTTTTCCATTCCCAGTATCAGAAAAGGAGAGATACTGTATCTTTTCTTATGTGTAAGAAAAGGAGGGAATATCACTCAAAGTATGGGGAAGGAGGTGGGTTAAAAGAGGAGGAAGATTTTCTTAGTAGAACTGTAGACCTATTCTTGTCATTCTTCGTAACACTTCAAAGTAGACCACTAACTCAATGGAAAATGAATTTAATTAGAATGGAAATTCACCTAAAAATATAAAACATGAACTTAACCTTATCATTAACTTTTTAAAGACATAGATGTTTGGAGAGCTTAAACTTTACTTTTCCATTAGTAGCATCTTCCATGCAATATAAAGCCTTAATGTTGAGAAAGTAGCTTTTTGATTACAGAAGATTTTATAAAATTTTAAAATAGTATTTAAAAGTTTGTATTTTCTAGCATACAGGATTTAACGTACTTGTTTTATATTAATGAAGGTGTTTAATTAAATTAACATATGGGTCTCTACTTTCTATGAATAAGTTATTAAAGAGTGGATAATTTTACAAATTTCAATTTTCCCATTATAATAATAAGAAGAATGTACAAACACTATAAGATAAGCTGGGGAATATATAATGTGTACTTCTTCCTTATGTTTCCAGAATGATTTTTAAGCATTGCAAAAATTATATAACAAACGGAGCAATCTCAAATATATGTGTATATTTAAGGGAAATTATACAAGAAGGCTATATATTTGTGTTAACAAACCAAGGCAGCCACACTTTCTATTTTAATGAAAAATTATAAATATTAATAAAAATAATGAACAAAGATATTTATTATTAGCACATAGAATTTTCATATGGATCAGTTCAATGCGCGAGGGTCATTTTGATTGATTGAACTGATATTTCAAGGGGAAATTAATGTATTGTACCCTAGATGTCATCTTATTTTACTTTGTTTTACATAACAGAAAGTTCCAACATTTTCTGAAGTTGCTTAATAATTAATAAATTTAGAATTAATATTATCAATGTTTATGGTATATCATCAATTAGTATTTATTTTTGTACAGCAAAATCAGAGAATTGTATATCATAGTACCAACAATTTAGCTTTTTAGAAAAGCTAAATTTGTGAAGTAATATATTGTCCATTTTTTATAACTATTCCATAAACCTTGAAAAAGAATATAATTTATTTAAAGTGCGGTGTTTGATGAATAGCCATTAGATCTACCTTCATAAAGATATTATTTTGGTCTTCTGTGTTCCCATATAATTGTACCCTTACTTTATTACAAAGTGAGAAATAAAAATTAAGATTCTTTATTCCTAACATACTATTTCCATTTCTTCTGGCACCTGTTATACATTACACTGCAGAAAACTACACTCTATATTGATAACCAAGAAAAAAGAGAGGAGATGCAATTTACTGATACCAGGAGTCAAATGGAGATATCACTTCTGATCCCAAAATATTAAAATGATACAAAAGTGTTACCAAAAAATCTATACTCATGAAATCAGTGACTCAGATAAAATGAACCAGTTTCTTGAAAGGCACAAACTACAAATAAGGATCAGTTCTATAAGATAATATTACAGTTGTGATTATTTATGTACCCAACACTGGTGCTACTAAAGCAAATCTTAAATAAATGAAGAAAGGAATAAGCAGCAATATAATAACATCAAGGGACTTCAAAATCCTCTTTCCACTGTGGGTAAATTATCTAGAAAGAATATCAGTGAGAAAGCAGAAGACATGATTAATACAATGGACCAAATGGACCTTAAAGACAGAGAACATCACACCCAATGTCATTATTTAGGATAGATCTTATGTTGGGTAATGAAACAAGTCTTCAGAAGATTGAAATCATCTTAAGAATCTTTGAGTTTTCACAAATATGTAGAAATTAAACAACACATTTCTTAATAACCAACTGGTCAAAGAAGAAAACAATGGTGAACTGAAAGATAGCATTAGACAAACAGAATTGGAACATGACATACCAAAATTTATCATGTACACCTAAGCAGCTCTAGGAAGGAAATTTATACTGATATGTGCCTATGTTAGTGGAAAGAAACATTCAACAACCTAACTTCACACCTCAAGGAAGTAGAAATAGAAGAATGAACTAAGTCAAAAGTTATTAGAAGGAAGGAAATAGTAAATATCTGAGCAGAATTAAGTAAAATAGAGACTAGAAAAATAATGAAAATGTCAACAAAATTAAGGGTTGAATTTTAAAAGATTATCAAAATCCAGAATGTTTTTGGTAGACTAATTAAGAAAAAAGCAAGGATGCAAATGAAATTATAAGTAAAAGAGGAATATTGCAACTAATAATACAGAAATACAAAGGAGCATATGAAACAGTTATAAACAAACATATGCACACAAATTGAATAACATAGAAGAAATGGACAAAGTCCTACATCCATGCAAACCAACAAGACTAAATCATAAAGAAGTAGAAATTCTGGGCAAACCAACAATGAATGAATCAACAATTAAAATCCTTCTGGTGGAGAGGGACTGGGGCTAAGAACAGATGGCTTCATAGGTAAACTTTACCAAATATACAAACAAAAATTGACACCAGTATTTGTCAAAATCTTCCTCAAAATGCTGATGAAACTAATTCAAGAGGATATTACAAGAATCAAGCCCATGTACAGTGGCTCATGACTGTAATTCTAGCTACTTAGGAGGCAGAGATAGGAGAATCATGGTTTGAGGCCAGCATGAGCAAAAAGTTAGAAAGACTCTATCTCATAAAGCAAGTTGTGTGTGGTGGTACATGCCTGTAATTTTGGTTATGCTGAAGGCAGAGGTAGGAAAAGCACAGCATGACCCAAGGCAAAACCTGCAAGATCCAACTGAAAAATAACTAAAAGCAAAATGGGATGGTTGTGTGGCTCAAGTGGTGGAGTGCTTGCCTAGCAAGCATGAAGTCTAGAGTTCAAATTCTGGTATGGCAAGGAAAAAAGGAATCATAAACTGTAATCAAGTAGGATTTGTCCTTGTGGTGCTACACTTGTTTGACATGAAAATCAGTGTGATATATAAACACTTTTCCTCTAAGATCAGAAAAAAGACAAGGAGACTTACTCTCACCATTCTATTCAACATAGTACTAGAAATCCTAAGGAAAAAAACTAGGTAAGAGGAAGAAAGAAAATGCATCCAAATAGAAAAAGAAGTGAAATTTTCTTTGTTAGCAGACAAATATTGTGAATAGAGAAACCTAAAGATTCCTCCAAGAAGCTTTTATAAGTAATGAATTAATCCAGTAAATTTGCAGGGTACAAGAGCAACAAACAATGGTATACTATGCAAAAAACTAATAAACAATATCATTTAGAGTAGCATGAAAAAGAATAAAGTATTTATGCAAACATTTAAATACAGAAGTAAATGATCTGTACACTGAAAAATATAAGACATTGATAAAGGAAATTGAAAAAGAAACAAATAAATGAAAAAATAGCCCATGTTCATGGGTTGTAGTAGTTAATAGTGTTAATGTACATAATATCACAGTGATCTGTAGATTAAACAGAATCCCTAAAGAATTCTAATAATATTTTTCATAAAAATAGAAAAAGCATTCTTGAAATTTTATGAAACCTCAAAAGACCTTGAACAGCCAAAGCAATCTTGATCCAAAAGGACAGAGAAGGAGACATCACACTGTCTGATTTCAAATTATATTACAAAGCTATAATAATCAAAACATCATGGCACTGGCACAAACACAGACCTATATACAAATGTAACAGAATAGAGAGTTCAGAAATAAACCTATACACATATGGTTAGCTAATCTCTGATAAAAATGCGATTGAAAAGTGAGCAAAGGAACTGAAAATATATCTTTCCAAAAATGTGCAGATGAAAAAATGTTCAACATCACTAATCATCAAAGAAATACAAACCAAAACCACAATAAGATATCACCCCACAACTTTTGGGGTAGCTATTATGAAAAATATTAGAGATAAATGTTGAGGAAGAAATGGAGAAGAGTAATCTTTGTACATTGTTCATAGGATTGTGAATTTGTGCAGCCATCATGGTAAGCTGTGTAGAGATCCCTTGAAAAATTAAAAATATAGCTAGCACATGGTACAGTAATCCTGCTTCTGACTGTATGTCAAAATAAAATGAAGTCAGTATATCAAAAAGATCTTGTATCTCATGTTCAGTATTTTTCACATTAGCCAAGACATTAACAACTTAACTGACCATAAATGAACGATTGGTTACAGAATATATGACATGTAGATATACTGAAATATTATCCAGGTTTAACAAAAAAAGAAATCCCATCATTTGTGCCACATGGGTAAAACTATATGTTTTTTCTGCTCTGAGTGTAGACAAAGAAATATCCAACTTAACAGCTGCATAAATTACAATGTTGAAAAACAAGTAGTATGAAAAGGCAAGTCAATATACTCCTCAAAAGTTTCTAACACCTCAGACTGAATGAAAACATACTCAAATGGTTGAAATGACAAAGAATTCAAATCTTTACTTCTAAAAATTATCAATGATCTTAAAGGGGATTCAAATAAAGGGATAAGTAAGGAAATAAGTCCAGGACCTGGACAAGAAAGTCAGTAACCTGGATGAGAAATTCAGCAAGGAAATTGACATTCTAAAAGCAGACATACAAACAAGAATGAAAAACTCAATAAATCAAGTAGAAAACACAGTTGAGAGCATCACTAGTAGACTAGAACAAACAGAAGAAAGAATGTCAGGTATTGAAGATCAGACTGAGGAAATATTACTACATTCAGTAATAAAGAAAAAAATAAGCAAGCATGACCACATCCTTCAAGTAATCTGAAGAACAATCAAGAGAAGGAACCTAAGAATCCACACATTAGAAGGAGCTGAAATAAAAACTAAAGGCATAGAAAACCTATTCAAATAAATTATAGCAGAAAATTATTCAAATTTTGGGTAACATATGTACATCCAAGTATAGGAGGCATTTAGAACCCAAGGTAGACATGACCAGAAAAGAACCTTTAGCTCATCATACTTAAAACACCAAATTAGAGATCAAAGAATGGATATTGAAAGCTGCTAAAGAAAAACATCAACTTACCTACCATGGTAAATATATAAGAATTACCTCAAATTTTTTGTCAGAAACCCTAAAAGCCAGGAAAGCATGGAATGGTTCATTTCAAGCTTTGAAAGAAAAAACATGTCAACATAATTACTATACCCAGCAATGTTATCCTTCAAATTTTATGGAGAAATGAAGACCTCTAGGATAAACATAAACAAAGGCAGTTCCTGTCCACCCATCCTTCATTGCAGAAGATACAGAAAGGAATACTTACATACAGAAGAGGGTAAGAGATAGTCACAAACACAACAGTTCAGGAAAGAATAAATTTCATGAGAATAATATATGAATACATGAGAATTAGGGAAAGAAATCAAACATATTAACTCAGCAAGTCAGAAAAATCTGAAGATGAATAAGGGTGAAACAAAAAACAAACAAACAATACTCAAGTCAATCTGGAAAAAATTACAACCAAATTATAAGAAACAATAAATAACTCTCGATGATGACCCTCAATGTACATGGTTTTAACATTCCAATTAACAAATATGGAATTGATGATTGAATCAAAAAACAAGATCCAGCTATCACTCACCTCACTGGCAAAGACATACAGGGAATGAAAGTGAATGGATGGAAAATGATATACCAAGTCAGTGGACACCAAAAGCATGTAAAAGTGACTATATTCATAGCTGACAAAGTACACTTCAAGTCAGAATTAGCCAGAAGTGATAAATGCGCTCATTACATATTAATAAAGGGAACAATTCTTCAAAAAGATACAACAATTGCACCAAACTTTTTTTCACCCAATTTCATAAAAACAAACACTATTGGACACAAAGGGACAGGTAGAGCAAGATACAGTAATAGAGAGACTTCAATATGTCAGTCTCTTCAAAACATAGATAATTCAGCCAAAAAAATCAACAAAAAATCTTCAGAGTTAAACTGCACCATAGAAGAAATGGACTTAACATGTCTACAAAATATTCTATCCAACAGCTGTGGAATACACATTCTTCCCAGCAGCCTATGAAATTTTCTCTAATATAGATCACATATTAGGCCATCAAACAAGTCTTAGTAAATAAAAGAAAATCAAAACAGGTTTTTTTATATCTTATCAGATCACAATAGAATAAAATTAGACATAAATAGCAAGAGAACCTATAGAAATTACACAAACATATGGAAATTGAGCAATATACTTTTGAATGAATGAAAGAAATCAGGGAGAAAATTTAAAAATTTCAAAAATCAAATGAAAATGAAAATACAACATACCAGAACCTTTAGGATGCAGGAAATTCAGTTCAAAGAGAGAAGTTTACAGCTATGAGTACCAAAATTAAAAAATCATAGAGCTCTCAGATATATAATTCAATGTTGGACCACAAGCTCTTAGAAAAACTGCAAGTGAAATCACAAATCAGTAGTAGGAAAAAATTATAAAAAGGGCAGAAATTTATGAAATGGAGAGGAAAAGAAAAATACAAAGAAAGTAGAGTTACTTCCTTGAAATAATTCATAAGACTGACAAACCTTTTGCTGAAGTCACCAAAAGAGAAAAGACACTAATTAATAAAATTAGAGTTCAAAACAGGGCTATCACAACAAATGCCAATGAAATTCAGGGGATAATCAAGGAATATTTTGAAAATTTATATTCTAGTAAATTAGAAAATCTAGAAGAAATACATAAATTTTTATACACATATGGTTTACCAAGATTGAACCAATAGGGTAAATATAACAGATCTATAATGAGCAATGAAATTAAAGAGTAAAAGTCTCCCAACAAAGAAAAGCCCAGGACAAGATGGATTTACTGCCAAATTCTGCAACACCTTTAAAGAAGAACTAATACCAATGTTCTTCAAACTATTTTACAAAATAGAAAAGGAATAAACTCTACTCAACACATTCCATGAAGACAGGTATCATTACTCTGATACCAAAACCAGATAAGGACACACACACACACACACACACACACACACACACACACACATACACACACACACACTTCAACACCCCTCAAAAAAAAAATCAGAAAACTATAGACCAATTTCCAATTTCCTTGATGAAAATAGATGTGAAAGTTCTCTGTAAGATTCTTGTAAGCCAAAGTCAACAACACGTCAAAAAGATCATATACCATGGACAAGTTGGTTTCATTTCAGGGATGCAAATATGGTTCAACATATGGAAATCAATAAATGTAACGCAGCACATAACTAGAATTAAGGACAAAAATCACATCATTTCAATAGATGCAGAAAAACCTTTGAAAAGTTCAGCATCTTTTCTTGATAAATGCTTGGAAGAAACTAGAAAGAAGAAGAAACCATGTTTTCCTTATTTGCAGATGATATGATCTTATGCATAAAAGACCCAAAAGACTTTAATAGAAAACTGTTCAATCTGACAAACACTTTCAACAAAAAACATGATACAAATTTAACATACTAAATCTGTAGCCTTTCTAAATGCTAATAATGAATATGCTAAAAAATAAATCAGGAAAACTTAGCCTCATAGTAGTCTCAAAAAATAATAATGTAGGTATAAACTTAACTAAGGAGGAGAAAAACCTCTACAATGAAAACACTGAAGAAAAATTGAAGAAGACATTAGAAGCTAGAAAGTCCTCTCATGTTCATGGATTGGTAGAATATTGTGGAAAGGACTATGTTACTGAAAGTTATCTACAGATTCAATTTGATTTCCATTAAAATTCAAGTGATATTCTCACATTACTAGAGGAAACAATGCTCAAATTCAAATAGAAGCACAAAAGATCATAAGTAAAGTAATTCTGAGAGAAAGGGGCAATGCTGGAAGTATCACAATGCCTGGCTTCTACAGGGCTATAGAAACAAAATCCCATGGAACTGGCACAAAAACAGATGCACAGGGCAATGAAATAAAGACGCAGAAATTAACCTACCTAGCTATAACCATCTGGTTCTCCACAAACGTGCTGAAAGCATAACTTAAAGCAAAGAGAGTGTCGTTAACAAACGATGAAACAACAGATGAAAACTGGATATCCATACATGAAGACAGACATTCACTTGTACAAAAATAATTTCAAAATGGATCAAAGACCTCTATTCAGACCTGAATCTGAACCTTCAAGAGGAAAACACTTCAAGATATTGGCAAATAGACAAGGAATTTCTGAATAAGACTCCAGTAGCTCAGGAAATAAGAGCAATAATTTACAATGGAATTGCATTAAATTTAAAAACTGCACATCAAAGGAAATAATTTTTAGTGAAGGGTCTACAGAATGAGAGAAACTTTGTCAGTTATTCATATGACAAGATTTTAATATCCATAATATATAAAGAGCTCAAAATTAAGTGCTCAAAGAACAAACAATCCAATTAATAAGTAAGCAGATGAACAGTTCTCCAAATAAGTACAAATGGCCAATAAATGCATGAAGAAATGTTTAATGCCCCTTACTCATATAGAAAATGCTAATTAAAACAATACTAAAATTCTGTCTCACACCAGTTAGAATGACTATCACCAAGAAAACAAACAAATGCTGGTGAAGATGTGTATAAAAAGAACCCTTATTTACTGTTGGTGGGAATGTAAATTAGTACAGCCACTACTGAAATCAGTATGGAGAGTTCTTTAAAAAACTACAGTCAGAACTGCTATGTAGTACTGCTCTACCATTTCTGGTCATAATATCCAAAGGAACATAAGTCAACCTACAATTGAGAAACCTACACACCTATCTTTATAGTAACATTATTCACTATAGCCAAACTATGGAATCAGCCTGTGTCTATCAACAAATGAATGAAGAAAATATGTTATGTGGAAATATCACAATGAAATCCCTCACTTTGTACAATATACACCAATAAAAATAGAAAAATCAGAAAATAGAGCATGTGTCATGAAGAGCTGATAAACCCAGTTGCAAAGCTATCTACTCTTCATTTGACTATATTTTAAAGAGATGTTAACCAATTAAGGATTATATATCAAATAAAATAGCCTTTTATGGTAAAAATAAATCTAGTCAATTGTGTGAGGAATAAATCTAAAATTATTTTAGTGCAGTGGTATAATGAAGTATAAACCGACAGGCTATAATTAGAAAAAAAAGAAGACACTTGCAGAAGATGGAAATGTTTTAAAACAGTTTTTGATAAAGTACCAAAATTATACAGAAGTTACATGAATGCATTAACAAGACCAAATACTGAAGAAACACAACCTTCCAGCCTCTTTTTAAAAAAATCTAAAAGTACAGTATATTGAAAACTCATTGTGCTGCATTAAAAATTCACTTCCTTCACAGAACAATAAGACTCATAATCATGTTTCAAAATGTGTCTTTCACGAATGGATTAAGAAAATGTGGTATCTATACACAATGGAATTTTATGCAGCCATGAAGAAGAACGAAATGTTATCATTCGCTGGTAAATGGATGGAATTGGAGAACATCATTCTGAGTGAGGTTAGCCTGGCTCAAAAGACCAAAAATCGTATGTTCTCCCTCATATGTGGACATTAGATCAAGGGCAAACACAACAAGGGGATTGGACTATGAGCACATGATAAAAGCGAGAGCACACAAGGGAGGGGTGAGGATAGGTAAGACACCTAAAAAACTAGCTAGCATTTGTTGCCCTTAACGCAGAGAAACTAAAGCAGATACCTTAAAGCAACTGAGGCCAATAGGAAAAGGGGACCAGGAACTAGAGAAAAGGTTAGATCAAAAAGAATTAACCTAGAAGGTAACACCCACACACAGGAAATCAATGTGAGTCAATGCCCTGTATAGCTATCCTTATCTCAACCAGCAAAACCCCTTGTTCCTTCCTATTATTGCTTATACTCTCTCTACAACAAAATTAGAGATAAGGGCAAAATAGTTTCTGCTGGGTATTGAGGGGGGGAGCGGGAGGGGGTGGAGTGGGTGGTAAGGGAGGGGGTGGGGGCAGGGGGGAGAAATGAACCAAGCCTTGTATGCACATATGAATAATAAAAGAAAAATGAAAAAAAAAAAAAAATGTGTCTTTCATTAATTATTTTACTGTAAATTTTTTGTCATTTTGCTTAAAAATAGAATGAAGTCAAAAGTGTGCAAAGTAATGTTGAATTCTGCTCCATGTTAGTTTCAATATGAATATTTGTTGTGAATAAGAATAGCAATGGTGATCAAGAAAATGTGGTATTTATACACAATGGAGTGTTACTTAGCCATGAAGAAGAATGAAATCTTATCATTTGCAAGTAAATGGATGGAACTGGAGAACATCATTCTGAGCGAGGTTAGCCAGACTCAGAAGACCAAAAATCGTATGTTCTCCCTCATATGCAGTCTTTAGATCTAGGGCAAATGCAGCAATGTTGTTGGACTTGGGTCACATGACAAGGGGAGAACACATACGGAAGGTGTGGGGATAGGTAGAAAACCAAAAACATGAAAGCATTTGATATCCCCACTGCAGAGGAACTAATACAGAAACCTTAAAGCCACAGAGGTCAACATGAGAAGGGGATTAGGAACCAGTGTAAAGATCAGTTAGAGATGAATCAACCTGGGTTGTATCACATTTGTAGATGAAAGCAAAGTTAGGACTCTCTCTGTATAGCTGTTCTTATCTCAACTAGCAAAAATGCTATGTCTTTCTTATCATTGCTTATTTCTACTCCTCCAATAGAATTGGAGAAATGTGTAGAACAGTTTCTGCCTGGAAGCGAAGAGGAGGGGAGGGGCGGGGGTTAGTGGGGAGAAATGACCCAAACAATGTATGCACATGTGAATAAATGAATAAAAAAAAGAATATCAATGGGCTTGGTGATAGGTCTTTCACATGGCACAGATATGTTATTATTGACAATTAATTTTGACCATTTTTTATGTGACAACAGTCTGCAAAAAATCCAGACTCAGAAAAGTATTCATTAGCAAACAAAAATAGGGAATTCTCACAGCTCCTTCTCCAGATAAGGATAGCTTATGTGGAAGAAACCCAGAATTCCCTAGATATTTCTTTGAAATCATCTCAAGTCTTTTCTTTTGTCTTCAAGGCTGACATCATCTTTGGCAAGGTATAGTGTATTTATATTTTCTATAATAGATAAGAAGTGAAGAAGAAATCCAGTCTAATTCTGAGATTTAGCAGAAGTAATCTTCAGAAGAGGGCTTTGAACTTCCCAGTTACCTTGATTTTTGCTGTGGTGACTCTGGGGTATAACCTCTCCATTCTTTGTGCAGGTGTCTTCCAGTATTGGGATGTTCACTGGCCATCTATCTACCATCTCCTCTTCTAGATAACATAATCAAACTTCTAAATATTTCAGGAGGCTCCATGATATTGCCTATAAGACCTAGAGAAAAATATCCACCAAAAAATGTATGTCAAATGAACTCTTTCATGAATATCCATTCAGAAAGTGAGCTTTCAATTGTGTAACAAGTTTTCTTAACAGAAAAAGAGAAAATAAGACTTCAAATAATTTGATGAGTGAAAAAAGCATAACCCTCTTCGGATGGGTTATCCGAAGATAACCCATCTGCCAGATGGCTGGCAGAATGAATGGAAGATTAAAAGAAGAAGGGATTCAGACTCTCAGTACAGTAGAAGACTCCAAAAGGAAATATGGATTATATTTCTCACTCCTAGTTCTTGGTGTACTTTGCCAGTGAGGTCTAAGTAATCTATCAGGGATTGATAGTAACTTCATTGTAAATCTTTGCTCCTGAATTATAGCTAAAGCCTCATTTCCTCATTTTTTTTACCTCTCCTACTCAAATGTGAGGCTAATCCAATATGCTCACTTACCCTAGGATGCATTCAGAAATCCCATCTTAAACTGGCACTGGAGGGGGAATATTACTATTCTGAGGGCAGAAAGTTTACAGCAGGAGTTATTTTGCAAGTGGTTAAATTTCAGGCATTCCTGATTTACCTTGTCTTTCCAACCCAATCTAATTTAAACTTTATCCTTGTGTCTTTGTCCATGTTTACTTGCTTATTATTTATTTTAATGGTTAAATAAAAATTTTATGTTTAGTATACAAAATGTTTTCATATGTATATGATATTAAGACTCTAGGTTCAATACCTTATCTATCTATCATCTATCTATCTGTCCATCATCTGTCTCTGTATACATATACATATACATATATATATATATATATATATATATATATATATTCATACATTGTGGAGGAATGGCTAATTGGGCTAATTAGCATGTGGATTACCTGTCATACTTATTATTTTTGTGGTTAGAACACTTAAAATCTGTTCTTGGCAATTGTTAAGAATACAATGCATTGTTTTTAATTATAGTCAGCACATTATAAAATAAGTCTCTTGAACTTACTCCTCCTTGCTCAAGTTTTATATTTTTTGTTCTGTATTTCCCCAACTCTCCTGGCTATCCCCTAATCACTCTCCGCTCTATCCCCTAATCACTTTAATTCTCTTCTTCTTTGAGTTCAACTGTTTTAGATTCAATATATAAGCATAGTCATCTGGTGTTTGATTTTCTGCACCTGATTTATTTAACACATTATGTTCTCCAGCATGATCCATGTTGTTGCAAGTGACAGGATTTCTTTCTTTTTATGGAAAAGTCGTATTCCATTGTGTACATATACCATGTTTTCTTTTTTTTTTTTTTTCATCCACTGAGGGACATTTAGGTTGATTCCAAATCTTGGCTGTTGTGACTAATGCAGCAATTAACATGAGTGTGCAGTCATCTCAAAGAGATACTGATTCCATTTTCTTTGGATATATATCCAGTAGTGGGATTTTTGGGTCATAAATTGGTGGTTTTCATTATTTTAAGGCATCTCACTATTGATTTCCATAACAACAGTACAAATTCACCAATTATGTACATTTTTCCACTTCTAGTTCAACACTTGTTATTTTTTGTCTTTTGACAATATTCATCTAACAGGATTGAAGTAATATCTCATTACAGCTTGAATTTGCATTTCTCTGATAATTAGGGATGCTGAGCATTTTTTCATATACCTATTGGCCATCTGTATATCATTGTTGGAGAAATATCTGTTCAGGTTCTTTGGCCATGTTTTAATCATGTCTATTTATTTATTTACTATTGACTTATTTGAGTTCTTTCAATATTTTGCATATTTATCCCCATCAGATGTATGGCTTACAAATATTTTCACTCATTTTCAGGCTGTTTTCTCATTCTTAATGGTTTCCTTGGCTGTGCAGAAACATTTATTTATTAATTTATTTATGCTAATACTGGTGTTTGAACTCAGGATCTCATGCTTGCTAGGCATGTGCACTACCAATTGGGCCATCCCTTAGCCATTTTTGCCTAAGTTGTTTTTTGAGTAGGGTCTCTCATTTTTTTAATTAGTTCTATTACTTTACACAAAACAAAACAAAATGGTCATAAAGTATTTAAGGTAGGTTGCCAAATTTTAATCTGTGTAAAAATTTATTTATTTTTATCTCACTCAGAACATATGCTATTATCCCGATGTCTGTAAAGTTGACTTTTAACTGAACAGGTTGTAAAACCTGATATGGGTAGATTACAATTTAAGGAGTAAGGTACATTGTTATAATAGTTCAGAGCAAGAGCTACATTGTATTCACTTGGGGGATCAAATAATTTTGCTCAGTGCACAGGTAGAAAAGTGTAGTGAAATCAGAAGTGAAAATAACCCTTTCAAGAAGTCATATAGTTCTACAGGGTGAACTATATGTGGTATAATAATTGTGGATTACTTCACATACACTAATAGTTACTATTACCCTATGTAATAGTGAATTACGTATAGTAGATTTACTGAAGTAAAATTACATATAGTAAATTTATTACAATTTACTATTTTACTATTTACTATTTTAAGTCAATATTTGCCTCTTAACCTTTCCAAGTTAAGGGAGAAATGTGTAATCTAGTCACATTCCTTCTGTAAGAAAGGATATACTTCCAACCAGGAGGAATGGTAAAGCAATTGCCCAAACTCATTGCTTCCTTGGTCCACCTAGATAGACTGTCAATTATGAAACTATGGCAATTAAATAAAAGGCTAAATACTCATTCCCAGAGCTGAAATTGTTAGCATATCTGAAGTATCTGAATTGGTAATAACTGTCAAACTTTGCATTGCAAAATTCAAAGCCAGAACTTGAGTGGGATATTAAATATGAGGATTCTGTTTTCAAGCACTATAAAAGGTAAAAAAAAAAAAAAAAAAAAAAGAAACTAAAAGCCCTAAGGCAAATATATTGCACTGACATTTAAAACCCTTACAATAGACTTTATTTATTATGCTTTTTAAAAACAAAGAGCTAGAAATATACATTCCATTTTGCAAGGTGAGATATATTCTCTCCATGACAGCAAAAATGTAAAAATAAGGTATTTTATGTATTGAAATCCCAATGAATTTGAAATTTGCAAATGATCTCTTTCAGAGGACCTCAGGACAATAGTTTTAAAATCTCTAGTGACCATATAATGATTCATATTCACAAAGTGCTTGAAAATTGTTACACACTGATGGTTTGTAATACAAGTTGAAATTGTCCATATTGAAGTGACCTCTGGTGAATTGGACTGGGGCTGAAAAAACTGTTTGCTAGGGATCATGTTAAGTGAGTGTGAGCAAGCAGGGAGACAGGTGTTTCCTGTTCCCAACACATGGCATAACTGTATAGATTAGCCACAAGGAATCTAGCCAGAAATTTTTTTCTTTAAAAAATTCTTTTAAAAAAATTCAATTCACCACTGCTCATATGAAAATTGATTTAGGATTAAATTATATTCTAGATCATTTAAAACTCATAATTAAGAAGTATTTCCTTTTTATTTATTCTTAATATATGGAATGCACACAGTATCTCAGAAGCATATGTTTTAATAGCTGACAAATCTTAAATTATCTCATTCTAGTTCCTTCTTGATGTAGTAATCCTATCACTACCCTGGAATATGGGCCTGCAGCTTCATCTTGAACACTTCCATATTAGGAAGGTTGGAGAGGAATGAATAGACCATTGAGACAGACAAATCCATTTTTAGACACCTCACAAACTAAACTACTGTTTATTGATGATTGTTCAGATGATTAAAGTGGAATTAAAATATTAAGTGCTGCACTTGAAAAATGTAGGATCATCACAAGTGCACATCCTGCCTCTTAATTGGTCACCAAGCAATGTTGCATTACTATCCTACTCTAATTTTGGTTATGTCTAACAGAATATGAAATAGGAGGGAATGTTTTCTGAAGACATGTAGGGGCTAAGTGGCATTTGAATGTCTGCACTTCTCATTCTTCTGGAACAGTGTTCCAATTCATTCTAGAAATTCAGTCACTATAGGGCATTGAAGACAGAGAATGTCCAGATCTTATAGAACTGCCCTGACACAAATTGTAACAAATCATTTGATCAGGCACACAATGGTAACAGAATACTAGAGGCAGACTTGGTCATATGCCATCCAATTTGATTGTAAAGTATTGAGTCCTGGGCTGTCACAGAGGGGAGAATGATACAGGGAATTCCTAAAAATACTATTCTCTTAGGGATAAGGGCTGCATAGAATTGATGAGGCTTCTGAATAGCAAGCTTCCAACCTCACCACCATATATTTTTGCTATGAAGAACCAAAACTGATTATATCACATAATATCTTTGAGGACTCTAGAAAAATGCACAAGTCTTATGCCTAAGTCTCCCTTAACACTGAGACAGCACTGTCCAGCTCAATTCCTGAACAAGAGCCCAAGAGTCCATGAGTTGAATCTCAGCATCACTCATTAATTCCTAGAATTTTATTTGCATATAACAGTTATACAGAGGAGGTGCATTGTTACATTCACATATGTGCTTACAATATTTCTTAATTAGATTCACCTTCATAGTTCTCCTTCATCCCCATTTCCACCCATTTTAGAATAATTTCAACAAGTTTCATTGTTCTATTTTCATACATGAATGCAAAATGCATCAACTATATTTGCCCTCCTTCACTCTCTCTGTTTAACCTCTCCCCTCCCACAGATACTCACCCCTGGACAGGACATGTTTTACCTTCCTGTCCTTCATTTTTGAAAGTGTGCATTTATTGTTCAAGGGTATTTGGCATGTAATTTACATATGTATATATTGTACATTAATAAGAATAACGTCCTCTGTTACTTTCTCTATTACCCTGATCCCCTATTATTTAACAGTTTAAAGTGCATTAAGTTATACTACCTTCAGATAGTATTTCAGATATCTAACATTTCTCTGCCTCAGTTTCTTCTTCTATAAAGTGGAGATAATTTGTGGTAAGTACAGTTGAGGTATGGATTTATTTCATGAGTAAACTCTGGTATAGAGTTTTAATTTGGTGAATATATTAGCAATTTTATTTCAAAAGTATTAATATTTTTTAAATGTCATTAGGAATATTCTAATTTTTTGTTTGTTTGCTTTTGTTTTTCTCATTTGTAAGGAAATATACCTTGCCAAATTTTCCTCTATGTAACCCTGGCTATGAAATTCAAAAAGGTGTGAGCATTTTTTGGAAGAAAAGGAATGTTCTTCTTCATTTCTTTCTTGTTGAATCTTCAGTTCTGTAGAATCTAGCAATTATTCACTGAGCATCTGCCCACACAGGTAGCAATTTCCTGGGCTGCAATCTGAAAGCATAATGACTGCCTGTGGTGGCTGGGACTTCCTTAGCTTTGGATAGATGTGAACATATTTTGGCCAAAAGGAAAGAGGGTGGGAAAGGGAGACATTTCTTAAAGCAGTGCTTTGCTGGTGTCTTTCAAACGGGAAAAAAAAGATTATACCTCTAGGTTAAAAAACAAAGTTAAACCACAGTTATGTAATTTTGAAAGATTCCTAAATCAGAATTGGCACTTTAAAAAAAAACATTAGACTTCAAAGAAATAACTAAAGAATTTCTTCTGATCTCATACTACATACATTCCATTAAAAATGCAATTTGTAAAACATATTTCAAATGGTTATTCTCAGGAGAATATGCCTCAGTAAAGAGCAGACACATGGGTTATTTCAACTGTGTGTGGTTCTTCTTCATTTTTTCCTTATTTCTTCACATACAGGACTCAGATGAATAAGATATGGTGTATGTGATTTCCAGAACAAAATTATCTTTGGGCTGTGATTGAGCATGAAATATTTCCATCCTGAGGAAAAATACTTTAAGGTTACAACATGAATGTAAGTTCATGAGCAACACTACTTTCATATTGTAAACATTCTGTAATTCAAATATATTTTCTATGGGAAATATTTAGGAATCCCTAAATTACATATTATCTGGTAATATGCTAATTAGTAATCTTCATAAAATTTTAGCATAGCAAAGGTGTTAGAGATATTCAAATTCTATAGATAAGTAAACAAAGGTATATATTACTTCAGCAGGGAAAACATTCTGATTTTGAGGCAGAAAATAGTTTTCTGTTTGAATGCCAACTCTAGCCACTTGTTGAGAAAAACCAAAAATTTAGATTCTGATCAGCTGGAAAGGGTGCTATGCTCACTTAGCATCTGTCTCAGACAAGGTGGGTATAAAAAAGCAAGAACTTCCTGTACTTGTTGACGGGGATTATAGACTGGGAAAAGCAGAGCCTTTAAAGTCAAGCAAAACCTGGCAATAGGTTATTGGGTTACTCTTTCTTCTTGAGTTTAGACTCACTTCTTAACATCTCTACACCTCAAATTCCTCTTGCTAAACAAGAATAAAATACTGAGAGAATATTAATTAATCAAACCAAAACTTTCTATACAATACTAGATTTACCTTGCAGAAGCAAGAACGCTACATTTCCTAGTGAGTAACCTTTTCTCTAGACTGACTTTGGGAGTCTATAACTATGACAGTAAAAAGGACACTAATGGAGTCTTTGGAAAATGTGATAAGAACAAACATATCAAGAAGATGAAGAATGTTGAAAAATGTCAGAAGGGAAGAAAACCTGAAAAATATCACTATTCATGACTATAAACACTACAGGGGTAAGCATATTTTAACTCTACTATGAGCTACCTGTGATATGAAGAAAGAAAGATTCAGAAAAAACTTCTGTGGCTATAAATGATTGTGTAAGAAATGAAAGAGCTATATCTAAAAAAGAACTCTGCAAAGATTTCCCCAAAGGCAAATAGAGATAGCATACCCATATCAACCCTATCAGAAACCAGGGTGGACTATATTTTATGTTCTAACAACAGTATTTCTACAAGACTAGCAAGGTGATGTATCTGAGTGACCAGAACCACTGGTGAACCAGCACCAAAGCAATGAACAAGACAACAGTGAAAGCTTTCTTGTCAACAGTTTTGACCAAAGGGGAAAAATAAGCTTTGACTATATGAAGCAGAATGCTTCATTAAAGCAGAAGCTGCTCTCCCGATAAAGTTATATATAAAATAGGAAAATACAAACTGGTGTTTTCTGCTTCTGTTGACAGTGCATTTGAAAAACTGCAGAACTAAAGAAAGGTCCTTCAAGACACTGTGATGGAATCAATAATCTCTTTGTGGCTCCATTAATAACACTGATGAATACAATTTAATTAATCTAGTGTTTTCAGTAATGGAAATTGTTTCATCAATCAATGGAACTTCATGTTTTCCTGTTTTTAGGCTACGGTGTTAGGCCTAGATGGTGAAAAACAGCTGTGAGAGAGTTGTGAAAATGAAGAATTCATAAAATGACCAAAGGCAAAGGAAATATCTGTGGTTGAGATAAAAGAATAAAAATTTCCTCTCAACCTGGGGAGAAAGTGAAATGAGGACAGAGCTGTTCAAGACCTATAAACTCCACAAGAAAGATAATTTTTAAGAGCTGAAGAGAACATTTAAAACATTACTGCCCATTTTAAATACACTTGTTTAAAACACACTTGCTCATGTTTGACTTGGCAGGTGAAATTGACATCATTATGTGTCACATGGGACTTTCTCTTCTAACTTATATAAATATTTTAAATGAATAAGAATAATAACAAATACTTATGAAGTATCTTTGTGCCAGGCACTGATAATTCCTTTCAACTGTTTTGGATGATTAGGAATAATACATTTATGACACCTGAGAAGATCACTCCTCAATGAAGAGTAACTATTACTTTTTCCACATCCAGATTGTTCACAAGGAATAAAGAATAAACTGTGCCTTTTTCCTACTCTGCTTGTTTAAATTTCTGACAGCCAGTTGAATTACATTATTATTCTGGTAGAGGGATCATTTTTATCCTTTTAATTTTATTCCTATTTTTGACTATTGTTTTCTCTTTTCCATATGATTACACCCTCCCCACATAATTCATTATATTTTTATAATGAAACTCAAAATTGTAGGTATTATAGCCTTCACTAATTCATAGAGGATTAAACAAAATTAGACACTAATATCAAACACATGTACATACACACACTTCTTGAAATAATTTATCTTCTTTTATTTTCGTTTTCTTATAGTGCTGGAGATTGAACACAGGACACTGTATGCTAGGCAAGGACTCTACCACTGATCTACACCCCCGACCCTGTCTTCTCTTATTTTTAATGTAAGACATTAAGTGGTAAAACTTTTGTCATATTTGTCACTTATGTTATATCATATATAATAGCATATGTCAATTTTTAAAAAGATGACATTGATCTTCCTTCAAATACAGTTTAAATATACTACCAGCACAATATTTGATAAGTGGATAAACAGGAATCATTTCCTATGTTGTGAACAGAAGGCTAGTGTATATACAGTTGACCAAATGAACTTTCTGAGTGAGGAAGGTTATTTTAAACAGGAAGGATTTTAATTTTGAACAATTTTTTCATAGTTTTGTATTGTCAACCGTTATCATGCTAACTTGCTTCAAACTGGAACAACAAGCACAGTTTTAGCCTAGAAGATAACTGGATGTTCTTGAGGAAGGCAGTGTGTAAGTTCCTCTGTGCTGTTTCTATTCTAGGGTGCATTGCCCTGCCTATGGCTCTAGTACTTTTAAATATTATAAAGCTATTATAGCATACATATTCCTTATGTACCACCATTAATCACAGAAAGTCCCAAGCTCTTCATTTTAAGAAAATAATCACATGTAAGAATAAAAAGAAAAAAAAAGTGCCATGTACTTTAGTTCCCTCAGTGAAGTCTATTATGACTAAGCCCTATAACTAATTAATATCATTCATTTAATGGACTTTTATGGAAGGTTTGCTTAGCTGATTTGTCATTTGTTTTGTGATAAATAAAAGCTAATAGGAACTGAAGGAAAAAAGGTAAAAATGTAGTCTTCTTTACATATATAAAAGTTAGATATAAAGTCATTCTTCTATCATATATGCCATATATTTATCTTTTCAAAAATAAAACTAGATGAATTTTATTGTTTATTTTTTAAGTTTTTTGCTTTTTATTTTTATTGATGTGCTGAGGGTACATTGTGACATTTATAAAAGTTCTTATAATATATCATAGTTGAATGCAGCCCCTCCATCATTTTCTTTTATCCTCCATTCCTGGAATAGCTTCAACAGGTCTTATTTTCTATTTGCATACATATGTACACAATATTGGCACCATTGTCACCTCCTATACCCTATCTCTACATCCTCTCCCCACCCCCCACTGATATCAACCTCCTAAGCAGGACCTGTTCTGCTCTCCTGTTCTCTGTTTTTGTAAAAAAAAGAAAATGATATTTTTGTTTGTTAAGATAGCTATACAGAAAATTTCCTTGTGACATTGCTATTATATGTATTATAATTCAACTAGGTGCATCTCTATTTTTCTCTTTCTACCTTAGTCCCCTTCTTATGGCGATTTTCAACAGGTTTAAAAACTCTATATTCAGTTTTTGTCTTTGAAGCACACCAGTCATATTTACTTTCTTAACTTTCTCATTTTTTAATAATGTTTACTTTCATTTCAATCAGAATAATGTGACCCTTTAAATGTGGTATAGGAAAATCTATACAAGGAAATGATCATCCTAATACCACTACTCCAAAATATTCATTATTAATGTTCTATTTTCTTTGTGATATTTTTTAGCAATAAAACTGCCCTGAATGCCTTATTTTTGTTTTTTGAATCATTAGTATTATCCCACCTCCTAAAAATTTTTCAGAATCTATTATTTACTTTTTTATAATTTTCCTCTCTTGGTCTGTCATCGATTCTTCTAATAACAACTGTCACTCACAAAACTGACACTATACCTTGACCTAGACCTTCAAGGAAGTTGCAATTGGTGGCCTTGCAGTCAATATAAATGTTGAAAAACCACTTAACCCATGTGTTTAGGCTTATGTTATGGTTGATAGATGAAAGAAATAGGTAAATTTTCCTGATTCTCCAAACAAATTTTATTGTCTTGATATTTTATCAAGTTAAATTCACTTATTCTTCAAGATACATTCTCAAAAGAATACTTAAACCCTATAAAATCTTGAAGGGTAATAGTTATAGCTATCTGGGAACTTACACATTGGGAAAAAAAACTTTTCTTAAATTCTTAAAGGCATAATTTGGGTAGTTCATTTTAAATTCATTATAGGAAGTAGAACTATTTTTAGCCCTGCTGTTCCAGATAATTCCATCATTGACATCATTTCTGAGAGTTTCTGATTTATTTATGCTAATTTTTACTTTAGTCATAATGATTTCATCATGCTACTAGAATTGATAGGGCACTTTAATAGTCTCAGGAAACTAGACTTTTAAAACAGCTCTAATTATACTTTTTTCTCTCTGGTATAGGTTAAATTAATTGTTCATACAAAGATTTTTAAAAGAGACTCTACCTTAATTCTGTTGCTACCTGTCATTAGGCTTTTATTCAACAATGCTTTTTCAGAGTGACTGAACTGGATTTTGAATCAAGTAATGATAAGCTATGGGGCACTACTGTGTGCTAATCCTTCACAAATTAAAAAAAAATCTCTGTGTGTCACATATTGCAATCTATTTCTTTTATTAGGAAAACAAGTATAAAACAATTCAGTAATTTTTCCTAAGCTTATATTTAGCACAATCAACATTTCAAACACAGCTTGGAATGACTCTGCAGTCCTGTTCTTTTCTCCTATGACACTTCCTAGTCGCTCAGTAAAAGAACGGTTGGGCAATGTGAAATCAGGAGTTAGTTCAAGTAATGCCATGTTCCCTGATACAATGAAAAGTGTGTGATGTTAATTCATTGATAGCCCCAAATCATGTCTTTTCTCCCTAAGACTTTAAATTCAAAGTGCGTATCAAATCCTGTGTGTGTGTTCGTTGGGATGAACGACAGAGTAGATGCATCACAGCACCAGTAGTCTCACCCACACTCTGCCTATAATCACATAGTTATATCCAGCAGAAATTTGTCTTTATACAAAATATTCCATGCATGATTCTAGTTCCAGCTCTGTGTTTCCCCTCTCAATTAAGGGAAGATTTTTTTTTTCTTTTCTTTTGACAACATATTTCTTGCTTCATGTTGTCAAGTTCCTATAGCAGTAGCAATATGTAAAATTAACTTTGTCTTAGGAATATATCTTACCTCTCTGAAGCTATTTTCTCTTTATAACCTTGTAGCAACCTGAAAAGGGCAAAAATGAGACTGCCATTATATACCTCCCAGTTTGAATACAACATTCTAGCTAACAAATCAACATATGTGGTTTACAGTATGGATGCAGCCTGGGTGTTTTTGGTTTAGGCTACATTGCTTTAAATTAGTAAAGAGATTCTTCATTGGCTTCTTCCTTTATTTGTTACTTTTCAATTGGTCTATATTCTTATTTTTCTTATTTAACTAAAAATTAATGAACTGGGGGTATCGGTCAAGTGGTACAGCACTTTTCAAACAAGTGTGAAGTACTGAGTTCAATCTCTAGTGCCACCAAAAATAAATAAAAATAAATAGATATAGAGCCAGTTGTGCTGGTTCAGGCCTATAATGCCAGTACTCAGGAGGCAGATACAGGAAGATTGTAAATTTGACACCAGCGAGGGCTACATAGTGAGTTCAAAGTCACCTGAACTAATAGATCTTGTCCCAAAAACCCAAGAGCTGAGGATGTGGCACTCAGTTGTAATGCTTGACTAGGATATCCAAGGCCCTGTTCAATAACCAATACTGCAAAATAAAAGTGTATATGTATATATAAATATACTATGTTTATCATAAACAAAAACCTACCACATGTAATGTATACAGTTTCCTTTTCTCCCCAATACTCTTAGCCTGTAGCCCTAATGGTACCTCATGATCTATGTTATTTTTAATTAATTCCTTTGATGAATTAAGGTAAGTTCCATGTGTTAATTTATCTACCTAGAATGCCATAGGGTTAAGTATAATATTCTTAAAAAGGTATTCTATTATGAATACACTCTATTTTGGTCAGAACTCTTTTAGTTGCAAAGACAGAAATCCAGTTTGTGATCACTTAATAAATACCAGCAGTGGATTAGACACATACTGTAGTAGGGCAGAGCTCCACATGTACCCTTCAGAAAGTTCAAGTCCTAGGTGACAGCAGTTCAAATCACTCAGTAAATGCCTGTAAGATTTTGTCTGTCACAAATTTTATATTGCTCTGTGAATCATAAGTACTATCTTTGACCACAGATGGGCTTCTCCACATGGTGGGCAAAATAGCCATCTGTAGCTCTGTGCTCAGTAACTCCCACCTCTGAAGCTAAAGAGAAAAGGGATTATTTCTTCTGCTTAAAAATCTTTCCAGAAAATTCTACCTGAGCCATATTGGAGCACTTACCAACACTTGAGCCAGCAGGGCTAAGGGAATGAAATATCGTTATTGACCCTGCTCTGGCCACAGTGCCTGCAATAGTCAATTCTCAATAAATATTTATGTAACAAATATTCCAAAGACTACTTTGTTAAATATAAACATTGGGAAAAAATGTCCAAGAACTTAATAAACATCCTGTTTATTATTAAGTCCTGAAACTATTATTGTAATTTTAAAATGTAAAAATTTTCAGTAACTCACAATGTATGAAAATGTAATTCTGACATTATTTATACAGCATCACCAAATCTACCATTTGATCTATCTGTTATTAGAGGCTAATTAAAAGACTGATCCCTGCATGCCCAATTCTATTGAGTGTATGACAATTGAAGTATGTTATTCAATTGGTTTAAAATATTGAAGAAACTTTAAATTAATAGTTTAAAATATTTATTTGTCCTGTTTTCAGAAGTAGTTATTGAACATTTATTCAGTGTGAGGCCCTCTTTTGGTGCTAGAAATAGAGTTGTTCTTAAGAGAACTCCTTGTTGTCACTCAACTTATATTCTTATGGGGAGTGAGTAAATACACAAATGTGAAGTTTAATGTCAGGTATTAAAAAGTGCTATTAAGAAAAATAAAGATGAAACAAATAAGACAGTGATAGAAAATTCAAAGAGCTGATTAGATTAAGTGCCCCGGATAGCTAAAAATGAATGCTGCTATGTGAGGAAGGTCTAAATAGGAGAATTTGCATATAATTATGCAAATAATTGAGGCCCAAGAGAATTAGACATATAAGATCCCTAAAGAGATATCCACTACTCAGAAAACTGCAAGGAAGGCTTGAATACGGATATGTAGTTGGAGAAGGTGACAGGGACTGGATCATGTAAGAAGTAAAGCCACTTGATTTTTGTTTTAATCAATCTCTACAGCTTTTATGTTAGGACTACTGTGTTAAGAGAGCAGGCCTGCAGAGTGAAAAAGAGAGACTTCAACCATCGTAAGTGTTAATTTTTGCCCATTCTCTGTTATGCTACCAACATTTTGGGGGGACTTCAAAAAAATAAGTGCTCTATAAGAAACACAATTTCCTTGTAGGAAATCAATTTTATTTATTTTTGATGGGGAACTACTAAATTTGGGGAATAAAATTATACAGAAGAAATTATACTGAAGAAATTTCCAATAGTTGGAGAAAATTAACAAATAAGCATAGTGATTAGCACATTGGAATGCCATGGTGTAGCAGATGGACCACTTAATAAAACAGTAGAGTGTAAGAAGACTTAATAAAACATGTAACTTATACATAAAAACTAGTGGTGGGAGTGTACACAAGCTGGAGGGAAAGGATTACGTGTGTGACAAATCCAGGAGGCGTTCAAGGAAATCAGAGTGGCTGAAGCACAGGCAGACAGGTCTGTTATGGCTTTGGTGTGGTTTGTTTGTTGGGGTGAAGGTCTAGGAGGAGAGTTAGAGAGACTGGGAGAGACAAGGAACCAAAGACATACAGAAGCCATAAATAGAACTCCTTGGAGCTCTACTAAGGTCAACAGATTATTTCTGAAGCAATGAGAAGTCTCATAGGACCTTAATCTTGCATTTGTATTTCAGAGACATCTTTGCAATATTGAGAATCATTTGGAGCAATTCAAGACTTAAAAAGACTATAATAAAGGCTATTGTAATACTAGTAATAATAAATATGGAAAGAAATATATATGCTAAGAAAGATTTGACCTCATGATGGCTCATATTTATAATCCCAGCTATTCAAGAGGCAGAGATAAGGGAGAATTTCAGTTCAAGGCCAGCCCAGGAAAAATGTTAGGAAGACACCATCTCAACCAACATGCCAAGCATGGTGGTGTGCTTGTCATCCCAGCTATGTGGGAGGCATAAGTAGGAGAATTATGGTTCAAAGTAGCCCCAGACAAAAATGTGAGACCCTATCTGGAAAAATAACTAAAGCAAAAAAGAGCTGGGGAGTGGCTCAAGTGATAGAGTACTTGCTAGCGAGCACAAGGGTCTGAGTTCAAACCCCAGAACTGCCAAAAAATAAATAAGAAGAAAAAAAAATTTTTAAATTATTATACATAAGACTGGATGGTTAGAAGTAATGTTAGAATTCAGAACATAGTTTCTGTCATTAGTTTAGATGTCACTGATTTAGACTCTGAAAATTTGACCAGTAAGCAGATTTAAATTGGCTTTTTATAAATTTTTAAAGTTTCTCAATGCAAATTAATGGTGCCAGCAAAATGAGGCTGAAAATTTTAAAAAACAGAAGTGCTACTTATACATAAAAATTACTGAAAGTAAATATTTTAATATATCTGATCATAATTTTTTAAACTGCTGTTAACTGAGACCTATTACAATGGTAAATTATTTATTTGCATCTGCTTTCTTTAATGTTCAATTCTATCATCATTTATGAATGTGAAAGTGAAGCTATTTATTAAAAGAATTATTGGTAGCTGCATTTTAGCTTTAAATAAGGATTGGTTAAGGAGTAGTAAGCAATTGCAATATTTAGTTCTCAGGTGAGAAAGCATTGTGAAAGATCTACACAAAGCTGGTCTGTCAGCTTTGTCTCTAGAGAGATAAATATATAGTAAAAATGGAGACTGATTTAAAAGATGAATTTCCATAATGTATGTCATGCTGTACCATATGTACCAATTAGGTGGGCCCCCGTGGGGTTATTCTGAGAATTACGTAAATCAATGCATTTTTTATGAAAATGCATTGAAATTCTAATGCCCTATTAAAACCTCCCTCACTACTGTGATCATTGGAATGGTAATTTTTACTTTTCTTTCAGACACTCAAATAGGAGAATTTCTTTCTGTGTTCTCTGCTTTTGTGACTCTTATTTAAAATTTAAAGATTTATTAGAAAACATTAGCCTTTCTGTTGCTTGTCATAAAATATTTCTCTAAAGTAATAATTACCACAAAGTGATGTGAGAAAGCATATATGAATGGGTGTTAAAGGCAACATTCTCTTACTTCACGATTATACATTGATGAACCCCATGTGTGAGAATGAGTGTTTTCTTAAATCATATTTAACTTACCTAAGTCATCTTTTCATAAACATTGAAGGTAGTTCTCTTTGTAGGTTTAATCAACTTTTAGGAAATTAGCCTTTAACAATATCTTCACAATTCATTGACAGTGTTCATTTTTATCTTATGCAAACTGTAGGACCATTTATAGCAATAGTTTCAGATTTTGTTTACAACAGACATCAGATTCTGATTACTGTAATCTGAAAAACTTCTAGAAAACAATGTGTTTAAGTTATGAAATATTTGAAAACTTGCATCTGTTCTCGTGACACACATTATTGCTTTGACGTCAGTGACCTAACCACACATAGTATTTGTTCTTGAGTTTTTCTAAAAAGTACCCATGTTGGAATGTTTTATGATATTCAGTCAGAGCCAATCCTAGAAATTGCTTCTATCATTTTCTTTTGATGGATGATTCTAAAGACTGAGTATTCATCATCAAACAATTCTGTTCAGTTTATACAGCTTCTTACACTGTATCGTGAAATAAAATTTTCAAATTCTGTACACTTTACAAGTGAATAAGTTGTGAAGATGTTTGCTGCTTTGCTATTTAGAGAATCTTCACAAAATAACAATAAAACAATATATACATGTACCTCACAAGAGACAAGGAAAGACAAAATATCATGCTTCTACAGAAGAATTAGAGCATGTATTGATTGTAAAATGAGTTTTCTATTTCTCCTTGGAATAATTCAAAGGTCGTCTCTGTTAATGGTAAAATCCATTCTTCCCCTTGCTTGGGCCAAAGTAGTTGTCACTCAACTCTCATTACTCTCACAAATTCTGTGCAATCCATAAGAAATTATTATTAGTTTTACTTTCAAAATTTATTGAGAATATGACTTCTTTCTCATCTTTTCAGTTATCACTTAAATCCAAACTATGATCAACTCCAGCCTGAATTTTTGCAACTATCTCCTCCATTTGCCCCTGTGATCTGCTTTGGCACAGTAATCTTGTTAAATAACTTCACTATTGAATTTAAACTTCAACATAACATCACATTGTGTAGAGTAAAACTCAAAGTTCCTACAGTGACTTTTAGGGTATTACATGATAAAAATTATCTATACTCTTTCCAGCTTTAGTATTTAGAACTCTTGCACTTATTTACAGCACTTGAGCCACATTTTCCTCTATGATGCTTCTTCAGCGAGCTAGTCCATTACGCTCTTAACTGTAGGTCTTAACATTTGTTTTTATCTCTGTAAAGAATACTTTTTTCCAACATATTCATATCACTTGCTCATTTTCTCATGAAAATATTTAAGCAAATATTTTCTCTCTTCTTTGTGAAACCTCTGTTTGCTAGTGTTCTGGCAAGAAATGGTTGGTACCTGGAAACAGTATTTAAAGAAATAATTAGGGATTAAGTTTGGAAAGGTTTAAGGAACTAGAAGGGTATGATGAGGCATCTGGAGATTAGCACAGCTGGAATTTTTTTATAACCCCTACAGTGAATGCATGAAGCTGCTATCTGGATGAGAACAGTTGTTGTTTTGAGACAGATGTAGCATGACCAGAGTTTATGACTGAAGACAGAGAAACAGAGGCACTAACAAACGATCATTCAACTGAAAGAGTAAAGGAAATCACTACCTTTCTCCTTGCATCTACAGGGCTTCACATTAGCTGAACTTAGAGGCTAGAGAGGAAGAAGAACAGGAGTATGCACTTAGAGGAAAGCCTCTGAGGGTACAGAGTGGGAAAGAAGAAAGTCAGAAGAATCACAATTGTCCATCTTTTCCTTACTCCCAGAATGTATTCACTCTTGAATAATAGGTGTACTGATATGTAATTCATATGCCATTAAACTGGCCACTTTAAAGGTAAGTTCCCATTAACAGAGATAAGTAGAAGTAATTGATCTGCACCTGGAAAATCAGTAGTATATGTTTTCTGCCTTACCTTGGAGTTATGTCAACTCTTTCCTCTGCCACATTATAGTGCACAGGAACCACAATCATCTTGCTAAACCATCACAAGAGCATCATGCCACATTAATTGCAATGTATCAGGTGCTTGCCTTTTCCTGCATATCCCATCCAGCAAAACAACTCTTCCATCTTCCCATCACAGGACAACTGTTTCTACTAATCTTTTTTGGCAAGAATTGAAAGGACAGTGTTTTCCTTTTCAGTAGCTATGTTTCATTTATGAAGGGGTCACTCCAATTGTATTAAGGAGAGCAGTTTGGATTAGCTCTAGACATTGATCATCTTTAAGAAAGTATACTGTCATTACACAGAATCTCCCTCCTGATCCTGCCCAAAGAAAGAAGTTAAACAGAGATGTGAGGTAAATTACAAATCATGCATTTTTCAAGACATTAATGATGTGTTAACCCCAGAAATTTTCCTAAAGATATAGTTTGCTTTGAATGTGCTCTTTTGGATGGACAAGCACATTTACAAGTGCTTCCACTAGAATTTCTCTATCTTATTCTTCATGGTCAAATAATTATGTAGGGAATTTTGCCAGTTATTAATTATTTGTCTTCCTACTATACATGATTGGGTTAAGTAAGTAATCACAGGATGAATCACTGGTTCCACCGTGGGATAGACTCAGGCCAAAGCTCCTTCTATTATCTCATTTCCATAAACCTCCTGTCAGTGGATATTAGTGGCAATTTAGATTCCTTTCTTAGTGAAGAGCCAGTATCTAATTAACCTCCAAGAGCAATCTATGCATTTCCGTCTCTGGTGTGTAGTTCTACCATCATACCCTCTTTTGGGGGATGACTTAGAAAAAGATTTACAGTATAACTTGTAGTCACCTCGGTGAGTCATTTTCAAATAATTATGACTGTATTGTCTCTGATTGTTTAGGCCTATCTCTTGCACCTATGGTCCAGGAGTCTTTTATAAAAATTAAGTCCAAAGATCTCAGTTTCATCCATCATCTTCCATCATTATCTCTGATCTACAGAAGACAGGTACCACGAAAATGTAGGAAGCTTTGATCAATGTTTTGGAGGAGTCAGTGTCTTTGGGCTTCCAAGGAAGATAGCTGGAGGTGACTGAGCAACCGGCACAAAGTAAATGTACCCCAGTGTTCCATGGGCCTTCATACTTCCTCTGTTGGTATTTACAGAATGTCTTTCATTGTGATTTCATTGACAGTCTTCTACCACTGGGCTCAATTTTCATTCAGATCATGGACCAGGTAGACTGCTCACTCTACTGTCAGCTGTTTCAGGTGACAGGAAGCTTATCCATGTGAGTCTCCCTAAATTCAGCTGAGAGCAATCACATTTAATCTGCTTCTGTCTAATCCTATTGTAAATAATTTCCATCTATGTTGACTAAATTCCTGACAATGCCAGTAGGCAAGATCTTTTGTGTTTAAGTGATCTCATAAGGATCACTTATCTCAAAAGGATATAAGCTTGGAACAGCTTATATCCTTTTTATCTGAGCTATGTTGAAATTCAATCTCCCAATAGGTCAGAGGAATTCATAAGTAACAACTAAGAGAATCTGCAACTCCTTGGTATTGGCAAAATTATTCAAAGGTTTTTATATGAGGAAGGCTTGTTCTTTCTGGAAAGGGTTGGGAGGAAGAGGCAGACTTCTAGGGAATGTTGAAGAGGATTTGAGTTTTCTGTGGTTTATCTTGTCTGTCTGTATCTCCTCAAATATCCCCATACTGTATCTCAGGGTCCTGTTCCTACTAAGTCGATATTCTTCTTTTAGAAGAGACAAAGTCGCCTATTTTATCAGAATTGCAATTCTTTATCCCCAGTAGTCCTTGGGATGGATCTTCAGCCCTGTCCTCTCTGTCGATATGAAATTCAATGGAAATTTGAATTTCTGTGTTTCTCATTTTTCATGCTATTTAGTCAGAAAAATCTAGATCATCTTGTAGTTATTATAATTAGTCACTGTAGTGATGAAAGACTTTACTGGCACAACTTGTACAAATATCCAACTCTTCACCAATTATTTTGTGCCACAGCTAGTGAAAATATGAATAATTCTAGTACCAATGTAAGTCTCAAATTAGTAGCATCTGATTTGATTCTGTAAGGAGATTCTTTGTTCACTTTTATCAATATGACAGCAATAGTTCCAACCTAATTTAGAGGTCTGTTTTGGTAAAAATTAAAGTATCAGAAATTCTTGTGGGATATTTCAACAGTTAAATTATAGGACTATTTACAAACATATGAGCAGTATAAAAGGCAGCAATGGGGGGTGGTTTCTGGGGGAGAATCAGAAGTGACACCTGTAAGCCTCCTATCCTCGATAGGCAAAAGCAGGGAACTGTAAAGAGAAATTTGCAAAATCTGTGTCTACAATACAGAAGTGTATTTAAGACAAATGTGTTTAACACCATAAACCTTAGCTACTGCCAAACCATGAACTTTGTTAGGTGGTTGAAGAAAATAAATAACCAGATTTCCTCCTTTCTAATCTGCTGCTAATTTACATTGTCCAAACTTAACTACAATTCAGAGAGCAAGAGATCCTGATTGATGAAATATGTAGAAATCATTTTCCTGGAATCAGAGAACAAAACAGAGAAATGTGGAGAATACATCTGAGTAGGTGAAGAGAGTATAATGAGCTCTCTTCTCTGATCTCTACTGAATACTGCATGTCTCAGAAAACCAGGTGTGGTAGTATACACCTGTAATCCCAGTGCTCGGGATGCTGAGGCAAAAAGATCAGAAATCTGAGGCCAGCCTGGGCTATGTAGCAAGTTCCAGGCCAGCCTAGAGACCTTGTCTCAAAAAAAAGAAACCCTCAACACTGCCTGTCCTGGCATAGCTTATTTCAGTTTCCTGGCTGAATTTTTCTCATAGCACATACCACTTTTAGTATACTATGCAATTTATTTATTTTGTTTATTTTCTGTTTTTTTTTTCCTACTAGAATGAGAGCTTCATGAGCAGGAGTTTTCTTGTTTTGCTCCCTGCTAAGTCCTTGCTGTCTAGGTTAGCACCTAACAGGAGCTCTAGAACTCTCTGTGGAGTGAGTCTCCATCTCAGGCACAGCTAAGACTGTTCAAATTAAATATCCAAGATTGGCCCAGGGGAATAGGGAAGATGCTGTGCATATTCTCTGCTATACTTACAGATGCTAATTTATAATGTAATAATAAATGGGCTTTTCATAATTTATGACAGTTCTGTGTTTCCTATTTTAACTTAGTGTTTTAATGCTAAGTGATTTAAGATTTTCAAAAGACTGATGACTCTACAGGACAATTCAGTCAGCTGCTGAGGTAGATGAAGGAGCTGAGTATACTGCTTTCTCTCATCTATTTTGATATTATTCATTATTTTAAGGCTATTGTGTAATCTTATGTACGTAAGAACTAAAAATCCACATACATTAACTTGTGGTGTGTGTCATACTCAATATAACAACAGGACATTATGTTAAACTCATCTGTGTCCTCAAACATTTATCACATCTTCATAACATTAGAAATACTTTCTTCCAGCTTTTTGAAATATACATGTTATTTATAGTCACTCTTCTGTCCCAGAGCACACAAGAACTTAGTTCCCACTTATCAACCCCCATTGCTTCTCTTTCTTTCCAGCTCACCAGTATTCTACTATCAACTTCTGTGAAATCACCTTTTTTGATTCCACATGCATGAGATCATGTGGTTCTTGTGCCTGGCTGATTTCATTTCACATCATGATCTCCAGTTCCATGCCTGTTGTTGCAAATGACAAGATTTCATCCTTTTTATGGTCAGATAGTATTCCATGATATATATATGTGCCACCTTTCTTGTAACCATTCTTCAGTTGAGGGATCCTAAGGTTGCTTCCATTCCTTGGCTCTTGTAAATAATGTGGGAGTGCAGGAGTCTCTGACATGCTGATTTCACTCCCTTTGAATATTCCCAGGAGTAGAATTGCTGGATTATATGTTACTTCTACTTTTAAATTTTTGAGGACCTTTCGTACTGTTTTCCATGACTGTGCTAATTAACATTCCCAATAATAGTGTACAGGCAAGGGTTCCTTTTCTTGCACATCATTAACATAATTTATTTTTTGGCAGTACTGAGGTTAATAGTTACTTTAAGTTTCATTTTGATAAATAATGTACCTGAGATAATTCTCTGTGATATTAAATCTACAATTACATATTTTCCTATTAATTACTCTAAACCTTTTTATTTATAGGTAACGGGCTTTTAATTTTATTACTTCATACATTTAATTTTTCACACTTAAGTACTGTTTTGGGGTATTAGGTTATTTTATCATTTTAAAATTTTCATAAACAACAGGGCTGGTAGAGTGTCTCAAGTTGTAGAGCACCTGCCTAGCAAGTGTGGAGCCCTGAGTTCAAACCACAGTACCACCAAAATGATAATAATTATAATAATAACAATTACAACATTTTTCATAAACAATTAGACACTATTTATACATTACTCTCCATACTCCTTATATTTCCTTGGGATGGAATCCAGAAACCAAATTTCCTTAATCAAGACAGTGCAGTTCAGATCAAACAGTGCCTTGCACATGCAAGGCAAGCACTCTGCAATGAGCTACACCCCTATCCCTAAAGGAACTTTATAATGAACCATAAAGTTGAGAAGACTGGCTCAGGAAACAATGTCAGGATAATCAGAATTCTGGTAAATAATTATGTTGAGCTAAGAGAGTTAGGCTTGAGACAATTAGCATAATTTACATGATAAGTTAAAACATTCATATTTTTAAAAATTTAGAATTTTCTTCTGTGGATTTCATTTTAATAAAATAAGTTAATTTTACTTGTAGTTTATGTAGTTAGAACGTTACTGAACTTCATGGAACAAATTTACTATTCTCTTGGATCTCTTTCCCAAATTTCACTGCATGTAATGCTATAGCACAATGAGGACCAGCAGCTTTGACTTGCACAAAGCTTCACCTCTTTTGGATCTGGGAAACTTTTTTAGGTTATGGATCCATTAGTATTCCTGCTTTCCTGTGATCCCAAATTATAGTAGATGGTGTCTTGAACATAGCACCTGCACGTAACAGCTCATTGTCCTACTCTACCCACCCCAAAAAAGCAGAGCTGCAATAAACTCAGTACTGTGTCACTTCCAATTTTACGGTTCAATTATATATAAATATACTTGTAACAAGAACAAATAGATTATTCTGCAATGTCTATAACTCATTAAAAAATCAATTTAAGAATTTTTAAATATCCCAAAATAAAATTTCTATTATATCTAGTCTTATTTTTTCATGAATATGTACAAGCTATTAACATCAGATAAGACTAATCTGAATGATAAGAGAGAACGTGTTATTCCTGACCATGGTAGGATTACTGTGGTTTATGACAAGTGACATAACATGTGCTTGGATTTTAATTTGTAAATACAATGTTACCTCAAAGCTTGTTAAGGACGTATGAAATACTGAATAAGTGCCCAAAATAAAATGCTGTTGATTATCTTTTTATTGAAAAACAATGGCCCAGTTCAAAGAGGGAGGTTTCACTTGGTAGCTCGTGGTTCATGGCTGTAATCCTAGCAACTCAGGAGGCAGAGATCAGGAGAACTGAGGTTCAAAGCCAGCCCAGGCAAATAGTTTGACCCTATCTTGAAAACACCCATCACAAAAAGGGCTGGCGGAGTGGCTCAAGGTGTCCCAGTACCACGAGAGAGAGAGAGAGACAGAGAGGTTTCCCTATAGAAACCAAGCATGGATTTATATATCCACAAAAGTACAAGGAATGCATGCTTCTTTCTACACCAGCCAACAGGGCACACAGTCATTTTTGTAAGGTTTTAAATTTCAGTGCAAGATAAAGAGCACAGTGTTTTTGTTTTATATAAATTTCTTATTGATGATTACTCATGGTTGAGACAATTGCTAATGTTAGAGTACACAAGTGGCAGATTGGTAGCACCTGGATGCAATCACAAATCACTGAAACAGACACACACAGCTTCATTTCAGTGAACTATTACACATACACATCCGAGGACTGTTATCTCTATGAATTTCTGAGGGGAAGACTGAAAGTCACATGGAATCTATGATCTGTCATTTCATTATTGCTGATATGTCAGGTTCATCAGCAACCAAAGGTCATGTCCTTGGAAACCATCGGGCACATGTTCACAGCAGAGGTTGGCACTGTCAGTGACTGTCCATAGCTCATCCTTCCCTTCAAGCTTTGCCCACTCCCTCAGTTTTCTTTTGTGCTTTTCTTGTCCTCACTATTCAATTCAAAATTTATGCATTCATGCTCTGAAGTTTAACTTCTTTCTTTTGAATCCATCACTGTATGTTACTTTAACAGTGTGAAAACTTTTTTTCAAATTTAATCTAATATTCTCCATGTTGTTCTAGATGTTGGGCTATTGTTCTGATAAGATCATTAAATTCTACATTGCAGTGTAACAGGTCTCCACAGTACTTGGTTCAGGTTGGCATTAAAATATCACTAGCCTGTACTCCTTTGTGAGTTCTACAGAGTTGACTTGTTAGGCTGCACCTTTTATTGAAGTAAGGATAATATAACACTCTTGAAGATACTCTTATACTGAAGGCATCTCATAAGTCTGGTTGCATTTTAGCTCCTCAGTTCCTCAGTTTCCCATCTGTGAATGATGTTATCCCTTGCCCCTTTGACTTCTACTTTGGCTGTGCTGCCATAATTTCATCAAAAGTTTTTTTTTTTTTTTTTTTTTGCCAAATTTGTGAAGGAGCATAATTTCTCAGCAGGTTTTTTGAGTATGTTATGTTTTCATAGCATGCTACTTTTAAGTAGATGTTTTTCAGAATCATTTCTATTTTCTTGAGCAGGTCAGTAATCACACGCAGCACATTATTATTTCAGTAGGACATGAAAAACAGTAAGAATTGTTGATCAAAAGAGCCTGAGGCAAGACAAGATCACAACTCAGGAAAACAAAAGACAAAAAAGCAGATGAACAGATACGATTTGTTATAACAGGAAATTGATAGGTCATTGCAGCTGGAATGAGCACACGGAGCAGGTGGTTTTTAAATAACACCACTTCATTTATTTATTTTCCTGATTTGTAAAAGCAATATACATGTATACACATTGGCATCCATTTGAAAAATATATGTATAAAAGGGAAAATTAAAAATTGCAGCCCTTATAAAAACCTCTTTTGACAAATGAAAATCACACCTACAAAGAACACCATGGTTGATCATTAGTTTTTACTTTAAAGTATTCCACTAACATTTTACTATATATTAAAAGTTATCTCATAGTCATTTCAGGAATTTAACAAATGTACATGAAGTTGTATTCTATAGCTTTGAATACAACTAATTTTTTCCAGTTACTACATGAGGAGGCATACCTCAAGATGAATTAATTTTGCCAAAGAATGTGAACATCTTATATCTCTTGATAATTATTATTAAATTTCCACCAAAAAAGTTGCCAAATTTTTGATAGAAAATTATGAGAATGTCTATTTTTTTGAGTCATTATAAGCATTTATAAGTCTGTTGTAGACTGAGTTGTATATATCCTCCCAAAGTGTTGGAGTCCTAATTCAGGTTTCTATGACTATGACCTGATTTAGAAATTACATTAGATTCTTTGCAGCCATAATCAAGTTAAGACGAGAATTACAAGACTGGATTAGGGTGGATCTTAAATCCAATATTTTTGTCCTTATAAAGAGAGGAAGCTTTGGGGACATTCAGAGACACAGAGGAGACAAAGGGAAGACAGAGGCAGAGAATGAGTTATGCAGCTTCAAATCAAGGAATGTAAAGGATGGCTGGGAAACCCCAGAAGCTAAGGGAGGCAAGGCAAGACTCTCCCCTACAGACACTGAATGAGCACAGCCCTACCAATAACTTGATTTTGCACTTGTCTTCAGAATTGTGAGACCCTTCTGTTGTTTCAAGTCATCAGTTGGTGGTAATTTGTTACAGCCTTGGGAAAAAACAATACAATATCCTTCTCAAAAAAGAAAACAACTTTTATCATTATTTGGGCATTTTAAGATAAATGTCTTTCAGTACTTGTGAGAGGAAGTCTTTTATTTTTTCTTATGCTATGGTAAAATGGATATTGTACATGTCTTTTCTGAAAGATTGGTTGGAAGTTCTAACAAGGCCATTTAGACACATTGTTGACTGATTTGTATTTGTGAGGTCCTCTTCTCATACTCTCCTTTCTCATTTGTTCAAATAGTGAGCTTGGGGGTTACTTCTCATATAAGATTTTTTTTCATTAAAAACCCTGGTATAGGGAAGAGTTCTCTATCATTACACTGGGACAGAGAGTTAGGGGTTTTGTTTGTTTGGTTTTTTTTTTTTTGGTTGAACTCAGATTTGAACTCCAGGGCTTCTTGCTTGCTAAACAGGTGCACTGCCACTTAAGCCACACTTCCAGGCCTGGTCAGCTACTTTTTTTCAGACTCACTTCTTCATTTGACTTTAATGGGCAAACCTGAGGGCTGCCAAGTTGCAAAAGACACAAGGAAATGCTTGTTATGAGGATTGGCCCCCTGTTGTACACAATTAAACATAAGGAAGATGGAGAGTAGACATGACAGCAAACAGACAAGTTGCTAGCACCATGTAAAGTCATGTTCAGAATTTGTTGTTATTATTATTATTATTATTTCAGCATGGGGGATTCAATCCAGGCCCTAACATGCACGCACATGCTTGGCAAGTGCTCTACCACTCGAGCCACACCCCCAATCTTTTTGTCTGTGTTTTGTTTTTGCAATAGTGTCTCACTAACTGTCCTCAGTCTAGTCTCAAACTCTCCATCTTCATGCTTTAGCCTCCCAAGTGACTGAAATTGCAGGCATGCACCACTATGCTGGGCTGTGGATTTTACTTTAGGTGGCTACATGTGTTGACAATCTTTTTTTTTGTTGTTTTATTATTCATATGTGCATACAAGGCTTGAGTCATTTCTCCCCCCCTGCCCCCACTTCCTCCCTTACCACCCACTCCGCCCTCTTCCTCTCCCCCCCACCCCCTCAATACCCAGCAGAAACTATTTTGCCCCTATCTCTAATTTGTTGAAGAGAGAGTATAAGCAATAATAGGAAGGAACAAGGGTTTTTGCCTGTTGAGATAAGGATAGCTATACAGGGAGTTGACTCACATTAATTTCCTGTGCGTGTGTGTTACCTTCTAGGTTAATTCTTTTTGATCTCACCTTTTCTCTAGTTCCTCTTCCCCTTTTCCTATTGGCCTCAGTTGCTTTAAGGTATCTGCTTTAGTTTCTCTGCATTAAGGGCAACAAATGCTAGCTAGTTTTTTAGGTGTCTTACCTATCCTCACCCCTCCCTTGTGTGCTCTCGCTTTTATCATGTGCTCATAGTCCAATCCCCTTGTTGTGTTTGCCCTTGATCTAATGTGTGTTGACAATCTTGATCCACAGAAGTGTATAATTGTAAAAAGGAGTTATAAACCCTATCTCTGTTTTTTTAAGACAAGGATAAGCTAGGGTTGAGAAATTCTAGTATTCCTTAATACTTTTTAAGTTATATTCATAGTTCCTTTTAGTCTCTAATTCAGTGAGGGTAATTTTGCCAAGAACTATGTCACTGATGCTGAGCACGGCAGGAAAAGAAAAGGATTAATGTAGATAGTAGATCAATGTGTTCATCACAAAATTTTCATCCAAACTTTATAATTATTTTATCCAAGGAAAGATAATGTACTTCCATACTTTTATAATATATGCTAATATGTTATATAAAATAGTATTATTTATTGATAAAATAAATAAAGCATTATTATATTCTGTCACAGACACATAAGTTCTCATTCAATACTTTTTAGCTATTTAAGATTTATGGTAATTTTTTTCTATATTAGAAAACCCATGCAGGTGGGGTGATCCTAATTGTCCAGCAAATGGAAGGGAGGGGTTCATAGTTACTTTTGAGTGATTCATAAAATACAGGAAATCATTTTACCTAGTGTGTATTTCATACTCTTTTATTCATAATTTTAGGGCAAAAGCAAGTTATATGAAACTTCCAATCTTTTCAAATGAAAATTTTCTTTCATGAAAAAGACATGTATATGTGGCATAGCATGTATTTGCAGTGGACAGATAGGCATAAGATGCTGTTTTAGGCTTATGAATTCCTGCTGTTTCCACACTCCCAAGAAATTTCAAATGTAATATACAACTGAAAGTTTGCTTTCTTGTCATAGTTAAGAAAAAGTTTGAACCCTAGATGATAGGAAATATATGCTTTACTTTCTATACATTTTGTACTTTATGAAAATTATAGTATTAAATAAAAGATATATGCTATTTATCCACACATTTTGGGATGCACCTACTATGTGCCTGACTTTCTATATTTGGTGGTGACTAAAATAAGTAAGGCTCCTGCTTGTGCCTATTACTGCTCTATTATTATAACTAAAAGATGTATTTTAATTTTTGCAATTGGGTCCTGTATGTGTTTCCTAAAACTGCCATAATAAATAACTGTGAAGGTAGTGGCTTATATAATTTACAACTTCATACTTCTTGAGCCATGAAGTTAGAAATTAAGATGCTAGCAAAGCCAAGTTCTCTACAAAGTCTCCAGGGAAAATCCTTCTTGCTTCTTCCAGTGCCAGGAGATTCCAGGCTTTCCTTGGCTTTTGACTGCCTTACTCTAATTTCTGATATTGTCTTCATTTGGCTATCTCCTCTTTTTCCATATGCTTGTATGTGTGTTTGTAAGGATCCTTGTCACTGGCTTTCAGACCCACTTTGGTAATCCAGGATGATCTATTTGAGATCCTTAACTTAGATACAACTCCAAAAAATTTTGATTTAAAAAAAAAATCATATTCATTGGTTCCCTGAATAAGGTACAGATTTACCTTTCAGAGCGACCATTTAACTTACTACAAATATCAATCTAGAATTCACAACATAGAAATGAAAATTATAATATACTGTCAATAGTATTGCATGACCCTTTATACTACTTTGCAATTTTAAATTTTAAAGCAAATAAATGGTCCCTTGCTTTATTTTTAATATTGTTCTTAGTTATCCATGCCCTCTGCTTCTAATAAGAAAGTCATCAGCTATAGAATCATTTCCTACCAGAAGTTGGATTATGAAGCATCCCCTGGGGAAGGAGTAACCAAATAGCCATCTTCTAGGTGGGACTCAAATACCTATTGCCTCTATAAATCACCATACATATCAAAAATGAATTGTCACTATGCCTTGGAGGGACTGTAAAAAAGAATCATAGGGCTAAGGGCAAAAAATTATGTTACAATGTAACAAACAAAACTCAAATCAATAAAAACAAGAAAAATCTCACATTGAATTATCTATTGAATATATTCCTGTGCCACACTGATTTAGAAGTCAAAACTAAATACTTATACTAATTGGCTTTCAAAATTGTACAACCCTTTGGGCTATAGTGGTTGGCAGTTGGTTAACTCAACACTCACCTTAAAAGTTCTGTCTTCTCATGTGATACAGCAATCAGAGGCTTAAGCAAGGCCTTGTGTTGTTACTATTTGGTTTCTTTCCATAATTTCCTTAAAATATTATTACCAAATATGAATTGAAAAACATAAAGATCATATTTCAAACCTTTTTCCCCATAGTGAGAACTGGATAAAATTTAGAAAACATACTTTATTTTCTTTATAGAAAAATGGTTAGTAACATTTTATTACACATCAGTAATAACATTTTCTTCAAGATCCACATGGAACTTTAAGTCTTTTGTATAGAAAAAGCATAGAAGAATTAACACCCTGTTAATGTGTTTGTGCATGTATATGTGGACTGGTGTGATGTGAGGGACATAAAGGAATACAGGTGATAAAACATGTTTTGTTTATTAAATCTTTCTGAGAATTCATAGATTCTTATGGCATTTGGGTTGGTGTGCATGTACTAACATAGTCTTTTCCAAGTAGGAAACAAATGATTTTGGTCTAGTCTTCCAAATTGGAATGGCTTATATCTAATAAAGACACTTGAATTCCATTTAATATATGCATGAAAACAAATACAGAATATAGGTCTGTCTTTGCCAATTCCTCATTCTATTGTAAGAGCATACTTCATTTTAGGGGCTACGTGAGCACACAGAAAAAAATTTGAAAGTGTAACATGGTGTTAATAAATATAATATTCAATTTAGATTTATTAGTTAATGTTCTGTTTAATGGAAACATATAGTTTGAGACATTGGATGAATGTACTATACTGTCGGATTTGCTTAGCCTATGTGACAAATTGAAGTTATCCTGGCACCCAAGGGCATCCATGGGAAGGAGAATGACTATGGAATCAGAAGTTTGGTTCCTTTACAGTGTCAGTTGTATTCATGTCATCATGAAGAATGCAGTAACATGGATGCTGTCTAAATTCAGCTGACAGAATCACATCACAATCTAAGGCTACTTGTTTCTTCAGCCTATCACTGGACAGCACAACAAAAGTCAAGGGTTAACCCTAGTGGTGAGTTATCCTATAATAATTCCATGTGGGAGATGAGGCACTTTTGTATGTTTCAGAAAAAAAAAGTTCACCACAAACTGTAAAACTCTAAGCATTTTTGTCTTGCATACTTAATCTGGAAATATTTTATATCTTTCACAAATCATTAGACTTAACATTACAGGAAAATACCTATGGATGTTAAACTCTTTGTCATAAACTAAGAATGTAAGGTTAATAAAAATGAAAACCTTCTGTGGTTTCTTGAAGTGTTCTTTGCAAATAAATCAAGTTATGCAAATAACCATTTAAGCAGAAAAATGTTATGTGTTCTGTCCACAAATATTGATGAATTCACCTTAAAGACCATGCTATGCAATATTTGTAAAAGTGCTATTGTTCAACCTAACCTTTTCCTTTTATAAAGAAGATGACTGCTCTTTAAATTAGATTTTTCTGATTATTAGAATTAGATGATAGATTCTTTTGAGCAACATTAATATAGTCCATTTTTTCTGCAATACATGATAAATTAAATTCACTTAAGAAAGATAGTATGATTTATGGTTCCTCACGTTTACACTGGATCTTTATTTAATTATCAGTAGCTGGTTGTTGGAAAGTTATATATAAAGCCCAGTGTTTTGAGTCCCATTAAGACATTTGTAAGAATAACATCAGTTGCCAAAGTCACTTTTTAAAGTACAATACCCATTTATCACAAAAATTTTTTGTAAATTAGCATTCTTCACAATAGCAATGACTTATCAATTGCATGAAATATTTACAAGATCAAAACCTTTTCCTGATATAATAGAAACTAAACCAATAAGCAAGATTTCAAAAATTAGACCTTAAATGGAACAAATGTATAAACATATATATATACATATATTTAATCATTTATTTATTTTGAACTGACCTGAAACTTCCTTATATCAATTGTGTAGGATTTGCTTGGGTTAAGGGAAGCACAATGTGATCTGTGGTTATTCTTGGTTCCCAAAGAGCTTATTGCTTACTTAGGAAGCTTTCTATGAGGATAAATTTGTTTTAAAAAATTACAAATAATTGTACAAAAGTGATATAATAATCTTGCTGTGGCCACTACTTGGCATATCTTCATTACACTGAGAGAACGTTACATTGAAATGTCCTTATTCCTCGGTATCTTACTGGTGTATATAATATTAGCCTTTACTCAGCTATCCCATTTTCTAAATCTACCAGGCTATCAGATACTTTTTTGTTTTGTTTTGGTGATTCTGGGGTTTGAATTTAGGGCCTTACACTTGCAAAGCAGGCACTTTACCACTTGAGCCACTCCACCAGTCTTTTTTTTTTGTGTGTTGGGTATTTTTGAGATAGGATCTTGTGAACTATTTTCCCCATCTGGCTTCAAACCGCAATCTTGCTGATCTCAACCTCCTGAGTAGCTAGGATTAAAGGCATGAGCCACCAGCGCCCAGCTAAAATAGCTAGGCAGGCTCTCTAACACTTGAGCCAATCCACCAGCCCACTAGTTATCTTTCTTTTGGAATTTTTTCAAATACAAAAGTGTAGGGTGTAGATAATTAAAAGTCACGCACATATATTCTAATTTCAACATCATATCTGGTTTTATTCATCTGTTGCTTCCTTTCAGATTACTTTCATGCAAACTCAAGACATATTATTTCCTCTCTACATATTTCAAAATATCTATAAAAGAACAAGCACTCTTTAAACAAAGGTATACCACAATATGATTATGATAACTGAAGATATATATAGTTCCTTATTCTGAAAATTTTTTCAAATAATTATATTACACCTTAGAACTTTTCTAAGTTTTAGATGATCGGGCTGCTATTGATGATGGAAAAAGTTGCACCAATTATAAAAGCATTCAATAGCAAATGAATAAATGTTGAGGTAGGTATTATGACCCAGATTCTATGCTAATTGCTCTATTGGAGTCAAATTTTTGATCTGAGAAATGCATCATGGTATTGTTATAACCTGTATGTCTTAGATAAAGGTTTACATGATATAAATTTTTTATTTAGATTGCAGAACTGGTTCAATTTCCAGGCTTCTTGTCTAGTACCTACATTCTTTCTTAATGACTTCTATATAATTTGGTCTATTTGAGAGCAGAAGAACATTTAGAGCAGAATTATGATGAAATACATATATCAGCTTTTTCTCTAATTGCACATGTGTTCCTTCCTTTTTCTTTTGTTTCCTTTTTCTTGATAATAGACATACTAAGGTTTTATACTTTAAATCAGTAATTCTATTCACTTAATATGCTTAATATGAGTTTCTATTTAATTTTCTACAAAATAAGCTATGCCCATTTTGACACATAGACTTATTTTTCTAACTATAATATTTCAGAAAGCAAATGGGGAATTTTTAAACACATTTCAATATATGATTCTGCATATTAAATTTTAAATAGGTTCTATCATTGTGTTCTTTATATTTTCATTCTAATGCTTCCTAGTGTTCTGAGAGGTCAAAGTAAATATTGATCAAATTAATCACCTTTTTGAGATGATTGCTACATACATATTCCTTATTTCAGTTATCTACTGAAGAGTCATCTGATATGCAGAAGATATTCTGTCTGGCTTTGTAGGGTATTTAAGTCTGAATCATCAAATTAAAGGTCTGAATCATCAAATGGAAAGCTTTAAAGAATGTTATGGAGTCTACATGTTATATGACAAGTTTATTAAGTTCTGAGTGCATTTAAAAGAATGGACCAACAGTTATAGAGAAACTATGTTAGATTTTTTTGAGCCCTTGCTCCTCCAGCTAACTAAGCTGTATACTTTTGCCTTAGGGACATTTTGAATTTTTTCTCGCATGTTAGCCTTGCTTTTCAACATGCTTTCATTGCTACAGATCCTACCTTAAGATGATGTCTTTCTTCATTCAGTCAGCACAGTAAATCAGAACCATAACTTATTTGTAAATTTTCAAGAGCTCTTTATTGAATCTAACAAAGCTGCCAGAATGATATTTCTAAAAAAAGTAGTTTTATGCTGTTTTTAGCATTATGGCTATGGGAAATACAGTTGAAAGGATATTTCTTTGAAAAAGCATCAAGTGCCTCAAAAATCAAGATGTTATTATTTAGGTCTGGGGTTCTCAAATTGAATATCACCAGAATCACCTGGAGAGCTGTTAAACCTTGCCAGGACCTACACTTAGAATTAACAACTCAGTATCTCTTAGAAGTTGGTGGTGAGTTTGCATTTCTGTGTATTTCACAAATACTACTGAGACTGGTGATCTCAGGACATACCGAGAGCCTCTGATCTACATTACTTTCATTAATATGATGAGTAGAAACTCTGCTAGATTACAAGGATATCTAAGTCCTCTTTCAGATGCCCCATTTTGTGGAAATATGAGTTTATGGTACTGAATAGTATCTCAAGACTTAATTTTACTATTTTTTATATGTTAGATCCAGTTGTAGCCTAGTGCTGGCTTGAATTGGCCTTCAAGAACTGATTTAGTGAATCTGTCCTTCACTCTGAGTTCAGGGACATCATTGAAGTTGAAATCAGCCATGAAAGTATTTACATCATGAAAATAAACAATTTTTGCACATTAGTTTTTCTTTTTTATTTTTGAGGTAGAATAGTATTCTTACTTCAATATTGCCAATTGTCCACTATATTCTCTTCCTTGGGTATGTTATCCTTTGTACATACTTCAAATTGTATTATCTGTAGTTAACAATGAACCCATATGCAAAACTCAAAAAATAACATCGGTTTAATTTTTACATAAATAGAATCATCTTTATATGTTTCTCAATCAAATGTGATTTTTGTCTCTAGAAGATATTTGATGATATCTAGAGAGATTTTTGGATGTCACTAGGGCTGATTTTGCAGACATTTAAAAAGTAGAGGTCAAAGATGTTGGTACTTACCCTACAATGTCCTGTGCATTGTAGCAGCTAAGAATTGTCCAGTCCCAAATGTCAACAGGACAATATTGGAAAACTGTATTATACGAATTGTGTAACTAGCTTGTTTACTTTAAATGTCTGTATACACAGATCTATTTCATTTTTAAAGCAACCACATATATTTGCTATAAAAATTTATCATAAAATATTTCTATTTAAAATTTTATGATTCATTACACATGTGTAAAATGTATATACATTGTAGAATAACTAAATCAAGTTACCTCAAATATATATGTATATATATATATATATATATATATATATATATACATATACATCAGACCTAGAACTCATTTCTAAATTTCTAAACATATACATACATCTATATATAAAATGTATACTTATATCTATCTATCATCCATCCACACTTTTTTGTGAGAACACATAAAAACTGTCAGTGATTTGCTTTTCTATGGGCACCATGTGATATAAGAGATTTCTTGGATAACTTCTGTGTTCCCTTTATCACCATTTGGAGAACAAATTGGTCCCTAATTATTAGCATAGCATTGATAAGATCCACATTAAATTTCATATTATCTTGTATGATATAGTAATTTTGAAATCTTAAGATTCATTTTAATCATATATTTTTTCCCTGATGAGCAAATAAGTTTTTCTTACTGTATCAAAAAGAAGTATTATGAACCTATACTTTGAGGAGTCAATTGACAGGGAGCAAAGAAATTAGTGACAATGTTTTAATTTAACTGATTCCAGCTTCACATAAACTTCTGTATCATGATGCATAAGTACAGGAAAATAAAGCAAAAGAATGAGGTAAATGTAGACCATGTTTTATGAGTTTTATTCTGGTTAAAATGCTGGATATTTTCAGAGAACAGGTTCTAGGATTTTGTCTCTTCAAATTCTGTTCTTTCTCCAAAGGGAATTTCATGCAATGGCAATCATTTACTTTGTTCAAAATTAGTTTCCAAATTTGTATTTCCTGTTATAAAAGTCTGCATTGAGCTCTAAGCCAACAAAACCCACAAGATGCTTGATATTTCACTTTGGATGATATGAAAGTAACTCTAATTCAGAATTATAAAAATCATTTATGATCTTGTAGATAAATATCTCCTCTTCTTTGGCATATTTATACCTCTACTACATTGCAAACTGACAATGCCCTTAGGAATCCTTTCACTTCTCTCCATTTGACCTGTCATTTTCCTGTAGAAAGCTTCTATCTTCTTTTAATTGGATGAGTTTATTAATTTAGCCTCCCTCATCCACTCTTATCTCCACCTAGTACATTCTCTTCACTAGATGGTAATTACAAATCAAAGTCTGATAGTACCTCACATCTTCTTAAAAATCTTTCATTGATCTCCTCTTCTCTTAAGACAATAATCAAAAGCCTAAATGTGTCCCACAAACCAGCATTGTGTGGCCAACAAACATAAACTGACTCCTATTTCTCCTGGCACATGTTAAGCTAACCTTCTCTTTGATTATTATATGACAACTTTGCTGGCTTTCTTACACAAATGGTCTTTGGGGGCTTGGGGCCTTTGCACATACACTTACCTCTGTCTTTTGTCACTTTACTTCCTCATCTTTGCTTACAATTAAGATCTTGGTTCAAATATCACTTCATTGGGAAACCATGCCTCCCAAGGAATATAGAAGAACTGAATTCCTTTCCCTAATAGATCAAAAAGAGATGTTCACTCTTATAATCTGCAAATCATTTTAAGAACCATACTGAAAGATTTGCACATAGTGATTCTTAACCTTGATGCAGATTAGAAGTATCTCAGGAACTGTTAAAAAATACCTATTTATAAGACCACAGGCCAAGTAAATCAGCATTTCTGGAGGTGGGACTCAAGCACAATTCTATTAAAAGCCCCCGAGGTGATTCTAATGTGCATTCAGGACTGTGAAACCTGCTCCAATGGATATAATCTGAATACTCATCTGTTCATAAGTCATGCAAACCTCTACTCTCACACTATGACACATAATTCTAATTAATAGTATTTATTTAAAATTATATATCATTAAATCTTACATTTGTTATACTAATATTAAATAGTACATATTGTTTCTAGAAAGAAAAATTTCTACTAGAAGTTGTATATAGCATATTCTATAGCTAGACACTTGCCAGATTCTGGTTTGAACTCCTTTCTTTCTTTCTCTTAGCTGATATCATTGCTTTAACCATATATATTAACCACAGAATTTTCTTTTTAGTCGTGCAGTCACTGTACACCTGACTTGAGTATGCAGTAGTCTTTCCCAATGATGGTATAAATGCACTAATGCTGGCATGTAGCATGTGAGAGAATAAACTTCTGGAAAATAGGTGCATTGACTAAAAACATTTCTCCCCTAGTCTAAATACTGAAGGGCAGACTTTCTGATTGCTATAACATTTAGGAAACAGTGGTCAGAGACCTTGCTGCAAAAAGAGAAACTGAAAAGCTTTGGAGAGATACAAGAAGAGTAGAAATATTTTGAAAGAGCCAGGGTGAAATCAGGAAGCTTTTTCCTCAAAGGGCAGTTGGAGCAGGAGCCACTGAGTCATCCTCCCAGTATTGTCTGTCCTAGATTCAGTGAACAGGAAGTGAAAGTTCAGTGTTGCTTACTGTCAATTACTATCCACATAAACAGACACAGGAAGAGCAAATCGTGTAACTTAGCCTTCTTGCCCTTGGATGTTTTGATAAATATGCTAGCTATTTACTCAATATAAATATTAAATTTACATACCCCAAGGCCAAATTTTATGGTTTTCTTTTAGAATTTTTCTCTTTTAAAAAAACTCTGTTCCCACACATTTTTGTTTTGAACTCACCAATGTCCAAGCCTTGTCTCACTTTCTGCTTGTGGTAGAGGATAGTCTCATCATCCAGGCCCCTTGTAAAGGTAAACTTGGTGCCAGGGAGTAATCCCCTTGGGTCACTAATGGATACTCACACATCTGAGAATGCTGTTAAGAAGCTTCTGAAGTGCAATGTGATTCCAGCTGTAGCAATTACATACTGCTCATATTTCCTAGCCTCGACTCTGGGGACTTCAACAACTAACTGCCTATTAGCAAGCTGAGGATAGAAGGAAGCGCTGTAAATCTCACACACCATGATAAAGCTGATGCTCCAGGAAGAAGTCGGAAAAAAGTGAATTGCAATTAAAAAACAGAACCATGAACCTTGGCCTTTTGAAAGAACAACACCGACAGTAAGTTAATGAAGAACATGCGAGGATAAACTAAACTGTAAACATTTCCTATATCGCTTTTCAATTATCTTGTTACAAGCAGAATGAAAGTAGAAACTAAACATCAAGAGCCCAAATTAGTCTAAAAGACACATATAAATCTTCAAACAAATCCCTTCTCATTTTGAACTTTGACGAGCATTAGGTTTACATATAATTTGGTCACTTTAGTTAAGACAAAATGATAGAGTTTATAACTTCTATTATATAGGTACTATGAAAGAAGATTACTTAAGACTTTTAAAAAGTTGTCCAAAGAGGAGTTGAGCTTAATTGTTATGGAAAAAAATACAGTATACGTCACATGCTGAGAATATACCAAATGCCATAGTTTATATTTTAAGCTTTAGAAAAACTTAAGAGCTTTTAATACTGTGACCACTTGACACATAAGGAAACTGATGTTTAGAGAGGTTATGTAGTTCAATGGTAATCCTACAAACGTGAAATGGCAATATAAGTCCCAACAATAAGTGGTGTTAGGACTCTCTGATTCCAAAGAATTTCATAGTACATGATGTTTCCTGGGGTGAATCTAACTAAGATCCATTTGGGGGTGGGTAGGAATGGGAATAAGAATTTAAACAAAGACAGAAAGTACCTATCAAACCACACATGTGCTTTAACTACTACATATGTTGGGTTTTAAAATGACAATATGGTGAAACAATAGCTCATTTTCTCTCATTGTTTAAAAATAAAAAATTAACATTTTGAAATATAAGGTAAGTTCCCTCATCCTATCTCAAACTGATGGACTAAAATAGGTACGGTAATGACTAGCAGGGGTCTATCCTATGTGTGATGAAGGGAAGGGAACTTGAGAGGTAGGCTGAAGGGAATGGAGACAATGATGTAATACAACTAAGAAGATGCAAGAATTAACACAAGGGAATGATGAAAGAATTTTTTTAAATAATTCCATTCACAGTAGCCTCCAAAAAATAAAATATCTAGGAATAAATTTAACTAGGAGGGAAAGACCTCTATAATGAAAACTACAAAACATTAAAGTAAGAAATTGAGGAAGACACTAGAAGATGGAAAGACCTCTCATATTCATGGATTGGCATTTGAAAGTGGCTATACTATCAAAAGCAATCTATATATGCAGTGCAATTTGCATCAAAATTTCAGTGACATTCTTCACAGATGTAGACAAATCAATCCTCAAGTTCATATGGATGCACAAATGACTTCAAATAGCCAAAGCATTCCGAAGCAAAAAAGCAATGCTGGAAGTATCTCAACACCTGACTTCAAACTATACTATAGAGTCATGCTAACAAATATAGCATGGCACTGGCTATAAAAACAGACACACAGACCAAAGGAACAAAAGACCCAGAAATAACTCCATGCAGGTACAGCCTGCAGATTTTTGGCAAAGGTGCCAAAAACATATGTTGGGTAAAAGATAGTCTCTTCAATAAATGGTATTAGGAAACTGAATACCCACAATTAGAAGACTGAAACTAGATCCCTGTCTCTAATCCTGTACTAAAATCATTCAAAGTGGACCAAAGATGTTAAGGTAAGACAGGAAACTTTGAAAGTACTAAAATAAAACATAGGGAAAACACTGGAATATATAGGCATAAGAGACAACTTCCTGAATAGGACACCAATAGCTCAGCAAATAAGAGCAAGGATTGAAAAACAGGATTGTATCAAACTAAAAGCTTCTGCCTAGCTTCAGAAATAGTCATTAAAATGAAGAGATAGCCTATAGAACTGGAGAAAATATTTGCTAGCTATTCATCTGAAATGGGATAAATAACCAGAATGTAAAAGGAACTTAAAACACTAAACTCTGAAAGAAACAAAAACCTAATTCATAAATGGGTAAATGATCTGAACAGACAACTCCTAAAGGAAGAAGCACAAATGGTCAATAAGGTAATTCTCAACATCCCTGACCATAAAGGAAGTACAGATGACATTGAGATTCCATCTCACCCCAGACAGAATGGCTGTCATTAAGAACACAAACAGCAACAAATGGTAGTGAAGATATGGGGAGAAAGGAACCCACATACACTGTTGATGGGAATGTAAATAGTGCAACCATTATGGAAAGTAATATGGAAGTTCTCAAAACACTAAATATAGAATGGCTATATGATCTAGTGATACCACTCTTGGGCATGTATTGGAAGGAATATGGGTCAGGATACAACAGAGTCACCTGCATGCCCATGTTTATCACAGCACAATTCAAAATAGCCAAGCTATAGAATTATAACTTGGACAGCTATTTTAAATAGTGTTAAGTAATCTTCTTTCATGGTAATTATATGATAGAAGTTACAAACTCTATCTTTCTATGTGCTAATTAATGCATGAAGAAACCTCAGCTGATGAATGGAAAGGAAAATGTGTTATATACACACAATGGAACATTATTCAGCCATAAAGAAGAATAAAATTATGTCATTTGAAGGAAAATAGATTGAACTGGAGATCATCATATTAAGTGAAATAAGCCAGATTCAGAAGGTCAAAGGTTGCATGTTTTCTCTAGACATAATATACGTGTGTATACACATATATACTACATATATATATATGACATGATAATAATCATGGGATTATTTGGGAGGATAAGAGGTGGGGGAGAGGATCAGAGAATGACGGAGTTCAATAATATTGAAATACATTGTGTCTATGTATAAAAAGGGCATAATGAAACCCACTAAAAACTGTTGAAAATAGGAAGGGGATGGAGACACTGAAAAAAGAGAGCAATTGAAGGGGTTAATCTGAACAAAGGGCAATATATGTGTGTGGGAAATGCCATAGTGAAACCCCTTTGTACAATTAATATACACTAATAATAAAAAGGAATGATGAAGAACTTCTTGCTTAATTTATACTTTTGATATTTTTTAATGCATCTTGTGGTACATAATGGTCTTTCTAAGAAATAAGATCCACTTTCTATAGAAAGCACAGCACTCTTCAAACTAATAAAAAAGTGCCACATTCTGCAAAACACTAGAACGCTGTCATCTTTTTTGATTAATCTAAAAGAGATATTAAACAATGAGTGTTTACAGATTGTTAACAACTCATACTATCAACACTAATTCTTTTTAGAACATAATTATGTTCCTTTTTGTTTAAGGTTCCAAAACAATAAAATAATATCAGAGCACATAAGACCATCCTGGCTGTAGCTACACCAGGAGAAATTACTTGTGAATTTATAGTTAAGTTTGTAATGCATTCTCTCTAAGCTGTATGCTGGATCATTGTTACCATTTCAGTGGCTAATGGCTTGAGGTTTTCTGCATTTACAGTAGGCAAAAAGCTTAATTAGTAAAGTTTATGATTTGCTAAGAGTAAAAGAAGTATAACTGAAGAACACATTTTCAAGGTGTGGAAGAAATTTCTTGTTGAAAATAATATTTCTCACCAAAAATACTTTTTGGTGAAGCATTACAAATGATTTCCTAACATGATTTTTTGGTGGTGCTGAGGTTTGAACTCAGGGCCATGAGTTTGCTAAGCAGGTGTTCTACCACTTCACACTTTTAGACCTTTTCCATGTTAGTTATTTTTCAGACGGTCTTGAATTTTTGCTGGGACTGACCTCAGACCAGCACCTTCCTACTTAACACCTCCCACATATTTGGGATCACAAGTATATCAACACATCTACCTTATTTGTTGTTATGGGGTTTCACTAACTTTTTTTGCCCAGACTTGCCCCAAACTGCTATTCTTCCAATATCTGCCTCCAGATATTGGATTACAACATATGAGATCACAGGCATGTACCACCATGCCTAGAAATCTTTTAGTTGGTCAGTTTTAAGTAGAATTAGAGGTTGCTACACTCTATGTAATGAAATTCCTTCTGTACTGTCAGTACTCCATTAAGATGATTTGGAAAAACTTCAACCAACTATGTTCTGTAATTGCAAATCTTATTTACTTGGGCAGTCTCAAGAAACCAAGAAGACATATGAACTACCTGAACAGGTAGTTCATAAATTGTGTGTAAGTTAGATAATATGCTTTGTCAGTCATTTCTTTGACTCTGTGGTAAATACCTGAGAGAAGCAATTTAAGTGAGGCAGGACTTGTTTGAGTTCACAGTTTCAGAAATTCAGGTCACAGTTGATTGGCTCCATTGCTTCTGGGCCTGTTGTGAGGCAGAGCATCATTGGATAATGATGAGCGGAGCAGAGCTGCTCAGCTTGTGGTAGTAAGGAAGCAGAGAGCAAGCCAGGAAGGGGCTGAAGACAAGGTCCATCTTTCCATACTACACCCCCAATGGCCTATTTTCTCCACCTAAGCTCCACCTCCCAATAATGTCATCATATCATGAATCCATCAAAGGATCAGTCCATTGTTAGGTCAGAACCCTCAGGATCCAATCACTTCCCAAATGCCCTTTAGCTGGGAACCAAGCTTTTAACATATGAGCTTTTGGGGGAAACTTCATTTCTAAACCAGAACTTATGCAATTACATTTCTTAATTTCAAATAATACTTTGGAATTAGAGAAAAAGTTATCTGATTGATTTTTAGAGAAAACTCTTAATTTCTTAATTTTATTAATTAAACTTAAACTGCAGTTCAGCTAGAGCTTAATGGGCTCCATGAAACAAACTCTTGTATTTCATGAAATACTGAAAATACATATAGTTTATTTTCAATACAAAGTACAACATAATTATTTATGCATATATTCAGGAATTTTCTAAAAATGTATCACCAATGTATATATCATGTAATATTGATTGAAATGCAAAGGACCAAATTAGGTAATTCCAGAATGAGCCAGACCGCCTTTTTCCATCTGTAAAATACAGTTATCAATTATAGTTACTTTATAGGGTTGTTATGAGGAATAAAGGCACATAAATTATTTATAGCACTTCCTGGCACCTGATAAAGGATTGAATAAGTGTTAACTGTGTTTAAAATTTTTTTACTATGCACTTCTGTCTTCTTTACAAATATATTTCTCTTATCTAACATAGAGTAGTGGAAGAGAATAAAAATCCGCACAGCTTTAGCCACTGATGTTCAAAAAGGTGCCAAACACATATGTTGGAGAAGAAGCAGCTTCTTCAACAAATTATTCTAGAAAAACTAGACAACCACATGTGCAAGACTGAAAGTAGTTCCCTGTCTCTCATCCTGTACAGAAGCCAATTGAAAATGGATCCAAGATCTTAATTTAAGACCTTAAACTTTGAAATTACTACAGGGAAATCACTTGAAGATACACGCACAGGCAAAGACTTTCTGAATGGGACTCCAAAAGCTCAGGAAATAAAAGTTAGAATTGACAAACGGGGTTTCACCAAATCAAAAGCTTCTGCACAACAAAGGAAACAGAGTGAAGAGAGAACCCAAAGATGGGAAGAAATCTTTGCAAGCTATTTAATGGGTATGGGATTTTTATCCAGAATACATGAAGACCTCAAAAAACTAAACACCAGAAGAAAAAACAATCTAATTAATAAATAGGTAAATGAATTCATCAGTTCTCAAAAGAAGTACAAATGGCCAGTAAATATATGAAGAAATATTCAATATCCTTAGCCACAAAGGAAATGCTTATCAAAATGACACTGAGATTCCATCTCAACCCAGTAAGTATGGCAATCATCAAGAAAACAAAAAACATGCTAGCTAGGATGTGAGGAAAAGGGAACCCTTATACACTGTTGATGGGGATGTAAATTAGTGCAACCACTATGGAAATCAGAATGGAGGTTCATCAAAAATCTGAAAATAAAACTATCACATATGCTTCTATACCACTTTGGGGCATATAACTGAAGGAATGGGCATCAGCTCACAAGAGAGATGCCTACACATCCTTGTTTTTCATAGCACTATTCACGATAACCACTTTATGGAACCATCCTAGATGCCCATCAGCAGATGAAGAATAAAGAAAATGCGGTATATATACACAAAGGAGTATTATTCAGTCATAAAGAAATAGGAAGTTATGTCATTTACAGGAAAATACACGGAATGAGAGATCACTAAATTAAGTGAAATAAACCAGATCCACAGAGACAAAGGCCACATGTTTTCTCTCACATGCAAAAGCGAGATTTTTTTAAAAAGGAAATGAACATAAACTATTGGGATAATCAGCAAAAGATGAGAGGCTCAAGGGGGGAATATGATTGAACCACATCATGGGCATGTATGATAAAATTATAATGAAACTTATCTTAAAAACTGAAAGAGATCAAATACCGCAAGGAAAAAATTAAGTAATACAAGGTATGACTATGATCAATTACGTTATATGCATATATGGAAATTCACAATGCAACTCCCCACATTGTATAGTTAATATGTTAATAAAAATATGAAAGGAAGAAAATTCAATCTATCTCTCCTATTCAGGTGATATTTTTGTCAGTGAAATTAATACTGTTTAGGTATGCATGAAGAAACATTGTAATTCACTTACTGGAAAACAATATAAATAGTTACAGTGGTTACCTTATGTTGCTTAGAATCTAGTGAGTGATATTAGAAAAAAATACATTTTAATATGACTAAATTTGTAAGGATTGTAAGGCAATGATGCATAAATAAACAAAAAATCAGAAGCCTCAAGAAGTGATATGATATGGCAATGAAGAATCAACAGTAAAACCAATTGACTATTGACTAGCCAACAGCACTTAGTGGAAAGAAATGAAGCAGGCCTTGTTTAAAAGTGCTTTCATGAAATAAAACTACTTATTACCAAGAGTTTCAAGGGTAAATGCTCATACACACTAACAAGAATCATATCAATTTTAATGTCTGTCTTAACCATCACACATATGCACAGATTTATAATGCTCATTACACATATAACTTATGTCCCTCTTTTTACTGATTACTTTCCTCAAATATGTATGTTATGTCAAGTTTCTATAAGTCTTCATAATTGCATTTCAAATGTTTTACACTATTACATCAAATGGCATTCTTTTAATGTTGGACATATATGATTTTGATATTTTATAATTAATTATAACTGTGATTCAATAGAATAGTTCTATTGATTTTTTTATATTTTCAATTTCTTTCATAATTATTTTTTTCTTTTTAAAATTATTTGATTTGGATAAAATTTAATAAATGAGATTACTTTGATCCAAATGTTTGATTTACTTTTTTTCAGTCTCAACTACTATTTCAAAATTAAATTGTTACTAATGTATGCTATAGATTCAAAAATGTATGAAGTTAAAAAATTAAAATTCAAGTATTCTATCCCTAGTGTTCACCATAATACTTTGATATGTGTTGTTCCAGACACTGTTTTAATAATTTGGAATTATATTCCATAATGTGCAGTCTGTATACAGAGTTTAGTAACTTGCTTTCCTTTACTTTTCTTATGAATATCTGTCTATTAACCACAGTCATAATTCAGACTTTTTAATGATTGCATAATATTTTCCTACAAGGTGGTATTACACTTCTCTCATGAATAATTCACCACTAGTGATCATTCAGGTTGTTTCCAAACTATTATACGAGCTGAAAAGAAGCAAGCATATGTATTTGTGCATTTGCCAAAGTATTTTCTTCTAAATAAATTCCTAGGCTGGCCAAGTGATGCAAGTTATATGGCACTTGTCTAGCAAGCGTGAGGCTCTGAGTTCAAACCCCAGTATAGAAAAAAAATTTTTAAATCCTAGGAATAAGTTTTCCAAGTACAAATTGCTGTGTACTTAGAATTTCAATCCTTTTTTGCCATATTTCCCTTCAGAAATGTATTAATTAATGTCAAAAGTGTTTACAGTCCTCTTCTCAATAGGTATTTCAATCTCAAATTTATTGGTTGTTTAAAATTGCAACTTTGGATTATTAATCAGGTAAAAAAACTTTTATCAAAAACATTTTCAGAATTTTTATGATGATTTAATGTAAACAAATCAGTCTAGATTTCTTTTTCAAAAATAGACCCTTCCTACACCAAGGTGATAAAAGTAGACTCCTAAATTTTTTGGTTTTTATACTTTGTGTGTGTGTGTGTGTGTGTGTGTGTGTGTGTGTGTGTGTGGTACTTGAGTTTAATTCAGGGCCTACACCTTGAGCCACTCCACTAGCCCTGTTTTATGATGGGTTTTTCTCAGGAGAGTCTCCCGAACTATTTGCCCAGATTGGTTTAGAACCGAAATCCTCCTGATCTCTTCTTCCTGAGTAGCTAGGATTACAGGCATGAGCCATCAGAACCCAGCTATTTTTATACTTTAAATCTAATCAAACTAGTCTTTAGTTGCCCCCTCTTCTTCCTTTCTCTGTATGTGTATGGCTGGGTATGTGTTTAATGCAGGGAGAAAAGATCTGACCTCATTTTTTGAATATTTTTTGCTGGTTTTCAATTAAAATTTTATCATGTTTTAATTTGCTGCTATATTTCTTTTATGTCTCTTCATTTATGTGTTTATTCTTCCTTCCTATTAAAAACTAGGTTTATTTTTTCTGTTTTTACTTCCTGGTTGGCAGAATTGCAATATAACTCTAAATATTACTTTGGGTTCTTTCATTTATTTTTTAAATAAACCATAATATTAATTAGTTTAAGTTCACATCCAGAGTGTGGAATTGTGGTAACATAGACTTGTAATAATCATTCTGAGAGAAAACTTGTGTCTTTACTGACTGGATGTCCCCATCCAGGAACAAACCTAACTGCTCATGTCTTCTTTTACATTTTTTTTGACGGGGATGACTGGAGTTTCTATATTTTGATCCTCCATATATAAGCTTTTGCTGTTTGGTTGAAAGCAATAGAACTTCTCTCAACTTCAAATCATTTGAACTTTTATAGGGTATCTCTGGGAATGAAGGCAAATAATAGGGGTCAGAAAAAGTAGATGGACAGAATCCCTAAGGCTCTAGACAGAAGCATTTCAGGACACTGCTGGCTCCCACCATAAAACCAGGAAGATGCTCAAGAAGCACAGGAAAAGGAAGGTAACCCAAAAGGTGGCTTAATACTATTGCTATTAGCATTATTGTGAATAGAATGACAATTTTAACTCTTGATAATTACTTGAGTATTCCTAGTATTAAATACATTCATTGCTTTAAAATTTTTTACCTTAATAAAATTTTCTGTATTCTTTCAATCGTTTGCTATATTTTTATCTTTTTTCTTGAATTCTCTAGGCATTTGTAAATATTGCATGTAAGCAATTATCATTTGACTCCTCCCTCTAATATTTATATTTTTAGATCTTATATTGTCTCATTCATTAAAGAGGATAACTAATATATGGATAATTATAATAATATTCTTTTCCTAATTGTAATAGGAATGCCTCTATTAGTTCACTACTCCATATGAATTTTGATTTTTCATTCTAAGATGTGTTTTTTTGTCATGTTAAGAAAATGTCTTTCAAGCACTAGGGTATGGTTATTGCCTATAAATAAGAATTTGGGGGATATGTTGAGTGTATATTTCCACTATTTATGAAATTAGATATTATTAGATTTTCTTTTGTTGAATTATCCAGCTACTCTTGAAACAAAGTCTTTGCCATGATATTTTGATAAGAACATTGCACTTATTCATAGTTTATTGAAGTATTTGCATCAGCATTGTAAGCAAGCATGGTTCATAATTTTCTTGTAGATAATTTTTAGTTATAGAATATTATTCACTTTTGAATATAAACTGAGACAACCTCTGTATTTTGTTTTCTTTAGCCAGAGTTTCTTGATATTGGCATTCTTGATATGTTTTATCAATCATTTCAGGCAAAAGTGTTAAGCTACACTGCTACCTATGCGGGGTAGCATAGGTACTAATTGAGACAATCAAAGATGTTTCCAGACACTGATAAATGTCTCATGGCAAACAAAAAAAATAAAATCACCTCTGGTTGAAATACACTGTATGTTTTTAGAAAAGTTTGTCAGAAGTTCCCTATGGAAACAGTTGTACCAGGCTCTATTTTAGAATAGCATGGTGTTATTAGCAAGTTCTGTGGATACTACATTCCTAATCATTCATATATGGACTATTTGTATTTTGCTGATGAAGACATTGTAACTCTGATTACAATTTCTTATTGTAACAAATTATTACAAATTACTTATTGACTATTCTCCACCTATTAAAAAAGATGAATGTTAAAGTAAGAAGGTAAAAGGCCTAGAAACATAGAATTCAAGAAAACTCAAGCCAACGATACAGAAATCAAGAAGAATATTAACCCAGAATATTGTCTATAGTAGGGAGTCACAAGTCTCTGTCCTTGGCCCATTGAAGGTTTGTTTACTTTGTCAATAATAAGGAGATAATCCTCTGTTTTTCCAGTCTAAAATTAGAATACATACATACTATACCGAATGACTAAATCAAGACTGAAAAGTGTTAGCTAGCGGCTGGTGGCTCACACCTTTAATCCTAGCTACTGAGAAGGCAAAAATCAGGAGGATCACAGTTTGAAGCCAACCCCAAAAAACAGTTTGTGAAACCTTATCTTGAAAAATACCCAACCAAAAAAGGGCCAGCAGAGTGGTTCAAGTGGTAGAGTGCTTGCCTAGCAAGCATGAGGCCCAGAGTTCAAATCCCAATACCACAAAAAAAGACTTAAAAGTTGCTTATCAAAATGAAATCAAAGGTTAAATCTATTGTGCAGTAGGGTGAACATAAATATAATCATGTACTGTTTATAATTAAAAAACTAGAAGGATTTTGAATGTCTTCTTTACAAAGTACATGAAATGTCTGAGGAGATCAATATGCTTATCCTCATTTGAACATTATACAATACAAACATTACATAGTAGCTCATAAATATGTACAGTTTTTATGTCAGTTAAAAATTGAACTGTAAACTAGAGCTTGGTACTACACTAAGTTTAGTGGAGGTTGACAGTAACTGAAAGGAAAGAACAATTAGAAAACTTAAACACTAAGGATTTTTGTGACTATTTGGGGAAATGCAACATTATACAAATGTAAAAATAGTTATATACTTACCTTATTATTTATGCTACTAATATACTAAAATATACTAATTAGTAAAGACTAAAACAAATTCAAACTGCAAAAGACAAAGAAATGGCTTAACTATTTACTTGAAGTAAGTGTGATTTACAGAACAGAACCACCACGTGGACCACTAGCAGTACCTGGGCCTTAATCTAGCTCTGCCTGCTAAATGTGGAGTTGACGCTGGGAAGCCTCAGCACTGTGCAGGGCTGGCATATCCAACCTACTAGGAAGAAAAGAAACATAAGCAAAGGCAATGTTGGGGTTCTAGGGAATTCCAGTAGTAAGATTCATTCTGAAATACTGGCAAGCTTGTTGTCTAAAGCCAGTAACAGCATTGCTTTCTCTGCTATGGTTTCGGACCAGGTACATGTTCTCCAATGCAAGTTGTTGAGCAGGGACTCTGCTCAGTGACCCAGTCATTAGAACACAGATTCAAGCGAGAAGACGGTAAATGCTGAGTTATTAGAACATGGCTGTGGGTCACTGCAGGGGTGACTTATGTTTAGTCTCACAGCTAGCTAAGTGCCAAATATCCCACTAGGCTGTGGGGAGATGTTGCATCTGCAGGTGGTTTTTAAAGGAATTCCAGCTGTGTAGAGATCAGGGCTTCAGACTTGAGAATTTCACTTGACTGTGAATTCAATATAAACTTATTTTGGATGCCAAAAAATGTAACACAGTTATCTTTACATGGGACTATAGCACACAAGGTCCAGAGGGTGATCTTTAAAAAGTGTTGTATTGTACTTTAGTTCTGGATGTAAAGTTTTATGAAGTATAGTGACATACAGTGGAGGGTCAGACCTAATCATCTAAGGTGCCTGCATTTGATGTAAAGGAATAAAGCAAACCCCAAATTAGAAAGCAAGGTAATGAGAGTGAGAATGAGCAGACATGAAAGAGAGGGGATGAGAGGAGGGGAAAAAAGAAAGAAAGGAAAAAGGAAAAGGGAAGGACAGCAAGAGAGAAGGAAAGAAACAGAAAGTAAGAAAACCCCCAAAAAATTAAAGAAACGCCAAGATGGTAAATGGCAATGGTCACTTGGTCCGTGTCTGAGCTGGGAAGGCAATAGGAACTGGCAAAGGTATGGTGAAATGGATGGTGCCATAGTTAAGGAGTGGCTACTTCAATACACATGAAGCATTTGTTTTTATGACCTTTAAATAATAATCAAAATGCAGAATATATGTAGTAAGGTTTTGGTAATGGATATCCCTTACAAGACTTGTGTTGAAGGCTTGGTTCTCAGCTGTTGGATTCAATCATTGAGACATGATTGGATCAAGAGAATTAGGATTAAAGAGGATAGTTTTTAAGACAATACAGAGATAAAATATTTAAACCTTTAGGTATTTTAAAATGATAAGAATAATTACAAGATACACAAACGCAGAGGATACAAAAATACTGGAGTCTTGCTGTACAAGGCGTTGCTATATCCACTGGGTAAAAATGTATGGAAAGAACAAACAAAGGCATTCCTCTCTAGGACATTGAAGGGTTTCAGTTTTCCAACCTTTGATATTTTATACCTGCAAGCTTTGTATCACAGTATTACCTTAGAATATAAAGAATTGGTCATTTGGGGGTAGGTGTTCGCCATCACTCCCCACCACTTCATGTTGACGAGCTAAATACATTTGCTATTTCCAAGCATATTACTTATATTGATACTGTTTTTAAGAAAAATGTTTATTATCTCTTTTTGCTTTGCATTTCTTTGATCATTTAATTTTGATTTTTCTTTTAAAGATCACTCATAAATAGTAAGTATCATGAACTTGTGTGTGGAAGCTAATGGAGAAGGGTTACAATTATGACTCTTCTACATAGAAGGTATGTGAATTAACTAATTTCTATATGCTTTGGTTTTGTCATCTAGAAAAAATTTCATTTGTCTTTCTAAACTATTCAGAGTTTCACATCTATAATAAAACAGAAATAACTACTACAAGTATTGAAATAATTATGTGAGGGAAACCATGTAAAACAACTGAACTATATGTGCCCAATAGTTTGAAATATACATTGAAATCAGTAAAAATTACTTTCAAATAATACTATATTGTTTCATGGGTAATGCAAATACCTTTTTATAGAATATTTCTAATTCTTCTTTCCCATCCCTTGTATTATACTGTTATGCACTTCTCTTATCCATAAACTATAATCACAAAATAAACTATTGCTACTTTTTAATAAATGATTAAAAATGAAAAATCAGAAAAAAACAAAAGATTTCATTTTATTTTCACTTATTCCCTTTCTAAGACTCTTCCTTTGTTTTATAACACATTGAGTTTTTCACCTATATTATATTCTTGTCCCTGAAGAACTTCTTTAACATTTTGCATGGTAGAAGCTACCAGTGCCAAATTCCATATATTTGAGAAACTCTATTTCTCCTTTGCTTTTGAAGTGCAATTTGGTAGAATACAGCCTTTCAAATTGATGGGGCTTTCTTTTTTTGATATTTTAAATATTTCTCTCCATTCTCTTTTTGCTCGGATAATATGTTAGTCAGTTTTCTGTTACTATAACAAATACTTGAGATAAACCTACTTATAAAGGGAAAAGCTGATTTTGGCTGAACGCGTTGAGATTTTAGTCTGTCATGATTGGTCTTTCTGCTTTTTCAGCCAGTGGCAAAGCAGCACACCATGGTGAAGAGTGTGTGGCAGAGCAGAACTGCTTACCTCATAGCTGAGAAATGAAAGGGAGAGAGAAGCAGCAACTGGGGGTCCCACAATCCCCTTCAAGAATATGTCCCCAGTAATCTAAAATCTCCCATGAGGCCCCACCCCTTAAAGTTTCTACACCTCCCAATAACAATATATTGGGGACCAGGCTTTTAAAGATAAGTCTTTTGGGGACATTTTAGATCCAAGCTCTAGTATATGGGTGCGATAGTTTCTAAATGTAATTATAATTATAATTCAAATCTTTATTCCTCAAAGCTAAAATAGCTTTTTTCAAGAGTTTCTTTCAAAATTTTATTTTGTTTTTGATTTTCTACATTTGGAACATTACATATCTAGGTATAGGATTTTAGTGTTTTCTTAGCTTTGGTATCTATTATCAGTTTTGGAAAGATCTCAGTCATTATGACTGCAAAACATTCTTCTGCTTCTTTCCTTTCCTCTGCAATGTCCATTTTGTTTATAGATAGATAGATATTATACCTAATATATATGTATATGGTTTTCTCTTCAAATTATAATATATGCCTTTATATTTGCACATATTCATGCTTTAGTGATTCAACAAATATGTCCAGTCTACTGATAAACCCAGCTAATCATGCTTCATTTTGTTACATGGTTTTGGTTTGTAGCATTTTCTTTTGATTCTTTTTTGGAACTTCCATTATTCTGCTTACAGTATCAGTCTATTTTTGCATACTGTCCTCTTGCTCCATTAAAGCTTTTAGCATATTAATCTTATTTATTTTAAATTCCAAGTGTGAAAATTTGAAAATATTTGCTTGTTTGGTTCTCATGCTTGCCTGCCTCACCAGACTGTGATTCTTGCCATTTAGTATGGCTTGTAACTTTTAGTTGAAAGTCAGACAGGACTATCAGGAAAGAGGAACTTGTACAGGCTGGCCTTTAGTGTGAAGTTTCATGTACTGTTTAGGGGTTAGGCTATGTTTATGTTTGCTGTAGCTATGGTGTCAGGGGCTAAAATTGTCAGTGTCCATATTTTTGCCCACGACATGATTTTAGATTTTCTTAAAAACTTCTTAAGTAGGGTGTGGGTTTCCTAGTCATTTTAGCTGTATTTCTGAAACTACATAGGAATCCCATGGAAATAGTGGGGAGGGAAGGTTGTTCTACAGTCCTCTGACTATAGTCCTATGATTAGGTTTCAGACCTGTAATGAGCCTGTATTGGGTATTTCCAGTCTTCCAGGTTGGTTAGGGTCTAATAAAGGACCAATCACTTAGCCTCTGTTGAAATAGCTTCCTTGGAGTTAAGTATTTTTAATGAGTACAGAGAGCTCTGGGCATATTTCAGAGTGGTTTCTTCCTCCCTGCCCCTTGCCCCCACTTCGATTAAAGGGTCATTTTTCTGAAATCTTTGTAAAGAAACCTTATTGGACACCTGGAAGTAAAACTCACAGAAAGGTGTGAGTTTTCCTTAAGATTGACACACCAGAAATTCTTAACTCTCAAGCTTATTTAGATTTATCAATTATAATCTATTATGTTCCTGTTGACAGAGGCTCCAATTGAAGGATTCTGCTTCAGGTAAGCTGTAATGCTCTGAATCTATCCAGCTTTCTGTTTTTCATGACAGTCATTTATCTGTTTGATCTAAGGAGAACTATTACCTTTCGGTTTGTTCAGCTTTTTTTCATATTTGCATGGAAATAATTACTTCCAAGCTTTTTACATGTTAGGCTACAAACCAGAAATCTAAGGTCCTATATTAAATTAAAAATGTGATATCTCTTTATACACATATAATATACACACAGTCACTTTAGCCTTTTATTATTTTTTTTTTGAAACAGGGTCTTGGCATGTGGCTCTGGCTTTCATGAAACTCACCATTCTCCTGCCTCAGTTTCCCAAGTATTGGAGTTTACTGGTATGTGCCACTGCACCTAACTTAATTTGGGTATAGCTTTTTAAAAAGAAAACAATTTTTCTTATATGATCTAATAAAGTTAAGTCATAATTAGATATAGTTTTTCCTCCCAGGTATTACAATGTATATTTTATTATTAAGATAATGAAATGAAAACGCTCACACAGTTCATTTGTATGAAATTTTTTGATTTTCACCATACAGAACATACCTCATTATTTTAATGACATCATTAGCGCAACTTGGACCCATATAAACCTAAGTCAGAACTACAGTCCAAACTGCAGAAGCTATTCCTTCATGGTAGAAAATTATTTTGGCATATAGGGTGATCTTTGTTGTTTAAAACTCAAGTTTATATTTAGACACATTTTCCCCTTCCCACATCCCCACAATCAGGAAAATGGAACAAAATTATTTGTGTTTCACTTGTATTTCCTTATTTTTCATGAGTTAATCTTAGCTCTCTGCAACTTGTGGCATACTTTCACCTTTCATCTTAGTTGTGTTTTCCAATTCTGAGTTACTATCCAGTCTACATACTCAGCGTAGATCTAAAAGAAAAAAGAAATCCCTGAATCTCACTTGTGAAAAGCAGCAAGTGTTGCAATCTTCATTAAACCCATTCTTCTCTTGAAGGATTGAAGAACTTGTCTCAGATTTCTCTATGCCTTACTGCTCAATAGACATGGCATCCACTGATATATATGTTGTGATAAAACTTGATTATAGTGTGTGCTTTCAAGATTGCTGTCATATGTTAAACATCCTTAGCATACAATTATCCCTGGATTGTTAGCTGTACTATACAGGCTAATATATTAATTCCCTTTACCCTTAAACCTTTCCTTTCATTTTTTGAGAATTCATTTCATTTGTTAGAAACACATCTAAGTATTTCTTTTGACCTCCTTTTGTTCATTGGAATGATCTGAAATTGTTTCTTAGATAACCTATTTTGGTCTTCTTCATATGGTAAGGTAAGAAAATACCCTTTCTTTAAACTTCATGCACATCCTAATGAATAAATTTTTTCATCTTATTTTGGGGCATTCAGTTCTGTTTAAAAAATATAGTGGGAAAACTGGTTGTATTATCCAATGTACTTAGCTGGTGGAAAGTCTCCAGAGGCTTCCCATCCTAGGCCAAGGAAATACTTGAAGGTTTTAAATCTGATCTTTCAGACAGCTATACTAATACTTTAACTAAAAAGGTTATAGGAGAAGGTCAAATAAATAAAAATCCATAAAGTATTTGATTGATATTTGAAAAATAAATTGGATATATTCCCTTAGCTTCATAGAAGTGCATTACTTAAATTGTGACAGTGCTCCTAGCCTCAACAAAGACAGATGGAGGCCTTGGGAAACCTCTAAATTTATAAGAACAAATGGATATGAATAGAAATTAATTTGCATACTGATGTGCATATACACATGTATACTGGTACAAACAATAGACACATACCTGTGAGTATGTTACACTTAAACTAAACACAACCATTTATACATCTTGATTGAGAAATGACTTTAAAAATAAAGGTTATAGGTCAGTAAGCAAATGATAAATAATTTAGTTCAGTGCTTAAATAAGAATGAAAGCTGATTGAGTTTCTAAAATACAAAAACATCTCAGCAGAAAATGAACAGTGCAGCCATCATTACATAGACATGCTTCCCTTTTTCTTCTAAGAAGCAGGAGGAAGCCTCCAGATGGGAGCAGCAATTTCTACACTGGGAGAAAGGTAACATTCTTATCCAGGGCAAGAAGCCAAAGGTTGAGACAAACCAACCTCACTAAGCTAATCCTGTTCCCCCAAGTCACTTCTCAAACAGCTGACTACTTTAGCCCAATGGAACTCTTTTGCTTTGTTGCATTTTCGCAACTTCCTACTGTGTCAAATTCAATTTATAAGTATTTAACTCTGCTTCTTAGGGTCTTTATTCCCTATGAGGACACTTGTTGCGTAAATTTGTATTAAATGTGTATGAATTTTTCCTGTTAAAAAGAGACAAATGTGCAGTAAGAAGATGAATAAGTTTTGAAGAGCTCAAGTACAGCATAGTGATTACAATCAACTACAAGTAATAAAAATTACTTTATTATTTACTTGAAATTTGTTTGGAACAATCTTAAATGTCCTCACTCCAAAACACACACACACACACACCTCAAGGGTAACTATGTGCGGTGATTTGTTTGATTTTGGTAGTCATTACATATGCATCTATCTTCATGTTGTAGTCCTTGAGCATACACATTTTCACTTGTCAATTTTATCTCAATAAATCTTAAAGTATTTCTGAGGATGCTAATTGTGTAATATATACACACCATATATGTAGGAATATATATGTATTTCTAATAAACTAAATCAACTACTAAAAGATATCTATTTATATATAATGTAGATTACATATATAAATATACATATATAACTTTGAATGTTCATTTTGAAGAGAAAGCTAGAATTCAGTGAATTGTCTAAAAGTACAAAATGAATACTATTTTGACAGAAAAAAATTGTTCCCCAACAGGTACCAAGGTGACACTAATTTAATAAAAAAGAATAAAAATTTCTATTAAAGAATAAGACTAAAATAATTGACATAGTGCCAAATATCAGCAAAAGGATCCAAACTGGTTACTTTGCACTTTCTAACCAACAGTCTCATTCACTTTTTCAAGTAGACACTTAATTTTCAAAAAAGTGTGTCAAATATTGTTTGCCATCTTTGCAAATAAGAAAAAGAAAATGTAATTAAATGCCTACATAATCTTATTAAATCCAAACAATTCTATGTAGTTAGTATCATGATTAGCTCCATTTACTACAAAGGAATATACAATCACAGAAATGGTTTCTACATGAAGCTAGGCTTGCAACACATATTTGCAAATTTTTATTTCTGTTGCACCAGGTGAGAAATACTACATAAGAGATAAATGATTTTAGTGTACTTGCTTTTCATTTATATAAATACCAAAAAAAAAGAGGAAAAGTAAACATACAAAAAAGTTTTGAAATAATCTTTTTAATGGTTGGGGAGTACAGATCAGCTGAATATGTCCAATAAATTCTTTTAAATAGGCTGTTCCAGAGCCACAGACATTGGCCACTTTATCAGACAATTACCTGACTGTCCAACAAAAACACCTTCTTAAACATTCCAATATGTTGTTAAGAAAAAGATATGAAGTGTGATGTAAAGTATTAAAATACTTAAAAGCATGCCTGCACTTCTTTGGTGAATGGACATGCCATTAATGAAGTATATAAACTTCAGAAAATAAAAGCAGAGTGTGTGAGGAGAGATTTACTTCAAGTGAAATCCTCTGCCCTCAAAGGGTTAAATGTTAACAAAGTTGAAAAGCAGAAATCAGGCTCCTATTAGTCTTGAACACTAATCTTGTTGACGGCTCAAGTGTTTCCTTATTTTATCCATATTTATTATATTGAAGGAGGGTTATATGGTGGTGACTAATGACCAAACATCTGGACCTGGTGACCCTTAAAATCCTCCAGCCATTGCTGTTCACAATTAAATACCACATGAACTGAAATGATATTTTGGCTTGACCAGGACAAATTAGTGTGGAAAATGCTAAAGAAGTTGCCTTGTGTTTAGCTTTGCAGAAATCATAGCCTTTCAGAGATTTTAAACTAAAAAGCTGAAAATTTTTATGACCCGAGTGTCTCATTATCATCTAGAACAGAAAAAAGTAAAATAGATATTTTCAGAAGAAAATGAGTATTTTGGTGACTTGATCATTGTAGATACTGAGAAAATTTATTTCAAAGTTTTACCTCCCAGGATTTTGATTGAGCTGTGGAAAAATGAGATTATTTCAGTTAAACAATTGGCATATCTCATTTCCCAGGTGATTAATTCAATGTGCAAACAAATAGCCAAAGGAAAGTGAAGGAAAATGTCATCATCACCTTTGTCTTCTTGTGGATAGAAAAACAACAGAGGCAACAAAGAATAATAGTGGTTAACAACAACAAAGATGGAATTGCTGGATAGACACAGAAATGAAAAAGTGAGTTACACAAGAAATTCTGTGGTTGTGCAAGTATCCAAGGGAAGGTCCTCAAGGAAAACTATGCATGAATTCTACAGTTTATCCATTTTTCTTTCTGGCTGTGAGAGAAGATGGAGTTTTGCTGAGGAAAGATTGGAAAAGATTTGGAACTCAACCCCTCTGTAACCATTGGGGATGAAGGCTTCATGATTTAATTCTGATTATTAAATTCAAATGTGTCCCCTATCAGATTAGGAGAAACCTTTAATTTGGTATAAAGCTCTACTTTATAAAAATCATAGATTTGATCTATCAGTTATGTCAACATATAACTGGTACTGAAGAGCTCAATGGTATCACAAAAATACACACAAAATGTAAACCAGCAATAGTCAGCCCTCAAAGGACAGGTGGACTCCAACAGTCTCCAATAAAGAAGTAAAAGAATGATAAGAAATTCATATAAACTTTATCTAGATTAAAATATACAGATTTAACTGCCCACATTATGTATAAGAAAGATGAAAATAAAACTCTTGACCACTGTGAAAAAGAATGACCATACAATTTAAAGATCATAAAATATGATAGAGGTTCAAAAACAACTTCTTGCAAAATTTACACAAGCTACTAAAAAAGATTCCCTTCAACAATATCATCACATCTGAGAAATGTAAAGGAACATGAAATCAATGAAACAAACTAGAAAATTAGACAAGTATGACATAATGAAACAAAGGTGATATGAAATAATGTAAAGTGAGAAAATTTTTCACGCAATTACAAAATACAAAAATAAATTTCATGTAATTTAATTTTAGCGTGTAATTTAAGTAATTTTAGTGTTTTTTAGCAAAACACACAAACTTACATGCACACATATACCTGTTACTACACAAATATGTTATGCTATGTGAAACTGATGATTATTGTGTCAAATTATTGATTTGATGATTAAGTCAAATCAATAAACATTCAATATTCATCTCTCCCTGTCTGACGAGTATACAATCCATAAAGAAAAGAGAATATTTTAAAACAAACAAAATACCAAAAAGGTTAGTTTATGGTAGAGATTTCAAGTAATAAAAATTGAGGTAAGAGAAATATCAAATTATCAAAAGAAGTCAGTGTCTTTATGAAGAGTGAATTTTGAATTTTTAAGATGTTAAATAACATCTTAAAAATATAGCTATTTTGATCAGGTTGTATATCACACAAGTAGAATTGCATTGGGTAAAAATAAGCAAAATTTGTTCATGGGAAATGATTTTAAATTTCTGCAGTGTGGTTACCTTTTCTCAATAAATGAGTTAAGCAGATACCATTTGTTGATAAGCCTCATATGGGAGAATGGAGGGTTTGCCATAGTCAGAAAGTAAATCAGTCATAGGATTGAAAATAGAATCCACATGTGCAGACTTGCAGAGTTGCTTGAGCCACTGGCCAACACTCTCTCATCACACTATATTAGCTCTGTTCTGACCAAGGGAAGATTGTTAATGGTGAGTCTGATTAGACCATGAAACTCAATCTCGAGGGAACAGACAGAGCCTCCATCTCATATGTCATTTAAAATAACTCTAGGACCTGAAGGATATCATTTTGTGTGAAGAAGTAAAGGAAGGAAAATTATACTGAGATACTTGCTAAATCCATTCAAAGAAAGTAAGCTATCTTAAGGGTTTTTTTGAGAAAGCATAACTCACTCTGAGAAACACTGATTAACATAATAATCTGAAAACAATTAGGTAATTTTTTTATGAGGGATTATTCTTATTTTGTTTTGGAACAAAACAAACAATTTGCATCAAATTGTTGGTACACTGGGTCAAGAGATATACTTTTTGTCCAAGTATTGTTTCCTTTATTTTTCATTTCTTTATTTAATCATTCATTTATTCCTCCTTCGATCATAAAACAATCTGAGTGACTATTTTATTCCATCCAAGTCCTGTCATAGAATAGAAGAGGCCATTTGTACATCACAGTGTAATAATAGAGACAGACATGATATGTGAACTGAGACTCTTCTGGTTGCAAGTGATGAAAATTCAACCTAAATTAGTTTAATTAGAATAATGTTCATTAGCAAGAATATCTAAAATAGCTAAGGATACAAACAGCTTCAACCATAGCTAGAACCCAGAACTCAAGTAATATTCTCTTCCTCTCAACTGCTTGGCTGTTCTTTACTCTTGAATGACTTCATTCTGGGGCATGCATTCCATAAACAATGACAAATATGGCCACAAATTTACATGATGTTTATTACTTGAAATCTCAGAAAAGAGACCTTTATTTTCAAGCACTCATATCAAGTTCAAAACAAAATATTATTTTTTGCACTTGTATCATTTGCCCCTTCTGTTATTCATTGTGACCAGAAAAATTTAGTATTACGATTGTCTTTGATTATGTGTCTATCTCGAAGGTAGGGAGGTGAAGTGAGTTGCACCTAAACCATAGGGACAAAAATGAGAAAAAGTAATGTTCCAAAAATTAGTTAGGAAGGAAAAAGTAGAAAATCCATTGTGGACATTTTAAAAGACCTACTTATGTAACTTTGGTGTAGAAACATAGACAAGCTTAATCAGAGGACAAAAGAAGGGAGGTCAATATTCTACAGAAGTAGGAAGAGTTAAGGAAGGATTAATAAATAATTAACATTGTTCTCAATTTTAAAATACAAAGTAGATGTTTAATTTTTGGACCAAAGAGGCAAAACATGAATGCAAGAAGAGAGACCTTGAGTAAAAGTATAGAGACATCAGTCTGGGAAGAAAAATGTTTTTACAAACTCATCAAGTGCTAAAAATTGTAATTACAATGCAGTTGGATCTCTTATGTAACTGTGAGTAATAGAAGCTATTCAATACACTTTGTTGAGTCAATAAAAATTGAGCAATTTTCAAATCCAATTGGGAATAAAAATCAAGAGTGTAAGTAGGGAGGGAGGCAGAATGAACAATTGAGGCATTTGCTAAGTATGATTGTTGCTTTTTATGAAACTAAGAGGTGAGAATTTGACAGATTTGAGTGATATTACTTTCATTGTTGAACTTGTTGCTAAAAGAAAATGTGGATAATGTACACTAACCTCTTAGGTATATCTTCAACATTTGGCAGGACATTTAAGTATAGTCTTCTATTTGAAAGAAAACAGTTAATTTTAGATGACAAAGAATGCTAATGTTGTCTAAAGATTGTTGAATAATACCAAACATTTATTTACTTTTCCTACACAGTCAATGCAATCAGAATCCTTTTCCAATGTTCTGAAGCCTTTTGACCCTAGTCTTCTACTGTCTTCTTTCTTTTTCCTATGACTTCCTTTACTTTTTCCAATTCTCTGCCTACTCTTAGTTTGTGACTTGGTCCTAAAGGGAAATGTCCTTGCAATAATGGAGACTCTAGACAATGTTCTCTAGAGACATGGCTATGCCTTATTTTTTATTGCTGGAAGAGAGTTAAAATATTTTACATATTTCCTGTTGTAGCAACACAAAGCTAAATAAACTTTGCCTTTGTAAATATTATCCTCCTCTTACCAAAGATAACTTCTCTAATTCCACTTTTCCACTATGGATAAGGATAGAGGGAACAAAAATGATGAAAAGAGAAACTGACCTCTTAGATTTCAACATTAAGAGATTTCCATGTTTCCTATGAGTGCTGTGGAGAAATAAGAGCGTATTTCCTTCAATATGTGTAAGTCACTTTCTACCCCATCATATGTGTATGTGTATTCTACTAATAAAAATTAATTGACTAATTAATTTAAAAAATAACCCTTTGTTTGGACCCAGGAAATCCACTGTTAGGTAATCAATTATTTCAGTCTGTAGGCAGCTAGTACTTGAAGATAAAGAGAAACTAAGAAGCTGTACAAGTGCTTAGAATTAATGGTGTCCTTTGTGAGTGTAAGTAGAAAATCATTATACAAGGCAATATGCTATACAGGCTACAACACTGAGATTTAAATTAACCTAAAACATGTTTTATTTCCAGTTTCACCAGTTTTTATCAGTTTGACTTTGGGCACATCAGTTGTCTTCACTAAAGTTCAGTTTCTTTATCTGTAAAATAAAGATAATTTTTCTGGGTGATTGTGATGGTTAGATGAGAAAAATACATGTAAAGTTCATTGCATTGCACCTTATACATAATAGTGCTCTGTAAGTTATATTATCAGAGAAATCCTCCTTTGAGGAAGAAGAATTAGATCCCATAATACAGCAAAAACAAATGAAAATAGTAATGTACACATAAATGAAGAAGGTGTTAGTTAGGGGGGGATAAAAGCAAGTTAGTCAGGCTTTCTAGCACGGTAACAAAATACCTCAAACTATCAATTTATAAGGAATTAAGATTTATTTGACTCACTGTTTCACTGGGTTCAGTCCATGATCGATTGGCTCCTTTGCTTTGGACCTAAGACAAGTCAGAACATCATGGCAGGAGCATGTGGTAGAATATCTGCTCACCTAGTGGTGACCAAGATGCAAAGAGAGAACAGGAAGGGCCAGCGTTTCAATATTTCCTTCAAGGGTCTACTCCCATTGACTGAACTTCCTCCTACTAGGCCTACTTCCTAAAAGTGCTCCCAGTCCCAATAATCCAATAGGTTGGTGACTAAGCCTTAAACACATGGGGAGCACTATGACAAAATGTTTCCTAGCTGTAGATATTTTAAAAACAGTTCCACTGGTAGTGCTCACTCACCTAGGCCCAGGGAACAAGAAATAAGAATATGAATTGTTTAGTCAGGAGGTTAATATATCCTCAATGTTCAAGTGAACACATTTCTTTGTTCTTAAGTGATGCCAGTACACACTGGATGATTTTTCAGTCATTCCCAAATGTAAGCCAGTGCTGATAATGTGTCTGGAGTGCATTTAAAATGCAATTTCCATGTCCCACTGAGAGTTTACAGGTACAGCTAGATCATCCACACTGTTATTGAACTCCCTGGTGATCCAGATGTGCATCCTGTTGAGATAATATGGATAGTTCCCTCCATTCTAACTTTGTGTTTATGACTGAAAGTTATGGTTTGGGTCTCCACAGCAACCCCAACAGAAAGAAAATGAGTTGATCACATTGACAATGTTTTCAATCTCCAGTGTCACTGCATTTTTAGTTGTAAATTGATAATTGTCATTTTGGCTTATCCAGTGTTTACTTTCAGCTACACTAATAAATTTGTTATACACCACTTCTCTCCAGTATGTTGATCAAATAGTCTCTGCACTTCTCCATTATGAAAATCAAAAAACTCTCTAATGTACCTGTCAAATTTTGAAGACACGTCTGTTACAGTGGCTCACACCTGTAATCTTAGTTACTTGGGAGGCTGAGATGGCAAGGATGGTGGTTCCAGGCCAGCCTGGGCAAATAGTTAGTGAGACTCCATCTCAATGGATAGCTGGGCATGGTGGTGTGCTTCTGTTATCCCAGCAACAGTAAAGGGCATGAAATAGGAGGATCAGAGTCTAGGCTAGCCTGGTTAAAAAACAGGACCTATCTCCAAAACAACCAGAGCAAAAAGGGCTGGAAGTATGACTGAAGTGTTAGAATATCTGTCTAGCAAGTGCAAAGCCCTGATTTCAAACCCTAGTCCCACCAAAAAAAAAAAAAAAAAAAAATGGAGACTCAGAAGTAACATAATTGGCAGAACCTAGTCTCACTGTAGTCATTTACTTTTCAAAGACCAACAGTGCTCCCACAATGACTCTATATCCTTAGCTTATATTTGTGTATTCTATTTTTAGTATTTAGCATTTTAGTTAGTATAGTAATCATTGAATGTTCAAGTGAACAGGGTTGACTCATCATTCAGTGACTGATTTCCTTCACAAAATTTCAGAAGGGCAGGCTCTTGGATAGGTATTGTGGGATTTGCATTGACATTGTACCTAAAGTTGTTGTTGTATAACCCAGAGCAGTCGGCTACGTGGACCTTCATTCCATAGGCTTAGCTTCATTTCATCAGGTCTTGGTGATCTGCTCAGAACCTCCAGATATGTATTGCCTTACTTATGACCAAAAGAGGAATTCTTCATCTCACTTACTCTTTTTGAGCCCAACAAGGGACTTAAGACTATTAAAAAATACTTAAAAATAATCCTGCTGCATCAGCATGCCATCCCTGTGGCTTTGGGTAGACCACATGATCTGAAGAGACTGGTGGTGTAAGTTCAGCCTTGACCCTTGCAAACATGTATTCACAGTGTCTTCACCCCCAATCCCTGGGAGACCCCGAGTGCTCTGTTACAATATCACTTGCTTCTCTTTTCATCCGGAACAAAACAAAACAAAACAAAAACCCATTACACATTTTTGCATGGCAAAATCAATTTCAGAAAATGCCAAGATGTAAAGATTATGCCATCATAAATATATTTTTGTCATAAACTCATGCTAAGTTCCCTAAACTAACTTCAGTATTTCTGAAGTAACAACATACGAAGTTAAACTTCCCCTCACACAGTGCTGATTTCTGAGGGAATCAAGTCTCAGTCCTGTCTTGTCGCATTCCAGTTCTAGATTTTTTTTTTTAAAGTCTAAGAAGGCCTCTCCTGTGAGCATGAGGCTTCCTACCAGTAGGCTGCTGATAATCCCAGTGCCACATAGTAAAGAGACATTTAGCTGGATTTCTATAATTTCTTTTCTCTTTAAAACTTTCTCTCATGTTCAGTTTATATGTTTTGGGAAGTATCCCAAATAGGATGACTTTCTCTTGGATCTGCGCTCTCTTCTAAATGAGACCTGAGTGGAGGTTGTTATAAACCAGCTGATAGGAATCTGAGATAATCCCTCTTCCCTACTCTGCAGCCAAATGTAGAGAGTAAACCTGTCCCTGCCTTGCAGATTGAGTTGGAAGTGGTAGAGTAAGGCGTGGGAGGTCCAAAGAGAAATTTAATTTAGCTCTATTGATTTTTCATGTTAGTGTGCACCTTGTTTGTATTTGTAAACTGTGGTTTCATTACAGCAAGATACAGAGAGGCTTTTAGAGCAGTGCTATTATGTGTTTCAACACCAAGAAGGAAAAATAGTTACAGTGGTGATGGTGGTAGTGGTGGTGGTGGTGGTGTCTACGTGAATTTATGTGTTTTTGTGCACATGTGCACCTGTCCTCAGTCATCAGTTTCCATGGCAATCCTGTGCATCATAGGGGTGCTTAACACTGTTTCACTAGATCATATGCCACCTCTTCAGGTGAACTGCCTTTTGGATTGCTCCTAACAACTCAAGACTGTTAGGAAGGCGTAATCAGTCTTATTTCATACATCAGACAATGGGAAACTCAATGACTTACCTGAAAGGTAAACTGATATTTGACTAACTCTGCCTTATTCCAATGTTTATGTACTTTAGGCATTACATCTGAACAAAATAAAAGACTAAGCCTTTGCAATTAATATTATGTAAAGAGAATTCTGCAAAAAAACCTCTAGAATGCAGGAAATCTGATCTTTGTATCTTCAGGTTGTTGATAGCTAGCACATCATGTAGTAGAATGTTTTTGAACAATTTGTACAAAATATTTCATGATAGAAATCATAACACAAAACCAGATTTTGGTTTCCTTCAGAATGGAAATGAATAGAGGACAATAAAATTACTAACATTCAGATGAATAAACATCTTGTTCATTAACTATGGAAATTCCTGCAGGAAGGTCATAAGTTTAATGAAATTTCTTAAAATGGAAAAGCATACACATCTGTATTACTCCATTCTTTTCCCTTTTTTATTTATTTATTTATTTTACAATACCTAGGATTGAACTCAAGGCCTGAAGCCTGCTGGGCAGAAGCTTTACCACTTGGATTATTCCTCCAGCCTTTTTTTCTCTACTTATTTTTGAGATAAAGTCACCTTTTTGCCCATACTGGCCTGGACTGCCATCTTCTTATTTTACACTTCCCATTTTAGTTGGGATTACAGGAATGCACAACCATACCCACCTAGTTGATTGAGGTGTGGTCTAACAGACTTTGTCCTGGCTGAAACCATAATCCTTCTGATTTCAGTCTCCCAAGTAGCTAGGGATATATATTGCTAATTTACTAAAATATTTATTTAAACTTTAATTGAATATAAATGCAATTTATAATTCCTCTATGCATAATAAGCTCAGGATTCAAATACATTATCTATATAGACAGGACAGAGAAATGTATATAACATGTAAGATATAAATCCTTAAAATCATTTCTGAGATTGAAGTCTTTTAAATTATAACACAAAGTTTTAAAATTTCTATTCTTTCTTTCTTTTTTGAAGGAAGGACTGAATCTCCCTATGTAACCCAAGCTGGCCTTGAACTAGTGATTTTTCTGCCTCAGCTCCTTGAATGCTGGAATTGCAGTGGTGCTCTACCATGCCTTGTCCTCCTTTAATCTTTATGATTTTATTAATGAAAAGAACTAAATCTAAATTTGCTTAAAATATCTCTAAGTTTATTTGCAGCTGTTTTTGGTTACACTCACAAAGGCTGGCACTTGGGTTCTTCCCCATGTGACTGTTCCCTGATGCTGCCTTAATGATGAGACTAACCTGCTACCTAAACGCACAGCAGGTGGCAAGTGGGAAGGCACAGTTCTGCCTTTGACAGTGGACAGTGGATTGGGATAATGGTGGTCTTACCACCTCAGTTTTAGGGTCACGGAGGTGTCTATCTACTCTTATGGGAGTCTAGGAACTTACTTTTATCCACCTATAGTTTATCTTAAAAATACTTTTTTCTATTCAAAAAATGTTGCATCTTTATAAAATCAAGGGTTTCTGAATTTAAAAGTAACATTCAATTTATAATGTGACTTTATTTTTTAATTTAATTATTCCATCTACAATCAAAGACTTCCCATATCCAGAAACATTTATGATTCTCTCACTGAAATGTCATGGCAGATTCAGTTTTAAAGCTGTCATCTAATGATAATAGTTACCATGTGCTCTACATACACTGCCCAATTTAATGGTCACAAGAAGTCAGTAAGATAAATATTTTCCCCAGTTTATATGAAGACAATTGGATTTCAGAGATGGCATACACCTAAGAAGATCAAAATAAATGTCACTTTACTGAGGCCACTATGGCAGAGGTGGAGCATGAATACATTTTTATTTTTTTGTTCCACACAGAATTTCAAAGATTTTAAGTATTGAATTGAAAAAAATCAAGACAACAGAAAATGTGAATAACCAGATCTTGCCTGGAGATTAAAATGTATAATAAGCACGTAATGAACAGAACAATTTAAAAAAGTCCTGAATTTTTTATTATATATTGTCTGTAGTGAAGGACAGGAAATGGGTAATAAAATCTTCACATTTTCAGTGACATCAATTTCTTTTATAGTATTGACCTTCAAAGTCCAAGAAGATCGTACAATAGTGTAAGGGGCAGAAAACACCTCTCACTCCTTTCTTACTGTGCCATCTATCTCTTTGTGTCCTTCTAGATAGTGATAAATTATGATTAAAAAAAGAAAGACTGTTTTCTTCTTTAGACCAGTAGCACTGCCTTCAGTTCCCTACCTAATATAAGATCTCCACACAGAGGATAGAGGAGAGGCAACAGAACTCATGTATCAGAGATTGGGGCTGAAACATGGAGTGACATGATAAAGTGATAAGGAGGGACTTTAGAAAGCTCCCTGAAGATGGAGGAGGACCTGTCCTCAATCTCTCCTTTCCTTGTGATTTATTTTCCCTAACTTTCCTCTTTGCCTCTTTTCATTCCACTTCTTTTGTACTACGGTTGGAGAATTGAGGGACATGATGATTACTAATGACTAAATGGTATGGGGGACCATGCACATTCTTCTCGGATGTCGTTGTTACTACGTCACCGCTCCTCCTCCCCAAACAGGAGAAGCAGGATGGGGTGCATTGGACATACCAGACATTGATGGGACAAGAGATAGGGTAAGTGACATATGCCTTACTAACCCCATATTGAGGGAAGGCCCCATCTTTATGTAGCTGGCAATAGGTAACAGTGTGAATGTGAATATTGTTAAGAAACTGTCATATTTACTATACCTGTTACATATATATCTTTATATATCATTAAGAGATAGCTGCAACATGCAAACACAGAAAGTGATTTTTTTTTTTACCTTATTGACTGATTCACAAACAGGTATATTTTTAACTATAAGATATAATTAGTATAAAAAAGTTTAGATTCTTTGAGTTATGATGGACAACATTATCATTTCCAGTTTAAATTAGAAAAAATTAATGAGCAAAGCAGCCAAGGCACATATTAACGGTTACTCCAATTTTTTTTTTTCCTTTTTTGGCAGTTACCTGGGTTTGAACTCAGGGCTTCTGGCTTGCCACGCAGGCACACTATCACTTGAGCCACTACACCACCCCTCCAATATTAAATTTGAGTAGATGAGATTTCTGAATATAGCATTTTAATTTTATTTCTATCAAAATTGAAACTAGTTTAGGTCCTCGCTTTTATGTTAATTTATTTCTGTGACATTTGCTGACAAATTTTGTATATACACACATGCACAAAATATGCACATTTGAAATTCTTGGATAGCTGTCATGTCCATACATGTACGTGTATATGTACATAACTTAGACTTTCTGCTAAGTCCTGAGTCATACTTACTACAAGTGGTAGGGTGCTGCCACTGAACTGACTTTCCATCACACTACATTTATCAAGTCCTAACTGTATCATATCTCTCACAGATGTTATTATTCTTCTAGTCATCTGAATGAGACTAGAAAATTTGCAGTCTTTTACTCTTTCCACTCCTTCATCTTTTAATTACGATCTGTCTCCAAGACTTATCATTCCTTCATCTTTGCCCTCCTGCTTCATTCCCACAGCTACCTCACTGTTTTGGGCTTTCATCACCTTAGACGTAAATTACTGAGAAAGCCTTTAGGATGGCTCCCTTGCCTATACTCCATCACCCTCCACTCTGGCCTCAGATCAGGGGCCTGTCAATTTTCACAGCCATCAGCTAGTCCAAACACTTCTTCTGGGATGTCTGGGTCATTCTAAGCTAAGTCTACTTTCTAAGATATTCTAGCATTTACAATAAACTCAAGGGAGGCCGTTTCTACCCACTCTCCTGCACAAGTCATTGTGTCTGCTTCAAAACTTTGCCTTAAATCTCTCTTCCTTCCCTCTTCTCTTCTTACTCAAATTATAGCATAATTGGAGACTCAACTCAAAATTATTATTGCCCACATTCTGTGAGTAAGCATGTTCATAATGATTTTGAACATTTTCTAAAGTCATGTGATTTGTGTCAGGATCACGATGCAAATCATGTGCCCGAATGTGTATAATGTGCTTATCTTACCAAAAGGACTATTATAAAGTGTAATAATACTTGCACCTTCCAGAGCATCAGAACAGTTAAAAACACAGAAAAGTTATATTTTTGTTAGTTAACTGATTCACTAAAGAGGCATGTTTTTTATATATTTACAGAAAAAATGTTGGCAAGGTCTCCCTCAGTATCAAATATCTCAAGGTTACTGACTTCTTTAGACTTTAGATGTTTGATGAGTTGGCTTTACTTATACACTATCCTGAGCTAACTATTCATAACATTCTATAAACAAGAAAGGGACAGTAAGATGCTTGAAGGAGCAGAGATTTGCAGCATTATATTTTGAAATTCTTTCCTATTTCAAAAGGTAGAATTGAAGCTTGTGTCGCATCCTTTATCTCATTGCCTTACCCTACTGAAATGTCAAAATAGATGAACATCCAAATATACACATATATGAATTTCTGTATTTTTTATGTCAGCAGTATGATTTTACAGACCAAAAATCTGGAGCATACATAATTCCTAGTTAGGTGTCTTTGGATTTAAATAGGAAAACATTTCATTCAAGTTTGTGCCTTCTCTACTATGTATTCAAAATCCTTGCTAGCAAATACAGAAAAGAAAAAAGTTGTTTCTAGTAAAATGAAACTGTGCATAAAATCCCCAGCAGTTCAAAACGTGGCATTCTGGACTTTTTCACAAATTACAACTGCAACTTTAACAGCCAACCTTTGGGACTTGAATGTACCAGGTAGGGGATATTGTTCCATAGAATAATTGCTCTCCAGGGAAAAGGCATTTCGGTGACTTTCATGTTATAAGGCAGCATGAGTCAGTAGGTCATTAATCATTAGTGAGTGTCACTGAAGAGTTTAAATATAAAGAAGAGAGTCCAGTGACACAAAATATCAGAGGGATAAAAGAATAGTGCAAAATTTCATGATAATCTGACTTACTGACATTAAAGTCTCATACCTATAATATATACATATATCAGGTTTAAACGAAATCCGACAAAAGAAATCTTAAAACTAATTTATTACATTGGGTAAAAATTTATGTTTTCACAGTTAATCTTTTAGGCTCATATAAGAGAATAACAGAGTATGTGGAAATGGAATAATAATTTGATGCTCTGAAATAAAAGTATACCATCTTTATCTTTGATTTGTTCTATTGTTTAAAGTTTGTTTTATTCATTCATTTCAGAATTTAAAAAGCAACTTGTAAAAATTAAGTATGTAATCAAAAATTAAAATAAAGGAAAGAAGTACTAACAGGAGTAAGAGGGTGTTTCTTTTCTCCTCCATATCCAACCTTAAAAATAGCTACTTCAGAAATGAACATTAACTTCCAAGTAGATAAGACAAAAAAGAGAAACTGAATAAATTATCTCATGCAAAGCATAATAGAATGCCAGGAAAACTAATCGTGACACTGGAAAGTGGTGATTCAGTTAGTCTTCAGTTTCAAACAGAAAACACCTTAGTGTAACTTAGCCAATGTGTTGGAAAGGTAGAAAGGAACTCAGAATCAAAGAATAGGTCAGAGAAACAGGGTGGATCCAAAAGGAACCAGGTTATTTTAAACTCTCTGACAGCTGCTCCCAGATATTAGCACTTCAATAAGTGTCACTTTTCTGCTATGTCACTATTACTGTATCAAGGTGACTTGTATCTCAATAGTAGAGTGTTTGGGGGTTTCTCTTAAGCAGTAGCACTTTAATGCAGAAATTCATTTGCTGCATTAGAAAGTATTCACTATGGCAGTCACTTGAGCTATTGATCTGCTTTCCTTCCCTTGTCATCATTGCCTACCCCTCCACTCCTACCTGGTCAATAGCTAGGTCCATGTAGACCTTATGAAATCTAAGGTAAATATTGTGAAGAAAAACTATGCTGATGGGAGAGGGAATACTGAACACAAATGAGGGTGAAATTTCATAATCTGATAAGACTATGTGTCATAGCAACAGACAGAAGAAAATGAAACACTTCAACTGGGATTGTCAGTCTGTGCTCTTTCTCATCTTGGCCCTCAGGCCAGAGTACAGGAGGAAGAAGAGGGAGAAGAGAGTAAACTCACTTACAGAGAGTGAGAGATATAAAGAGCCTTCCTAATAAAGCAAAAGTTCAAAGGATATTTTTAAATGGTCCCATGTCTGTGCAAGGCTCAGAATTTAACTTCCAAGAGAGTGATGGGCTATGCCTAGAGGACACAGAAGCCTCAGCTATGAGAGGTAGGCTCTGATGTGTGGCACCTCCTGCTTTCCTTAGTAGAAAAGTGGACATCTGAATTCACAGTCCCACCAATGCTAGACAAGCGGGGAAAGGTGATTCCTCAATGGAAAATGAGTATGCTGTCAAGAGAGGGGTAGTGGATTTCTGGTCAATCAATCCAAACAAGATCAGCATCCAATACAGGTAGTAGCAGCAACAGCGGCATTCATTATCTTTCTTGATGTTTATCCAGGGCTTCTTATGTGCCAGGCTTTATATTGATTCCTCTTCACAGTTCCCTGTGAGTACTGTGCACTAATTTGTAATTGCAATTTTATCTAAAATGTTGTCAAGATCACACAGACTGTCAGTGATAGAACCAAGATTTAAATATGACTACAGTGCTTACTGTCTCAGTTCCTATGAAGAGCTTCAATTACTAACTTAAAATAGGTGAAGAAACTCTGCTTGTACAGCTGTTTCTCAAAATCAGACAACCCTTTTTATACCAGCATGCAATCAACTGTAGTTTTGACAATTAGCTACATTTTGAAAATAGATATTAAAAATTGGTCTTTAGTATCAACTTCAGATAAAACAGAGCTAAATAAATGAGACTATAGATGAAGATCAGTATCATTTTAGGAAAAATAAAATTTTTAAGGACAGTTTAAAGTTGCTTTTTCTGAAAGTTTTCATAAACCTTTTGTTATACATAGAATAATTCAATTTTATTTATTACATTTTTAAAAATAAGAAATCTCTTGCTAATAATTTTATTGAAAATCAAATGTTGAGACATCAAAAGCAAAAGTCTTTTGCTGCTGATGCACAAATTTCTGCTAGCCATGCCCCTAGATGTAAAAATTTTGGTGTGTACTTTTTATCTAAAAAAAAAAAAAATCCTTATTTTAAAACAGTAGGCAGACTCTGATATCTATAGAATATTTCCATCCAGAATTATAGCCAAATAGACAAAGTTATCAAATGATTGAAATTTCATATCTTTAAGTCTTAAATGTCATTTATATTTTTCCGCAGGACACTGATAATGAAATTAAATGAGTAGTGATGCTAAGAAATTGAGAAAATGTATCCATCTACTATATCCCAACTTCTGTCAGTACTTTGTATTCTTAGTTTTATAAAAAGAAGTAATTTTTTTTAACTTGTCTGAGGTACAGATTTATAAGAGAATTAGAATTTGATAATAGTTCTGAATCTTCTTTTTCTCCTCTGAGGAAAAAAATTTACAAATACATAATTGTGTGATATATGAATATTTAGTTATGTGATATATAAATGTGTAATTGTGATATATATATATTCTCTATGTCATCTGACCACACATATATACCTCACAGTGATTTATAAATCATTTTGTGTTCATTGACTATTAAAACCATTCACATGAAAACAATTCTATGATAAAACCTCCCATTTTAACTTAATATTCTCTTTATTAGAAAATTTCCTTTTAGAAATGTGTACCAAAAGATAAAACTAGGAAATAGGTTCTTTATTTACATGCAATGATATCCATAATAGCTTACGCATTATTTTGTTACAATTGTAAATTGTATTTCTGTCATCTAGATTGAGCCAACACTGTGAATTTTTAATATTTTGAGTATTTTTTTTCTGTCTGCATTGGTGTTTGAAGTTGGAGCTTCACACTTGCTAGCCAGGTGCTCTGCTGCTTCATGCCTCCAGTCCTTGAGTCCCTTTTGAGCAAGGAATTAATGAGTACTGGAAAAAAATTGCATGCAAGGGAAGTTTTTAAAATTTTTAAAAGATAAATATAATATCAGGAAATGTGCATAAAAATAAGACTCAATTTTAACAATCTTCTCAGTGTCTGCAGGCTTTTCTGTATCTCTATGAATCTCTTCAATGCATCTGCTCTGTCTTTAAACATATGCACAAGAAGGTATCCACATATGTGTGTGGGTCCACATGAGAGCCAGCATTCTCTCATGCCCACAGTAAATGTTAAAGTCAAATATCAGTGTTTTCTATGCCTTAACCACCTTACTTATGTATTGGCTTTCCTCTAGCATTCAAAAAGTATTTCTCCCTCTAAATCAATCTTAACATTCTATATTGCTTAACCCTTGAAATAAATTCTTTGGTAAGGTGTTTGATAAAAAAATAACAGGAGGATTATTATAGAAACTGGATTTTCTGGGAGAAAAGTATACGGCTTTATTCTGCTGCATGTGGGAAGGGTAAAAATGGGTCTATTTTCGTTTGTGCTTTGGACTGACCCTAACTTGAAAAGTAATTATGTCCATATCACACTTAACTAGAAATGTATTCTGTGGAGAAAGTTAATGTTCCCCAAACAAGCTTTAAGTTCTCACAAGGATAGGAAGTCTTCCTGCCTGAGCTCTTTAGGGAAAAATTCTGCTTGCATAAAGATATTAAAATAAGAGCATGTTTTTACAGACTCAGTCTTAAAAAATGGATAGGCAACCAAACTAGAAAGTTGCAGGAAAGAAGCAATGCCAAAATCAGAGGACAAGGTGAACAATAAGAATCAAATAAAATTAGTCCAGGAAGAAAGAATGCACGTAGGACCAGGAACAGATCCACAGTGTGTGGGGCCCAGTGAAAAATAATATGGGCCCAGTTGTTTAAAAGTTACTGACTATTTCAAGGTGGTTACAGCAGAACACTAAACCAGAGCCTTCTGAAGATGGGGCCCAAGAAGCTGCACAGGTTCCTTAGAACACAAAGGCAAATGTGAATGAAACTTTAGTGAACACACTCAGAAGGATTTGAAAAGATAATCACATCTACAAAACAAGCAACAAAGAAATAATTAGAAGAACAAATACAAGAAGGAACTCATGAAGATGAAATATGTTTAAGAATACACCAAATTCTCCTTTGGTCTCATAACTGGCTTTAACTTCAACTATGCCATTTACAAAGCCAAAAAGATGAATGTGTATTTCCATGTTTTGTTAAGAATTCCTGAGCATGTATATAAAACGCCACTGGGTTTCTATGAAGCCTGATTGCCAGTTGATGCCAGTAAAAGGAGTAAGTTTGTCATTCAGATTTATTTACCTTTTACTGAAAGAATTTCTTTATGTCATATGTTGACCTTCCATCAGAAGTCAAAGTATATATTTATTATTGGAAGTGCAAAATTCTGTAATATTTCATCATGATTTCCTAAGTTGGTATTTTATTTTAAAAGTAGTTATTTTCAAAATCTTAAAATGCAAAGTCAGCAATTGAATTGAGCATTAAACAAAAATTCATATCCTGAATGTGTAGGTTTTAGGGCTACAGAACAGAAATTGAACATTTTAGAAAAGCAGTGAGCACTCTATGTACTTATTTTATTGGAAACTTAGAACAATCCCCTGAAATATGTAGAGATCATTGTGGTTTTAGATATTTAAGAATTCTGAGGCCCAGGAAAGTTAAATGACCTGACCAAGGACAGCTAGCTACATTGTAACAGAATGAAACCAGAACTGTGGGCTTTTCACAACAAATCGTTATTTTATAAGTAAATTGGAGAGAGCAGTTATCTTTTCTGAATAACTAAAAAGGGAGCTAGCTATAATCCTAAGGATAAGCTGAACACTTGTTCTAAATGAACCATTTGACCAGAATTTTTTATACTGTCAAAATGCTAATTGCAAACTGCGTTCCATGACACATGAAGTCATTGGAAAAAGGATGTGTAGACCAACATGGAGGCTGGAAGATTGCCAGGCCATCTGTGTTTTAATCAGAGAAGATGGAGTTTTCTTGGTCTTAAATAGCAGCCTATGGAAGGATTTCATGTCTTAACTAAGCAAATTAAACAAAAGTAAAGTGACATGATAGAAAATTAGAGGCACACTGACCTAGATAGCTGTTCATAAAACTAAGGTGAATAATTGAAATATTACCCTGAATTCACTGATCTCTTCAGGATAGATCTTTACATGACAGCACACTGCCTGTCAGTTTAGTTTTAAACTAATTTTCACTTATCCAAAAGCTAAAAAAATATTATTTCTTGCATGTTGGTGCTAAGTGTAGTATATTAAATAGCAGTACTTATTTTAAAAGTAAACTATGACCATGGGCTTAAATATATTCTTAAAATTTTATTTTCAAATATTTTGTACTTCTCCTGATGTCCACTTTCTTATGTACATATACTATGATTATGAGTCTGATGGACAATCCTATTTTGCGTGATCAGCCATGTGTAAAGCCAGATATATTTATAAGTGCATAAATCATACATTTGCACCTGCCTGAAAAAATGTTGCATTGTACAAAAGATTTCTTCTTGCCAAGTTGATGTGTAATAGAGCCAAACCTAACAAAATTGTGATGTCTCTATTTCTTGTCTCTTTGAAAAGTTTCTCCCCTTCTATGTTGCACCTGTGTTCTCTAATCATATTAATACCATTAGCTTTCATTTATTAAACTACTATTCTGCACCAGACATTTTACATACATTACTTGTGAAACTCAACACAACTCCAAAAGATTTTTATTGACTCCCATATTTTTAAGATGAGAAAAGTGTGGTTCAAGAAATGAAAGCAATGAGTCACACCAATAATCTTTCTGGTTCCATTTTAGTTTATCACTTCTTTTCTAGAAGAACTTTTTCAGACCTCTTCCACTTAGAGGGATTTTGTGTCAAAACCAAAGTTAGACTAGATCTATATTGGAAATTAATATTGTCATGGAAGAATTACTGAATATTATTTTCATTCATATTTGTTATTTTTTCTGATCTTTGATCCTTCTCAAAATCAATTCTCCAGTAGTGAAGTTTTATCAAAAGTATGTCAAAATTACATGATTACAAGGTAAAATTTTCTAGTATTTTTAGTTCTTAAAAATATCAATTATGGATAATATCAAATTCATTTATGAGGGTTATTGCCTAATAATTAGTGGCATTGTTTTAAGTCCTTTAAATGCTCATTCTGCTCTCCACATCAAAGACCTGCACTGCAAATTTTCACATCTTAGTACCAAATTTTTGTTGTGAATATGCAAGCCAACAGTGCTTTAAATATGGTAGTATTTAGTGTATTAAGATTTGATTATAAGTTCTGTTTCAGTATTTAATATTTACCTGGAAGAAATAAATGAGTGATCCATGTTTTCAAAGACAGATAATTTTTCTACATTCCAGAGCCAACAAAAACTAGACGTCATTTAGGAACCCTAGTCATTGAAGAGTTAGAGGCTACACTACTGAGCAAATTTAAATGAGTAGAATTAGCAATAAATTTCTTTTGGGGGCTGTGCTAGGGATCAAACCCAGGGTCTTGTGCAAGCTAGACAGGCATTCTACAACTGCCCTATATCCCCAGTCCAATAAATTTCTTATTGTAAGGATTATTACATATTTAGCTCTACTAGTTTGTAAATAATTCTTCTAATTTGTCATATAATGAATACTCTAGGTCAAGCTCAATTTTTATTTTATTTTGTTTTCTTATCTTGGTGTGTGAGTCTATAATGTTCTCTCAAGTAACAGAGGTAACAAAGAAAATCTCCCAGCGATGTCTTTGTTCCTGTCACGTAAACATGGACAGTGCCATACCTGATAAACTACTATATTGACACATCCCTTCCTATGCTAGTTTTAATTCACTTTGTTCCAAATTGTCAACAAGAAACTACTCACATTCACTAATAAAAACTATGAAATTAAATTATTTAAACTACACAAAAATGCTAAATGCTTCATAATTTGATTGTTATTGTTTTCAAGCAAAAATAGATTACTTTCTTAATGAAAGCATTCACTTTCTTGGTCTCTTCCCTTCATTTTTTTTTTTTTAAAGAAGTATTCTAAAATGGAACATTTTTTATATGAGCAACAATTTGGCAGCTAGCAGAGTGGCTCAAGTGGTAGAGTGCCTGTGTAGCAAATGTGGGGTCCTGAGTTCAACCCCAGAAGCACAAAAAAAAAAAAGAAAAAAAAAAAGGACCGCAATTTGTTACAGTGTTTTCTGTGCTACTATTTTAACTAACTTTCTAGTTAAATATACCTCCATTTTATCAGTTACAGAGATAGACACAGACTAGTTTATGAGAGATACTAAAATATTGTTTTAAAAAAAAATTTGTTCTGAGCTGGGTGCCAGTGAATCATGCCTGTAATCCTAGCTACTCAGGAGGCAGAGATCAGGAAGATCGCAGTTCAAACCCAGCCCTGGCAAATTGTTCCTATTTCAAAAAACCTTTCACAATGGTCTCTAAACTGAAGAGAACACCCACAGAGTGGGAGAAAATATTTGCCAACTATACATCAGACAAAGGACTGATAACCAGAATATATAGGGAACTTAAAAAACTAAATTCTCCCAAAACTAATGAACCAATAAAGAAATGGGCAAGTGAACTAAACAGAACTTTCTCAAAAGAAGAAATTCAAATGGCCAGAAAACACATAAAAAAATGCTCACCATCTCTAGCAATAAAGGAAATGCAAATTAAAACCACGCTAAGATTCCACCTCACCCCTGTTAGAATAGCCATCATCAGCAACACCACCAACAACAGGTGTTGGCGAGGATGCGGAGAAAAAGGAACCCTCTTACACTGTTGGTGGGAATGTAAACTAGTACAACCACTCTGGAAAAAAATTTGGAGGCTACTTAAAAAGCTAGACATCGATCTACCATTTGATCCAGCAATACCACTCTTGGGGATATACCCAAAAGACTGTGACACAGGTTACTCCAGAGGCACCTGCACACCCATATTTATTGCGGCACTATTCACAATAGCCAAGTTATGGAAACAGCCAAGATGCCCCACCACTGACGAATGGATTAAGAAAATGTGGTATCTATACACAATGGAATTTTATGCAGCCATGAAGAAGAACGAAATGTTATCATTCGCTGGTAAATGGATGGAATTGGAGAACATCATTCTGAGTGAGGTTAGCCTGGCCCAAAAGACCAAAAATCGTATGTTCTCCCTCATATGTAGACATTAGATCAAGGGCAAACACAACAATGGGATTGGACTATGAGCACATGATAAAAGCGAGAGCACACAAGGGAGGGGTGAGGATAGGTAAGACACCTAAAAAACTAGCTAGCATTTGTTGCCCTTAACGCAGAGAAACTAAAGCAGGTACCTTAAAAGCAACTGAGGCCAATAGGAAAAGGGGAACAGGTACTAGAGAAAAGGTTAGATCAAAAAGAATTAACCTAGAAGGTAACACCCACGCACAGGAAATCAATGTGAGTCAATGCCCTGTATAGCTATCCTTATCTTAACCAGCAAAAACCCTTGTTCCTTCCTATTATTGCTTATACTCTCTCTACAACAAAATTAGAAATAAGGGCAAAATAATTTCTGCTGGGTATTGAAGGGGTGGGGGCGAGGGGGGGGTGGAGTGGGTGGTAAGGTAGGGAGTAGGGGCACGGGGGAGAAATGACCCAAGCTTTTTATGCACATATGAATAATAAAACAATAAAAAAAGAGAAAAAAAAAAAAACCTTTCACAAACAAAGGGCTGTAGGGTGGCTTAAAGTGAAGGCCCTGATTCCAAACTCCGTATTGCAAAAAAAAAAATGTCTGGACTTTGAATCAGGAAACCAGAGTTCTAATTCACCCTTGTGAGTTACTGGCTGTGCACACTGTGGCAAGTTACTTCAGTGATCCAAGTTTTAGTTTCTTCATCTATGAAAGGTTCAATTGGCTAAATTATACAATTTCTAAACCTTCTAAATCTAATATTCTAATTAATCTATCCTTTTTTCCCTCATTACAGGAAATCATAATGATGGACGAAAACCTTGATATCTAAAGTTTTATAGTTTTCAGAAGGAATCTCTATAGGTCTGTGTATGTTTCTCTATCATCTATCTATAAAGTTTAAGCATTAAATATATTCACTGTGTGTGTGTTCTAAGGTAGATTGGTAACTATTAACTTAACGTGACATTTCCTTCTTGTTTTTCTTTTTTTCTGGAAAAGAAATCAAATTCAAAATTAAACATTTTAACCATTACTATTTCATCCTCTGTAACTGCATAAAATAGTTTGCAAATGAGATTAGTGTGTATTTGAGAGAGAAATTTTCAGGTTAGCCTTCCTGATATTAGTTAATTGCAACCTTCTGTTAGTCTATAGTAACCTTATTTCCAGGGTTAGTCAGTTTTTTGCATTAGTTCTTCCAAAGGGACCACATGTCAAATATCCTTGGAACAGTACAATTTAAATTACTGGTGGTCTACTAGTTATTTTCAGTCTAGGAGAACAAACACCAGATGTATTATAGACAGACATTAAAAAGCATTATAAAGAGAACAAGGAGGGGAGGTTGGTTGGTCTATTTCTCAAATTGTGGGATCCACCCATTGTTGCCCTGCCTAATAATCTCATTCTAGAAGAATTCAATTCATATAATATGAGCATGTTCTTTGAAATGATTCCATGAATGAAGATTCTATGCATAAAGTCATTTCATATGAGCAAGACATAAGTCACTCTTATGAGTGATCCATAGCAAGTGACTTGAAATTTGCATGCCTGATGGGGAGAAATTGATGATGTACAGTGTCAAATCTTACTTAATGTTACTTAATAATGTTCTCATGGTTTTGTTAAAAATCAGAATGTGCACTAATTCAAGAAACAGTTTAGAGCCATTTAGAGTCTGCAAAATGAATCTCCTAACTGATGGTAAAGTAAGTGTTAAAGCCAAAATCCTTTTTCTTCTCTGTTGCGTAAATATTTCCTGGAGATTTTGCTGATATTTTTAGCTTCTCTCTTTTATAACCCCTTCCCTTATCTCCAAACCTACATTGCTTTCAGGGTGACATTGACACTCAGCATAGCTATTAAGCATGATTTTGCTAACTGCTCAGTGAGGCCTGGTGTGAATTGAGGGGCCACTACAGCCAGCTGTGCAAAGCCTTTGATCTTTTATTTACATGCTGGTTTCAGGTTTTGGTGCTAGGGGAGAGTTCTTAACCAACCTTGGCTAAATGCATTAAAAAGTATTTACAAAGACTCTATTTAGTCCTACTCTGATAAAAGAAAATCTGCTATAACCTAATGAAATAAATAAATACTTCGTTGTTGTTTTTCCCAACCCTAAAAGAACAAACATACTTTTTCTAAGGTAAATATATTTTTACTGTACTTTGACTATTTTCTAAGCTAAGTCTACATTTTCATTGAGAGTAATTTAAATAAATTTTCTCATTATTTTTGCCATTTTATGAACCTAACTGAATAATTTAGGTTATACCTGAAAATTTTCACATTTTTAAGTAAAAGAAATGAAATTCTTCAAGGTATTACTTTGGAAGGTCAAAATCTATCAGGGAATTTTATTAAAAGAAAAAATCTGCCTGTCAACATGTATACTTTAAAGTTATTTTAAGTAAGAAGTAAGGGTTACAGAAAGAATATCACAGGCATGGTTAAGTGCATTAGAATTTAGGTCTGGAAATTTTAAATGTTTTCATGCATTTTGGTTTTGTAAAAGTATTTGTATGTGTAGACAGACAGATAGATAGAATCGATATTTATAGAACTGAGGGTGTAGCTTAGAGGTGGAACATTTGCCTGCCATGTACAAAGCCCTGAGTTCATTATCCAGCATTGCAAAAAATAAATGAATAAATAAATAAACATAAATAAATAAATTTATATAGCAATTTTTACATTTATCTCTATCTTATGTGGGATCAAAGAATTATATAAAACCAAAAATATTTGGAAGAAAATAATGTTCCTTTGACATAAATGCATTTGAAAGCTCAGAATCTGCAATGCTTAACTTGTGTTTAAATAAAGGCATACTGTTTTAGAAGGCAAATTATTTGATCCAGAATTCATCATGATCAATCTAAAAACAGATCAACAGTAACGTGTTGTTCATCTACCAGATACACTGAAGGATAAAATTTGTTGTCATTTTTAGCTGGGAAGACTTCCCTTTAATCCTTTGCAAGATCACTAAATGGTATCTACATTAATATTTTAAGTTAAATGAACATTATTTGCTGAAATATGGACTTAGAGCTTTCCAAAAAAGTAAAACAGAATGAATTTGTTTAAACATAACTGACAAATGTGCCCTCCCAGAAATTGTATTCAATGAATAACATTTGCATTTGTAGAAGATGATTAGTGCCCTGGGTTTTTCTGTTTTTGTTTTTCTGTTTGTTTTTGCTTTAGTTTTTGTGGTGACCTGGGGTTTTGTCTTCTCTGTTTTGTTTTTTTTTTCTTTTCTTTTTCATTTGGTTTGTGTGAACATATTTTCTTAGAAATAGATATAACCTCTGTTCGTAGACAATGAAATAAAGCTCAGAATGTCATATCCAAACAGATTCTAGATAAACCACATTAGGGACATTGTTAAGGGACTTCCTGGAGTTAGGAGGGAGGCTGGACAAACTTCTGAATTCAAGAAAGTATCTTAGGAGAGCTCTTTAAACGTAGGCCTCAGACTTCACAGAAAACTTTTACTTCCTCATTATTCACAAAATATTTAGCATTTATTTTTTTCAGCATTCATATTTTGTTTACCTAGTATATGCCTCATACTGAAAATATAAAGTTGATTAAGAAAGTCTCTGTCCTTAAGGAGTCTTGAGCCTCAAGTGAGAGAGACAAACAGACGAGATAAAAATCAAGCAATGCATGTTGTACAAGCTCCCAGTACTGCAGAGGGGGGAAGAATGTTTTTGTTTTGTGAAGAACGACAAGATAATTTGGTGGAGCTAGTAGATTCTAAGGATGGCCAGTAACCAGATGGACTGTCAAAGACCACTCCAGACACAATGGACAACCCAGGAACCCTTAAATGTGAAATGCAAGGTGTGACCCAAAAGCTTTCCGCTAGTTCTAACTTTGGTGTTTTGTTTAGTGAGATGAAACTAGAGGTTTAGATTAGAGCTGGATTGGATTTGGGTTTGCATCCCAGACTCTGGAAAGTCATCAGAATTCCTCAGGCAAGCAATAACAGAGTCATATTTCAAGATCATGATGCACTGGATAAATTAAAACTTAGATAATAGAGACCATGGAGAAGTGTAAACATGTTAATACAGTAGCAACAGAAACAAGGTATGAGAATGTAAGCTAATATAGCACTGTAGTAATGAAAATTAATAATAGTTATTTGTGAAACACAATACCACACAAAGGTGACTGGTTTAATGCATGAAAGTAGAAAGAGGAAAACATAATTTTTTTTTTTAAGAAATGTATATTGGGGCCAGGCCTGGCAACTCACTCCTGCAATCTCAGATACTATTCTGGAGGTGAAGATTGGCAGAATTGTCATTCTAGGCCAGCCCAGGCAAAAAGTTATTAAGACATCATCTCAATCGGTACATGGGATGTGGTATTGTGCACCTGTGATCTCAGCTACATGGGAGGCCACAGGTAAGAGGATAGTGATCTGAATCCAAACCCCACTACCAACAAAAACAAAACCAGAACCAAAAAATGTAACTATCTATTACTAACTGCTTCTCTGTATCTATTACTAACATAGATACAGAGAAGCAGTGAATGTGTAGAAAATATCATTCATTTTCTTTTAGATTTTGGAGGGACTTTCAAAACATCCTTATGGATGGTGCTCAGTCAATTGCCAACCCAAATCCAGATTCCAGGAGGACTAGTGAATGTTACATAAGATATGGCATTGTAGCAGTAGTCAATGGGACTGTAGAGAAAGCAAATTTTTAATTATTATAATGATAATAACAATATTATTAATAATAAACAAATGGCATCAGTCTTAAAATCTGTGACAAGGATTACAGGTATGAGTGATTAATCAGGGAAACAGCCCATGAAAATTGGTGAAGGATGGAGACAAGACAGGGAAGGAGAATCAGCCTAGCAATGACTCCATCTCAGGCAAAAGTCCACAGGAAGCAGCTTCATCCATCTTGCAGGAGGACAGAAGGTTGTACCTCAACGTTGTTCCCCTAGGAAAGGGCATAGGGCCCCTCAGTATTGCATAAGAATGACCCCAGAGAAATAAAAATTCCCACATCCTTCAGTTCATCGTCAGGAGAAGATTGAAAGATTCTAGATACTGTAAGTAAAATCGTATGGTGGATGGAGGAACACTGGGCAGGACAGATCCATCACCTAGCATGACCCAGAGGTTAAACCATGATTCGTTTCTAAAATATTAGGCATAATTTAATTTACAAAAGTACCATTCAGTGGTTGAAAGAATTCCAGGGAAGGAATCAAAAGATTTGGCTTTAAAATCTCTTCCGGACCAATGTAATGGAATGTGGCAAGTTTCTTAACCTCTTCATGCTACTGTTTTCCAATTGGTTACGTGAACAAAATAACATTTGCTTTGCTGCCTGGCAGTATTTCGGTGAAGTGGAAAAAAAAAATAGGAAAAAATCCAAGCCCCCACTGAAGAATCTTTTTCAAATGTTTCTTCCCTGGTGTGTTGTGACTATTAAAAGAATCGATATTTTTTTAAAGAACTATATATGAATTCAAGTGTGATGTTCAAAACTTTTCCCTAATGTACACTCAATGCAAGTGTGATTTAAGGACTGAAGAAAAATCAGCTTATCAGTAATGACTAAATTTTCTCTTGAGCATGAATAACAATTGTTCAAACTTGAATGAAAATTTCCTTTTTGTCATCAAACAGCTAAGAATTTCACAAAAACATGTGCCCTATTCCATTTCTCTTCTCATGGTAAGCAGTAGGCTGCTAAAACAAATTATCTAGGATCAGATAAATCCTATAATTAAGAAAAATTGCTTAACATTTCTAAGCCACAGTTTATTCATCTGCAAAATGGGAGATAATATACTTAATTGCATTATTAATGGTATGAAGTGTTTTGAGTCATTTCTGGCACTTTAAAAGAGCTCAATAGGGTAATAGGTTTTTTTTTTTTTTTTTTTTTTTTTGCATACCAGAAGATTATAACCATTTAGGGCAATAGAAGGAATTCAACAAAATTTATCATTTTAATTCTATCCATGATTCTTTGGCTTCTAAAAACATGAGAATAACTGAAGAACTAACAGTTATTTCTCTTCTATTCTGCTCCTGCTTTGTCTAATATATATTTAGCCTTAGAAATGTGCTTACTCTTATGATCGCAGACATCTTCAGCAGATTATACAATTCGTATAGCTTACATTTTTAAAAGGGGATTCTATATTTTGCTCTTATCATATATGTCACACATGGGGTGAAATAATCAACATATCAGTTATTTATAAAATAGTAATATTTACTCATATGTTGGTGTCAGGACAATGGCCAGCATTTTTCAGTTACCAAGATTGCTAGGTCAACTGAATTAGAAAAATTTGCAAGATGAAAAAATTTACTTAAACATGACCAAAAGGAGGAATCTTTGTAAGATTCTTCATTGTGCACAATTCTTAATTGTGCATGTTTCATTTCATAGATGTCACCATATTTTCTGTTTGGTGGCAACCTAGAGTTTTGTTCAACATTTCATAGTTTATCACTCTGTTATCACAATAATAGACACAGCATAACTAATGGTCCAGTCTCTACACTGAGAGCAGCTGTGCATTTATGTCTCTGAATGAATCTGAATTCTGCACTTCTTTCTAGATGAATTAAATTCTGCTACCTATAATACATTTATAAAAGCCATTAAAGTCCTCTAAAATGATTTGATCATAAAATGGAATAGAATACTGAGGTAAGACTACATACTGTTGATATGAAGCCTGTCATAAGAAAATACTTTCAACATAGCAGTAGTGTGAGGAAGGCAGCTGTGATACATCATTTTCTGCTCATCCAACTTGACCATGGATGACTAGGAATTTCAAAGCCAATCCTTTCAACAGTAAGATCTTATTTGCCTTCATCACGCAGATTGTTGTTTAGTCTAATATACTTTCTGCTTAGCCAGTTTCATTCAGGATTTTCTAGTTCCCTCACATTTGGCCATGGCAATGCATTCTTGCAAATGGGTGGACATTCTGAAAAGTTTCCATTTCTCTTCTTGGGAAAGAATGTGGAACATAGACCTATTCTAATTTTTATTCAACAGAATTCCACTCTGTGAGACTTTCCTGAGTAAATAATTATAACATTGATAGTAGTAATAGTAGCTGAAATTTATTGAATACTCAACATGTTTCCAGCACTGTGTTATATATTTAACATTTGTTATTTCATTTAACTTCTAAAGCAACCACTTAGGGTATATATTAGTTTATTGTCATTTTGTATATGAAGAGGTTAAAGTATATGGATGGTCAGTTGCTTCCTTATAAGTGTGACAATTAAGTGGTAGAATCATTAAAGTCCTTCAAAGCTGACTCTTTGTAATAGAGTTCAGAGGCTGAACTCTTGTAATAAAGTCTCCAAAAAGAAAGAAAGAAAGAAAGAAAGAAAGAAAGAAAAAACCCATGAATACTTATCTCATGGGTTTCTTGATATATGAGAAATTTATTCTTGGAATGAGTGATACGAAAACATTATGCAAGTGAATGGTATATTTTAGTAGTTGTTAAAGTCAATTGGGAATCACAGATATGTGTGAATTAGGGATCTTCAGGTTTGTTGGCAGGTTTTTTTATTTTTACTTTGGAATTAGTTTTTTGGAAAAAAAAAAAAAGGAAGATTAAGAATTGCAGGTAAGAGAATTGGAGAAGAAGACCAAGATAGAGGGAAGAAAGAAGCATTTCCAAGACAGTAAGAAAACAGCCCAGCTTCTTCTGAGGGGAAGAGCACCCAAAGCAGACTTGGGTTCATGGCCATCTTCTTCCAGGCCAATGGCTTTCAAGTGCTTCTTTGAGGCTCCAGAATTCTTGGAGTCAAGTATCTCCATGCTTATTTCCACTGCAATTCCTCTGCTGTTCTTCGTGCCACAATGTATATAGATGCACACTTCAGAAGAAAGACAATGTGCTTGTTCTGGAATCATAGCTTGTCATTTTGCTCCAATTATTTTTCTTGAAATGTCAGTATCCATGACAATTTATATCTGTTTATAGGTTTACAGATCACATAATTGGTTTCTCTAACATAACATCCTTTGATCCATCCTACAATCTGAAGTAAAAAGTTGTTTTTTTTAAAAAAAAAAGGTGCTCAGTAAATGAATTAAAAAAAAAAAATAGAGGAAAGCCCCTTGTGGTTGGTATAGCAAGGTTTCCTGCTTTCTTGTTTCCCCAAAAGGAAATTTCTAAGCTTTCCAAACCTTATTTTCTACTATAACTTATTTTCTTCTCCCAGATTAAATCTGAAAATAAAAGAGATGCAGAGTACTAGGTCTCTTTCTCCCTGCTTGTAATTATTCCCTCCAATCAGGAGGTAGTCTCAAGGGTGGCCAACACTGTCAATCACCTTCTATCCTTCTTTGAAACTCACTGATTATGGGAGAGCGCTTTGCATGTAATCACTTCAATTACTCAGTACAACTTCCTGTGTTCCTTCTGCTGTGTTTTGAATTTGGACTTTTAAAGAAACTTCGCCACTTTCTTCTTACATTCCTAAAATATATATATTCAAAAGAAATCAAATAAAATAGATTTTAGTATGCACACACATCTTGTCATCAAAATTAGTTTGCCTTGTGTGGAGGGTTCATAGGATTGAAATAGACAATGGGAATGGCAGAGGCACCGAGTAAGAAGCTTTCTGCAGAGGTCTAATCCAAGACTGCAGATTCCAGGGAGACTGCAGATTCCAGGGAGACTGCAAGCTGGGAACTTGGTCAGCAAGCTGTTGCATTTGAAACCACTCATTTTGTCAGACATTCCTCTGGCATGAAGTGCTGGGGTTACTTTATGGGTGATACACTTCTCTGGCCTTGAACTTGTTTGAAAACAAAAGAAAAAGAAAAGAAAAAACCCCACAAAACTAAAAAGCACCCCAAAAGAAATAAAGCATACAATCCAACCCCCCCACCCCATTTTTCTGCAACTTTCAGGAGTAGGGAGGAATGGCTTCAAAAGAAACCCTTTCTTGATCTTTGAGGGCTATGACCTGCTCTATGATATTTTGGACACTCGGTTGGCAAAGTCTGCAAGGGAAACTGCCAGATTCCTGATTGTGTGGGTGAGGGGTTTGTAAGACTAGGCTGAGGACTGGTCTCCCAATTGGCTCAGTGATGGCAATCCTTTCAGAATAACCAGCCACTCGAGCAACACGATGCCAGTGGTCACAGATTTCTCCGTGTGAACCTCTGTACCCTTAGAAACTCAGTCATGGGCAGTGTAATGAGGTTTTGGTGGTTTCATGTTCACTGATAGCGCTCTTTCATTTGGAAATTCACTCACAATTATGTCAGCATCTTATGAAAATAAACACACACATTTATTAAGCGCTTATGAGGTTTCAGAAACTGTGCTAAACATTGTTCATACTCAGGTAAAGGAGTTGTGACTTTGACCTCCAAGAGATCACAGTTTGATGGAGACAGATCTCCTTTCCATGTAGGGCGGTTGGAACCTTACTTTCACTATACACTGGATGTAGGCATTCATTCCCAAGGGACCAGCAGTGAAGGGCAAGAATCAGTATTCCCACTGCCAAGATTTTGTTCTTGACCACAATTCTTGCCTTTTAGAATCTATTCCAGGCAAAAGCACCAGGCTCCATCCCCTGATTCCCAATTTCATTGTGCTTAATATGAGAGAGTGAAAGGCAGAAGAACTCTGAACTCTTCATTAAGGATCTTAACTCATTTGAGGTACTGTAATAAAATAGCTTAAACTGGGTGGTTCATAAACAACAGAAATTTATTTCTCACAACTCTGGAGGCTGGAACTCTTAAGATCTAAATGTTGGCATACTTAGTGTCTTGTGAAGAACAGCTTCCTGGGTTACAGAGGGTGCCTCCCTGCCCACTGATCACATGGTAGTGGGTAGGTGGAATCTCTCTGGGGTGTCTTTTATAAGGACACTAATCCTTGTTCATAAGAGTGTCAGATTCATTGATCTAAGCACCTCTAAAGTTCTATCTACTAATACAATCACTTTGGAGGTTATGATTTAGACAAACGAATTTGGAGAGCAGGAACACATATTCAGACTATAGCTATATGTAAAAATAAGAGAAAAAAATCAAGGAGGGAAAGATAAGCACTTAAAGCAGGTGGTGACATTGAAAATATAAGGAAAAGAAAAACAGAAAAAAAGTTAAACTATTTTATAACATCAATAAAGAGCCTGATTATTTAACACACTCATTAAATACTTATGCTATGCTCTTTGTATGCCTTTACATTTTATAAGTCTTATGAAGCAAGTACAACAGTTCTCTTTATGCATTTCCTTTTTATGAAACACAGAAACTAAGACTAAAGTAAGTCGCCACATTTCAAAGGCCATAGATAACACTTGATGCACCAGATTTTTCAATCTGTTTGCCTCTTTCCAAAACTCATGCTACTTTCACTAGAATTATGTTACCTGTAGAAGTATTGCCTCTGTTTTTCAGATGAGAAACCATGTCTTAAGGAAGTCGTGTAATCGGTCTAGGTTGACACATACAGGAAAGTGAGAAGAGAGGGGGGAGCATCTCCTGTTAGTCAAAAGAATATTGACTAATTGTGTGTGTATGTGTGTAAAGGAAGGATGTGCTAATTCAAGCTCCTGAATCCCATGATTTTTAGCAAATGGTAATGCCACACAAAATATTATAAAGTTAAAAAGGGTTAGCAAATTTAAAAGGGAAGTTAAGGAGAGTGGTGGAGGGAGTAAATTCAAGTACGATACATTTCATACGTTGTAAGAACTTTTATAAATGCCACAGTGTACCCCCATTCAGCACAAGAATAAAAAAAAAATAAGTTATTGCTCGAAAGTAAAAAAAAAATAAAAAGGAAGTTAGTAATATGGTGCATTAAACTCACTCTGCATTCACGTTCAAATGCTTATTGACATTAGAGGGACTGGAGATACTTGAGAGGGTGAATCAGGGACAGGCTTATTCTGAAAATACAGCCTTTAGATCACACTTGCAAATCCTTTTGTCTGGAATTATTGTTTCTTATTTTCTAAAATCATTCTAGTCTTGACTATTCTCCCTTTCCCTCTTAGCCTTCCCTAGACTAGTCCAAATTTTCTATCTTACCAGACCCATGACTCTGTTTTGCAATCTTTATAGCACTTATTATTTTCTGAAGTCATCTTAATCACTTATTTACTGTTTGATATTTTATCACTAAAATATCATCTGCAGATAACTGGGGACCTTTGCCTATCTTCTCACCACTGTCTCTTCAGAGCTTAAAGCTATAGGCACTCACTAAATTCTTAAAGAAAAAAATGGGATGAAAGAAGGAATGAATGTATATAATGTGAATGAAGTTATGTGGTTCTCTAGTTAAATTCTGAGGATTCACAATTTAATGAAACATTACTTGCCATTAAGGAATTGAACTTTGACAATGACAGAGTCTGAGGGAAAGTGTTTGTGTATAAGAATAAAATAAAAGACTGACCTCTAGAGAGTAGTCCAATATACAGTGCATGGGAACAAAACTGACCCAATGAATGACAAAAAGAAAAGCACACAGTGAAAATATATAGTATAATACCATGGAAACCATATGGAAATTATGCATAATGATACTATGATATGGGGTTAAGAAATTAGTCACTGGCCGATTAACTTAAATAATGACACCAAACTATCAACTATATTTGTGAATTTATCATTTATAACTTCTCTGCATACATTTGAATATGTGAAAGTCTGTTTATATGTCTACTCCTTTTCATAAATATTTTTGTTATGGGTAAATAAAATGCAAGTCAAAGTACATAAAATATGAAAATTAAATAATGGTGATTTAAATGTGTTTTATTTCCATAAATATTATGAAATACTTCTTAACTATTGTTTTATTACTTATTTTGAAGTAACCATGGTCAAATAATTTATGTCTAATATTACCTAAGCGATATATTACAAGGATGATTCATGAAGTACTACATAAATTGAAGACCCAGGGTATAGATATAGCTGAGTTGGTAGGGTAGCTTGAGTAGCATCCACAAGGCCCTGCGTTTGAACCCTAGCAAAACAAAAATTGCAGGAGAAAAATTAATTTAAGGCCTCAGTGTAAGCAGAGCATCATCTTGTAATGTTCTTTTCTTCTTTCTCCCTCATTCTAATGACACAAATTTACCTCAGTGAGATTTGGTATCTATCAGACTGAACAGAATGCAGAATTCAGCCAATCTCTTTTAGAACTCTGTTTTTAAAGAATGGAATGGCTAAGTATATGAGAGATAAATACTAAAGGAACTCATTATTTCACCAGTGACTGCAACCTGCTTTGCCCTGCTGGTTGATTTCAAGAAGTTATTTTTCTTACTCATTTTAAACTTCCTCCCAAAATACAATTTTTTTTTTTGGCATGGGCATTCTGCCAAATCTTAATAAATTTAGTGAGGTCTGACAAGTCTGTTTATATTTTTGTGAACTATGAAGATCAGGGTTCTTGGAATACATATGAAAAGAGTGTAAGGTGTCATTTAGTTAATTTAAAACACATTACTGGACAGTTAGTCTTGATCTTAATGGTATTATAATTAAATTTTATTCCAGATGAAAAACAAGGATCTCTATTTTGAAATGTTTCAAAGACTTTTCTTTGTGATTTATGGGTACTTTTGCATAGTTGTTCCTATTTTCACATTCCAAATAACTTTTTTGACAATGATAGGTATTTTTTCTTAATTATGTTAGATTTCAGTTTAGAAAAACAGCTAATAATTCTATGACTAAATGCTTACCTGTCAATATTACATAATCAAATAATACATAACTGTATGAGCTGACATAACCTTATAAGCATGAGTTAAAGAAAAACTTTTGTGGGAAAATAATACTTTGAAATTATTGCATTTATGAGGATTTATTGTGTGGGAATGGTTTTACTACATCACTTTAATACTGCTATAAAATTTATTTATGCACATTTGCTATTTTATTGGTCCTAAATATCCACAAAGTATGTAAAAGAAGTTCATGAGATTGTTGAGTAAATGACAGTAAGTGGGCACTGAGAGATCACAGTGGACAAAATGAAGAGAAGGAAAATTTGCATCTGGATAGAAATAGTATGCTTGGCTTTCCACAGTAATCACCTCAGGGGATTGTCATAGGGATTAAATGATATGATGTTATACAAAGCTCCTTCCCCATTCCGGATATATTGTGGCTTGTCAAGAGATGACAGATTCTGCATTATAAGCACTGATATTTCTTATTCATATAAGCAGCTGACATGTCTTTGGGTTTTTTTTTTTACTACAAATAAGCAGAGTTTCACTCTTGTTGGATTGGATCGTGTTTATGATGTTCTCTTTTCTTCTGGACTTTGTGGCTAAAGATGGCATTTAAACCTAAGAAACAGGTGAGAATGAGCAATTAAAGGACTGGAGTGAATGAATCACATGAAGCAGTATACATTTTATACATTTGGAAGGGAACCATTGTGGGGTTTTTTGGCTCTGGGAGACAGAATCACAACTGTAAGAGAGTCATAAAGTGATAGATTTCATATTAATATGAAGAAGAATTTTGTAACAGTACAACAGCTCAACAACAGAAAGATCTGCCTAAAATGATGATGGACTTCCTGTCTTTGCAGAAAAAAGAGGATGAATGACTATTAGTTGAAAGTGTTAATAGTGATGAGCAAGCCAGAATTTTATAACCAATGTTTTATTTCGGTATCCCAGAAACCTAAAAACACTAATAGAAAAAATAGAAAGTAATAGAGAGGCATATGAGGGTAGGATAGTCCTGAGGAACGATTGAGATGCTTGACTCATATTCCCACCTACCAGATGGAGAGAAGTCTACTGAATTAAGAATGGATAGGATTCTCCCCATTTTCCACATTGAACTCAAGTTCAAAGGAGAAGGAAATCGTATTTACCACTCATGGGCTGTTAAGCCATCTGTCCTTTACTCCTTTTCTTCTAGAAGTTAGTAGTTTGGTTCCAGAAGTAGAATGTTTGGGTTCCAGTCTTAACATACATGAGCTATTTGTAGTTAAACGCAGTACTCATCTGTTAAGTGGAGATACAAATAACACCTATCCATATGTTTGTCAAGAAGTTTTTATTTATTTATTTATTCACTTTATTATATTTTAATCATGTAGAAATTAGTTAACTGTGAGTAATATTTTAATTCCGAAATAACATTTATTATTAGAAAGATAGAGATCTGGTGTTATGAAGTGTTTATCTAATATAGTAGAATAATACATGATAAATTGTCTAATTTGTGTCTTACTATAATTTCCAATTTAATCCATTGTTCATGAAGACTTTTAAAACATACTTTAAAAGCATCAGATACAGAATGTGCTTAGAATAGTGATTTCAACAAATGGTTATTTTTGCTTACAGTCTGATGCTAATTCATTTAAATTATTTGCAGCCAGATCACTGGGAGTTAGTCTAAGGATTTTCCATGCACATTTCTTAAATTAAAAAGATGGTATTTCTAGTGACTTTTAAATTGGAGAATACAATGAAGATCATATAAATAAGTGGAAAAAGATGATTATTACTGACTAGTCATGGTAGTGCCCAAACACAAGGGTAAAATTGAGGGAGAAAAAAAGAGAAATACAAAGACTAGAAGTACTAAATTGAACATATAAAACTTGAATTAATTTTAAGTATGTATACTTATATAATCTCTAGTGGCTCTAGACAGGGTATTATTGCTAGGCTTATTGGTAGAAGGCAATTCCTCCTATGGATGGGAAATTTGTCTCCTATTTCTTTATATGACTTCATATCTATTTAGTACATTGGGCACTTAATGTCATTTCCTGGCAGGTGCAAAAATTGGAGTAAGTTTTAACATATGATTTATATTTGTAATAAGATGTGTAAATACGACAGTCATCCAAGGCATATTAAATGGGCCAACAAGGTAAGGAGAGGGAATAAAAATACTTTCAATCACCCTTTTTGCACCCACAGGTCCTAGAAGATGTGGCCATGATTTTTAATAAAACTCATCTGTTTTGACAGACTTTGTGCAATTCTTATAACCACTTTTTTTCCTGTTTTTACATAAATTGTTTGACTTTTTCACTCCGCTATATCAATTTTCTATTACATTTTGCACAAGATCTTTGGATCTACATCCTAGAGGAGGCTCTGGGAAGTCTTAAGGTATCAGATAAACTTAGACTGGAGGACTGCCAGACATATAAAAGCATATCTAGCAAGGATAACACTAGTTGTAAAGTCTTCCTTCCTAAGGAATCTGAATAGATAAAGGAAAAGTCAGTTTTGCAACTTCCCTATTCAAAGATACAGATCTCTGTCTTTCAAAATAGCGCCATTGTTTGCTAATCTTCCTGCAAAGTCAAGTGTAATTTTGGGGCTTTCTCCTGATTACTTGAATAAACACCATATTGCAAAATGTTTTTTCAGAGAGCAGTTAATGCATCATTGCACAGGGGAAAGCAGAAACCACTATGAGGTTAGGATTGCCATCACAACCTGGTCAGTACAAATAGTTTCTTAAAAACAAAAACAAACAAACAAACAAACAAAGCAAAACTTCCTTATTATAACAATCATTCAGTAAAGACTTCTCTTAATATTTACTAAGAGCAAAGCATAGAAATAGGTAATATGGAAAGACCAGCTCCTACCTTGAAACTCCAGCCTTTCAAAAACAAAATATGCAAAGAGGTAAGACATACATATCTATCAGGTTTTTTTTGCTGTTGGATCAAATTACTACAACCGTGGTGGCTAAAAGCAACATAATTGTCAGTGTAGTTCTGAAATCTGGCATAAGTCTCCTGGGATAAAATCAAGGTGACTACAGTGCAAGGTTCATTTTTGGAGTCCAGGGGAAGCTTTCCTAGCCACTCTCAGCATTTAGAGACCCACATCTCTCAATGTGTGACTCACTTCCTCCCTTTTCAAAGCCAGCAACTTTGTATTCCTCTGAGCCTTCCTCACTCATTACACACGTCTCTGAACACAATTGGGGAAAGGTTCTCTGTTCTGGAGGACTCACTTGATAGACCCACATGGATAACCAAGGTGCTACAGTTTGGATCTTAAGTGTCCCCCAAAGGTCCATGTGATAAAGGCTTGACTCTCCAAGGTGGCACCATGAGGAGATGGTGGCATCTTAAGAGATGGGGCCAGGTGGAATGCCTTCAGGTCATTGGCAGTGTGTCTTGGAAGTGGGCTGTGAGACCTTGACCCTTCCTTGCTCTTTTTTTTTTGCTTCCTGGTCATGAGATGAGCTGTTTTGTGCTGCCACACTCTCTTAGCATGATGTGCTACCTTGCCACAAGCCCAAAGCAATGGTGCTAATAGCCATCAAAACTGGCATCCAAAATAACCCTTTTGTCCTAAGTTGATTGTCTCAGATTTCTTTGTTATGGGGATGGAAAACTGTCAAATCTAGCAGGATAATCTCCCATTTTGAAGTCTTTTTTAATCACATGTATGCAAAGTCTCTTTTGCGAGGTAAGGTGTCATAATTATTGTTTTCAGAGATTAGGGCATGGACATCTTTGGGAGTCATTGTCTGCTTTTTACAACATATAAAATCACTGTGGCATCATTAGCACTCAGCAGAGTACTCCATTTGTTTTGAATCAATGAATGAATAGAAAGATGCATGAAGTAAAGACATAAGGAAAGTGCATTTAGGTTTATGGAAATAGACATCACTTGTATATAAACCTGCATGACTTTGTTAGGCTACAGAAATAGCAAATGTAATTTCAAGTCAAAAGACATACAAATTTCAATCCGGAATTGATAAATATATGCTTATCTATGTTATTGAATGTTGTTATAATTCTAAAAATGAATTCTAATGTCAATGTATGGTAATGGCTCTTAAGTTTTGCTATTATAAATAAATCATGCATTATTTAGCATGGTATTTGTTAGAGCTGAACACAATCTCAACACAGCATCAATGGGCATGGTTCTTGGGTTTTGTCTTAAATCTACCTACAAAGATGTGGATCAGAGAATCTTTAAGAGCTCTGGAAAAGTAGGACTCTGCTTTCAGTTTCAATTTCTTCTTTTATCAATCGACAAGTCATGAGTTACTTAAAAAGCTAGCAGTCTATTATATGGTAAGATCTCTTTCTTCAGAACTCCTTGCACTGGTTTTGATGAAAAGATTTTACTTTGACATTCGTATGTGTGTATACATATGCATGTGTGTATATATGTGTGTTTATATCTGTGTGCTAGAACCAAATGGTGAATTTACTGTAATATTTTACAAGATTCAATCCTGTGGCCTTTTCTGATTCTTTCCATTGCTTAATACATGGATGCATACGAAATTTTAAAATTTGTTATAGTATGTTAGCAGACACTTTGGATTAAATAATTGTTAAGCAGTAAGGGGTTTCCTAACATCACTATACCAAGATCATATCTCCACTCTGCATTTTCAAATGAGGTCTGAAACATCTTAAGTGTTTTAGTATTAACGACAACAGTAATAACAGCTAAAATTATATTATGCCCCTATATATGCCCTTTTGTGTTTGGAATGCTTATTCATTGATCATTACTATAATTAACAATTATATGATAGGTATAATTTTTCATAATGGCTGTAATCCTTATTACAGTAATTTTGCAAATGAATATAGTAGTTTAATTTATACAAGTTTTCTCAATTAGTAAGTCAGATGATTAAGACTTGGATCAGCTGGTCTGAACATTGCACTATCTCACTGTTTACATTACTAAGGAAATAAATGCACAGAAATATCAAATGGCAGGACATTAACACTATCTATTATGCTGAAATCCCAAACTAAATATTAAGCAAGATATAAGGTTTTCTCCTGATGAGTAACACTCAAGAGAGTTGTAAGGTGTAATAGCCCTTGAAAAGTTAAGAAGTTGCTTCTGAGGAAAAAAACAGAAAAAAAAATACATGGAAAAATATCACTCCATCTTTCGATGTAAGAAATGCTAGGACAAATAATGATTTGGGGCTTGACAGAGATGATAGGAAAACATATTTTACTTTACTTTTAAAAGAGAAAGCTTTAACCTCTACTATTATACACAAATAATAAATTAATGAATTAACCATACAAAAAAGATTCAGCAAATTTCAGAAATTTTTTCTTCTATCCAGGCAAAGAAAGTAGAGATTCTTTAATTCTTTTGTTTTATTTTGTTTTCCTTTGTAGTGCTGGGAATTGAACCCATGCTAAGCAGGCATTTTACCACTGTGCTGCATGCCAATTCCACGAAGTGTTTAAAAAGAAACTGCTATTTGATGCTCTCCACAGTGGGTGCTCTGGTAATGCTCTCACCTAGTCAGTGTATGTGGCATAATTCTGGTTTAGAGCTGCACTGTGGCAATATTTGGCTCATTCTGTTTATCTCCCTTCTTTCTGGATTAGATTAAAGCATTGTGCAACATATTTCATCAGTGCTTTACACTTTGCATTTCCTGTACTTTTGCTTTCTCCCTAACATTGTTGTGAATTGTAAAAACATATGAATAGAGCAAGATTAAATAATTAAAGATGGCGGGCTGTTTCAGGGACTGTGGATTTGTCTCTTTGCATTCAATGCTCCTTGACTATAGAACAGCAATATTTCTGGTAGATTTGATAGTCCCTTAGCTCAAAATGTCTGCATGGGCCCAGGGAGGGCAAATATTCCTAAACTTGAGGAAGATAAGATGGCTGCCAAGATCCCTGCTGTTTATGATGAGTATTCATAGGCTCATAGATTAAGAATTTAGGACCAGGGTATAGTTTAAGCAGTAGAGCTCCTCCCTAGTAAGCATAAAGCACTGAGTTCAAATCCTAGTACAATAAAAATAAATAAATTAAAAGATTAGCTCCTCAAAAAGAAAAAAAAAAAACAAAAACCAAAACCTAAACAGTGCTTCCTTATAATCATAAACCAGATATAAATTCAGCCATTTCAAAATCTACCAAGATTAACATTATATGGAACCACACTATCATATCTTTATTTAAATAGTTCTTTAAGTAATTCACAAGTAGGGTAATACAACAGATGAACTGTGACCAATGCAGTATATTATAAAGATACACATTAAGCAGTGCTCCACAAGGCAGAGCCTTTTTCTCCCAAGACTACAAGGTAATTCCTAGCACTGAGTGCCATCTGGTAAATGGAGTTGCCCTCACATATCCCCCAGGCCACCATAAACGTGCAACATGTACATATTGTAAAAGGAGAACCTTCATTTTATTACATGGCTTTTAAGCTGCAAAATGAATGGATTCAACAGCTTCTTTGAAAACTCCTTCATTTGAACATTTCGGTATTCTAATACTAATAATTGTATCATCACTGGATTCTAAATGTAGAAAAATGAAGTAGATTCTGCAAATCCATGCATTATACTAACATGTCAGAATCCAGTGTGTCAGGTGTGGTGTGCTTACACTTTATAAGTGTGGGGCACTCCAGATTTAACAAAGCGGCCAACACCTGGAAATACATAAAAGCTGCCCCCTGAACACAAGGTGATGTTTAGTACTTAACTAGACACCCTGGATTCAGAGACTGGTCCCTCTGGGTTCAGAAAAGAAAACTGAAAATGCAGCATAAGAGTTTAGTTTTAGCTCAGATTTCCTGGTGTTCTCAACTCCCATCTTCTCTTTACTCCCCAGAGACAAAATGCAATTCAAGTCATGACTGTCCTTCTAATTATAGAAGAATTTCTTTTAACATGTACTATGGTATCATTGTTTTGTAGATATTAGTGAACTGTATGAAAAATTATTTTTGCAGAAGTACACATGGCGAATTCCTAGAGGAAAAAATAGCCCTGCCGTTTTTATGCCTGTGACAATCTTACCCTCCTTTTAACTCTTGTCATTCTCTTGGACGTGGTCTTGTGGTCTCACCAAAATTCTGCAACAGCGTTCCTGGGGGTGTGGTAAAATTCATGGGACGTGGCCGAGTCTGTGATTTATTTGAGTGACTATTATAATCCTTTTAGTGGTTAATCAATTTTGAATTAAGTTAAAAAAAACAATATAAGGGTATAATGTGTCCTAAAATCCTGTCACTTGATTTCAATTAGGCCATTTTTCTTATATAAAAGACAGAGTTGTCACTGTACTCAGAGACTTGACTGTATGGATTATATCACATCCCTTCATAGACAGGTGTTTTGGAAAAATAACTTTCTAAAAACATTGCCCTCATGGCCATTTTCCCTGGGTTGTGTCTGCATTGAGAACTTGAGTTATCTTCTGAGCAATCAGCTATCTTCTGTCACTGCTACTTTATCTTCAGGAAGACAGTTATCCTTGTTCATATTATATGAAAACGAACTGAAAGGAGGTTGATGGTTTCTAATTAAAATGAGAGCAACATACACATAACTTTTACTACTTCTATATTTTTACATTAACAGTCATTGTTTTGTTTTGCCTCTCTGGTTGAGCCCACCATAGTTTGATGACATTTGTACCAATAATCTTAGAGCAGATCAACATTATGTAATAGAACTTTCTGCACTGATAGAAAATCTGCACCTGCCTTGCCCACTCTGGGAGCTCGTAGCCACACTCACGCGGCTACTGAACGTAATGCAGGAAGTTTAATGTTAGTTTTACTTAATTTTGATTTTTTTTGTTTATTTATTCATTTGTGCATACATTGTTTGTGCCATCTCTCCCCCCTGCCCCCTCCCTCTCTTCCCCACCCCCTCGTTCCCAGGCAGAACCTGTTCTGCCCTCTTCTCCAATTTTGTTGAAGAGAAGACATAAGCAATAATAAGAAAGACAAAACGTTTTTGCTAGTTGAGACAAGGATAGCTATGCAGAGAGATTCCTAGCAGTGCTTCCATGCACATGTGTATTACATCCCGAATTGATTAACATTGGATTTAGTAGCCACACTGTTTGTGGATACCATATGGAACAGCAAAGGTTCAGGTCTTTGCATGGATAGATCTACTCTGATAATTTTGATAGTAGGCCATCATGGCTACTTGAATCATATTGTGTTCTATCTGATTCCAATTTAAAATGAATTTTGCAGTATTTCCTACATTAAGGGTAGTCAACATAAATTATTCAGTAGTAAGTCCTATCAATGAAGATAGCCACTTATAGGGCAGAATGAAAAAGATGGGAAAGAGCAAAAATCTATAGTTGCATAGGAAAGATAAACAATGCCAAAGAACATGGTTGCTCTCTCTTAGATGTAGAAGGTTAAAAACTGCATAGGAGTATGATGACCACCAAAGAATTCAGACAAATAGAATAATCAAATTTTAAAGTTGAAAGGAATTTTGGAAATCTGGATCTCATTTCATGTGGAATATTGTTTGCTAATAGTACTTGATACCTAGACAGTTGGTGGCTTATAGTCACACTTTGTTAAACTGGTATAATGATCCACTGCTGTAATCCCAGCTAGGTGGGAGGCCTAAGTAAGAGGATTATGGTCCAGAATGGCTCCAGGCAAAACACTAGACACTATCTAAAAAATAACAAAAAAAGGCTGAGGTCATGGCTCAAGGTAGAGCACTTGCCTATCAAGCAAGTACTGAATTCAATCTCCAGTACTGAACCTCAACCTACGAAAAACCATAGAGGCACATGTTGTTAATAAGTCAACTTAAACTGAGTTACTTGCCATAACTAAGTCTTGGTTTTATTATCCTAACTAGTGACAATAAACAATGTGTACCCCTTAGATGTACATACCTTCCCTTCCACCGGGGAAGAGGGAAGAGTAAGTGAGAAAATACTCAGGAAGTATTTAGCACAGTACCTGGCACATATGCATCCCATTTTGGAGGTAGGAAAACTGAGGCATTAGACTAATTATCTTTAGCCATTGATAACAAATTTAGTAAGTGACTCACCTGGGACTTGAAATGAGGCATGTAACTAAACTGAGGCTAAAAGAGGACTAGCAGCTAACACGGTGGCAGCTGACATGTGCCAGGCACTTAATGAAATCACAAGGCCAGGAAAACTGCATTTATTAATGATCTGCAGAGCACAAAACCAGATCAGCTATTGACAATTTACCTTTTTGCAGACATTACATGTGGTTGAGAAATATGGGCTTTTGAAAAAGAAATGTGTGTGTGTGTTTAACTAAGTAGTCTTTAATAAAATACACTATTGTACACTTTTCCATTTAATCGATCCAGATTACGTGGCATACAAAAGATTTAATCTTATGCAGATTTAGAATGATACTATGTATCAATGAACATCCATCTATATTTAAGTAATTATGGACGTTGTGACATTTAAAGTATTCTCTTTGCAAAATTTTCCTTCTTATCAAATTCTCTCCTGACACAAATTTTGGAATTTATAAAACCAGTTTAACACGTAAGGAGTATAAAGGTAATTTGCAGAAGAGGAAACTATTATTGTGATTTAGACAGAAGAAAGAGAATGTGCTAGCAAGACACAGTGAAATAATAGCATAACTGGTAGTTTATTTCATTGGAATATTCCATTATTGACCTGGAAGATTTTAAATTATTTATATATTGGTTTACTTTCATGTTTGTTTTGAGACAGTCTCGCTATGTTGCCCAGATGGATCTTGAACTCACGATCCTCCTGCCTCAGGGCTCCAAGTAGCTGGGAATACAGGCAGGTTCCACTGAGCCCAGCTTACTTTGTGTGTTATTATTAAGCCTCTCTTACACATTGGTCTTAGATTAATTTTGGCCATTAGAATACTGAACATGATTACAGACGTTGAGTCCAACCTGTGGACCAATGTATTTGAAGCTCACATCTGAATATTTGTTCCTTGGGGACTTCGAATAGTTTTATTTAAATACAAAATAATTTACTTAACTATACTCAAATGTAAAAATGGAATTATACTAATTCTTAAGTTTATTGTAAGGATTAGATAAAACAATTTTAAGAGTAGTTAGTATGCTTAATGTATTCTAAAAGTAATGCTAGCTATGACTTCAATAGAGAGAAAACAACTGTGATGAAAAAGAAATATAAATATATAATTTTAAATAGATTTTAACATGTCAGTAAAACTTCTGAAAATGTGGGACCCAATAATACATTTGCTTACTATCCTTGTATTTCTCTGGTTTATCCTAGATTTATTTTGCCCTAAATTTATATCAGTAATTGCTGTTATGTTTACAACCTTTCTCTGCAGTGACAAAAAAAAAAAAAAAAGTCTGGTTTCCTTTACTTTTTACCTACAAGTTTTACTTATAGAAAAATCTACCTTCTTTAAAAGCACCTTTAATCTGTAATGAAGCCAGAGACTTCATTACAGTGTGGGACAATTCAGGAGCATGGTCAGTAACACAGTGATGTCAAGACTTTCCAACAAGTGTGGTGGATAGCAAAATGAATGCAGCATGAACACTTGGATCACCAGAGGTAAGCAAAAAGTAATATACTCCACACCTCAGGTCTGTTTTTTTCTTTTTTATTGTTGTGCTGGGTGGGAGTACATTGTGGCATTTACAAAAGTTCTCAAAATGTATCAACTATATCATACTTGAATTCATCCCCTCCACAATTCTCCCTAATCACCCCCCCCATTCCTGGAATAGTTTTAGCAGTTCTTGTTTTTCCATTTACATACATGTGCACACTGTCTTTATACCATATTCACCCTCATACCCCCTTTCCTCTCCCTCTCCCCGCCCCACTGGTATCAAACCCCACCCCTCCAACCCCCCCACCCCCAGGCAAGACCTGTTTTTTTTTCCTCGAGATATTGGGACTTAAACTCAAGGTCTGGAGCAAGCGCAGTCTACCACTTCAGCCACCACCCAGGCCATTTCACTTTAGTTTGGATTTCAGATAGCATCTTGACCTTAGACAGCTTCCTCCTACTTTGGCCTCCCAAGTAGCTAGGGGATACTATAGACATGCCCCACCATCCCTGGATTGGTTTTTGACACAGAGGACTCATTATTATTTACTTATTTATTTTTGCCTAGGCTGGCCTCAAACCAAAATCCTTTGTCCTGGCTTCCCCAGTAGTGCATGTACCACACTGCACCTGACTCAAATAGGCCTTTTTCTTTTTTCTTCTTCCTTCCCTCTCTCTTTCTTTCCCTCTCTTCCCTCCCTCCCCTTTTCAACTTCTCCTTTCCTCATTCCTTTTCTTCTTCTTTCTTTTCTCTGTTTCTCTCTCTTTCTTCTTTCTTTTTTCTCTTCTCTTTCTGTATCTGAAGGTGGAGGCAGAATGCTGGAAGAAGAGGGATGGGAGGAGGTATGTGGAGGAGGAGGGAAGGCTGTCCAGTGCTGACTCCCACGCTGCCTGCTACCAGCTCCGTTCAGCCCCCATGCTGTAGCGTGGTGGAATCAGTCCCACATTCTGTTCACTTTCTCTTCCGCTGTCTCCACAGAAATGCTAGCTCTTCCTGGTACCCATCTCAGAAATACGGAGGCAACTATTCTTCAAAACACATTAAGTGTAGAGCAAGCTGGTCCCTAAAGTAATCAGGGCATCCTGCTCCAGTTGCAAAGGAGAATCCTCCGAATAAAATGAGAAGTCTGGGCAGTGATCTCACTAAAATGTGACACTTTGTGAATCGCCTCACCCCCATGCAAACTCTTCCTCAGTCTGCTCAGCTCAGACATTGGGAAGCTGGTGGGTGAATGCAGGAGGCTAGAGCTGGAGAAAGGAGGTACATTCGTTATTCAGGTATTGAAATAACTTGAGGGATTTCCCCTGAAAGTTTGTCTTTAAAGTGCACACATACATACATATGTGCATGTGCGTACAAGATCATAGAGTCTACTGTATAAATTTACCTGTCATGGACAGGCAGTGGACAATGTCCATCTCTTAGACATTTTAAGAGAAAGTATCCCCAGAGAAATCAGACAAGTTTATAAAATACACTTTGGGTCTATTTGTGGTGACCTGGGAGTTTAGAACAGCTTTTGAAAAAAGCTGTTTGCTCTGAGCCCACAGGGCAGGACAATTTTTCCTCAACCTGGGTGCTTTGGTTTTGTTTGTTTATTTCATTGTGTACCAGAGAGCTACACGCCCTTTTCTTACCTGAGCCCTTCCTACCTGGGCTGGATTTTCCTGGGCTCTGCCCCCTGGCCTCCCTCCCTCCTCTCTCAGACTCTTTAAAACCCCAGGGAAGGGTGTTAGTGTTTTGAATCCCAGGATTGCTCCTGCAGTGAAAGGAGCGAGGGCATATTTGGCAGAAAGGCAGCTCATTGCTTTTTTCTTATGCTGCTTCCCCTTCCTCTTTTCTTACATAGATATGTAAACACATGTATTTTCCTGTTTCAAATGAGCGAATTGGTCCCCTGCCTGTGCCTTGACTTAGCTATTGGGCTGAGTCTTGCTCCTCCCTTCCCTACTCGGATAGGAGCCACTAGGATCTGGAGCTAGAGCTTCCAAATTAAAGCTGGCCTTGGGCCAGGTGACCTCTTCTTTGTAAGTTTCTTTCTTAAGGGCGGAGGGGGGGCTGTGGAGAGGGCGGCTGGGATCTATTGGGTGTTGTGGTGGGGGGAGTGAGGAACGGAGGGGGCTGGAAGAGAGTAAAGGGCTGTTGTTAAACAGTTTCTTACCGTAAGAGGGAGTTCAGACCTAGATCTTTCCAGTTAATCACACAACAAACTTAGCTCATCGCAATAAAAAGCAGCCCTGAGCCGACTAGCTCTTTTAGGCACTGACTCCGAACAGGATTCTTTCACCCGGGCATCTCCTCCAGTGGGGTCCGCCAGCTCGTCCCGCAGCACCATGTGGGTGACCAAACTTCTGCCAGTCCTGCTGCTGCAGCATGTCCTCCTTCATCTCCTTCTGCTCCCCATCGCCATCCCCTATGCAGGTTAGTTTCTTCTGCCTCGTTATTAATTATTATTTTACCTCTCTCTCTTGCTAACCTTCCCCTTTCCCTCTAACACACTCCTTGCCCTGTTGCCAGCATCCTCGCTTCACTCCGTGTGTGGTAAGGGATTTCAAAACCCCTCACCGTGCTTTCTTTTGACATTCTTTTTCTGTTTGAAAGCATTTAAAATGATAATTAGCATTCTCTCAATGCTTCTTCGACCTCTCCCCCAACCAACCCAGCCCCACCTCATTTAGCGAAACTCCCAAATTAAGGGATTGGAATGAAGTGCTAACAAGGGCTGGAACTTAGTTGGTTTGGACAAGTTTGAAGCTGAAAAAAAGTCTGGTCAGAAGAGGGGAAAGTGATGGTCAGTCCATCAGGGACTCATCTTTTTCCAAAGAATAATTTTCTACAATAAGCCACAGCTCCACATCATCCAGACAACATCCAGGTCCAAATTATGACGTTCCATAGGTTTTCATTTGGAGGAGGCAGATGAAATTCTGGCATATGCATGCTATAAAAATGAAAGAGAAAGCCTGTCTTCTAAACTCTCCTTCTTTCTGGGCATGGATGACCTTCCTCTGAAACTTCAGTTCAGGGGAGGCAAAAAAACTGTGAGACTTAGATTAAGGCTGCAGAACTGATCCCTTAGGTCCTGCACTTTCTTCCTTGGACTTGCAGGTTGGGGTGGAGATGTTTGGGAGTTCAGATTGCCTGGAAGTTAAGAGATCTCATTTTCTGCTTTGGGAAGTTTTCTCTTATAATCAGGACAAGAGGAAACATCTGTATTTGGTTGTACTATCATTGCAGTGGCTGGGCTGGGGTGCCAGTGGGAGAAGTCAATGAATGTCAAGGGTAGACACAGGGGAATAGAAGAGTGGAGCAAATGCTCAGATGGCAGACATGGCCTTTTTGCAATTAAAATAAAAACAGAGAACTGACTGTATCTTCTGAAAGAAGTTAAATATGAAATTTATCACACCTCTGATCTACTTTCTGATGCAATACAAAGGTTGAAGACACCAAGATTTGCTAAATGATAAGAAAAGTCATTTAAAACACCTGTCTTTCTTCTGTATCGGGAAATGGCCCTTTTGGGAGATGACGTTATTTGAGTCAGTTTGAACGTATGTAGATAGGATTTCTGAAGTGAAAAAGAAGTTAAATCAAGCAGGCTATCATGGCATGAGAGGTGTCATGTTAAAATGGATTTTTTATAAGATATTGCTAGTTTAGAGGATGTGGAACATAATCCTGGTTAACTTTTTGATTGCCTTAAAGACAAAGATGAAAATATTACCATTTTGAAGTACAATATTGTCACCTGAAATAAACTGTTCCAATGCAAGCAGAGCACAATATGGAAAACCCAAACAGTAGATCAACCATGGACAATGGCTATTTGTTTTTGGCTTGCAGTGCAAAGCTTTGGCAGGAGATATATATTTGTAATTATATCTCACTTTGGCTAATGTTGAAATGACTGCGTTTCCTGAGTATAGGGAGAAAGCAGCTCAAGACTGTGCTGGCTGGCAAAGAACAGGCCATTGGGGATTACAGAGATATGTTATGAATAATTCCTGAAGTGTGGAATGCTAGAATTATCATCAAAAGAAATTCCACCTTAGGGTGGCAAGTTTATTTTGATAGTTTATTTTAAATAACCTTCAAAATGAAAAACGTAGGTAACCTTCTTAGAATATATAGCTTGGTTCTTTTTAAATGTCATCTAATATTGAACATTTAGAATTTTTATTGCTGTTGTTACTTGGTTTGGTTATCCTTTACAAAAAGACATGGATATTATAATATTGACAAGCAATTATGAACAGAATGTATTATGGAGATATTTTGTTTAAAAGTTTCTTGAGAAATAGTCAATGTGGTTGGCCTAAGCTATTCTTACAGGAGTTGTTCTACATAGAATTACACTCTAGTCACTCACACTGACATTGGAAACAAACATCCAATCCTCTGTTTTCCTTAAGCATTAAATGAGCACCTACTGTATAAGAGTCTTTGGGGAATATAAAGAAGAACAAGTAGGAAAGAAGCCTGTGTTTGCTGAGCAATCCCTATGGACCAAATTATAAAGTAAAGCTTGTTTCGTTTTAAGAAGAATGACACTATTTGATTCATTTTACATGGGAAAATTAAGGTTTAAAGACCTTAATTATCTTATTATCTCTCTTAGTTAATGATAGAGCAGATATTCCTACTAGGTTCTACATGAATAAAATATGTGATTGTTTTATTTATAATGAATCCAGCAACAGTGAAATCAACTCAAATTTACTTTTGAAAAATCATTTGACTATTATTAAAAAGAAGTACCCTCTATGTTAGAAATACCACGGTTGAGAGTTCATTTATGTGGTACCCAAGGCAAATATGAAAAAATGAGTGGTAGCTTAGTTGATATCTAAGCCCAGAAGAATAAAAGTAGCCCAAACTGTAGAGGCGAGAAAGTATAATGGATGCCTCAGAAAGCCTTTCAAATAGCAATTGACTTGGGTACCTGAGGGAACATATATATGACTTGTGATTAGAAAAGTAAGATGGGACAGAATAGACAGCCTTGAATGTTATGCTAAGCCATGTGGTCTCTATAGTAGCTGTTGTAGACAGCAGCTGAAAGTTTTGTACTGACAAGATACTTGGTTGAAGTTGTACTTCAGTGTGGTTGCTTTGGCTTCTGTGTGGGGTGAGTGATAGCCAAAACAGTGAAGGCAGAGGACAGGATGAGGCTTCTACAACAATGAAACTCTGAACAAGGAAATAGAAAGGAGGAGGATGGGGTCCTAAACTCACATCAATCACTTCATTTTATAAATGTCTTTTGGAGAGATTATGATGTTGCAGTCTCTCTTCTGACTTTATTTGTGATATGGTTGCCTTCTCTAAAGAAGAGCACATGCTTATTGATGAGTAAAATCTGAGTCCTAGATAATAGCAGTGGAGATTTAGACTTCTATTTCTGATTCTTGCCGTTCAGAATTTTAAACTCTATAGTCCAAATCATTCCCTTCCATTAATTGTTTGTATACTTTCATCTTAACATCTTGCCTGTTCAAACTGTTAATCACTAATCATGTTGGTAGCTTTTCAGTTATGTGGAGCCAGATCCCTGCTTCTTTCCACACTCTGCAAATCCTTTCCTTGCGTGATTTTCCTTTGAAGTCAGTGGTTCCTCCACACAGAAGAAAATATATGAGGTACTGAGAGAAATGAGTGTGAGGCCCTAGGACCAGAGGGAGAAATGCATCTTTCTTCAAGCACCTTGATACATTTGACCCTGCTTTCTATTTGTAGGTTTTCACTAGGATGGTAAGATTTCAGTTCCAAAACAGAGACTTCAGGTTCTTCAGGAAATATAGCCTCCAGAATATTTTCCCATACAGAGAGACAAGGAAAAGTTGTGCTTTCAAATACAAGAAAGCATGACAAATTTGCAGTGATCTCTCACCCTTCAATTTCGTTTCAATATTTTGTTTATAAATTTCAACTAACAGTCGCAACAAAAAATAGTAGGGAAAAATCTGATCCAAAGATATTTTTGAGTTTCTTCCCAAATTAAGCTTGGCTTTTAGTTGTTTTCAGTAAAACAAGCATCAGTTGTTAATACATATGGAAGAGAAAGTTGAAACTATTTTCAGCAAAGGAATTTTATTTTCAGATGCTGTTTTTGAATGACTTCTGTTTTGAATTTTTCTTTTATTGAATAAGTAATTAATTTTATAGATACATGGATTACATGATATACCAGTAGTTTGAGCTTCATATTTTGGGTAATTAGTTGCCAACCTAGCATAAATGATTTACTTATATGGAAAGTTCATATGTCATGAGGAGCAAGTAATGAGGAGGAAATCTTGGTATCTAGTTCTAATACTTTCTGATAAGCTTGGTAGCCAATATAAGCCTTTGATTTCTATTTATTTCTAATGAAGGGAAAGTGTACTTTTATTTATTCTTCAGAATGCTTTTTGATCTTTAGTGATAGAAAACTTACTAATAAGCAACAATAAGCTATTTTGTGAGGCACAATCATACATTAATGCATTTCAATAGAACAACTGAAGATCTGTAGAAATACCATGGCCAATAATTGCACAGAGACCTCTTTTCTCCAAGTAGTCTTCACTGCTTACCTTAATACTGCTCGGTTTTGAGAAAAGAAGCTAGAACATTGACCAGGGGTTCTATTTTAAATGACAATTACTAAAATACTTTAGCAACATAATGTTTGTCTTAGACCTTTTAAAATTATTTTTATGGTCTTCTCTTATCCTTAGATATTTATAATAATTTTACCAACTTTAATTCTATATTTTTGTAAATAGAATCCATTCAAGAAGTATACATATGTATATATATAACATTTATAGTTATATACATGTGGATAATTCTTCCATTTTGGTGAACAACTTTAAAATAGATTTTTCTCTGTCAACTAACTCCTATTTACTTCTAGAAAATGTTGATGTTTATGCAGGAATCAAATTATTATTATGCTGTAAACTATCTCAGAGTACCAAAGAAATAGTGAATTAAGATCAAAGGAAGGAGAAAGTCTTAATGGAAAAACTTATCTTCTGTTAACATAGCTCTGTGACTGGAACCAAAATGTGAAAAGAATTATCCCTTCTTTGCTTAAGAGAATATCAGTTTCTTCTCTTATGTAATTAAAGGATGACATTTCAAATACAAAGCTAAACCTCTGCATATTCATAATATTTTTATCCAAACTGAGTTCTACATATTTACTTAATGATTATAGTTTAAATAACTCATTTTGATTCATCATTAATGTAACTTTCTTTTTGTAGGCTAATGATATATTAACATTTCAGGTAATTAAGCAATGTCATTTGACGAGTCAGTAAGAATGCCAGAATTATCATTTGTCTGCCAGTGTTATGCAAAACATCAGGCCCGCACTCATTAAATAACATGTTGATAGATTATTTGCTTGATTTAATTTCAAAGTTAAAATATCATTTAAACTGTGTCTCTTGTATCCTTGCCATTCCATCTTATAGGGCAAAGAAAAGTTAAAGATGAAAGCATCAATATAGGCATTGGTGCCAGCCTTAATGGAGACTATTTTGGAGTTTTACAGAGAACTAGAAATTTAGAGGACCACATGTTTTCTCTTATTTATTGTGGATTTCAGGTTAGGCTAGACATTAATGAGTAGCATCTGTATGTTTAGTAAACCAACTGGAGCCAGTGATTGCTGGCAAACTTAAGGTATGATGCCATTCTTGGTACCTCACTCTTTTAGCCATATTTCCAAATAGTCTGCACAGAAAGTTTCACTCTCTTTTCTTGACACATCTCACAACATAAAAAGATCAGGAATGCATTTCCTACTCTACTATCCAAGTTTCTTCTTGATTGATAGCTCTGTACCAAATCTTCAGAAAATACTTATAAATCATATTTCCACATACATTCTTAGCAATTCTTAGATAAAGATGGCATGATAAGTGGTTCAGAGTGATAGTTCTAAAGCCAGGCCAGAAGGGTTTCCAATCTGAGATCTACTAAGTGGTCAATCAATTTTCCCCTATGTCGGTTCCTTCAACTTAAAAATGAATGCATTATTACTGCCTTTGTTATGAGGTGTTCAAACAAATTGACAGGCAGAGGAACACAATCGCTTCCATAATTCTGGTACAATAGCTGCAATATAGTGGACATTTCTCTCTATATTGTGAGGATAGTGATCATCATTAGATTAGGGTGACTTTGGGAAAACTGAGAACAAAGAAACAAGTTCTTGATACTCTCAAATTGTCCATAAGATTAAGACTTTTAGGATGTTTTTGTTCTGTTTTCCAGTTTTTAGTAGGAGGCTTCATGATAGCTAGGGGCCTTGTATCCTCATGAAGAAAAATGATACTGCTACATTAAAGGATAAAGTTTTACATACATTTGATTTACAGCATTTGGCTTGATGTCAAGACAAACAGTTCAGTGATACTAAGAAATAGTGCCCAAAGCACAGAATACACTAATGTAGGAAATGAGAAAACAGGAGCTAAAATATGAATAGTATCAAACACTTTAAAGAGCAAGCTAGAAGAATTTTTCCATTGTGGAGTTTTTTCCGAGAAGTTTCTCACTTGTCTTTGAATTTTCTTATCTAATTACTACTCTAACTTACCAGAGGAACAATTGTGGAAGAAAATGAAAAGTTTAATTTTAAAGCATCACATGGTAGGTTTTTAGCAGTTGAGAGAACATAATTTTTTTAGGATGAACTCTGTCCTAACTATTTGTCTAATAATTACTGCTTTAGAGTTATTTAATTAAGGTTTGGAACAAACTTTGTTCTTATGAACAAATGAAAGTGGATCTTTCATTTGAAAGAGTAAATAAGTGAGTCAACATGGCACATTATTTGTTATTCCCTGTCTATAATAACTCTCCTCTTGCTCTTAACTGTTTCCCACTTCCCTCCATCCCCAATCCCTGGAGGCCTAGTATATTGTCAGATAAAATCATTATCTTGCATATGATTCTTAAGGATAGTTTTTTTCTCTGCAAGCTTTAAAAACATTATTTCATGTTTTTTAAAAAAAATTTGTATTAATAGAGGGACAAAAGAAAAGAAGAAATACACTTCATGAATTCAAAAAGTCAGCCAAGACTACTCTAATCAAAGAAGACCCATTACTTAAGATTAAAACCAAAAAAATGAATGCTGCAGACCAGTGTGCCAACAGATGTATAAGGAATAAAGGACTTCCATTCACCTGCAAGTAAGTTACTTCATTTTGTTCTTAGGATAACTTGTAAATACAGTATGCACACATTATTATCATGATTTTTTTCTCTCCTTTAACTTAAGTTTGAATATAGTTTTAACTCATTACAACTTAAGACTTATCTCTCAGTTGATAGAAAAATGTTTTGAGTAAAGGAGACTCCAAAAAAGTCTTCCAAAGTTCACAGTGGCTTTGGTTATGGGGTTTTTGTTTTCTCATCTTATGAGCAATTAAATTCAGGAACTAAAATAAAATTATATTGACTTTTATCTCTAACATTTAATCATATTCTATTCAGAGTAAACACCTTCCCCCTCTTGCAAGGGAAATAGAGGAATTTTCAGAACAGAAATTGGGCAACAGCCAAAATTTATTGCACTTATATCTTTGTATTTAGGGATTGAAATAAAAGGTGTTGAGAGAATTAGATAAAAAAGTGAGGGATTGGTGTCAGGAACAGGGGCTGTTTAAAGGAAGTCAGGGGATAGCGATGATGAAGTTTCAGGTGAAAAGTGATGGAGCAACTCAAAGAGGCCCGAGAGAACTCAAATAGAGAGTTTCTTGTCTTGTGACAGTCCTGAGTGACCTAATGGGGAGAATTCTTTACTACTTTATCAGTAAGAAAAGAATTTCATCACAGCAGTCTCCCAAACTCCCAGAAGATGCGTTTCCTTCTCTTCAGAAACATTCTACATCATCATTTATATTCTATTCTTTTATTTCCTATTTTATCCCTTAAAAATAAGATTGTACACAAAATCTATACATTTTGAATTCTAGTTTATTACATTTGGATAGTGAAACATAAATGACATGGCAAGTGTTTCAGTTTTATCTTGTTTGTCTCAAAACAGTGAGTGGGAAGGACCTGCTGGGAAAGGGCGGAGGAAAAATAGTCTTCTTTCTCTTTGACCCAAACTCCACTTTGAGAGAGAGATTTCCAGACAAGGGGAGTGGGAATTGTCTTTGGCAGTATATGCATAGATGATTTTGTTCTACTTCCTGACTTTTGAATAAAAGTCTTGAGACTGGTAAAATAAATCAGAAAAAACATACTTTCAATCAATATCTCAGCTGTGTAGGTTGATGTAAATGTCTTTTAAGCAACTGAGCAGGTTGGAGTTGTATTTTCTCTTCTCAGAGTTGGAAGGTTAAGGCAAAGGTAATGGGAGAACCACATTCAAGTGATGCTTTTTAAGGTTGAATCTGAAACTATACTCTTCACAGTCCACAAGTAAGAAAAGTACTCCTATTACTCGATTTTCACACTCATCATTCTTACTGCATTTTATTTAAGAATAGACAAGAATTACTTAGCTGTGTTGGAGAGGACATGTGATCTTATTAATAAATATTCACATATCCCTTCTATGAAGGTCCGTACTTTTCTACCATATGCTTTTTACTTTATATTTAGTAACCAAATGTATGGCAGCCTGTGCAGAAAACTGCATGTAATATTACCTATGTATAACCAATGTTCTTCTGCCCAGAAATGGTGACTCTTCCTCACCTGTCACTAAATACATTGTTTATTCAGAATGAGTGGGGTTACTATGATATTCTGAAATTGGGTTCTTAATGAGTCAAAGTGTCCTTTTTCCAAACTTGGACCAGAATCATTTAATCTGGTATTGAAATTGCCCTCCTCACATAAACAACTAGAAAACCAACAAAATAAAATTTTGAAAAGCTGATAATTAAAACAAGCCTAAGATAAAGATACTTAAAGTCAAGCTTACATGACAGAGCAACCCAAGGTATTTGATGGGCTCAACATACTTTACATGGAGGTGTAAAATAATATTAAAAATCTTTTCTGTGAGAAAATGTCATGGTAATAGAATGAGAAAAAAGGTTAATGAGATCAGTAAACTTTTCTGGTTGCAAGTACTTAAAAATTTTTAGCTCTTTTTTAAAGCAACTTATCATTTTATTTTATATAAGATTATTTGAATGAGTAGCAACAACAAAATTAATAGTTAACATATAGGAATCATACTTGTAGGGCGGTATAGTTTAGTAAGTTTTCTTATAGTATGTATCCAAAGAATTAAGAGTTTTAAATTAAAAATGTATATGTAAGAAAACCTATATAATAAACATTGACTTATGTTACATGTTAATTTTGTTTATTAAAGCCTTTATTTTTCTGTAGGTGATTTAGAATAACATAACTTTCCAAGTAGTATTTAAATCTATTCCTACAAAAACTCTATTTTGTTTTTTCTTGTTTGGCCACCAAAATGGTGGGTTCATATATCACTTATATTTTATAATGCTATGTAATAATGCATCTGTTTTTGTATTGTCCTCCTTGGTAAACTATGCACCCGTTCTTTAAAAATGGTTAAATAGTAGTATTCCTTCTTTTCATTCAGATATTTTTTTCAGGGCCTTTGTTTTTGATAAAGCAAGAAAACGATGCCTCTGGTTCCCTTTCAATAGCATGTCAAGTGGAGTGAAAAAAGGGTTCGGCCATGAATTTGACCTCTACGAAAACAAAGGTAACTGACTTCTTACATATTGTATAATGAAGTAAATGTGAAACACACATTTATGATTTCTTGCCACATTGCTCTTTCCCACTGATTTTTCTATTACATGCTGGCTGGTCTGTTACACTGTCAATCCTTAAGACCGGGGAAAGAAGTACTCTATTTTTAGCAGGGTACATTAGATTAAAGAGAGCATTTCCCAAAATCTAGAATTCCTTGCTCCCTTTTTGACTTTTTTTCAAGTGACTTCTCCTAGAATTGGCAATCTCCTAGAATTGGCTAGATTGTGATCTTAGCACAGTATTTTACACATTAACAACTTTGGATGACTAATATAGTGATAAATTGTCAATAATAAAATATGGAGATTTTGGATAAGTGAATTGGATCTGTATTTATCATATGCTTTTTAAAAAAATTGCGAGAGGAATTGAGACATTATTATTTAATTTGCCTATTCTGGTGATCACAAGGTGTTTACTTTGTTCAAAATATAACTATATGAATGAAATAATCAGAGAATGTTAAATAAATACAAATTGTACAAATTAAATCTTTCATCACACAAAATAATAATTATGTATTATACTTATGAAAATAACACTCATTTTAATGTTTATGTTTTATAAAACATATCCTTTCAAGTTTGGATATTTGACACTATATCCACATATTTCCATGTTTGTTATGTTAATGTTTAAATTCAATTAAATCAGTTCATGGGAGAAATTAAGATATTCTTTACATATCCCAATAATTCTACAAATTGTAAACATAATTCATGATCTAACATAAGAACATTCTTATTTAACGTTTCTTTTAGTTTGTTAACAACTGCATGTATTTATTCTTTGATATGCATATAAAGCTTCTTACAACTCAGTTGTCTTAGAAGTTAGCAGCTGAAATGGTAGCAAAAAATATTTAAAAATGATAACCAACTAACATACTTATCTTATACATGCAAAAGTATATGCAAAAACTCAGCCAATTTTATGAAAAATTAGTATACTAATTCAGGGACTACTAAAGTCATTCCCTGAATTTAAGATAGATTTAAAAAATCACTTTATTTTTGTTTTTAGTATTTTGTTAGGTCTATGTATTTCAGAAATCATAGTTGCCTGGCTAGTTGAGTATATCAGCTAATATCTGTTAAGTCCAGAGACTAATCTCTACAGTTACACATTAAAACTGTTCGACAGTGTGCTGTTTGTTTGTTTTGGATTATTATGAAATGTGTTATTTTCAAAATACTAATAGAAGCTTTAGGGAGGAAATTTCAGTGTTATTTGAAATAGTTTTCAAGAGTCAATTACTTGCAGGCTTGAGTGGAATTTTATTTTTTTCTCTTTAATAAATACAGCACATGTTTCCCATAGTTATAACATTTTTCTCTGCTTTCATCAATAGACTACATTAGAAATTGCATCATAGGTAAAGGAGGCAGCTACAAGGGAACAGTGTCTATCACAAAGAGTGGCATCAAGTGCCAGCCCTGGAATTCCATGATACCACACGAACACAGGTAAGAACAGCATGAAGAAAAGAGGATATAGCTTTTCCTTTTTGTGTGCCAACAGTCTCCCATGACTGATAGGTACCAAAAGACGAACAAATTTATCATTAAAATGTGGCCTAATATTTTGTACCTCAATTTATAAGATCTAGATGTTTGGGAACAAATAATGAAAACTTCATCTAAGAGGAGAAAAATCTTTCTTCTTCTTTTTGCGTTTGAGAATGCACTCTGCAACCAAAGAGTTGAGCTGTGATTTAGACTCTGATCTTACAGAGTCTAAGTATTCTTTAACCTTGGTGGATCTCAAGATTGGCTGCACATTACACTCACCCACTGCAAGTCCTTGAAGAATCCTACCCCAAGGGGGTAACACAAACTCTTTATCAGAGCCTCTTGGGGAAGTAAGGTGCCAATATTGTTTTAAGCTCCTTAGAGGATTTCAATGTCCAGCCAAAGTTGAGAATCTCTGCTAAAAGCTCATGCCTCAGACTTACCAACTTTCCCATTTTTTGCTATTGCCTAAAGACTACAGAAAACTCAGCCTTTGGAAATTAAAGGTCTACCCTGAAGACAATTATGTCTAATATAATGAGAATACTATTTAAAGAATACTGTTTAAAAGCCAATAAAAATAATATCCATATGCTTATAAGATTGAGAGCTTTAATCATCATGGAGAAAAAATATAAATATCCTATATCTACTAGAAAACTAAATATAGCCACACTTCTCTAGACTTCTTTCACAAATAATTTTAATAAGACATAATGTAATTTAAAAGCACTCCTCCCTGGTCATTAAATGCTGAGCAGTTTACTGGTTTATCTCATGTAATCCTCATGAGAACAATACAGAGTGTAATTTTATGAGTCTATTTATACACATAGTATTGCTGCAGCATAAGAAAACTTAATACTTTTCAGGGTGCAATACACAATTAGTAAGTGGTGCTCAGAACATAAACCCAGCCAGTATCACTCTTGTTACCTGTGCTGGTGATAACCCTAGGGCATGAAACATTTGGCCTGTCAGTAGCAATTATGCTGTGACTCATTTTTACAACAACAAAATGTGATGACTTTGTCTTGATGAATACAATTTTCATTACATTTAGTTTTGTAATACAATTTTGTAAGCTGAATGATTTTGCTTTAGTAAACAGATAAGTTAACTAGCCAACATATAAAGAAATGGTATTAGTTGAGTTGTTCCATAGTGGGATAAACCTATGATGTTGATCTAATTGACACCAGCTACTAAGTGTCCAAGCTGATCAGCTCCTCTAGTATTTCAGTGATAGAAAACAATAATTTACTCAGATTAGTTACTAATAATTATATAGGAATACCTCTGAAACACAGTAGTATATTTATATTTCAAAACAAGAAATACAACAGGCTTTGTCTTCCTTTAAGCATCTGCCTAATGAAAAAACATGTCACTTAAATCTGTTTTTTACAAAGGAATAGCATTTGAGATCAATCCTACCTTACTCCAGGAGAGTGTGTTAGACTGACCTAGTAGAGGTCTTATTTCAGCCCAAATTCTCTAGGATTGTGATTCTGTGTTAGAGAAGTAAATGTGAAATAGACCTCCCAGGCAACTTGCTTCCCATTCCAACCAGCTCATTTACCAATGAATACTTCCTTGTGATAGGGGTTTATAGTTAAGAGAATCTTGCATATTAATCACATCCTCTTTGTGCTAAATGGAAACAACAATAAGCTCCATCAATAAGAAGGTTATTATAATATCTGCATGATAGCTTAATACTTAGTTAAGTGTTAACTGAAGATTAATTTTATGGGAAACAGAAAAAGGAACATGTTTCTTTCTAGAGGAGTGATTTATTGATGACTCCCTAAATTGAAATATTTTACAAGTGGCTTAATGGGAAGATGATGATAGATGGTGAAATTAGTATAGAAGCTTAACCAGAAAATCAGGTGACCTGATATCTACATCTATATCATTCATTAGCCACCCAGCATTCATTAATGAAGCAGATGATGGAATAGATCAAGTTTCCTATGAACACAGTTAAAAGAAAAGAAAGGGAGGGCTAGAACTCCATAGTCCTAGTTTATATTTCAAAGTATATTTGGATGTAACCCAATTTTAAATATTTTTTTCACTTATCTTTCTTAAATCCTTGTTAATAGCAAGGACAGAGAACTAAAAATAGTCTGTGTGTGAATAAAACCTTATTTTGGAGCCAATGGCCAAGCATAGGCCTTGTGTGGAATAAGTTTTCATAAACATTTGTCCAATGAACACTTATAAATGAAAAGAGCAGAGCTAGTCTTCTTCCCTTGGCCAAGTATGGGAAGCTGAAGGAAATCAGGCTAAATACCTGGGGGCACAAAAGAAAAGCAGTTCATTGGAAAAAAGGTTAAATATACCAAAGAATGAAGAGCAGAGATGACCATGACTGCTCTTTAACCTTTATGTCCTCAAAAGGAATTTGATATGAATGCATTTAGAACTGTAGAAGTAGCCCATCTTTTCATTTTATTAACTTCAATTGGAAATTTATTTTTGTCTTTTGATCTTGTTTAGTTTTAATTTCTACTTTCTCTTCCTTCCTACCTGTATTTTTCTGGCTAAATTATTGACTGATACATTCACTGTTTCTTTACATCTTCTATTTGGCTTGTACAAACCCAATGGAAAGATATATGTGTATCTCTCTCTCTCTCTCTCTCTCTTTCTCTCTCTCTCCCTTCCTCTCTCTCTGTCTCTCTCTCTTTTGGGACAAAAGTCACCTCTAAAACTAAATAGTGAATATTTGATTATTAAACATGTGCTAAAGCCACTAGCTCTTTAAATAAATTTAATTAAAAAACAACACAGAAAAATGCAATTTATAATAATCTTGTCCATTCCATCCATCTTTGAAGTGAAGAAATTGTAACTAAGTAATAAATTGTCTAAGAACTATATTCTAGGCTAGCCAGGTGATATGTATATGAGGCAACAATGTAGATTTTGTGATTAACAAAAATTCTTACTACTCTACTGTTTTTCATAATATAGCTTCAGTAGAATTTTCTTAAGTAAATTTGGCTAGTGAATTGCTTCAGGAAAATACATGAAGCAAAAGTAAGTGTAGTTTCTGTCAGAAAAAAGAGTATATTATATAAATTTACTATGAAAATTTGGAGAAGTACCAAAGAATGAAAGAAAATAAATTTCAGGCAATGTTTCAAACAGAAGAGATATATGAAAGTACTCTAGAATGATGGGGCTAAAACCAGGACAAAAACAAATGGCTTCTTTTTTGACAATTACTCTGAGGAACTGTGAAATTATGATGATCTTTAATTACATTATGGCTTTTATCAGTCATGTGACTTAATGTTTTATTTTCATTTCTCCATATTTATAATGCTAGAGAAGTGAGGATATAACTCTCTACCTAACAACACTTTGGAGTTACATAATGTTTATAATATTTAGCTTGTTTCCTAAAATGTTTAGTTAGATGTAAGTCTCTCAGAATAAATGGTTGCTTTCCGACCAGTAATTTATATTTTTGAACAACTTGACTCTGGTGTACATTCATGTCAGATGAATTTCATTGCAAAATGAAATTTATCTGACATGCATATTTGTATTATGCATATTTGTATTCATTCTGTGTTGCAACATTTTAAAAAATGACAATTTTCTTCTTTTTCTTTTCCATTTCTTTTTTCTTACTCCCTTCCTCCCTCCTTTCCTTTCTTTTTTTGGAGATGGGCCATACTATCTGTAGTTATTTATGAGGTACAATGTGATGTTTTGACTCATTTATTTAACCACTTTAGGGTAATTATCATATCCATTTTTAAATTAGATATTTTACTGGATACTTAAATAATATTTATTAAGAGACTAAAATTCTTGGACTTTAAATTCATGTAGAACTCTGACAGCAATAAAAGTAGAAATAAAGCTCCTTAACAAAAATCAAGCTAAACACTAAAGTATAGCTAGATTTTCAAAAAAACACTTTCAAAAATTACTTTTTGAGTAGTATTTGTGTGCAGTCAGGCAGACAAGTGAGTGTCATTGAGTCCAATACCATAAGCAATATGAGAATAAAAGGACTTCGGCCTTTTCTGATGTGTTGGAATATTTTATACAGATAACAGAACTACCACTAAGGAATTAGAAATTTTAGGAGAAGGCAATGTGTTCAAGTTGTTTCACTCAATAGAGAATTATTATGAACTAAAGTTAGGAGAGTCAAGCCTCAGTCATGGTAAATATTATCAAAATTTTTGAAGAGACTATGCAATTCTGTTGTTAGAACAGAATAGAGGTGACAAAGTGGAGTGTGCTTAATCATAGGAAACATTTCTTAAGTGTTAATGATCCATCCTCTCTTTGAACTTCTCAAAACAACTTGGAAAGGTTTACACCAGCTATGGTTATACTCGTGTTTAGATAAGTTAACAGACTGGGAGAAGCCATCTTACTGGGGTCTCACTATTGGTAAGAGAAAGCTGAAATTGGAGTCAAGGTTGAATTTGATTCTGGATTCTTTGGTTTGTGTTATGACACCACTCTGTTTCTTAATTGTGCAAAAACAAAAGAAGACCTTGGATAAGCAGTGTAATAGTAAGACCTCCAATTTGATTGCAGTGATTTTTTAGTTCTCTGTTAAGTGGCCTTCCTACCTTTGAGTGGAAAGTTGAAATTGTGTTTTATATTATACCAATTAAATTATAGATTATTTGAGTCTTAGAAAACTCAGAAACTAATAATTTTTAACTTGATATTGAATATAGAAGTTCAGTTAGGTGAACTTTAATAAAATTCAAGTATTTTAAGAATGCATGGAAATAACAGAATTGTTAAAGTATATGAAGGAACACAAGATAGGCTAGGGTTGCTCTACTTTCAGGAAAAGCACATCCAATAATTAGAAAAATTAATAGGTTAAAATAAAGTTGCATGCTCTTATACTGTAATGATTATCATTTTAAAACTAGCTTTTTGCCTTCGAGCTATCGGGGTAAAGACCTGCAAGAAAACTACTGTCGAAATCCTCGAGGGGAAGAAGGGGGACCATGGTGTTTCACAAGCAATCCAGAGGTACGCTACGAAGTCTGTGACATTCCCCAGTGTTCAGAAGGTAAATGAACCTGAATGCCATGTGGTGCACCCTATTCCCCTGTGTGTAGAACTGTAACTCACATTAAAGGTTAACAGAAATGAATCAATTGCAATAAATATGTTGTTCATTGAAATGAAGCCATAGATAATTGAATATTACATTTTTTTTTTTAAATGGCAGCACTGGGGTTCAAACTCAGGTCCTCATGTTTGCTAGGCAGGCAGTCTTATCACTTAAGTCACTCCACCAGCCCTTTTTTGTGATGAGTTTTTTCAGTATAGGGTCTCAAGAACTATTTGCCCAGGGCTGGCTTCCAACCACCATTCTCCTAAACTCTTTCTCCTGAATAGCTAGGATTACAGTTGTGAGCCATGGGCGCCCAGCTTATTTGAGCATTCTTACATAGTAGTTTGCAAACTACCTGAAGATCACCAGGTTACTGCAAAATTATGGAGTGAGTTATCAGTTTGAATTTCATCATCAACTTGAGTCATTTCTCTGGGGAAAGTAATCATGGGCTTACTTATTTATCTATTGTCTTGATCTCACCTACCCAGAAATCTTCTCCCATAGCTGTCCGGAAAGGAGCTGAATGAAATTAGCTTTTTATTAACAACATTAATGCTATTCATCCAGCACTTGCTTCTATAGACATTTAGTCAAAACTTTCTCTAATGTGGTTGGGCCAAAGTCTATGTATCCAGAGAGAAAATGATAGGGGGTCATATGTATTTGGTTAAAATATGACCAGAACCAAATTTGGCACATAGACAGGAATCAAGTGCCATCCCAAATCAAAGCAGTGAATCCCAAGCTGTCTTAAAGACACCCTAAATCTGTGCCTGTGTTCTTACCTCTTCTCACAATATAAAAGGTCACTGTCTTTACTTTTGCAGTGGAAAACTGAATGACAAGATGGAAAAGTAACCATTTCAGCATTGTACGTGGTTTCATTTTTTCCTAGTGACTTGGCTACTGAATAGCTGGAGTTTTCAATTCTGTCAAAAACTTAGAAATGTGCATTAAATTCTTCTAGAAATTTATTAGTATTTTGAAGTATTTGTGGAGGGGACAGGGCTGCTGAATGCTGTCCAATTTTTAAAGTAAGATATCTTACCTGTTTATTAACCATATTTTTTGGAACTATATCCTCCATGAATATCCATTTAATATTAGGCTGATATTAATCACATAACAAGTAAAGGGCATTGTTAGCTAGTTGTCACAGAGAAAGTGAATATGGTTTTTGCTGTTAGTTAATTTAAAACCCTTGACTTCATGTGCTAGAGTCAGTTCCATCTGTTTGTAAATTCTTATTTTCCATTTCATGTCATATTCTGTTCCTATAACTTCTTTATTGTTTTCTTTTCTATTAAAAATAATAAACTTATTGTGATTACATAATGAATAAGTCTGTTTTGTATGAATAAGTCTGTAATTAATATTTGTTTTAAATTTGCACATGGAAGAAAAAAATCTACTTTTAGGGAAATCTTTAGTATCAGTTTTCTGAGATTACAAATCACGGGCAAAAAGTCATATTCATTGACTTTATTTGACCTATCTAAGTGTTTTCAAAGGTAGGAACTTGATGAAATCTTACACAGTTTAGCACTATATATACAGACTAGCACCTGTTTAGTCTGTATGGGGGTGTGATTTTTCAATCCCTGGTTTATAAGAAAAATCTTTATCAAAATACACTGACATAGATTTAGGCTGATGGGTGATGCAGAATGAAACTGCTGGAAAAGAAGTAATTCAGAATCTTCTGTTTTCAGCTATCCTTATTAGAATGCAACTCTCTAATATCCTTTAATAATTTAAGGTCATCAAAACTCCTTTAGAAGTAGACATTGTTCATTAGCATTAAAGGCACATGATGCGCTTTGTTTCTTGGCACTGAAGTTTGCAGATAATGCTCTTTCTGGAAACAATTAGTGGTCTGACAATAGTAGATGAAGATTCCTTTGGGAGAAATGAATCGGCACCTGCCTGTAGGGTAACGGATTTCAGGGAATGTGAATTGAACTGTGATATTTTAAATTCAAGCTAAAATGAGTATTGTTAATGGAAAGTATCCAAACAAAGAGCATTGCCTATATAATCATAGAAAAAAAACAGAGCTTTTAATAAAAAGGAAAATACAAAAAATAAAAAAACAGTATAGATGTGATGCAAATGTCTACCAGAATGAGGGAGAAGATGCAAAGTACAGAATATTAAATAGTATGATGGGTGGCCATTTCTATCTGTGAATATTACATAGAGGTAGTTATTATCAAATCATTTTTGTATGTTTAAAATGAAATAAGCAAAATACCTGTGGTCAAACTTTGGAGTATTACTTTAAAAAAAAAGACATGTAGAACGATATATCTATTTAGAATTTTTTGTAGTAATATTAAATTTTTAGCTGAATGCCTGAAATTTTTCTAACATTTTGATTCATAAAAGAGTTGTATCTGGTATCCAATTATTGATATTATTTTCTTTTAATTTAAAACCATTCCAAAAGAAAATGAATCATCTTTTTATCAGATTTAGAATCTTTTGGTTAGATAGAATAAGTTAAAGAGACCAGTTGTAAAACATGGTGACTATAGTTAATAATAATATATTGCATTCTTGAAAAATGCTAAGAAGCTTGGATGTTAAGAATTCTCAGCACAGAAATAACTATTGAGCTAAAACAAGTTCATGAACTAAGTTTCATGAATCTACAATGTATGTATAATTTAAAACACCATATTGTACATGAAACAATATGTATGGTTTTATCAGTCAACTTAAAAAGAGACCTTACATAATATTGTAAAGAAAATACTTCCAATTAATGTTTAATTAAAAAGTTATAGAAAGTTAAAGGTATAAAAAAAATCCAATTTCTTACTTTAGTCTTTGTTTTGGATTTAAAATAATACTTAGTCATTGGAACAAATGTCATTGTAACGATTATTAAATATTTAAGTATATACATCTTAATTAAACTATAGTCATTATTTTTAAAATACCTTATCCTTAAAATCCAAAATATTATCATAATTTTACGTGCATAATTTCATATTCTATGTGGGGAAAGATTTTTAGAAACAAATATTTAAATAAAATTATTTTTATAAATATGTATTTGTGAGACTATTCATACTTTAGTCAATCAGTTTTGCTAAAGTAATTGCATATGTGGATTTTTCTGAGTGATTACCTTTATTGGAATGAAATAAACTCTGATTCAAAATAGATTCAGATACTTCAAGTAATTGTTTTAGTTTGTAAACTAATATCATGTGTGGTTTTATGACTTAAAAAGTTGGTATACAGTTTTTGAGTTTAATTGCCTAGTACCATGATAACATTGTTAAGTTAGTCCTTTTTATATTATAGTTTGTGTGTAGTTTTTATAATTTTCTTCTATCATTTAATTCAGAACATTGTACTTAAGAGCATTGTACTTATGAAACTTTTATTTAGCTTAGGTTTATGTGATCAAGAACAATATTTTCATTTTGTTTTTCTAAAGAGAACTTCCTAGAATGATTAAATAAGCAATGACAGAGGGGGCCAAAGAGACATCCTCACCCCCTTGCACTATTACATAGGCCATACGTTTACCATTTTCTTAGAAAGTAGACTTGTTTTCTATCTATACCACTGACTTTTTTCTAGGAAAACTTAGATAATTCTTAGAATTCCAAAAGTTTGAAAAGTGAATTCAAACTTTGGCATTCTTGGGGTAACTTTTATAACTATTATGGTAGTTTGGTTCAATGCTAAAACAACACATTTTTCAGCCACTTATCTTGCATATGTTGGCTAATCTATTGCTGTCCCATAACCTCCTTTTCCCCACTCCTATAGGTAAGAATTCAACAGGAGGACAACCTATTCTTTTCAAAAAAGATGAGGAGAAAAGGGCAGGGATATAGAGTTCCTAAAATCATTGTTATCTATATATCTTAAAATATGGCCAGTTACGATGTAGAAGAAACAAGTTAAAGTATGTAGGACAAAAAGAACAGAATATAAACTATGGGTCTGAAGACCTATGTTCCAGACACAGATTTGAAATTTTCTGTTTTAGGTAAGTCTCTTAAAATATGTGTGGGCCTTGTTTTCTTTATTGAAGTGATTAAATAATACCTTATACATTAAAAGTTTAGAATAAATAACAAGATCATGTAGCTCTAATATTTTAACATCTCAGTTTTGTCACAGAACATGTTTAATTCCCACTCAAATGGCAACTTTCATTTGTCTTCCAAATCTAACCTTATTAGTATTATTATTGCTATTTTTGATGGCAGCAGAGTTTGAACTCTGGGTCATGTGTGCTAGATAGGCACTCTTATCACTTAAGCCACTCCACCAGCCCTCGAACATTATTCTTGATAACTTCTTTTATGTATTTTTTCTCACATCATTCTTACTGTATTTTTTCTCTTACATATATATTCAACTCTTATATATCCTTCAAGGTCCAAGTAAAATCCAATCTCCTAAAGAGCTATGACTACCAAACACTTAGGACTTTAGGATAGATCACAATTACCTACAAACTTGCTATGCAGAGCACAGCACCAGCTGTGTTGGTGTCCCCTGGGAGATTTAATTAGTGCCCTAGCTTAGGGCACTGATCAGAGTTTGCCCTTTAACTAGATTTGAAGGTGATTTTAATTCACATTATATTTAGAGAAGCATTGATCTACCACACTCATTCTGGAAAGCATTCATTTAAAGAGTCCCCTATTTCATTTGTGTAGCTATTTTTTCCTAAGGTTATTAAAAATCTGTAAGTCTAAGAAAACATGTTTTATAATAATGTTCATGGTACTGTTTTTCAGAAAATAATTTTGTTCACTCTCATTAGAAGGAGATACACTATTATAAACTGCATTTGCTATAAGAATCATAATAGACACATTCTGATTCTGGAGTCCAATACGAGAGGAGAACTTGTACATGTGGATGCTTATCTTTTGTGTGTGATGATGGTAATCTATTCTACTTTTTCATTCAATACAAAGGAACAAACAACAATGATAAATGCTGCACCATTTTCATCGAAGATATCAATTCATTCTTTTTAAGAAAGGGAACTAAGTAAATTTGCACTCCATTCAAATGGAAAGCTGAAATGTGATGATATATAACCTGTGTTGAGCATTTCAGTGTGGAAATGACTTTGGCTAACCTGAGTACCTTTATCAATGTGCTCTTAGACCCATCTCATTTGCAGTTAGGTGCTTATTGATTGTATTCTGGGCAATCTCCGTATCAAATGGGGGGAAGCTGAATTAGTCCCTTGTCTAAGCTCATGAATTAACCTACATGAAAGGAAACAAATGGATCAGGCCAGTAGATGGATCATATGTTTCAGAAAGTTAACAGTTAGTGTCCTATTACATTATAAAAATAAGTTACAAAAGAGATGATTTTATAGTACTATTAATATTTATGAGGCTATATTTCAGTGGATAAAGCTAAACATTGATATCTTTCCCTAGCTTCAGCTAAAGTTTAATGATCAGTAATCATAAGATACAAATGATGTGTTTGGAGAAATTTGCCGGATTCGTAGGAGAGCCAAGCAATGATTTATTCCACAGGATGCTTGCTGTGCTACAAATCAACATTCTGTTTGAGAAGTCTCATTTTCAGCTAGTTGATATGATTCAGAGTTTTCAATGTGACATAGAGACCAGCCAGAAGAGAACAATTAATTAATATTACGGAATCATCAGTAAGATCCTGCAAAATTAGATCAGCTTATATATTTTAGAAATAGTGTGTATGTGGAGTTCAATAGCAGGTCATCTTCTAAACTAAGGTAGGTAAGAACATTAGCTTGTCCAGTCTACTCAACATTGTTCACTGAAAGGATGAAGCTATGATTTCTTTTTTAAAAATACCAGTGTCTTTTGAATAGTACCAGATATCTATCTGAATATGGTCTCTTAAATATATCAGTTCTTGATTCTGGAATTAGTTATACAAATATGATGTATTAAATTTAAATTGTGAAATCACTCTATGTGTTTGGAGGGTTGGAGGGTAAGTTGAGAGAGAAACACTATTGAACAGATAATATAGGCCCTGAGATCCTTGCATTTTAGACTAACAAAGGAAAAATCTCCAAGAATCCCATCTTACTTCCCAGTTTCTATCTGTTGAACAGTTTTGAAAAACTAGATAGGCAGCATCCTGACCTTATGGTACATCTGTATGACACTAATTATAAAAATTCTACTTAAACTGTAAAATGCATTCTGTAAGAGGTATTTTACACCGCTGTTTATGGATATTAGGCCCTCATTTAAAGACAGGATTTTGTGAAGGGTTTTCTAAACAATTTATTTACTGTTTGTTAAATGGACCAGTGGTATTCATGATTTTGCTACCAAAAACAATTAATATGCCATACTTTAATTTTATTAGTTGAATGCATGACATGCAATGGTGAAAGCTATCGCGGTCCCATGGATCATACCGAATCAGGCAAGATTTGTCAGCGCTGGGATCACCAGACACCACATCGGCACAAATTTTTGCCCGAAAGGTAAAACACCACTGAATCTTGCTTCCAATGGTTCTCTTTACAGGCTGTTATTTGCTGCAGTGCAAGCTGCTATGAAAATTCCCTTTAGACTATCAACATTTAATATAGAACTCCTCAGAAAGTTCTGGCTTCTTCTGACACAGTAACTGGAGCTTTTATGTTTGAAAAAGGCAGTCTTGGGATAAAGGGACTTATGAGGAAGAATAGGTGAACACTGCCTACACTTTCATTTGGGTTTGGTGGCAAGGTTAAGTCCCTAAAATCAGGAAGGTCTTAAACACAAGGCCATCAGGGGATGCAGAATTGAAGCACTAGCATAAGTGTCCTCTTTGTCATCTATAGCAAAAAAAAAAGGCTCAATTCAGTAAATACCTCTTTGACAAACCTGACTGGTGGAGGAGGGATTATTGGAAAATGCAAGCAAATCTCCTAGAGGAGTATCTGTGGAAACCCAGGCACTGCAGGTCACAAGTATAATACCTTGACAGAGGTCGTATCTGTAGAAAGAGAATGAAAAGTGGCCCAAACAATTCTTTGGCTCTTTTATCCTGGTGTATTTTGAAATTGTCACTTGGGCCAGCTAATTTGGAGAAGTCAGGCAACTAAGTCTACCTTTATTCTCCAATAAAAGGTTTTAAGCTCAAATAGTTAATAACAACACAATTAGGTCTTCCCTTATTTATTGATTTCACATGATAGTTAGGATTGTGTGTGTGTGTGTATTTGTTTGATTGTTTTCATTTTTGGCAGTACTGGAGTTTGCACTCTGGTCTTGATGCTTGCTAGGCAGGTGGTCTACCATTTGAGACACACCTCTAGTGGGTTTTGTGCTATTATTTTGGAGATAGGATCTTGCTTTTTGCCAAGGCCAACCTAGACTTTGAACTTCCAATTTTACACTTCCTGCAATGACAGGTATAACAGGTGCATGTCACCATGCCCAGCTACTGGCTCAGATGAGGGGATCTCACTAACTTTGTTTTGCCTGGCTGGCTTCAACCCTCAATCCTCCAGATCTCAGCCTCTTAAACAGCCGCGTTTACAGACGTGAGCCACCTGTGCCTGACACATTTTACATGAAAGTTTTAAATTGGAGAAGGAAAAGAAAAAAAAGTCATGTATTTATTTGTTTGTTTATTTATTTTTGATGCTCCGATTGAAGACAGAGCTCTACTACTTGACATATGTCCATAGTCTTTTTGTTTTTGAGATAAGATCTTGCAGCTAGCTTTGCCCAAGTTAGCTTCTGCCTTCCAAGTAGATGGGATTACAGGCATACAGCAACACACTCTACTAAAATCTTTAATTTTTTTATAAAGAATAAAAATACAAACAAGTAAAACCCATCCCTACCCTCCTTTGGAAATTGATGCAAGATTTTGTTTTTATTTTTAATCTTTCTTCTTTATCTTTTTATTTGTTTTTGCTTCTCATTCTTTTAAATTAAAACTGGTTATTTAGAAAAATGCACATTTTTCTTTTAAGTGAGAGCAGAAGGGATATGGTAACAATTAAAAATCAAGTCACCAATTCAGTACTCTTAATTTAAGGGGAGGTGGGATGTAGAGAAAGTAGTGTGGTGGAGTTTGTCTCTTGCTCTGGTGGAGGTGAGGGCATGACCTAGAAAGCCTCTATTTCCAAAATTGAGCTATCATTAGTAACAGAGCTATTGAAACTGAACTTTCAGTTTGAACTCTGTGCCTGCCCTAGAAGAGGACCTGTTTTCGTAATGAGCAGTCTACGCGAGGTCATGTTTTTGGAATTTGTCCTTAATTGGGCTGTATGAGAGAGGGATTTAATTTGGGACCTTAACTAGTAGGCAGGTAACAAATGTAATTAACTTATTAGCAAAGAGGATGATACTCTATACTTAGGGGAATATGGAATTTAGTAACTTTGAGAGCTGATGATTGGCAGTCCTTGTAAGGTAAAAAGATAGAAAATCTGCTCTTTGCCCAGCAAGGACTATTCCAGCTAAATAGGAAGTTATTTTGTAAGCTGAGGGCTTTGTGGTCTTTCCAGGCAGATTTACGTGACACTTTTCTTGGTGTGGTTTGCAGATATCCCGACAAGGGCTTTGATGATAATTATTGCCGCAATCCTGATGGCAAGCCGAGGCCATGGTGCTATACTCTTGACCCTGACACCCCTTGGGAGTACTGTGCAATTAAAATGTGTGGTAAGTTAGGGTCAAATTTATTGCTTCCTTTTGCTCTCAAGGACTGCATCTAAGCAAGCGATTATTAGTGAGACAGGTTAACAACTATGTTGGTTGGATGCTTTAATATGTGCATGTTTTAATATTTTAAGAGTGTATTCTATAATCCTATTCATTCTTTTGAATTTTTGGAGAGCCATTATTTTGAAAAGGATACATACGTAAGCATATATATATAAAATACTTATATTATGAGAAACGCCCAAATATTCTGATGATGTCAAGACAATGAAAAATAATCCACAGAGGGAGTAAGAGATTAAGGAATATGTATATCACAAAGTTATTAGGGCAGTAAATGATAGGACTTTAGATTCCTACCTTCCATTCTTGTTTCCCATCCTTACCTTTTCTTTCCAGAGAATGATGGAGGCTGAAAGAAGAAAACAGAGTCTAATAGAGGCTTCTCACAGATGTCTTTAGTCTCTAGAAGTTGATCCCCATTTATCTGGCTGTCCTTGTACACAGCCTCCATTCTGTTCCAATCTGTTTCTTAGCAGTTCCTAAGATCCTTTTCAGTCTCCTAAATTTACGCTAAATAGTTTATCCCTTTAGATTTGTGTAGATGGTCTTCTCTTTCCTATCTAATTTCTTTAAAATTATAATGGATAATAATTAGATACAGATATGGTTTTGTTTCCATGATTAGAGGTTCTTTTAGAATTGCATAAATTTATTAAGGTGTAATAGTGGTATAAATTGGCATATGTATATGTATCTATATATATCTGTATATATATAGATACATATCTACATATCTATATATATATATATATACAGAGAGAAAGAGAGAAAGAGGGAGAGAGAGAGAGAGAGAGAGAGAGAGAGAGAGAATTTACATAAGATCAGATATTGGGATCCAGAGTAACATAAGCAACTATGAGACTATAGAGAGCTATTTGCATATTTGTCTATAGCTGCCCAATGGGGACATCCTTCTGAACAAGTCTACTCCATATTATTTACACTGTTGCACTGCCAAGGCAAATATCAGTCCACTTAGACAACCTAGTACAAGGAAATGTTTGGGACATCTCTTACAGCCCCCAAAAAATGAATATGCCTGGCATATGTGAAATAACAGCAGAATCTGGAAGCCTCTCAGAGTGAAACATAATGTTCCTAGGAACTGAATCATCTGTTTTGTCCTTTAAAATAAAAGGCAATTCTTGTGACAATGTTTCTCTGTGGAGATTGTGTTACTGCCACTCATTGACTTATTTAAACATGTAAACATATAAATCTTTCCATCATTCTCGACAGTTAGATACAATAAAACAACTGTTTCTTTTCCATACTTTAATATTGACTGTAATAACAGCAGTAGAAAGAAACACACTCACACACAAATGTGCACATGCATACACAGCTGCATATTCACCCTTCAACTGGCATGCACACACCAAGAAATCCAAGTGTTGCCCTCTTTGATCTCCTCTGGTTCTAAATCAATCTTAAGGGCATTTTTAAAAAGATTGAGAAAACAAAGAAAGAAAATGAACATGCAACTTCCTAACTATTAACTAGATTTCTTTTTCTCTTATATCCAAAGAAGAATTGGCTAATTATATAAGCAACATGATAATTCTGAGTTTATTTTTATAATATGTTAATGCTAAGAAAATGATAGTGGATTCTGTGAGTTAAAGGTATATCTTTCAGATTAAAATAATCATCTGAGCTTTGAGAATATTTTAGGAATATTTTATTAAAGGAAAAATTTTACCTTAAAATTATATTGTGTGTGTAAAGACCATATATATAAAGAGACCATATTAAATTGAATGAAATAAAGTAGACATCCTGGGATGCACAAAAGTTAATGTTTCATATTCTTTCAAAAGTTTGGCTTACATATGTAGCAAGGCCTATCATGCAAAACTGAAATTTGATGGCAGGTTCAATCGTGTGTAAGTTTTCTATTGTGGCAAAAAGAAATTGCTGGCAACTTGTGATGTAAGATGACATACCTTTATTACCTTATAATAGAATTATAAGAAGGTCAGAAAGAAATAAAATAAGGCAATAAGCATCGAGAAAAACAAAGTAAGAAGAGGTGTGAACAACATTAAGCGGCAGAATGTCCAGTATATATTATAAATTGAATGTAGTGGGAAGTGAAATGGGGGAAGAAAAAGTCTAAAATATTTCAAGTTATTTCATCTACCCAAGTGGATGCATATATGAGAGGCATTAATCTGAGGATAAAGAAAATAACTTAGTCATGCTCACATTGGAATGAGTGCTTGGCATCTGTATTCTTGCCATATCTGAATTCAGTCTTCTCTATGATGTCAGCAATGTCATAAGTGAATAGTGACAGCAAGGGCCTTAGGCATAAGGCCTCCCCAGTGAGCATACACAGAACCTGATGAGGGTTGTTTGGTCCTTCTGCCAAACATTCATTCAAAAAATTTTCTGAGTAGGCGTGAACAAGATAGACCAGGTTCTATTACAAAATTGAGATTTCAGAACTTTAACAGTAACAAGTAAAACAAAAGCTGATTTTTGTCATGTGAATATTCATATATCCATACCTTTTAGTGTCAAAGTTTGAATACTGTTCTCAGTTTCTTTTCTGCTGAGTGAACTACAAGCTTGTTTCTGTCATTTTGCTTCCAAGGTTCCATCTTACAGTGTATCGCTAACAATGAAGGATGAATGTTGTTATTGTCTGCATATCCTCTGGCTTTCTAAGCCTTCCTCCATATTCCTATCTACCCAAATGTCAGCAGCCCACAAATATTCCTAGTATATAACTTTTGACAGAATTCTGAGCATATGGAATTTTAAGACATTGCAAACATATAACAAGATCGAAAGTCCTATAAAATGCCTGAGTGAAGTACTGATTTTCCATTGTCATAAGTTCATATTCTCAATAAGGTTGCTGTATATATTAATTCAATGCCTTCCGGAGAGACCAAATATGTCTTCTAAAGGGAGCTACAATAGGTCTCCCAGAGTTGCAAAGCTCCCTTGTGACTGATGTCTCTTAAGAAATCTCACTGAGATGGAGGGGGTGAATTCAGCTATGAGATATATTAGAAATTTTGTAAGTGTCACAATGTACCCCAGTACAACATTAATAAAAATAATTATAAGAAAAAGAAATCTAACTGGTTATTTAAATCAGTTCACAAGATTCCTGGACTGAAGACACATATATATACTTTTAACATTGTTGAAAACTTCAAGTTATCTGTATGGATTATATGAACCATTATTTATGTTAGAAATTAAAACAGAAATTAAATTAATTCATTAACAATAATAGTAAATATATATATAGTTAATATATTTTTATTCCTTTAATTTTATTTTTGACTTTTTTTTCTGATTTCCTTATTAATTCTGCAGTAGAGTCTATTCTGATGTTTAAACTCTTTTAACTAGTTTAAAATCTAAAAGTCTAGAATAATCCTAGACTTGGCCTCTTCCTTCATACCTCACATTTGATCCATCACCAAGTGCTGTTTATTTCATCTTCTACGTCTCTTAAACATGGTCATTTTTGTTCATTACTGCCTCTATTAGCTCTCAGAATATTATTTTTCATTGTGGATATTTGAATGCCTTTCTCAGTGGAGTTGCCTCTATATTCACTATTTTCTTCCTCTAGTCCCTTCTCCACAGTACAAACAGAATGGTGTGTTCAAAAGTCTGCTGACATTCGTCGTCCTTAGCATATACATGCTGTAATACTGCAATGACTTCCTTTGATTCTAGTATAAAACCCAAACCAAACCATCTTTTATTCCTACATGACCACATAGCCTACCAACTTGAAAGTAGATACTACCACTAATGAAAAGTGGTACTTTTTCATTTTTCTTTTTCACCATGTTATTTCTTCTACAATTTTTGATTTTTTACACTCACAGAAAAAGACGGGAAGATTTGCTTGATACTTCCTCCCATCACCTCAAGTAATCTCTTAAGTTTCATAAATTCCTAGGCTGGTTATGTTTAATTGCTATTTTTTAGATTTCCTTTTACCATCAAAATAGATAAATTTTGTCCGATTCCACTTTTATTTTTTCCTCTTCCTTTTCCATCCTTTTTTTTTTCTTTAAGATTCTAGATACTTAAGTGTCTAGCATCATTTCAGAAGTGATTTAAACAGATATTTCATAACTAAAGATTTTAATCAGGGTATTGCAGTGGACTGAACTCTTACCCCTACCCCCCAGTTCAAATGTCAAAACCCTAAACCTCAATGTGATATATTTTTGTGGTACTAGTCTTTGAACTCTTTACCTTGCAGTTGCTAGGCAGGTGCTCTACCACTCGAGCCACTCCACCAGCTCTGTGATTATATTTTGATAGAGTTATATTTTAAGGTGGACTCTAATCCAATAGGATTGATGGCCTTATAACAAGAAGATAGTTCTCCCTTTCTGTTTATCTATCATGTGAGGATAAGGCAAGAAGGTGCCATCTGCAAGCCAGGAAGAACCCTCACTAGGAACCCAAGGCCTTGATCTTGGATTTCCTAGTCCCCTTAATCTTGAACAGAAAATAAAGTACTATTGTTTAAACTACTGACTCTGGTGATATTTTGTTATGGCAGCAAGAGAAGACTTACATCATTATGTTACCATTGGTAACAAATACAAAAAAATCCTTTCTCTTAGTAAAAATGGACATTGACCTCAATTAAAGAGAATATGATTATCTATCAAAATTCAGTCTGCTTGTAAGCAAAGAAAATAATTGTAACAAATTTTTTTCCTTCTTAAAGAAAAGTGATTGTTTCATTGAATTATTAATTAATCCAAGAACAGAATAAAGATTCATAGAAATAAAATTATATTGTACTCTGAGTCAGGGCGAAATAATGCTATCAATACCCTTTCTCAAGGGAAAAATCTTTTACTTGGACATCGTTTCCAAGTCATCTTCTAAGAAATAAGACTATAGAATTGAAGACCTTTCATGAAAGTCTTGTCTCCTGAGCATTTTGTACCAGAAAAAGTCTTGGACAATGTCCAGGGAAAAGTTTCAGATATGAATCCTGGCTTCACATGGAAAGCAAACGTGCAAGCAATTTGAGGTTTGTACTTTGGAGGTCTTTACAACTTTCCCATGTCAATTTTAAAACAAGAAGCCCTTTTACTTGCTGTGAGTCTGATCCTGCCTCTGTGGCTCAAAGTGTACAAGTACTATTGATGGGAGAGTGACTTTATATGTGTAGTCAATCTTTAGGAACCATCATGAAGCAAATCCCAAGTGTTTCAGTTGCTCTTTAGTAGCTGAGAATAAGAAGTAGTGAATTGAGTTGAATTGCTCCAAGGGGTAGCCAGGTCTTTTCTGTTGATCTATTAAACAACTTGTCTTATCTATAACAAAAAGAACAGCAGTCCTTTTGGCAGGAGTGGGTGGGTAGGTGGGGGTTGGGGAAAGACTATAAATATAAGGCTTTACTTATCTCCCATATAAAGCTTATAAAGCCCTGATTGTGGCTTTTTGTAATGTACATATGTACTTAAATTCTTTACTTCCCATTGATAGACTCCTGCCCGGACCATGAGCCCTCTCTGCAGGTCTTGGACCAGCCCTTTGCAGAGAAAATTGATCAGATTCATTCATTTATTCATTTATTTTGAGACACAGTTTAGATAGCAAAGACTGACCTCCAGCTTGTGATCCAACTGCCTCAGCCTCCCCAGTACTGGGATTCCAAGAGTGCACCACCATGTTCAACTTGATTAGAATTATTATTTATGACTTTTTTTCTACTGACTCTATCTCTTTTTGGAGTACAAGATGTTTGCCCCAAGAAGTAGATAAGTTAATGCTCTTTCTCTCAAAGAATTTATTCAAACAAAAACAAATATTATAGCAACCAGATCACAGTACACTCACACCAGCAAAGTGAAATTAATGTACCAGAGGCGTACATTGTATTTGATCATTTTTTAACAGGAAAGTTAATAATTTAAATAGCAAATGTTGTTTTCCTTAAAGTATTTTCAAACAGAAAACTTTGTGTCAATCATCAAAGGAAAACATTCCTTCATTCCTAGGCCACTGAGGATCCTATAAATATCTTTGCATCTGCTTCCAAAGTGTGGCCACCACTGACACCCCTGGCAAAATATTTTATTTGTGAGGAACTCTCAGAAGAGTTCCTACTATTTTCAGTGTGAACTTGGTAGACATTCTTGCAAAAATATTTATGTATGTGGTGATGCTGTATTTTAAAAACATGTTGCTTTATCTCAACTTGATCAGCTTCAGCTGATACTTGGCGATGTTTCGGTGCTTCTTTGACACTTGGTTTGGCCACTGGAGACTCTTCAAACCTCTCCCTTATTCAGGTCCCATGTTGAAGGATTAAGTACAAAGAAATGCCTTTCCCAGTATTTAATAGCCCTTTCCAAACCAATTATCGTGAAGCATTTGTTTTGCTTTTGCACGAGGTTTTGATATTTATACAGTAGGGGAATGGAGGAGTCTATTTTATTGCAGCTCAGGAATCATTCATTTTATTTGAAAAGTAAGTATGAGAGCAGCAAAGATCAAACATTTATAGCACAATTAGATGGTCTATGTACAAATTGTTCACCATGGTCCTCATTAAACAGTTTCACAAAGTCCTTTAATAGCTCTTATTTATTGATGAGACTTACTTACATACCCTGTTGTGCTCATGTATCTGAATTCATCCATATTATTTATTCTGTACATTGCCTCCAGAATCAAGCAGCTTTTGTTTATGAGATCACTGCTAGCAGCTGAATGTCAAATGAGACAAAAACAGATGTACTAACTTCAGTAGATACTTTGTACTTGAAGAATAAACTAGCTGTGCAGTGATTATGTGTGATCAAAATTATGAGGAATATTTCTAGTAAAAATAAAACTTAAGTTATTTAAGATTATGTAAAGTATTGACCCTTCTGAGAATAATAATAATAATAGCATCATTTGGATTTTTTGACATCTTGATTAGGGCCAATGAAAAATTACATTTATTTGATAAAATATTTGACTCATATGCAGTAAACATTTGTATTCTGTAATTTGGAAATTCCAAAAGCAATTATTTTCCACTTCCAAATAAGGTAAGTAATCCAAATTATTTTATTCAAATCTAAAATTTCCCTTTTAATTTAATCATTTTTTATGTGTGTGACTATACTGACTCTTTAAGAAAAGTTTATGTCAAAGACTAAAATATACTAATGAAAATTTAGAAAAACTATTCAGTGTAATGGTTCACATTATGAGAATTTTGTAATTACTGTTTTTTAAAGTGAAAGATTCTTTAATTAAATGTGGTTGGGAAGTTCTGCTGTTAAGATACAGAGTTAATAATAAAATACAGGTCTCTGAACTTGACACTGAAATTTTAGTGAATGATGTTTTCCTCAATATTTTTATACAGGTGGTCTTTCCTTTAAGTTAGGGTTTTTGTATAGATTTTTTTCCTGATCACAGAGATGTCTAAAATTAAAAAAAAATTGTTCTTTATTGAGGAAAATATGTGTCTCCTATTAGTGTTTAAATTTCATCATCCCTCTTGGTATTTTCTGATGATCTTGTAGTTGCTTACAGTTGCTCAGTGTGTCTGCCAGTTACTGATTTCCTGATGAGTCCTGATAGTTCTTCACTTACTTTAACAATCTCCCTTTTTATAAATATACTGAAACTTGTTTTTGAATTTAAGGTTCCATATATTGCTTCAAGTTTTGCCTCTCATAGGTTATTTATGCAAGAGAATAACTTTAAAAAGTTATCTATAAAAAATTACTTTGAAATTTCAATCATCCTTGTCTAATAACATTCTAACATCTAATCTTATATTGATACTTAGGCTGAATGTTTTACTCTACTGCCCCCAACCCACGTAATGGTCAAATCTTCAACCATATCTAAATATTTTATTCTTTTCTTTTTCATTGTCTTGGTTTGTATCTGTCAAGTTATACTAATGTCCAACTGAGGCCAACAGGAAAAGGGGACCAGAAATTAGAGAAAAGGTTAGATCAAAAAGAATTAACCTAGAAGGTAACACACACGCACAGGAAATCAATGTGAGTCAACTCCCTGTATAGCTATCCTTATCTCAACCAGCAAAAACCCTTGTTCCTTCCTATTATTGCTTATACTCTCTCTACTCTCTCTACAACAAAATTAGAAATAAGGGCAAAATAGTTTCTGCTGGGTATTGAGGGGGTGGGGGGGAGAGGGAGGGGGTGGAGTGGGTGGTAAGGGAGGAGGTGGGGGCAGGGGGGAGAAATGACCCAAGCCTTGTATGCACATATGAATAATAAAAGAAAAAAAAAGAACTCAAAAAAAAAAGTTATACTAATGTCTAAGGAATAGACTGTGTTAATTTTTGATGGGCTTGGCTTTGAACTAGTTTGTCAGAGATGTGATTAGCCCATATCTACCCCATGGCAGCCCTAACAGACATCTGGGTTCAGTGAGACTGGGTTACCTGTGCAGAGAACCAGGACAGCTTGAGAAGAATGGTTTAATAATAAACAAAGAGAACAAAACATACCCAATTAAGTAGAGAAATGAAAGTGAAAGTGAGGTACTCAATGTAGGCAATGAAGTCTGTTGAAAGGTTAATAATTGAAGGGTGTTGGTTCTGGCTTCCCTAATTCTTTGTCAGGACTCTAAGTTCTGACAGGGATCAAGATATAGCTGTCTAAGAGCTTGTGCCCAGAGGTAGGTGTCTTGGTGTCTTAGTCTCTCTTCTGTCACTATAACAGACTGAGTAATTTGTGAAGAGTGGAGGTTTCTTAGGCTGATGCTTCTGGAGGTTGGAAGTCCATGTTGGGAGGTAGCATCTAGTGAGGGTGTTACACTCCATCATAGCTTAGTAGAAGAGTGGAAGAATGGGTAGGCCCATGTGAAGGAGGCAAAACACAGGAGTGGCTTTGTTTTATAATGACATACTCCCATGAGAATGAATTCCATCCTGCAAGAAGGATATTAATCTCTTTTAATGACCAATCACCTCTTTTTTATTTTCTTTTTGCTTTAGTTATTTTTTGGATAGGGTCTCACACTTTTTGCCATGGGACATCCTTGAACCATGATCCTCCTACCTACACATCTTAGAGCTGGGAATCACAGGCTCATAAGATTGTTAGTTTGCAGGGGGAGATTAGGGTCTCCTTAACTTTTTGCCTAAGTTTATCTACAATCATGATCTTCCCTACTTCTACATCCTGAGTAGCTTGGATTACATATGTGAGCCCCTTCCCAGGCTATCATCATAATTTTTTAAGATGTGAAATACATCACCACAAGGTTGACTTGGTTTAGAGTTATCACCATTCCAAGACTTCCCTCATAATACTATCTCCTCAAATTAATTAATACTGAAGTAAAATCATCAGAAATATTAGTAACTTAATAGCATTAATTTAGTGAAATATAGTTCCCATGAATACGTTTTATTCTATATTTTTTCAGAGATCTTTAGGTAATATTAAATTCATGAAGGACCTGCATAATCATCACCAACATTTTCTATGAGTTATTTCCACTCTGATGATTATTGTTTTTCTGGACCAATATCTATTATCAATAGCACTAGATACTAATTTTCTATGTGGTTCTCAATGAGCACTTTGGCCTCAGACCTCAAATCTCAATCCTATTATCTATGCCTCTTGAATAGTTGGAATTATAGAAGTACACTAGCATATCTGGCTTGCATTTTGAGATAGGATATCACTAACTTTATTGTCTGAGCTGGTCTTGAACCATGTCCTCCAGATCACTGCCTACTGAGTAGCTGGGATTATAGGCATGGACTACCATGTCTGACCCAAATTTAAACATTTTTAAGTAAGCTGAAGCAAATTTATCAAATGGAAAATTAGTGGAAACCTGTAAACACAAAGTATTCCAGTGGTTAGGTGATCATTAATGTAATCCTCTTTTTCTCCACAAAGCTTTAGATAGTTCTACATTTAGGCTATGCTTAGTTTGCCTAAGCATATTTATGATAATGAATGAAATGAAACATACAGAACCTAATATAATAGTTACATGTGTGAGAGAAATAAATACAATTGAATTTACAAGCCATTTTCAATCAACTTACATTGTTAAATATAGAAAACTTTCATAGGCATTCCTAATCTCTGAAAGCAAGTCTAATTTTAGCTTCTCCTTTGTTAAGATGGTACATCTAATTCAGAATGTAACGAATCAAAGAAATTTGTTTAAGTCTTAAACTGTTTCAGATGTTTTAAAACTTTGGTTTTATCCAGAGACATCTTACATGGCCATTTAGATTATAAAAGTGCTGGGAGTTTACACTGACTTTATCGATCTGTGTTCTCTTGAAGAACAGTTATGAATTTTAGCTGCTTCAGACTGTTTTTCCTTTGGGAGAGGGGAGAGGTTGTTTGTTGGTTTTTTTGAGACAGATCCTCACTATGTAGTCTAGGCTGGCCTCAAACTCTCCATCCTCCTAGCACCGCCTCCTGAGTTCTGGGATTACAGGCGTATATTACCATACCTGCCTTCCAGGCTGTTTTGAGTTATATTTTGATTAAATGAGTGAATTGTAGACACAAAAGGGAGATTCCATTTGTGGCAGAAATGTAATTTTGTAGGTTTTTCAAATAGGGTGTTTTTTTTTTTTTTAACATAGTTACTGAAGGTTATATGGACATCATGAAATGTGGTAAGCATTTCATGCTTACCACATAGGAAATTGGTCTTCCTAGGAACAACAAAGCGGGAAATTGGTCTTCCTAGGAACAACTGATTTATTTTGGATGCCAATAAATTGATTTGGAAAAAAAGTTTAATGTATCAGTTTAGAGGGTATTTATCATAAAGAAAAATCGGGGATAATTGTGTTGCTGACATTGTATATATTGAAGCAACTTGATTTTAGGGATAATAGTACTATTATTTCAGAAATACTGTGTATTCAGTATATATGTTATACTGATATAAGGAAGTAAAATGCCTTTAAAGAAGTATTTAAGAATAAACCAATTTGGGTTTTGAATGAAAGGTAGCTTGGAATAGTGTTAATTTCTTATTCCATTTAATTATTTAAGTTGAATTTCTTATTCCATTTAATTATGACAAAAACTTAGAAGTGCATGAAAAATCCTGGTAACACAAATGCAAATGAACTCTAAGGGTTGATGGCATGTGGAAATATCTTATTCAAGTTTACATTTCTACCAATAGCTCACAGTACTATGAATGACACTAATATCCCTATGGAAACAACTGAATGCATTCAAGGTCAAGGAGAAGGTTACAGGGGAACCATCAATACTATTTGGAACGGAATTCCATGTCAGCGTTGGGATTCCCAGTATCCCCACCAGCATGACATAACTCCTGAAAATTTCAAGTGCAAGTGAGTAAATTTAGGGATATGTTATAAATTTCAGTAGGCCCCAAAGGAAATGAATGAAGCACTGGTTACTTCTTACTGGTTCAGTATTAGCAATTTAGGAATTTTAATGTGCCCAGGGAGATTATTTCTCTATTCAGAGACTTTAATTCCTTCAGTTTGGGATTGGGCCTCAAACAGGCATTTAAGAAAGTATTCCAGGTAATTTTGATACAAAGGGTTGAAGTGCTATGCTTTGGAAAACACATCTCTAGGTTGTCTCTAGTCACAGCCTTGCTCATGAAGTTCTTTTTATTAGTACAATTAATGTAAAGATAGTCATGCATGCTTCAGACTGGTGCCTCCATAAATTTTCATGTTAGCTTGAGGGAAGGCATTATATACGTTTTTTCTCTTATATACATTTTTTCTCTTACAGGAGACGCATATCTTGATTTTAGTTAACATTTTGACAAGTTTTAAAGATCTGAGAACAAAATTCTTTTTAGTAGCCTCAATTATTTTCAGTTGTTTCTGGGTTAGTGAAAAGTGGGAAGTCAAATAATTATTTAGATGAACCAAGCCAAAAAAACTGGCCTTGAGTATGAATTTTGGAGTTATTACATACATTCTCTGTGTCTGCTTTTTCAGCATTTGGTTTTTGTTGGACAGACACAGCCTCAGTGCCATGTGTTTTTAAATTGTCCACCTTGTTAGGAGGAACTTAAAATGATTGCTTTTGAAATTTAGAACACACATGTCATTCATGTTGGCTTTGCTGAAACAGCACCTATAAATAACATATATTGGCTTTATGTAATTGGCTTTTAATAAGAGAGACTAATATTGCAAGAGAAAGCTTTGAGCACTAGTAGGCCACCCAACTAAAAGAAGAGGTGTATGTGTGTACTCTAGCTAATTCAGTAATTTATTTGTTCAGATAATAAACATCCATGTGTTAAAACGGTTTTCATTATTTTATAATGACAAAACTTATAGCTGTTATTCTGGTTTTGCTTCTCTCATTTCCTTAGTAGAAATTCACTCTATATTCTTGACCCATATGTTTCACACCTCAGAAATAAATAAATACCAAAATGGAGAAAGTGAAGAAAATGAGAAAAAATTAGTTAAAAGGGACAAAGAAGAAGGTATAAGTGCCATTCACAGTGTTGCTACCTTTTTTGTTGGTGGTATTGGGAATTGGACTCAGGGCCTTGTGCAGACTTCTCTAAATTTAGAAAGAACTACTTTTTAATTAAAAGGAATCTGTGCAGCAAAATAAATTGTCAGAAATACAGAATTCAAGGAAGAAGTAGCGCCTATTTTTTTTTTTGTGATGTTTCAATAGTTAAACTTCCATTTTGAATGAGAATAGTTAGTGACTGCTAATAACTTTTTCTGCAAGGAGATATACACATTGTTTCTCCATTATATAGGCTACAAGAAATGTACCAGGTTGAGAGTCCAAACCTTGAGAATGAGTGAGAAGAATGTAGTGACCAGCTTTCCCTCTCATGGAGCAGTATTGTCTGTGCGGAACTCCAGGCCTTAGAGGACAGGAAAACTGACATCTGACAGTGTTTATTAAGTGATTTGGGGTGTGTCCATTTCGTACACTGCATTCTAGGTTGTTAGAACTATCCCAAGTCCACACACTTAGAACTTTGTTTATAAACATGCATACATCATGGGATTCTAGAAACGTCATAACGCTAACTTCATCAATTTACATTAACATGCTTATTTTTAATAGGGACCTAAGAGAAAATTATTGCCGAAATCCAGATGGGGCTGAGTCACCCTGGTGTTTTACCACTGATCCAAACATCCGAATTGGCTACTGCTCCCAAATTCCAAAATGTGACGTGTCAAGTGGACAAGGTAATAGCTGACATTTTGCAGTATGGGCATGATTAAATTCAGGGGAAATTGCTAAAGAGAGGGCACATTCCTAGCAGAAGCTCTACTTCTGGTGGAACTGCTCTTGCTGGTTAGCGAGGAGGAATCTCAAATCTAACTGGATTTCTTTTACATTTTCTTTCACTCAACAATTATGTATGTATTCACTTATTTATTTACTTTTTTATTTGAGTGCCAGGCATAGATATATCAGTGAACACAACCAAATTCTCTGACACCAGAGAACTACATTCCAGAGGACAGAAAACATTTAAAATAAAAATGGTTGTGGGGTATTATGAAAGTTTGTGGTAAGTGCTAGAGGGAAAGCTGTCCTGGAGTGAGAGGAGGGAGGTGTTGTCACATGTACTTTAATGGTCAGGGAAGATCTGGTGGATTGAGGTAACATTTAAGGATAGCTGGAAGAAGTGAGGGAGCAGCAGCATATACCATGTGCATTAGGCACAGAGGACATTCTAGTCAGAGGAAACCACAAAGACACATGGCATGAGATGAGAGAATTCTTGAAAAGTTAAAGGAGATGGGCACTGGTAGCCTGTGCCTAAAATCCTAGCCACTTGGGAGGCTGAGGTCAGGAGGACCATATTTTGAGGCTAATTTTAGCAAATAGTTTGTGAGACCCCATGTCCAAAATAACCAGAGCAAAGTGGACTGGAGGTATGGCTCAAGTGGTAGAGTACCTGCTTTGCAAGTGTAAAGTCCTAAATTCAAACCCCAGACCCACCAAAACCAAACAAAAAAGTTAAATGAAAAAATAGTGATATCATGGTGGCTGGGTCAGAATAAGCAAGATGGAGATTACTGGGAGATAAGGCTATAAAGTCAATTGGACTAAAATCACATTGGCCTTGTAGGAACTGTAAGGAGTTGCAGTTTTACTTTGGAAGAGAAGAGAGTCTTGTTGTAGAGCTCTGAGAAGTTATGGGATCTAGCTGGAGTTTTAGCTGGAACACTCTGACTGCCTTATGGAAAATAGCCAGAATTTTCAATAAGGATTAAACTAGGATACTCCAAGCAAGTGACGAGAGTGACCTAGACCTGGGTAATAGTAGAGATGATGTGTGTTGGTGAGGTTTGGGATAAAATACCATTACACTGGGAATTACAGAGGCCTTGAAGGTAACTGTGTTAGGGAGTTTCTTTCCAGTGAAAAGTCAGATTGAAATAGGTTTAAAAAGAAATAATTTATTAATGACTAATAATAATGTTGAACTCTGGACATTTGTTGATTTATAATAAATTGAGAAGTATGGTTTTTAAAACATCATACTCTATTTCACCATGGTCATGGTCATCCTTTGATCATACTAAAAGACCTAATCCTAACTAAAAAGCTTCACTGCATAGATTTAAAGTCTATATATTTCTCTAGTCTTTAACTTTTTCTCCAGTGCCAGCATGCATGAGAAACTCAGAAGACAGAGTTGTAGAGGAAAGAGGGGAGGAGTCCCTTGTCAGTCAATTTCATTATTCTTTGGCAGGTTTTAAATGTTGGTTGGAAATAAAGTTGAAACCAACAATTAAGGGACATTTGGTACCAGCTGAATCTTCTGCAACTCTGTGTCATTCACTTGAACAGTTGCTGGTAATTTGTGAGTAACAGAAGGAAATGAGAACAATTGTTTTGTAAGCTGTTGATGTGTATTAAAATGTTTTTATATACACATATGCCACTTACAAAAGACTCAGGTAATAGAGTATGAGAATTTTGTATTTGAAGATCAAATGGATGGTATAGCTTATCTAATAAGTCCATTCAACAATAGATTTAAGAATTAGTTTTGTCAAATTTTAAAAATTTGCTCCAATTCTCAAAATGGCACAATTGGAACTGAATCTGACTCTCCTTATAATGATCTTTACATTATTCCATGTTTTCTCTCTTTAATTCATTCTTTAACAATTATTATATTATTATTCTTTTTGTTTTTTTCTTTTTTTGGATGGTACTGAGTTTTGAACTAATCCTTCCTAGGCAGGCACTCTACTGCTTGAGCCACACCAGCCCCATATTGCCATTCTTTAACACTATATAGTACCTCATATACGCAAGAGTATGCAAGACTCTATGGATATATCTATGAAAAAAGCATAGACCTAATATCAAGAAATACTATTTACCAATTCAACATTCAGTTGTGAAATTATACTGACATTTATGATATTGTACTGCCAAACTAATGGTAGTCATTGTTTATATATTTATCATTTGTCTTTCTCTCTATCTACCTATCAATCATCTATCTTTATTTCTTTTTCTATTCAGAAATCTATACAACATATACATACATGAAAGGATGTTCTTACTTTTCTTTATTTAATAAGAAATACAAGTTTCACTAATAGTTTAATGAGTCAGAAACATTTTTTAAACTTTACAACATCAGAATTAGAATGTATACTATGCTCTTCTAATTGGATATTAAATACCACTATTAATAGAAAAAAATTAAAGTAATAGAATTTCTTTAAAGTGTTGATAAATACTACTTATCACATTTTATGAGATGTATTTATGACAGTAAATAGAAGACAGTACATAGCTTTAAATACTTATATCAATATCATAAAATGATGAAAATATTAAATTTCGAACTATAAGAGTTGAGTAAACCAAATGAAACATAAGGAAAAAAAAAACGACAGGAAAACAGACATTAATATGCTGGAGATAAGGAAATAATTGAACTAATGAATCAAAAGGATGAATTTTTAAAAAATTAACAAAATAGATGATTAGCTGAGTCAAGAAAGAGAAAAGGAAAAAATGTATAAAATAACAATTATTAAGGGAGAAATAACTATTAAGCTAGGAGAATTAGGAAACACTTTTTTCAACTTCATGTAAAAACTTTGAAAAGATAGATGAAATAGCTGATTTTTTTTAATGAGAATTATAGTTCCTTGACCCTGATAGAGAAAGACAGCTTAAGTAGATTGATTCCTATAGAAGAAATTCAGAAATTTTTTAAAAAGCTATACTATCAAAAGTACACCCACACCCAGATATACACATAGACCAGATAAGCTCAATGATATACATTGCCTCAAATCTTAGTAAAATTTTCAAACTGTTTTTACCATGCAAGTATAATATTAATACTCAAACATGATTAAGATAGCACAGGAAGAAAAACAACTATGAACTATATTGTGACTATCAATATAAAACTCTCAAATGAAATTTGAGATTCAAAATTCATCAATTTTGCATAAAAGTATTCAATTGAGTATGAATTTATGGGTTTTATGGTATCTATATAAATATCTGTATATCTTCATTCATACATGTAGTGACTCCTCTATGTGTATATATGTATATATATATATATTTACATTTAAGTATACACATGTGCAGACACACATGGACCACATATATATTATACATATGTATATGTATAAGTATATTCACATATACATATATACCATTCATAAAATCTCTACTTAAGGGAATGTTAGAGGCATTCTTACTAATGTCAACAGGAGAACAAGTCTTTCTACTATCTTTGTTACTATTTAACATTGTAAATATAGTTTTGCATTGTTTTTCTCTTTACCATTGGGTGGTGATATTTTAAGCAATTAGACAAGAAGATATTTTGATTAGAAAGGACAAAGTAAAAGCTTTCTGAGCAAATTATATAATAGCAATATACCTAGATAATGTGATTCGAATAATAAAATTTTTGAAGTAGAAAGATATATAATTAATACATGGATATCACTAGCATTTATATATGAGCTTAAAATATTTGCAGAGAAAACTCAGCTATGATAGAAATAAAACTGATGAAAATTTAGAAATAAATCTGGAAAGAAATATTAAAAATCTTTATGCTAAAAATTTTAAGTCATTCCTGAAAGCCATAAAAGTGGTCTTAAAACATGTAGAAAATTACCCCTTGTTTTCAATAAGATAAGGCAATGTCACAAATATTTAATTTATACCTAAGATAATCTACAAATTTACTTTAATATTGATAAATATTTCTGATATTAAGCAAATTGATTCTGAAGTTTCCAACAAATGAACAATTGGCAATTGGAGGCAATTAGCCTTGAATATTGAAGCATTATATGAGGAGTTTATAATTCTGACACATGAAGAAATGGACAGAACCAAACGCAAAGTCCAGAAATAAACCCAAGCGTATACAGTATTTTTTATGGTAAAAAATGGCAACATACGCCCCTGGATGATATGTGAATCTTTAAAACATAATAATGAATCAGGAGAGTAGCCATTTAGAGAAAAAGTTATAAAATCAAAACCCTGTTTCATACTATACCTGAAAATAAACTTCAAATGGATAAAAGTTGTGAATGTCAACTATATAGATCTTCGTTTAACAATGACATTATCTGAGTAAGTGTTGCAGCAATATGCTAAAACATGTGCGCAAGGCTTTTCACTTCTAGCATTAACTGTAATAGTAAAGCAAGTTGCCTGTGCTCAAGAGTAGCCGCATGACGCAATCCTGCAAACTTGCAAAAAAGAATTATGAAATTCTCCATGAACTAACACAAGGTGTTTAGTTTCAGGTGTATGGTTAATTAGAAAAACAAAAAGAAAGCACAAAACTGTATGTTTGGCATCCTACTAGAAATACATAAAGGGATTTACTGCTGGTAATAATGATTGGGATATAAGAACATATGGAATGTTTACCTATACATATAAATTATATATTTGTATCATATCTGCATATATGCATATTTGGGAGTATATATGTATTTGCTTAGCTCTGCATAAAACTGTAAAGTAAAACATCACACAGGGGCCATAATCAAGAAATTCATAAAATTGCTTACTTATAAACTGGGTAAGGAGGAGAAAAGGAATGGCATGGAAGAAAATGGAAAATGACAATTGTTTGGGTTCACCCTTTCATATTGCTTTGATGATCAAGTAAAGTTAATGTTTCAAATATCCAAAAAATAGCATCAAAGCTAGAAGAAAACACAGACATGTGTCAATTTGTATATTAAATGCACACCATTATTACAGAGAAGGAAAATAAAATCCAGATAAATGTTAGACAGAATTCACTGACTGTATATAATCCCACTGGGATATATTTGAAGATTGAAATAACTGTGAATACATTTTGTACTTTAAATTAAAGGTTTGTTAGGGAACAGTATTGAAATTATTTTGTTTGCACTGTAGAATTGAGAAAATAAGCCAACATCGAAGTTACCTGCAAGCAGGATTCTTACTTGAGGGAGAAGGGTGATATGAAATTGAAAGGGAGGAGCAAAGACCTCTGTGGTATTGGTTTGGCGTTAGAGGAAACAGGAGTTACTCATGACAGATGCATGCAAACAACCCCCCCCCCAGAGCACACACATATATGCACACACTAACACACACACAGATGCATACACACATGCACACCCACTGCCTAAATATATCAAATGAAAAGGAGGAGAAATTAGGAAGTGCTTAAAAACTCAGGTCTTCTTCTCAAGAACCCTTAACCTACATTAAATCACGAGAAAAATATCAGACAAATCCAGTAGAGGAGCATTTTACAAAATTATCTGATAAGTTCCAACAAATGTCAGTTATTAAAAACAAAGAAAGGGCTATGGGTGTGGCCTAAGTGTTAGAAAATTAGCCTTGTATATTCCCAGTACCACAAAAGAACAAAAATGAAGAAAGTCTGAGAAACTGTCACATCTAGAGGAAACTTGGGAATCATGAAAAGTAAGGATGATGTGGAATGATGTGAGATCGCAGAGCATGAAAACATGTATTTAGGTAAAAACTAAGAAGGTGCAGAAAGTATGGACTTCAGTTAATGTTCAATAGTTCTGACAAATCTATCATAGCAACAAGAAGTATTAAAGCAGAGGAAATTCTGATATGGGGACTCTTGGTCCTATCTTGACTACTTTCTCTTTAGCTGAAAACACTTCTAAAATAAAAAAGTTTACTAAGGACAAGCTAGTTGATAGCTTATATTCAGATAAGAAGTTGTTGATGGGAGAGTGTAAGATCTTTTCCAACAGGACAGAAAATACAGATGGAATAAACAAAAAATATACTTAGAGCAACTCCAGTGCATTGAATTACACACTTGTTTTCATCAGTCAAAGCTCATCTAAACAATTTGCTCCCTAACAGCCAAAGGTTTAAGTTTTCTACATAGAAAAAAGATAGTATTTTCAAGGGAAAATGTTTTAATTGGCATATTCTTCTTGTGTGCACTGTTGATTTTACAAACTGTGCTTTCTGAAAACAATTTGCTCATGTACCATAATGACCAATTCATAGACAATGACTAAATTATTCATTCAAAGAATTTTGTTAGGATTTGTAGCTTATTATTGATTATAATCACATCTCATATGATAAAACCAGTGACATGCAGTGGGTCACCAAATTTAAGCATAGAACAATCATATTATTAATGTACATTTGTAGATAATATTTAAAAGTCAAATCAGCAGTCTTTATTCTTATAAAAACTAGGAGTGTTTAATAAAGTCACTAAAATATTTGGTTTTACTTAAAATTATGAAACAGTATTCATTTTAAAATGTAAAGCAACTTACATTTTCAGAATAATGGATTTCTGATTCCATTTGTGTTAAAAAATATGGACATTTCCATCAATGTTTAATAGTACACAAATTAAATAGTTAAAAAAGGGATGATGAGGCATGATAAGAGAGACAAGAGTCAGGTTAAAGTGTCTTCCATTGGCCAAATGAATAGTTTGAGCATCAAAATAAATAATAGGAATACATTACATATCACAGTGAATTAAAAAGAACACATTTATGTCAGCACTTCTACTACAGGACTTGCATTTCTATTACTAACATCTAAATCGAAGGGGTAGAGGAAAAGAAAAACTTTTTTTTACTGAGAGATGTAATCTAATAAATATAGTTATTAAAATAGAAAAAATAACCATTATAGAACCAGTCCAATAAAAACTGATCTATGAAAAATTCATCACAAAGTATGCATAGATAATTTTGTTAAAATTGGTTTCACAATAGAATATTTACTCAGTTTCAAAAGCCCCAAAAGACTGTTTTCCTCTTAAATATGAAGAGTTTTTCCTTTATGTCACTTAAGCAAATGATCAAACGCAGCAGCAGTGATGGAACAATTGATATCATATGTCACACACAGGCTACAATACTCTGAAAAGGACAAAGCATCATCACATAGGCAATATTCCTGTCAAATATCTTTCATTTAGTTTCATTCATGAGAAAACAATCAGACAAATTGAAATTGAAGAACATTTGTAAAACAGCTGGCTTGAGTGACTCAGGGTGTCAACATCACAAGAGACAAAAATCAAAACACAAGTAATGTGACTGGTATAAGAATTTCATTATATTATTTTTGCAACTTTTCTGTGGAATGAAATCTTTCAGAAGAAAATGCTGGGAAATCTATGTCATTCTAAAAATACCTATTTGTTTGATATCCTAAAGGGTTGTTCATCTAATTTTTTGGTTTATTGTTATTTGTAAGATTTTAATTTGTGTAATCACTCATTTTAATGGAGTAGAAATTGGGCTGAGAGCAGAGACAATTTAATCTGAGATATTTAAGTCTTTTTAATTTGTACAGATTTCAGGTTGCTTTGTTTTAATTATGTTGATTTTCATGATCGTATATGCTTATAAAATGTTTTATTTTATCTTCTATAATATTCATTAGTCTACTTTTCTTATATTTTATGAGTAGATTGTTATCGTGGGAATGGAAAAAACTACATGGGTAATTTATCCGAAACAAGATCTGGACTAACGTGTTCAATGTGGGACAAGAACATGGAGGACTTACACCGGTGGGTACATTTCTTACTGTTTATAGAAGGTCCTGATAACAGCAGACACATGCATTCAGACATATACATTGTTATTTTTCTATACTTTTATCACTGTAGGATAAGAAAAACATTAAATTGATTTTTCTATATAACTCATAACAATGTCTCTGCATGTAGCAAACTTCTAAATATGCAATTAAGTTTGGGAGATACTTTTTGGGGCATTTGATTATGCTGTACATTACAGTTGGTACCCTGGGGAACATATACAAGTTAGTCACTTATTTACTCCAAATTTTAAGACCTCTGAAATTGAAAACAACACTGCATAACTTGGTAAGACGGTGTATAAATAGGTGGCATATGTCATGTTTCAAATAATACATGCGAAAGGATTATTTTATGTTATAAAATAATCATATTAGTAATATCTTTTGAAAAAAATGACTATTTTCATATCCATATATACCTTGAACTACTAAACTAGTTAACTACTAAAAATGTATATAGAAACAGGTTTTCTTATATAGCTTTAACATATAAAATTTTGCAATCATAGAAATTTGCATGTAATTTAAGAAAATCTTTATATAATTGCAGATTTTTATATTGGAAATATTCACAAAGAAGGTAGGACCGACATGGCCCTAATATATAGATACTAGTAAATACTAGTATAGGCCCTAGTAAATAGTGCTAGTATATAAAATTATAAGAAAGTATGGTAGATAGTTGTGACCTAAAGCAGATTTTTCTTAAACATCCCAGAATATAAACACTAGAATGAAAGAAAAATACATCAGGGCTGTGTGATGAAATAGCCTAAACATGGTTGCTTTACTTGAATCGCTATATCATTTGACCACCGTATTACTGTACAGAACGTATTTCTAAATATGAATAAGAATTTAAGGGCACAGAGAAGTTGAGTCACCTTGCTTCAGTTTTACTTCAATTTGAAAGACTTTATTCTCTTCCCAAATGCACCCAATAGTGGATGATGCTGTTTTATTTTACTTCACAAGCTAATATTGATAGTTTTAAAGTAGCACTCTCTGACATAAAATATAATTCAACTCATAAATATAACCTATAATTTTATGAAGTCCCATTTGTCCATCTTTTCTCTTAGTTGCTGGGCTGCTGGGGTTCTATTGAGGAAGTCTTTGCCTATACCTATTTGTTCCAGAGTGTTTCCGGCTCCTTCCTGTACTAACTTCAGAGTTTTTAGGTCTGATGTTTAGGTCCTTGATCCATTTTGAGTTGATACTAGTACAGGGTGATAGACATGATCTAGTTTCAGTTTCTTGTAGTACTTTAAAATTTCCTAGTAGCACTTTTGAAGAAGTAAAGATAAATAGGCAAAAAATTAACTTTAATATATTTTAGTTAATCAATATTTATAAAGTTTTTCTTCATTTTCTTATACTACATGTTCAAAATCTGGTGTATGTTTAGCACTTACAGGACTTCTCCTTTTGGATTAGCTCCATGTCAGTTTCTCAGTGACCACATTTGGCTAGTAGCTCCTTTATTGGACCCTAGTTATAGGACTTCAAAGATCAGCAGAGGTCATCTGCCCTTTGGATCTCGCAGTCTAGTAGAGAGTGCAAGGAAACACGAAATGATGATACCAAGAGAAAGCATATTTTGTTCTATGGGAATGTGAATAAGTGCTGAGATTTAGCTGGTCAAGAAATCTTGCTAATGAAGGGGCATTAGCTGGGATGTTCATGATGAGTGCAAGTTGTCAAGGAAAATGCCAAGACAAAAACTTCAGGTAAAACAGCCTGTGCGGGCAGCAATTTTGGCGAGGCTGAAGGAGTATCAATGTCCCTAGATAAGGAGAGTCCACCAACAGCACCCGATAGCTAAGCTAAGAAGTTTGAATTTTATCCTAGACATCAGAAGGAACCATCTCAGAAATGTAAGCAAGAATTGGCTTTATTCGAATCAAATGCTGATTCAACACCGCTGTTTCTGAGAGCATTTCTAGACTGGGTGGATCTAGCTCTTCTAGACTTGTAAGAGATAATTGCTCCCATCTTCCCCTGACTTTGCCTGCAGTATTTCGCATTGGATGTTTTGAATTCTCATGGTGGAAGTATTTACATCACAGAAATAAGCAAGGCCCACAAATACGGACTCCCCTTCCCAACATTCACACAGCTTGGGTTCCAGTTGTTAAGCCTTTACCCTTATGCAACTGGAAATATGTGATATGTTCATTTAGGGACCCTCAATGGTAAATACCATTCTTAATCCACTGAGTTTATGCTTAATTTTCTGAATTGGTTAAATGTCATTGGAAATAATTTGTAGAAAACTGATGATTCATGGTACAATTTTGGTTCAAGAACAAATTATGCAAGGAAGAGGTAGAATATGGTGGTTTTGACCATTGATGCTGGAAACAGCCATAAATTCCAACTCCAGCTCTATTGTTTACAAGGCACTTGACTTTAGAATAACTAATTGTCCTCCTGGTTTTCATTTTCCTCAAATATAATAAATACAGTGTAATTTTAGAGCCTGTGTTGCCAGATTGGTCTAAATTTACATCTGTAAAGAACTTGTAGCAGGATCTGGAATGTAGTAACATTGCTATTGTTATTGCTCCAGAAAATAACGCTGGATCTAGAAAGTTAGTTCTACTTCCCACCCTCTAATTTAATTTAAAATAGCACTTTAATTACATTCACAGTGGTAGTAATTAATAACACAAAGTAAATGCAATTAGAGCATAGCATAACTTGATCAGAAGTGGCCATGTAAAATTTGATTTCATTAATATTACTGACGTAAATATAAGTATTGACTTTACATTAATGGCCATAGTCTTATAACATATCATAAAGAATTTTTGCTTTTGTTTTGAAATAAATTTCATACATAAATTAGGCAAGCTAAAATGTTAGTTACCTGTCATAAAATTCTATTTTATAATTATATGACCAGTGAAATTTTAGAATTTAATTATTTCATAGGTACTTTATTAATAATCTTAGTATATTTTCATATTCTTTCTGGAAATGATATTGCTGGTGGTGATTCATAATATCTGCAAGATTGAAAATACTTTTACAATAGCTTGTATTTTACATGTGTTTTATAATTCTGATCTTTGTCCTCTGCTTTCTTTTTGGTAATGTTTCTTTATTTTTATGCACAGAGATATTGCTACCTTGCCACTACAATTTTTAAATAGAAGCAAAGTCACAAAATCTTTCATTATTTTATATATACAGAGCCCTATATATTATTTTATATAGAGAGCCCTATTCCATATTCCCAAAGTAGAAAGTGTGCTTCCAACAGAACAGAAATGAAATGGATAGCTAACAAAATAACTAAAATTTATACCAAATTCAAGGGGTATTGTATGTACAATGAAAGCAATGTGCTAGAATTACATTTTCTTGTAGTGTTTTATTTCCTTTGTATGGAATCGATACCATCTGATGTTCAGCTTGTTGTTTATGCAGTCATATCTTCTGGGAGCCAGATGCTAGTAAGTTGAACAAGAATTACTGCCGGAATCCTGATGATGATGCCCACGGACCCTGGTGTTACACGGGGAATCCTCTTATTCCTTGGGATTATTGCCCCATTTCTCGTTGTAAGTACACTTAGTGTTCTTATTTTTCAGTTGAAGAATTTAAAATGTACTGCATCACCACTAAGACAATTTCTTAATCATAGATACAAATAGTACAAGACTTTGGAGTTGACTGCAAAATGATAATGTTCTCTAGAAAGCAACACACACATGCACATGCCATACATGGTCTCTCTCTCTCTCTCTCTCTCTCTCTCTCTCTCTCTATCTCTTTCTCATGCACACACACACACACACACACACACACAAGCACATGCACACACACCTACCAGTTTTAGATTATAAGGAATTTTGCTGACATTTTAATGTTGTTTATTCCCTGAGTAGACTCCCACTTGGGTTCCAGGTTATGGTTCTGATATGATTGGACTATAAACCACTTCTAGCCAGGCCCCCAGCACCAATAGACCTCAAATGGTGGTGCTTTCATCTTTTTCTCAATTCTTTAACCCAAGACTAAAAAACATGGATCTTTCCACCCACTTCTCTGAGTTCAAGAGTTTGTTTAAACAGTATTAGTGAACAAAATAAAATATACATGGGACTTGGTAAAGAGTGCACACCTGTAATCCCAGCAATGCAGAAGGCAGAGATGGGGAGGATTGCATTGTTGTATTAGGCTGGATCTTGGCAAAGCAGTGCTTCTCTATCTGAAAAATAAACTAAAGCAAGAAGGACTAGAGGCATGACTCAAGTGGTAGAGTACTTGTCTAGCTAGAATGAGGCCCTAAATTCAGTCCCCAGTAACAACCCTCCCTCAAAAAAAGGTATATGCCAAGTATATAATACATCTTTGCTATACTTTGTATAAAATGTATTTCATATACTTCACATAAAATACATGTCATTTACTTTCTATACTTCAATAAGAAAGACATGAGAATTCAGGAGGAAAATGAATCAGAAAGAATAAAAATAGCTAATAATTTACTGAGAAGACATTACAAAATAGAAAAGCATGAGAAGTCATTGCCACTAATCAGGATGACAAATGATAAAAATGATAGTACCGAATGTTTGCAAGAATTTGGGCAATCCTGCTCTCTCAATACTATGCTACTTTGAGTAAATTGAAAATCCTTTCTGGAAGTCTATTTGGAAAAATGTATCAAAAGCAATAATAATATGAAGGTGAATCAACTTCTCACTACTAATAGTTTGGTCTGGATAGTTCTTGTGGAAGGCTGTTCTGTGTGTTGTAGGACCTTTGTTCATATTCCTGGCCCCACTAGATGCCAGGAACAACATTCCTCCCCCAATCGTGACAATCAAAAATATCTTGACGTTGCCAATGCTCAAGAGCCCATACGAGTTTTGAGGCTGTACAGACAGACAGACAGACACACACACATACACTGGTTGTGAGGGCAAAATCATCCCCGTTAAGAACCACTGATGTTTATTAATATGCATTGAAATTAAAATATGTTCTCAATGTGTTATTATCAAATAAAAATCCTTTTAATAAAACTGTCAGAGGTAAGAAAGCATTTTACTATATCATGTATCCATGGTGCTGTGTATTCAGCCAGTTTGCCTAACCACAATGTTAAGTTCCCTTATTTAAAAAGATTTTACTTTTGTAAATTAATAAGAACCTTGTTTTAAGAATGTTTTTCTTGTGTACTAGTTAGTAACAAGTACCTTGAGAATTGCAACAAAAGTACTCACTCCAGCAGAGAGATTTGATTTGATTTCAAAGAAATAATAGTGTTTGGTTGAAAAATGAAATTTAGGCACAAGTCTTTTTTTTTTTTTAATAAAATTGATGTCAAATTAAAGAAGTAATTTCTCACATTAAATAGAAAACCCACTCATGTTTCATGAAATTCTAGCATAAAATGCAAGCTTCATAATGTGTTGTTAGTCAAATACACTGATAAGATGTGAACTGACTCAACCTATTTTTAATACATTTGGAAATTCTTTATAATAATAAATAATTAAACACCTCATTATTTATAAGGAAATTACATTTCTTGTTATGTTTTGTTTTATCAGTTGTGGTCATATTTTTTCAAATTAATTAGCAGTTTCTTAACATTCTGCTATTTTTCCCTTATTAGACTTTGCAAAGATCCTGAAAATACTCTTCCAGAGAAGTTGCCTTCTAAGTTTATTAACACTAATACAAACACAAAATAAAACCCCAAACAATCAAATCTACCAGAGGATATTATATAATAAAATTACTAAAAATTATTTTTTGAGGTGCTGAGGGTAGAACTCGTAGCTTTGCATATTAGACAATCACTCTACCACTGAAGCCCACTTCCCAAAACCCTATTTTTTCTGAATGTTAGTTTTACCTCACTATTATCTTCTGTGACATCTCTAAGAATAAGAATAAAGGAGGCTTATTGAATACCGTGTGATCTACAAAGAAATTAAAAACTGGCTTTTAAAATAGGTTACATTGCTTTTCCCGTTGGACTCCTAAATTGTAAAAACCACAGCAGCTAATCTAACATATATTTATAGCTCAGAGTTATGTGTTCCTGTAGGATATCAGGGCCCCATGATTTGGTTTATAAACTTAATTAAGAGAGATAGCACTTTGATAATTAAGTTTTCAAAAATTTTTTTCAATTATTTTAAAACTGAAAGTCACTAGTGTGCTATTGAAAGACATCAAGGTATTGCTACTATTTAATTAAATACTATTGCAGATAAGTCATTTCTATTTCAATGTGTACTGTACATTAATTCCAATAAATATTTTTGCTGTCATTTTTCTAAGTAATAATTACAGCCAGTATTTATTTACATTTCCTTTCTGGTGAAAGGCTAATAAAATTTATCATTTGATATTTAAATTCTTATTATTTATTTAACCTCAGAGACTGTACTAATCATTTTCACAGTTAACATTCCTCTCATGACACATGTAAAGAATTTTATTCATTTTTTCTAAAACGCTTACAAAATAATATATTTTTGAGCTTTTAAATATGCAAAAAATGTGTGTGTCAATACACACATTCATGCACACACATACGTGCGAACACAGCATATCTTAGAAAAATCTTAAGTATTAATTTCTGACAGTGTAGTAGTGAAGTTTCTACTCAGATTTCCTAAGCAGGAATCCCAGTCCCATGTCTCCATAATTGCCTTTGGCAAGTTACTCACCCTATTTATGACTCATATTTTGTATTTGTTAAATTGTGCATTAAAAGCTCCTACCTTATTAAGCCATTGCATAATCAGAACTTTAAACTTAACTTCTGTCTCTGTTTTTATTTATCTATTCATTTTTAATTTTTTTATCGAGCGGCTGGCCTATACAAAGCCCTACACTTTATGGTAGGTATACAAAATACATACATTGCTTCTTAACCTCAAGTCCTTTACAGCATAGAGGGGAAACACTGATACAGACAAGGCAACATAATCAGTTAGCATTAATAATATATATATAATTAATACATAAAATAGTATTGGGAGCACAGGTGTCTGCTTGGAGAAATATGTGATATTCACAAAGTTTTGAATTGGAACTGAATCTTTAAAGCCATAGTGAAAATAAAGCTTTCTTCATGCTTTCCAGTAAGATCCCCAGTAAGACACACACACACAAACATACACACTTACCTGTCACACATTCACTCACATATTTACTCTTCCATGGGGAAAATGTTCATCATTATTGTTTTCCTTCATCAAAATTAAGTTTCTCCAATAAGACAAAATTTATATCACATAAGTTTTTCAGGCATGAGTAACATGGTAGAGAGTGAGGGAAGTAAAAGGTGGTAAGTGGGGAGAGCATTTGAACGTGAGATGGAAAAGTCCTGGAAGTCCTAAAAACTTGGCTCAAAATGTACAACAGAAGAACTTTTGAAAAACTCAGACAGACAGAATCTTCAGATCTGATTTTAAATGACATTTAAGCTTATTCTAAAGTGTGAGAAGTATTGGATTAGAGAGAGCAAAGCAATCATTAATTATTATTAAAGTGTTAATTTTTTAAAACCCAACATTTATAATGCCTACAAATGACTAAATGTTAAATATTTTATTAAGGCACAATAATGAACTGATCACTCTGCTGATTTATTAGCCAGATGCTTAGGAGTAGAAGATTTAATACGCAAGTAAAGGATGTAATGAATAGCTTAATCCTTCTCACAACAAATAGAGGAATAAATATCTAGTTATTTAAAATTTATAAGTAATTAATGAGAGAGGAAACCCCAACATCCTTGATACTCTAATGACTATACTCTGTCTCAATCCTACTTTGTACTATGGACTAAAACACTGACCTCAGCTGACGCTAAGAAAAACTTCCTCCAGGATAAGCTAAAGGAAGATGAAATTTATGTTTGCCTTTACCTTTATTCATTTAAAATATGTAGATTTGTAAAATGAACATGAATAAAAATGCTTTAGTGTGAACTAATTCTCTCACGTATCCTCAAATAGTAATCAATTTTATAATATTCCAAAGAAATCCATGTGACATCATTGTTTTGTTTGTTGCTGGATTATCTGAGCTCAGGGCCTTTCCAGGGATTAATAACCAGCTGGATCTAAACAGTGCCTGACATTAAGCTTCAGGAAATGTCTTCTGTCCCATTCATTACTGTGCAAGTATTTTAGCATCTTCCAAGCCTTTCTTTTTTTGTAGCAACCAAACCTCAGGAGAGAGAAAATGAAAAAGGAGCTGGATATGAGAGTTTAGGTAGAATTAACGTATAGTTTCCAATGTTTCCTTTTTCCATATTTATTTTAAGTAACTCTCCAATCTTTAGAATTGTCTAACAACAAAACATAATTATATAATCCTCTTTTTCCATAAGTGATATTAACTTCTATTTTCCAAATTTCTTGCAGAGGCTTCCAATGAAAGTGCAGTTTCAATTACATTCAATAAAATGTAAACAAAGTTTTAAAAAATGATTTGAATTACAGTAAAGACAAAGTAATCGTTATCTATATGAAATTCCCAAGTAAACAATGATGAACAGAAATTCCCAATGGAATGCCATGTGCACACTGCAGAGCATCTTGGTAGGACAAGGTAGTTCTTTGCTGCCAGCAGTGTCATTCAATCTGCTGATGGTCACCGGATCACACAACTGAGAGACTCCACAGTCACAGAATAAGATGTTCCTAGTACCAGTAGGCACAGCCAATATTAGACAGTAAAAGTGATACAGAATTACTCAGAAAAGTAATATCACCTTTATGTTTTAAAAAAATGCCTACAATTTCAGCAAATTATCCAGTTGAATTTTAATATAATGGCTTGTTTTATATATAGGAATATGTATACATGAATTATATATGTATCTAAATATTCATTTTTCCAGGTGAAGGTGATACCACACCTACAATAGTCAATTTAGACCGTAAGTAATTTTCAAAATACAAAGTATATTATAGTCTCTATGTGTCACATTGATGTCATTATTTCTTCATAGAAAAATACCTCTATAATAACTTCCATAAAATAATAAGTCAATCTTTTTTTTAATTTAAAATATGTTTTCCTATATGTGGTCTAAAATATTCAAAGGCAACTGCATTCTGAATATGAAAATTCAACTCTGTTAAACTATTTACAAGATATTCTAAATGACTTTGCAAAGAGCATGAGTTTACTTTTAATTTGGAGCATAATGTATCAAGTGAACCACCTTTATGTATACCAATCTCCAAATGAAATTAGGATGCTAAAGTTGGAAAGAATAAAACTAAGGTTTGGAAAGTGTCTCTGCTCTGTCTTTCAGCATTTTGAAAGCCCTTAGTTCTGTTAGCAAAAGATTACAGTGCCTGAGAAAGTTAGTTATCCTTAGTGCGGGAATCTGTGGGCAATTGCTTGTTTTGATTTTCACATATTATTTTGGGTTGAAAGAAGTTCCTGGTGTGCTTTGCTTTTAAACCACCTGCTTGCCCTAGGCTGAGGAAGCAAATGAACATCTAATTTAGATCATGGACAGAGTACAAGAATAAGGCAAACGGACACAGCAGAGGGTCAGGAGAACATTTACTCCAAAGAATTTTGAATTATGTCATTTGGACATAATGATTTAGATATAATGATGCCATTTGGATACAGTTTCAATAAATATAATCTTGATGCTATGTTTCAAGATAGTTCTACTTTCTTACTATACAAATAAGCAAATAAAATTTGGGGTTCTTTTTCATTCAGGCTATTGATTGTTTTTGACCTTTAGAAGTAGTCACTGTAAATAACATTGTCTCATTTTATGTTAATGTTAGTGTTACATTAGATTTTCTATGTCATTCAACAACAAAGATGATGATGGTAAGTGTTAGGGGCTTGGTAGAGAATGATGGTCATTTAATTTTCCTTTTCTAAAATGTTCTTCTGATACAATTATAGTAGTTAGATTTGTTTAGCTATTATTATACTTAATAAAATTAAGAGGTACTGATTATTTCAAATTGTTATGTTTGGTCCTGTTTTCAGATCCTGTAATATCTTGTGCTAAAACAAAACAACTGCGAGTTGTAAATGGGATTCCAACACAAACCAATGTAGGATGGATGGTCAGTTTGAAATACAGGTAATTATGAATAGACACAAATCATACATGTTCAAACCATTTGCAGTGTCCCATTCCCAGTAAATGATCATGTGTGGTCATGAAGATTGTGCCCTCCACAGGTCACTCAGATGAGGAGGTAAAAGGGTGGATTGATCACATTCTTGCCAAATTGTAAGCCTTGGATTTTGCAATTTGTGTCCCTTAAAGTGTTCAGAAAGGTCCTGTATTTGTTCCCATAGTCCCTAATTCCAAGTGACAGTTCTGTTCTGATTAAGCAGAAGACAATTAGTCTTCACACTGCATTATCTCTATAATAGTTAAAATACATATGTTGTTAATTTTTCATCCCAGACTATTATGACTTGATTCTAACATATCTGTGTATAAACATATCAAAAATTTTATATTTGTTTTTAATTTCTGATGTCATTCAAATGAAAAATCATAATTTTGAAATTTGAAACTTTCTAATTATGTAAAGATGAATAAATCATCTTGAGTCTTGATTTTATGATAATTAGTACAAATAAGAATTATTAATATGTCCATTTTTCCATGCTTTTAAGAATCAATGATGTACAGGACTGGGGATGTAGCTAAGTGGTAAGCATGTCTGCCTGCCCAGCATGTGTGAAGCCTTCAGTCTGATTCACAGCACTGCTAAAAAAAAAAAAAAAATCAATGACATGTTCTGTATTAAATCACTTTGCAAATTATATCATAATTGAGATTAAGCTTAGTGTTAAATAATGAAATAAGAATTAATTTAAAGTCAGACCTCACAATTTCCCATATTTTATAATCATTAAAATGCAGTCTTCACTGATCTCAGAACTTTATCATGCTCTAAACCCAAAATGTGCCTCAATCCCTTGAGTTCTTCTTCCCTTGAGTTCTCACTGCATGTTGTAGCCTTCTTCCTCCCCATTTCTTGCTTGAAAATTTCTTCTCATTCTTCAAATCCCAATTGAATATCTCCTCTTTTAAGTAATCCTCCCTGTTCCTTCACTGTCAGTTTCTTAGAATAGAGGAAGAAACTATATCCCTTACTACCATTAATTCATAATGATACTGATATGGAATAGAGACAACCTGAAACTGAAGTCCTTTTATAAGTGTGCCAATTCATGACAAGCATGAAATTCACATCCGTTGATCTAAATGACTTTTTGTCACTATAATGTTGGATAGGATGAGTGAAAGTTCTCTTGTACCAGAGTCTTCTCTCAAGAAATAACTAATCAGATTTAATATTTGCACCAGTATATATATCGCTACCAGTAATTGTAGCGTAGCTGTCCTATGCATGTAGTACTGAAAAAGAATTATGAAGCAAACCAGAATATGAAGGCATACATTTAATAAAGACTAAAAGTTTTGGAGTGTTTAACTATCTTTAATTACAGAAAATGTTCTAAGAACGCACATCTCTCAGTTAATGAGTGATTCTTTTCTAACTGATAACCCCAATAGTAAAAAGACAAAAAGACTTCTGAATTATTTACCAACAAGAGGATATCCAAGGATACTATTTTGATAGTCTTCATTTTTGGGAATGCAAATAAAAAAGCATTCATTAGATCAGAGTACTAGAAACTTTTAGAAAAAAAACTATTTTAAATCCAGATTCTTAGTAACAACAGCTGTTAGTTATTTTTCCAAAACACATACTGAGAGGAATAGAAATTAAGACTGGATGTATACTCTTATCCTCTTGTGTGGTAGAGGCCATAAATAACTGTTGCCTTAATCTGGGAGTCTTCTAGTCTTACCCTCTGAAGCACTGAACATCTGTGCACTTTGGAATGCGAATTGTGAAAAGTTGTACTCTTTCCATGTTTCTGCCAAGAAGAATAGATTTACAGAATTTGATGTCAGCAAATAAATGTACTAGTACTTACTGTTCTCTAAAAAATATTTTACAGTTTCCTAAATGATTTGTCTCGCAAACATGTTTTACTTTCATAAATGAAATATTGCTGGCCATACACTTAACAAATTTATTCATACTCAGTTATATTTCAACAGATCCAAACTAAATAATGGTAGAGAAAGAAGGGAATCATGTAAAAATAACAAATTTTGCGACTGCTGTATGGTTTTTGAGGGTTTAAGTGAAACCACAAATTTGTGTTTTTTCATTAGCAGATGTCAAATTTAAAGCAGAGTCCCTTTTTAAAAAAATGTAATCATCCTATACATGCAGCACACATATTCTCTCATAAGTCTAGGTGTACGTAGACATGAATGTGTATGTTTAAAGCAAGTCCTTTAAACTGTAAAAATTGACTCAATAAAATCATATTCACATTATGGAAAAATGTTATAGCTACAATTACTCAATATCATCCTTGAGATAAAAGGATTACTACTCATTTTGTCTCAATTGGGTTAATTTCTACATTTTCCTCTCCAGTGCATTTATTTTTAACAAATGGAGCTGAATATTTTGCATGAATTGGCAAGCTCTTTTTCCACACAGACATTACTGGTTTATCTTTTCTTTTTCTCACAGAAATAAACATATCTGCGGAGGATCATTGATAAAGGAAAGTTGGGTTCTTACTGCAAGACAGTGTTTCCCTGCTAGGTAAAGTATTTTTTAAATTGATATTTTTTTTAGCACTTAAAAATCTGTATGCCTTTTACTTAACTTTTAAGCTTAGAGCGTGCATGTTTTGCAGAAATTCATCAGCATGGGGTGAACAAATTAATGTCTTTACAAAATTTGGAAAGCTTTGTATTCACTTTCATTTTCATATTCAATGCTAGTTCCATACATGTTTCTTGTGATTAGCATTAGTTTTACTTGGGAAAAATGTTTGCTTGAATTATGCAAAGAAGTATTGTCCCAACCTTCTACTTGTACTAAGTATGTGTAGGTAGAAATACTTTTTCTGAATTGTCAATAAACTCCTCTCAATCCTTGCTTCTGCCTCCTTATACAGAGACAACCTTAAAACCATCCAATGAAAATTAGCCTAAAGGATAGATAAGCAGGCAGCATTTGTAAGCTTACTTCCTAATTCTTATCCAGGTTACTTTGATTTTGTTGGTTTAAAACTCCAATCCTTAGTAATAAGCCAAATACATACACAGCTGAGGTAAAGTGAAATTTTCAGTAAAATTGTAATTCATGTAAAGAACTTTACCTGATATACCCTTTCTCCACATCCTCATCCCCCATACCCCTACTGATGAAAGAGTATAGGAGGGTGAGAATGGTGCAAATACTGTGTACACATGTATGTAAATGGAAAAATGAGACCTGTTGAAACAGTTCTAGGAATGGGGGAGGGGACATAAAGGAGAATAGTAGAGGGGGTGAATTCAAGTATGACATTTGATACATTGTAAGAAATTTTATAAATGCCACAGTGAACTTTACCTGAGAATTTTTCACAAGTGACTTACTCTTTAGCAGATATAACAAGTTTTTTTAAACTAGCTATTTAGAATTTCAGCAATTGTAAAGCTCTTTCTACTTCAAAACACTGTGGCACTCAGAATCTCCTGTAAAAAAAATGTGTGGCTATCTATTGTATCTGAATGAAAATTTAAATTTGGGTTACCTATCCTTATAAGCTAAAATAACAACATATCTGAATAATATTACATACTTTGGAATTATATTTTATATGCTAATTTCTTATTTAGAAACAAAGACTTGAAAGACTATGAAGCCTGGCTGGGGATCCATGATGTTCATGAGAGAGGAAATGAGAAACGCAAACAGGTTCTAAATGTTTCTCAGCTGGTATATGGACCTGAAGGATCAGATCTGGTTTTATTGAAGCTTGCTAGGTTAGTTCCTTTAAAGGATTTTGGTGTTTTAATGCAGACTAGAATTGCTGGAGCATTTTTCTTCATTTTCAGTTCTATGGCTATTCTTTAGATTTTTATTCTCTCATACATTATGTATCATATATATTTATATAGGTGTATATGTTCATGTGTGTGAATATAGTAAGAGGTATGTGCAAAATGTTTAAACATGAATCATGAAGTTGGGACAATAATCTGATCAGCCTACTTTAAAAGTGAAGTTTGAGCATTTTTTGATAACTTTGTAATGATTTGTTAAACAAATATGGAGACTATTTATTATTAGGAAATAAATGCTCTTCTTTACTACCTGTTCCAGATTTTGTCAGTATATATTAGACAGTTCTTTTTTCTATTTTTATAAATAAGACATCATTCTCTCTAAATATCATACATGAACACTACATTAAAAAAGTTAATGTTGTGTGGAATCCAGATGAAAGTACTTACTGTTCAATTTTTCTCTTTTAGACCTGCTGTCCTGGATAATTTTGTTAGTACAATTGATTTACCTAATTATGGATGCACAATTCCTGAAAAGACCACTTGCAGTGTTTATGGCTGGGGCTATACTGGATGTAAGCTACTTTTTAAAAGATGAGGCAGTATCATATTTATTTTATATACAAAATTTGTATTCATTTCTTATCTCTCTTGCCTTTGCCTTGTGCTCCTTAACTATGTACTCTTTGCACCATTCCAGTGATCAACTCTGATGGTATATTGCGAGTAGCACATCTCTATATCATGGGGAATGAGAAATGCAGTCAGCATCATCAAGGCAAGGTGACTCTAAATGAGTCTGAATTATGTGCTGGGGCTGAGAAGATTGGCTCAGGACCATGTGAGGTAAAAGGGAAGTTCTTGAATAAAGAGTATGTGATTAGTAGCATAGTGTGTTTTATGTTTATTTTCCTCAAATAAAAATAATTGTATACCAACCTGTTCTTGGACTAGTGAACTGCAGAAGACAGCCTTGTATTATTTCTGTGCATTTCATCTAATTAAGCAGTGAACTACCCTGTTCCATTCACAGCAAACTGAGGACATTTGTCTTTCAAAAGAACAATAAACACAGCCAGAACTCTAAGGGAAAGTTGTTCACATTGGAAGTATCCAACTCAGTTTGGTATAATAGATTGTATTTTTCTAATGTTTCTAAATTTATCTGATCTGAAATTCTCCCTATATGAACCCCATTAATAATATTAAAAGATACAGCCTGGGTTTTTAAGTGTGCTTTTGGTTAAGTTATGTGTGTGTGTGTGTGTATGCCTGTGTGCCTAAACAAATTCTATTTTTAAAAATCTAAAGGTCAGAGTTTGTGACTTTAAGGGCTTGGACATTTTCATTTGTTAGGCAACTTTTCTTTAAGCTTGGCAGAGTTCCTATCCTTATTTTACATAGACAAGCTGTTAAACTGTTATTTTAGATGTATTTGGAGTGAGAGAGATGGTCCTCCAACGTTCAGAGTAGTGGGGTTATGGAAGATGATGTGTAATAAAGCATGAAATGAGGCTGATAATAATGAAATGTTTGTTTAGTGTGTAAGCAAATGTATCCCTAAGTGTGGAACATAAACATATATTGAAATGGTCTGTACTATACCTTGTTCTGAGATTGTATTCTTGAAAAGGAAAAGAATATGTTTACTAAATTAAAGAGCTTTTAGAACTGCTTTAAAATGATAGGGTTAGAATTCAATATGTGTTTCTGAACACTTTACATTTTGGTCTTTTCAGCAAATGAGTATTACTGTGTCATAACAAGAGGCAATTATAGCAAGAGAACTCCACCAGGACAAAAAAATGAGTGAACTTAAATCCTTAGAGTGAGTTCAGGACTTTGGAGCTCCCCACAGTCTCAGAGATCCTCTAGAAATCAGTGTCCTTTTTCCAGCCCCAGGTCACTACTTGGTGACTGCATTTCAGAAAGAGTCTCAATCCAGATCACAACCAGTGTACTTTTAGTTTCCTTTTGTCCCTTTATTCTATATGCGTGATTTTTGTCCTTATTGAGAAGATCTGACATTCAATTGATTCTGCCACTTCTAAAAAGGACATTTGTCCTCTAGAATCTTCATATGTATATAAAGAGCGCTCTCTCTCTCTCTCTTTCTCTCTCTCTCTCTCTCTCTCTCTCAAATCTCTTGGGCTTTAACTCGGCCTGTCACTTGCTAGGCAAATGCTGTACCCCTTAAGCCACAATCATAGCCATTTTTTTTGCCTAGACCATCCTTAAACTGTGATTCTCCTACCTTTGTTTCTCACATAGCTGGGGTCACAGATATGTTCCACCATGCCCAGCTTGTTCTTTGAGATAGGGTTTGGTTAATTTTTTGCCTGGGTTGACCCCTAATCATAATTCTCCTATCTCTGCCTCCCAACTAGCTGGGATTACAAGTGTGAGCCACTGTACCCAACCCAATGGTGTGTTATCTCCACCAGCATCACAGAATTAATTTCACAGTGATATTCTTTCTAACCACATTACTTTTAAAGGAAAATTAAGGTAGCACTGAACATACTTTTTAAAAAATTGTTGTACATTATGGCATTTACAAAAGTTATTACAATGTATCAAATATATCATACTTGAATTTACTCCCTCCACTGCTCTCCTTTATCTCCCCCCGGAATAGTTTCAACAGGTATCATTTTTGCATTTATGTACATGTGCACACAGTATTTGCACTGTATTCATCCTCCTACACCCTTTCCCTACCACCTCCCCCACCTACTGGTGCCACCCTCTTCTCTCCGGCCCCATGGCAGGACTTGTTCCACCCCCTTCTCCAATTTTGTAGAAGAAAAAAGGAAAAAAAAATGAAAGAGATGACATTTTTGCTTGTTTAGGATAAAGATAGCTGTTGTTTCCTTGTAGCATTTCCATGTATATGTGTATTATAACCCCAACTGGTTCATCTCCTCTATTTTTTTTTATTCTACCTTGGACTGAGCATACTTCTAAAGAAGGTAAAGATGCTCAAAGCCAGTCACTGTGTTCTTAGGAGGCTTCGTGATACATAAAAATGATGCAGCACAGTTGTGATGGCTTTGTATAACAATATATGAAATATAATGTATCCATCCATATATATAAATATTCACAAATATGTGTAGATATAAATCAATGTATCAATCTGTATCCAGCCCCCATCTAGCTCCAAAATGTCATCATACAAGATAGGTCATGTGGTCAGGTGTGGTGGAACATTCCTACAATCTCAAACTCAGGAAGCTGAGGGAGAAGGATTGTGAGTTCTAGGCCAGGCAAGGCAACACAGTGAATCTGTCTCAAAAAACATGAAACAACAAAGACCTGCCATGAAATTATAGACTATGCTCCAGAAAAAAGGCATAAAATATAAATATAGCTAGGTTAGTTACTATTAGCGACAGTGAGTAGAGAAACATTTTTCCCCAAAAGGCAACTTTCAAATAATACAATTATTTTTTCAACTATAATATTTTAACTTTGTAAGATAATCTGGGGAAAAAGAATCTTTGGATAAAAGAGAAGATTTAATGCATTGAAATCTGTTGAAGTAATTTTAGGAAGGGAAATGGAAGGGGGGAAGAATGGAGGGGATGAACCAAATGGGTATAATATATGTCTATATGGAAATGTCACAATGAAACCCTGTACAGCTATCATATACTAATAAAAACATTTAAATATAATAATAAAATTATTATATAAAAATAAAAAGTAAAAAAATTATATAACAATAAAAAGTAAAAATAAAATTTTATATGAAATAAAATATAATAAAATATTTAAATGTAATAAAATTATTATAATAAAAGAAAATAATGAAATATAATAATAAAAATTAAATTGTAAGTCTGGGCAAATGCCAAGGTCTGTGTATCTTCTGAAAAATGAAAACAGACAAACAAACCCATAGGTTTCTTTCTTTACCAGTATTTTTCTATATTTTATAAATTTTCTATATTGAACATATTTTGAATATTAGATGATCAAAATAAATATAAAATTTAAATTAAATAAGTATCAGTAGTTATTTGAATTTCTGCATTCAACAAAACCAAAGGATGAATAAATATTTTGGAGAAAGCAAGTCATTCTTAAACGAACACTACACGTGACAGATTACTTCGTACTCCAGTCTTAGCTAATTCAGTAGACAACCAGATTCCAATTGATAAAAATCAGTTTTTATCTCTTTGCATTTCTGAAGCAGTTATTCTATTTTTTGAATTTATAGACACTTGAAATGCAAAGCAATATTGGATAATGTTAATGATTTATTATTTTTTATTTCTAAAATAATACTTTGCTGTTGTTGCATGTTTTCTTCCTAGGGTGATTATGGTGGCCCACTTATTTGTGAACAACATAAAATGAGAATGCTTCTTGGTGTCATTGTTCCTGGCCGTGGATGTGCCATCCCAAATCGTCCTGGTATTTTTGTCCGAGTTGCATATTATGCAAAGTGGATACACAAAATTATTTTAACATATAAGGCACAACAATCATAGCTGAAGTAAGTGTGTCTGAAGAGCCCATCAATACATGGTGATTTTACATGGAATTTTCAGAGAACGAGGAATTAAAATGTCACCTGAAGCAATCCTAAAACAACTACTTGAGTGTCATGTTTGTTGATACTCATTAATATATCTGGGTGTTTTCTGTTCTGTTTGTTAGTGTTATTTTGTAAATGTTGAAGTGAATTAAGGTACATGCAAGTGCAGTAACATATCTCCTGAAGATACTTGAATGGATTAAAAAATGCAAAGGTATAATTTCTGGATGATATAAGATTTAATGGAAATAATCAATTAATCACTCTTCGCTGCTTTCCAGGTTAATTTCTTATGGATGAATCAAACAGAAGTTAAACTTTATTTTAACCTGACCAAAACAATTTATACCTTGTGCTTGTAAATAACACTACATTAAATTATGTTACCTTTCATATGCCACAGTATAGTTCATTCAACATGTATCCAATACTGGTTATGCAAACATAAATTTATAAAAACACATATACCTTACAAATACCCGAGAACATACATGCCATTTGCCACAGTTTAAATCATGGTGTAATCTAATGTAGTCCCTAAATATATTGGAGGTATGTATCTGTAGTTTTTCTTTAAGAAAAAAAAATTAAAATTTCTAAAGACCAGTAGAAATATTCAGGAATGGTACAAGAAAACTGACTATTTTCTGCAAATAATCTATACATGACCTCCACCAGTAGGCACTTCAAGTGAGGTCAGGACCCACAGAATTAAATATGCCTACTCTAGGTATTTACATATATTTATTATGATAGCTATTTCATGTAGTTTTTAATTATTAAAAGGAAAAGAGTAATATGTGTATTTGTATTATTTCTTTCCTACAAATTTAGGGCCACTTATTTATGCAAGATATTGGTAGATTTATTTTCCTAAACCATTTCTTAAATCTCAAATATGTGTCTAAATGAAGAAATTCATAAGTGTCTTCATCATTAAAAGTGTATGTAAGTGGGTTATTTCCTAGATTTGCTGCTTCTAGAAGCAAGTGGTTTCCTTAAAAATTTTTAGAATTATTTAAGATGAATATTTTCATATGTCTCAAAATTTTGTTACTAGCTGTTCATTAAGTCATGCACTGAAGTGTATTTCAAGAAAAAAAAAGTGAAATTATGTTTTCATCCTGGAAATGTGTTAGCCTATGAAAGTTTTATTCAAGTAAAGGGAAGATGAAAGTATAAAAAGAAAGGAAAGGAACTAATTTGTCTAAACTCTGTATTCAATTATTTTTTAAAGTGTAGTTGAATCTGCTGAATCAGATATTTTATTAAGATATTTTCATTTTATCTTACTTCACTTAATGTAGTTTTTGCTAGTGGAATAGGGAATATTCATTTAAATTTTTGTTCTGTACAATAGTCAATTTATCATATTTATTTTTATGTTTTCTATGATTAGCTAATAATAATGAATTTGTGAAGAAATGGGATAATGAGATGTAATAAAATGACTGAATTGTCACAAAATCTTCCTGTACAAATCAGCAATAATTAAAAACAATTATATGGATGTTTTGAATCCAGCTATCCCAGTTCTCTAACTTGACTCTCAAATCATCTTTATTAAGGCCAAGGATCCAAACAATGCCATAGAAAGTCACTAGTGAACAGTTATTCTGGAATAAAATGCCTTTAAATATACATAGTCCACAGAGAACAGGGCAGCAAATATGGGAAAGCTTATACAAATTGTGCTATATATATATATATATATATAATTTTTATAAGGTAGGTGTCAAGAAACAGTGGAGGCACCTAGTTGTCAGTTCACATTATCTTCTTTTGTTTCTATTTCTCTTTCCCTTATATAATACATTTTAATAAAACACATAGAATTTTCAATTATATATTTTCAAAATATTAAAATGCTTTCATAGTTCCTTCTTGCTGAATTGGCCAAATTTTATTAAGTTACAGGTTAATCATATTGGCAAATTTGTTATAACAATTGTGACACTTTAAAATACTTCATGCTTTTCTTGTGAATTTCCATGGAAAGAGAGATAGGGATTACCTAGAGACACTATGTGGCTAACTTTTTAAACATTTGAACTCAGTGTTTTCCATTTTCTTAAAGGATAGAAGCATCTGTAAATCACCAAACATGGTGCACAAGGCAAGTCTCTCTTTGGGAGGTTTCCTTTGTGATGGGGGAAAGGATGGGATGGATATGAACGCTAAATGAATGAGATCTATGTTACTTTAGGTGTAAGGGTTTAATCGTGTCATTACTCTCTAGTGAAAGGTATTGTTTATTGGTGTTTTTTTATGAATAAATTTCAACTTATCCAGAAACTCACTTTATTTTACACAGTGGACAAAAGGGTCTTTTAACTTAAATTTTTCAATGCTATTTTGTTTTGGCTGTTTGAATAATGGTTATATACGCTGTTGTATTTAGACATTTTCTTATGTCTACCAGGAATAGAAATGTAAAATTAAACTATTTGTCATAATGCCTCTGCTGTGCAGAAGGGATGATAATCCTTTTGTATATTTCTTTAATTTTATTGTAAAATGTGCAACGACTCTTACCTATTTGCTGCAGGCAGGTCCTCAGTAATGTGGTTTGTACTGAGTCAGTCTCCAGTATTAACAGTCTCTTGCTTGCTCTCAAGTGTTTCAAACTGCAGGAATGTGAGACACTGGAAAGCAAGAAAAATAGCAATAGTGGCTTGTGTGATGGCAGAGTTGTATTTCACTTATTCCTGTGAATATTCTTGTTGGTACCAATGGTACTGTACAACGTGAATGTTATAGCTACAACATTCTCTTGAAAAGAACACTGTCAAGAAGTGGAAAATTGCTATCAGGTATTTTCTTATTGTTTCTGAACTTTTTTTAAAAAAAAGAAATACTAGTTTTGCAAGATAGTGAACATAGGTAAAGAGTTTTAATAAGCTCTAATACTAAAAAGACATATTGATTTACTGAGGTTCAAAAAGCAACTAATTTCAATTGTTATAGCTTATTTTTATGAAAACTCATTTAAAAATAAATTAAGTTGAATAAAAAAGACGTTTGTCTTTTAAGTATTTTAATATGTTACTTTTCATGATTAAGTTAAAAATCAGAATATATCTTTCATTTTTCAACTGAGTTTAGAACTAAGAATTTACTAATACAAACAAATAAATTGTTCAAATTCTCCGGATCCTATGACTTTTGACAGTGTAACTTTTAAGTAAGTTCATTTCCATTTGCACACAAAGTTTCTGTCTTTAGGAAACTGAAAATGGAAAACTGTGGATATTCTGACTGTCTTGTGTGTATATAGGAAAATGAGAAGCTGCCTGTGGAGTGAGTGGTGCAGCTGGGTGCTCACCCAAAAGGGAACACTGTGCTTATGACTTGTACTATAAAGTTTCTGTAGTTAATAAAGTTGTTATTTTTATAACCATGATTATATTATTATTCTTAATAATAAAATATTTTATCAAAAAACTTCCCTTCTCTTTCATAATTATGTGTGTGGATATGCATGTGTCTGTCTAGGGCTTTAATGTGGAAGACAGGAAGAACATCTTTCATTGACAGAAATTACCTGGCTTTTGTCACAAGGAATGTCATGTAACCTGTTTATAGGTCTGAGATAAAAATTTAACTTTTTCCAATTTCTATCCATGGGAATATCAGAGCTCTTCAGCAAATCATTAATCCTTACTACTTTGATTTGTTCAACTGTGTAAAGTATAATCATTGTCATTTCTCCTATTTGCTAGAAAGGCACCATGCTTTAATTTGCCACCACATACAAAATATTGCAAATAATCACTTAATTTCTTTTGCCATACCACTATATGTTAGAAAAGTGGTTTTAAATGATTAATCAATATGAGCTACCTTTTGGAAATATTCATTGAATTTAGAAGAATATGATTTCATTTATTTAATTCAAGTTGGAAGAACTTGTTATCGGCGATCTAATCAAGAGCTCTGTGACACCACTGATTATTTCAAATTGTGTAATATTGTCTCTCTATCAGAATGATGGCTCTACTAATTATTATGGCATAGATACTGATCTCAAGTGATAATTAACATATCTACTTCTATAAACTGTATAAAATAAGTATCTTTTTGATGATTATTATTAAAGCAGAATACGCACTCATTTTTGATGCCAATAAGAATATTTAAGTTGTATATACTGTTGAATTTTCTAAAACTTGATGTTTTCTCCAGTTTCTAGGACTCCATCCCATTCTAAAAATGTATGTTCTGCTAGTTAAAGTAAAATAGTCAATGAAGCTTCTTTAAGAGCTGGCATTTGAATTGGTCATGGTGGCTCACACTTGTAATCTCAGCTACTCAGGAGGCAGAGGCAATTTGAGGCTATCCTGTGTAAAAAGTTAGTACAACCCATTCCAATAAACAAGCCGGGCATGGTTGTAACATGGCTGTAGTCCCAGTTATGGGAGGCATTGGTAGAAGGGTCAGTCAGAGGGCCAGTTCCAACCAAAACTTTCAGCATTAGCTGAAAATAACTAAAGCAAAAAAGGTTTGGAGGAGTGACTCAAGTGGTAGAGTGCCTTCCTAGCAAGCATAAGGCCTTGAGTTCAAACCCCAGTACCACCACATAAATTAATAATAATAATACGATATTTTATCAGTTTCTCAATGTAGTAAAAAAGTAAGCTATGTAAATTTATCTGGAACCTAATTTTTTTTTAAAAAGCTGGAATTGTTGGTTTCCTAATATAGTTTTATTTATTTACTCTTATAGATCATGATGCTCTAATTAGTCACTATTTGTCAATGTCCTGAAAGAATCTCCTTGGTTTGCATTTCCTCTGTGATTTACTCCAAGGATTCTAATCTACACAGGTTCTATCCATGACCTATGATCTCCTGAAAAAGCTTTTCTATAACTCTTTAAGCAAATCACAAACCTGGCATTTGAAAGTAACAGGAAAAGTTTTAGTCTAAATCACCTGTATTTTTCCTTTGTACTTTACATTTATAAATTTCTCATTTGTATATATTATTTATGTAAGCTGAAATTTAGGATAACGTCAACATAAAATGGGATAGCTAAAGGAATTAGGGCAGAAATTACGGTATTATAAAGAATGTGTTATTGCCTAAAGTGCATCTAATGAGACAGAACATACTTGGGAAAACAAACTTACTTTAAATAATTATAAATTATTTGTGTATTTTTTGCTTTAAAAAATAGAACCCCCCCACAACAACAAAATTATGACCCTTATGTACAATCTAACTCTAACTTTGCATCTTTGTCACTCTCAAATACTCCTGAATCATGTTCATCACTTTATATTCACCATTTGGCAAATATCTTTCCCCACTTTAACTTCATGCTTGTGTTCACAGCTTTCCTTCTACACCTCAAAATCCTAAATGATCTTTTCCTGTGGAGACTGCACGCTCAACCTCCTGATGCAGAGTTGTCCTCAGGGGCTCCTTCTGGCTTGCTGACTCTGTCTATGTTTACATTTGGTTTGCTTTATTTACTTTTAGTTTCTTTTTATTCTTTTGGGAGAATGAAGTTTGAAATCAGGGCTTCCACCTGCAAAGCAGGTACTCTACCACTTGAACCACATCTCCAGTCCATTTAGCTCTGGTTAATGGACTGGGGTCTCACAAACTATTTGCCCTGTGCTGACCTGGTAAACCGGTGGCACCCAACTTATTTTATTTCATTTTTAATGTGTGATCAGTTCCACTCAGTTTGTGACCCTCAATATTGTCCGCATTATTCTTTGTGCATTCTTTCTGTGCTTCACAAATAATGATGACAAATTTATTTTATATTTAATACGTAATTCATTCTCTTTTAGAAGGTTTTTTTCTTTGTACAAATTGTCAACTCTCACAAAGGGATAGAAATTTTAGGAGTTTGTATTTTATTGTGCTATTTAGATTTGAAATGTGTAAGTGGGACTATTTTTAAATGGTTTATTTTTATGCTTTATGATGCAAGTGGCAAAGAGGATTTTTTTCCATCTTTTAATTGATACATAAAATTGTACATATTTGTGTGGCACCATTGATGTTTTGACACATGTATATACGTATAATGTTCAAATCAGGATAAGTATGTCTAGTTCCTCTACTATCTCTCAGTACATATTCATTATCGATGGTCCCTAATGTGCAACAGTAGGCCAGAACCACTTTCTCCTTTTTAGATGTAATTTCATAACCATGGATCAACCCCCGCCCCACACACACGCTCTCCCCACACTCTGGTAACCACCATTCTTTTCTCAGTGCCTATGAGATCAAGGGTTGCAGATTCCGTCTGTGAGTGCGATCACATGCCTCGTCTGCCTGTACCTGGCTTGTTTCACTTCACATAATGATCTCCAGTTGAATCCCTGGTGTTGCAAATGGCAGCATTTGCTTCTTTTCTGTGGTTTAATATACTCCACTGTGTGTATGTACCACATTTTCTTTATCCCTTCCTTTCTTGACAGACACTTAGGATGTTGCAATTTCTTGGTCAGTATGAAAAGTGCTGTAATAAACATTGGAGTGCAGATTTCTCTCTGAATATGGGTTTCATTGTCTTTGGAAATGTAGCCAGGAGTGTGATTGCTGGACCATATGATAGTTGTACTTAAAATTTTTGAGACACCCTCATACAGTTTTCCATAATGATGGTACTAATTTACATTTCTACCAGTGGTGTGCAAGGGTCCCTTCTCTCCACATTTCTTTCCACTTGTTACCTTTAATAAATATATTCTGATAGTTGTCTTTCTTACTGGGGTGAAATGATGCCTCCTTGTGGTTTTCATTTACACTTCCCTGGTGATTAGTAATGGTGAGCATTTCTTTTCATCCATGTATCGGCCATTTACAAGTCTTTTTTTGAGGAATGTCTTTTTATTCCTACTGTCCATTGGGTTATTTGGGATTTATATATTTTTTATTGCTAGAGTTATTTAAATTATAATCTTATATATTATAGACATTAACCCCTTGACTGATGCAGAGTTTGCAGATTTTTTTTCCAATTCTGTAAGTCATTTTTCGCTATTTTAATTATTTCCTTGCTCTACAGAAGTCTTTTGGTTTGTTGTAATCCAATCTACCTTTGCTTTTGTTTCCTGTGTTTTTGGGGTTTTATCCAAAAATTCTTTTCTTATTCCAATGACCTAAAATGTTTCCTTTTAATCTTTTCATCATTTCAAGTCTTAAATTTAAGTCATTAGTCAATTTGGAGTCGATTTGTAAATGATCAGAAGTGTCTAGGTACACTCTGCTGGATATGAATAGCCTATTTTCCCAGCACCATTTGTTAGAGACTTTCTTTTCCTAATGCCTGCTCCTTGCACCTTTGTCGAAGATCCACATGTACACATGTGGGCTTACTTTTGGTTTCTCTGTTTGTTCCATTGATCTGTTTCTATGTCAGTACCATGCTGTTTTGATTACTATATCTTTATAGTATGTTTTGAACTCAGGTAGGATATAATACCTCCTGGTTTGCTCTTTTGCCCAAAATATCTTCAGCTATTATTTTATTTTTGTATTTCCATATGAATTTTAGCAATTTTTTCTAGTTCTATGAAAAATGCCATTGGTATTTTGTTAGGGATTCCATTGAATATGTAGATCACTTTGGGTGGTAAGTACATTTCTTTAACAATATTAATTCTTTCAACCCATGAAATTGTGATGATATTCCAATTTTTGTTTCCCCTTCAATTTCTCTCATCAGTGTTTTAATTATAAAGCTCATTCATCTTTTTGGTTAAATTTATTCCTAAATATTTTGTCCTGGGTATTTTGTTATTGTTTCTAGAGTAAATAACACTGCCTTTTTAATTTCTTTTTCAGATAATTTCTATTGGTGTTTAGAAGTGTCACTAATTTTTGTATCTTGCTGCTTGGATGCACTTGTTCATTAGTGCTAATAGTCTGTTAGTGGAGTCCTTATATTTTCCAAGTATAAGACCATGCCATCTGCAAAGAGTGATAATTTGATGTCCTCTATCCCAGTTTGGAAACCCTCTTTCTTTCTCTTACCTGGCTAGGATTTTCAGCTCTATAGTGACAGAAGTAGTGAAGATAGGGTTCCTTTCTTATTCCAGGTCCTAGAGGAAAAATTCTCAGCTTTTCCTCATTCAGAATGAGGATAACTGTAGGTTTGTTGCATAAGGCCTTTATTGTGATGAGGTACATTTTTCTATATCTAATTTGTTGACAATTTTTTTTTAGCATGGAGAGATGTTGAATATTTCAAATAATTTTCCTTTCCATACCAACAGTCACGTTTTTGTCCTTCATTCTGTTGCAATGATGTATCATGCTAATTGACTTTCATATGTTAAACCTTTCCTGCAACCCTAGGATGAACCCCTCTAGATTCTGGTGAATAATTTTGAATGTACTGTTAGATTTTGTTTGCTAATTTCTTTTTTGTCATTTTTGCATTTACTCACATGTGTATACTTTGTTTGGGTCAACCCAGCTTCCAAGTAGAACCTGTTCCAGCCTCTTGTTCTACAATTTTGTTGAACAGAAAGCATAAAAGATAATAAGAAAAACATAACATTTTTGCTAGTTCTAGATAAAGATAGCTATACAGAGAGATTCCTAGAGTTGCTTCCATTCATATGTGTATTACAACCCACATTGGTTTATCTCTACCACACCTCTTCACTACTTCCTAGTCCCCTTCCTATAGTGGACTCTGTCAGTTTAAGATTACTATATTTGCTCCTCTACAGTGAGTACATCAACCACGTTCAAGTTTCGGGTTTCTTTCCCTTTCCCTATTCCTCCTGTGCATGTTCTCCCCTTAGCATGTGACCCATGTCCAATAATATTACTGCATTTGTTTTAGGTCTATAATCTGCATATGAGTGAGAACATGCGATTTTTGGCCTTCTGAGCCTGGCTAACTTCGCTTAAGATGATGTTCTCCATCATTTACTTGTGAATGACAAAATTTCATTCTTCTTGGATGAAATTGAATAAAATTCCATTGTGTATAAACAACACATTTCCATTAATTGGTAGAGAGGCATCTTGATTGTTTCCATAGCTTGGCTATTGTAAATAGTGCTGAAATAAACATGGGTGTGCAGGTGCCATTGTTGTAACCTGATTCACATTCCTTCAGGCAGATCCTTAGGAGTGATATTGCTCAATCATATATCAGATCTATATTTAGTTTTTTAAGAAACCTCCAATTGTTTTCCAAAGTGGTTGTATTAGCTTTGCAAAGTACTTGTACATTCCTACCAGAAGTATATATATGACGGTTCCTTTTCCCCACATCCTTGTCAACGTTTGTTGTTGCTGGTGTTCTTGATGATAGTTATTCTAACAGGAGTGAGGTGGAATCTTAGTGTGGTTTTGATTTGCATTTCTTTTATGGTCAGGGATGATGAGCATTTTTTCTTTTTTTTTTTTGTGTGTGTGTGAGGCTATTTGGACGTCTTCCTTTGAAAAAGTTCTGTTTAGTTCAGTTACCCACTTCCTTATGGGTTCACTGATTTTTGGGGAGTGTAGTTTTTTTTGCTCCCTGTATGTGCTGGTTATCAGTCCTTTGATATATAGCTAGCAAATATTTTCTCCTACTCTGTGGGTGTCTCTTCAATTTAGAGATCATTTCTTTTGTTGTGCAGAAGATTTTTAATTTCATATAGTCCCATTTGTCCATCCTTTCTCTTAGTTGCTGGGCTGCTGGGGTTCTACTGAGGAAGTTCTTGCCTATGTCTACTGCTTCCAGAGTATTCCCTGCTCTTTCCTGTACTAACTACAAGGCTTCAGGTCTGATATTAAGGTCCTTCATCCATTTTGACTTGATACTAGTACAGGGTGAGCGTATGGATCTAGTTTCAGTGGATATCACAGATACCACTTTTCCTAGCAACATTTGTTGTGTGTTTTTGTTGCCTCAAAAATAAGGGGGACATGGCTGTGTAGATTCATATCTGGGTCCTCTATTCTGTTCCACTGGTCTCCATATCTGTTTTTGTGTCAGTATCATGCTGTTTTTATTGCTGTGGCTCTGTAATATAGTTTAAAGTTGGGTATTGTGATACCTGCCGCATTACTCTTTTTCCTGAGTATTGCCTTGGCTACTTGTGGTCTCTTGTGTTTCCAAATGAACTTTAGGGTAGATTTTTCAATCTCTGTGATGAAAGTCATTGGGATTTTGATGGGAATTGTATTAAAACATGTAGATTGCTTTTGGTAGTATAGCCATTTTTACTATGTTGATTCTGTCAATCCATGAGCATGGGAGATCTTTCCATTTTCTGTAGTCTTCCTCGATCTCTTTCTTCAGGGATTTATAGTTCTCCTTCTAGCAGTCATTCACATTCTTTGTTAAGTTTACTCCTAGGTATTTGATTTTTTTTGAGGCTATTGTAAATGGAATTGTTTTCATATAATCCTTCTCAGTTTGTTTGTTGTTGGTGTATAGAAAAGCTAATGATTTTTGTAAGTTGATTTTGTATCCTGCCACCTTGCTATAGTTATTTATGGTGTCTAGGAGTTTTTGGTTAGAGGTTTTTGGGTCTTTAAGGTTTAGGATCATATTGTCTGCTATTAGGGACATTTTGAAAGTTTCTTTACCTATTTGTATTCCTTTTATTTCTTCTTCTTGCCTTATTGCTCTGGCTAGGAATTCCAGGACTATGTTGAATAGGGGTGGAGAGAATGGGCATCCTTCTCTTGTCCCTGATTTTAGGGGAAATGGTTTCAGTTTTTCCCATTAAATATGATGTTAGCTATAAGTCTGTTACATATACCCTTTATAATATTGAGGTATGTTCCTTTATTCCTAGTTTTCTTAGGGCTTTTATCATGAAATGGTGTTGAATCTTATCAAAAGTTTTCCTACATATATTGAGATGATCAAGTGGCTTTTATCTTTGCTTCTATTAATGTACTGTATTACATTTATTGATTTGCATATGTTGAACCATCCCTACATCCCTGGGATGAAGCCGACTTGATCATGGTGAATGATCTTTGTTGTTGGATTCAGTTTGCCCTTATTTTATTGAGGATTTTTGCATCAATGTTTATTAAGGAGATTGGCCTAGAGTTCTCCTTTATGGATGTGTCCTTCTCTGGTTTGGGGATATGTGTAATACTGGCTTCATAGAATGAATTATGCAGTGTTCCTTCCTTTTCTATTTTGTGGAAAAGTTTAAAGAGTGTTGACATTAGTTCTTCTTTAAAGGTCTGGTAGAATTCAGCAGAGAACCTGTCAGGTCCTGGACTTTTCTTTTTTGGGAGATTCTTTATTACTGCTTCAATTTCATTATAGATCTGTTTAGGTATTATAGATATGTTCATGTGGTTAATTTCCTCTTGATTCAGTTTTGGATGGTCATAAGTGTCTAGAAATTTGTCCATTTCTTTAAGATTTTCCAATATATTGGAATATAGGTTCTCAAAGTAGTCTCTGATGATTCCCTTGGAGTTTGTTGTTATCTCCCCTTTTTCATTTCTCATTTTACTAATTTGGGTCTTTTCCCTCCTCATTTTAGCCAGATTTGCCAGGGGCTTGACAACCTTGTTATTTGTTCAAAGAAACAGCTTTTTGTTTCGTTGATTCTTTGTATTTTTTTTTTCTTTTTTGGTCTCTATTTCATTAATTTTGGCCCTTTTTTTATTATTTCTCTCCTTCTGCTTGTTTTGGGTTTTGCTTGTTCTTGTTTTTCTTGAAGTTTGAGATGTAGCATTAGGTTGAGATCTTTCTGTCCTTTTAACATATGCACTCATGGCTATAAACTTTCCTCTTAGGACTGCCTTTGCTGTGTCCCATAGGTTCTGGTAGGTGGTGTTTTCATTTTCATTAACTTCTAGGATACTTTTGATTTCCTCTCTTATATCTTTTGTGACCCAGTGACCATTGAATAATATGTTATTCAGCTTCCGATTTGTGTATTTTCTGCTGTTGTTTTTATTGTTCAGTTCTAATTTATTGCATATATTTTCTTATATTTGCTAAGGCTTGCTCTGAACCCTAAGATATGATCTATTTTGGAGAACGTTCCATGGGCTGCTGAGAAGAATGTATATTGAGCTGTTGTTGGATGAAATATACTGTAGACATCAATTAGGTACATTTGAGCTATAGTATCATTTAATTCTAAGATTTCTTCATTGATTTTTTGTTTAGATGACCTATCTATTGGTGATGGGGGGTGTTAAAGTCTCCCACTACCACTGTGTTGGAGTCTATATGTACTTTTAGGTCCTTTACTGTATGTTTGATGATATTAGGTGCACTGACATTGGGTGCATATAGGTTGATAGTTGTAATTTCCTTTTGATATATTGCCCCTTTTATTAGTATAAAGTATGCTTCTTTGTCTTGTTTGAGCAATGTAAGTTTGAAGTCTACTCTGTGTGAAATAAGTATTGCTACTCCTGCCTATTTTAGGGGGCCTTTGGCTTGGTAAATCTTCTAGCCTTTCAGTTTAAGCCAATGTTTATTTCTGTCAATAAGATGGGTCTCTTGTAAACACCAGATTGTCAGATCTTCCTTTTTAATCTAGTTTGCCAAATGGGGTCTTTTTATGGGGGAGATGAGTCCACTGACATTCAGTGTTAATATTGATAGGTATGTGATGATTCCTGCCATTTAGTTGTTTTTGTTTTGTTTTTTAGTGTACAGCTGAGTCAATGTTACTCTCTGATTACTTATCTTTTCTTCTCCTGTGGTTTCTTCCAGTTCTCTCTTGGTTTTGTTTGCTTTCATCTTCTGTGTGCATAATTCCTTGTAGAATCTTCTGTAGTGGTGGCTTGGTGGTCATATATTGTTTTAGTTTGTTTATCATGGAAGGTTTTTATTGTTCTGTCAACTTTGAATGATAGTTTTGCTGGGTAGAGTATCCAAGGGCAGAAATTTTTTCATTCAGTGCCTGAAATTCCTCACTCCATGCCCTACTTGCTTTTAAGATTTCTGATGAGAAATCTGCTGTTATTTTAATGGTTTTCTTTATATGTTATTTGTTTTTTCTCTCTTATAGCCTTCAATATTCTTTCTCTGTTCTCTGTCCTTGTTGTTTTAATGATAATATGTTGTGGGGTAGTTCTATTTTGATAAAATCTATTTGGTGTCCTGGAGGCTTCTTGTATGTGAATGGGCTAACTTTCTTGAGATTTAGGAAATTTTCTGTTATTATTTTATTGAATATATTGTGTATCCCTTTGGCTTTTTCCTCTTCTTCTTCTATTCCCTTGATACTCAGGTTTGATATGGAGTCGCTGAGTTTTTGCATATTCCTTTCACAGCTCTTTAATTGTTTGACTAAGATTTTTTCTGTTTTTTCTTTAATTTCTATTTTATCTTTGAGTTCTGATGTTCTGTCTTCCACTTGTTCTAGTCTGCTGAAGTGACCTTCCACTGTGCTTTTTTGTTTGACTAATGGGACTTTTTTATTTCCAGGATTTCTGCTTGATTCTTTTTTCTGAGGTTTTCCATCTCTTTGTTCAACTCCTCTTTTATATTTTTTTTGTCATCTTTAATCATGTCTCTTTTTTTTTTTAGTGTCCTTTGTTTCACTTTGGTGTTTGTTGAAGTCCTCTCTGAGTTCATTTATTTGTTTCTGTTTCTTCTCATGTTCTTTAGTTTTGGTGTCTTGAAATTACTTTAGTGCATTTTGGACATTCTGGTTAATCAAATCTATTATCTTCTCCATGAGTTTCTCAGTGATTTCTCCCAACATGTCCTCTTTGACAGCTTTTTGTGGGTATTACTGGGCCCTTATATTTATCATTGTTTTGTTGGAGTCAGGAACTGGGTGTCCATTTTCTTCATTTCCCACTGAGTCCTGTATTGAACTAATTTTTTGAGGAGAGTGGTTTCCATCCCTTCTTCTTACCATTGCTCTACTTGGTGCTGTGCAACTATGTTCTTGACAGGCTAATTGGTTGTTTTAATCACCTGTTTTCTTTCCCTTGCTCTATTTTTTGTGTTGTGACTGACTTGGTTGTTAGCTAGGTTGATGTGCTCTTTCTGTCCTTGGCCTGGAGATGTAATTTAGCATTAACAAATTCACAGCTTCAATGCCAGACCAATTGTTTACATGGACAACACCTTGGTGATAATATCTGTAAACAGTGGGAGTTGGGAGAGGTAATGAATTTAGGCTAGATATAAAAATTTCAGTAATTGGTAATGTTGGTACTAAAAATGGGTGGGTTGGAAAATGGGTGGGTGGGTGAGGGAAGAGGTATGGGGGCTGCTGAGTTTTTTGGCCCTTGTGCCTGTTTGGGTATATTTCTGTTGTTGTAATGGAGGATGCTTTTGTCAGGGATTGCAGAGCACTGGGGTCATGTACAGTTGGTACAGTAGGCTAGTTAGTGGGTGGTGAGTGTGTAGGAGGGAGGGATGGTGTGGTGACTGGTTGGGGGAGTATTGAAGGAAGGTGAGTACAGGGTTAGAGAGTAGATGAGAAGGGGCAGAAAGAGTAGTTGAGAGGTAGAACAATGGACTGTAGCACAGGGAAAGTGAAAGGGCTAAGGATAGGGCTAAGAAAATAGTGATGGTGAAGTTAATAATACAGAAAAAAAAAAACAACCCCTCCCCCCTCACACACACAACAAAAAACACCAGGTACAGGAATAACAAAGAGTTCAGTTTTAGTAAAAGTTCTGGAGTTATTCTTTAGGCATCCAATCCTGCTATTGGCATACAAGCAGGAGTTCAGATGTGGTCTCTCCAGGTGATGGCTTGTGAGTACTATTTGGTTCCTTCTGTCCACAGGTTGCAATTAGTAGGTGAGGTGAGTCTGCCAGTTTGTGCAGGGTGGTCAGAGCCATTGTTTTTCACCAGGCAGCAGCTGTATTGCCCTTCAGCTGCAACTATGTTTGCTTGGCTCCTCCCCCAGCAAGGTGGGGCAGTTTTGAATACTGCCCTCTGTCCCATGAGATCAGCTCTGGGATTCACCACCTGACTTGCTTTGAGAGGTTGACTTGTTGTCCCACCCCTGCTCTCAGCCTTTGTTGCTTAACCTGCTTTCATTCACTGAGATTTTGGCTCCTTGCTTCACTTCAATTCTGTAGGCAGGTTCAGTGTTCCACCCCCCCAACCTCTGCTGTCAGTGTTAGATTAGTTTGCTGTTTATGGTTTTCATTTTGTTGGGGGGATTTTAGTTTGCCAGGGGCTGTGCTGGATTGTGTTCCCAGGGGGTGGATAGGGGAGTCACATGTAGTATGTGATGCTTACCTGTTCATTTTGCAGATTCACTCAAGCAGCTATGAAACCAACTGGTGGGGAGAAATGGTGTAGCCAAAGTAAGGAGGCTTTCCATAGGTTAGGGGTCCAGGATGTTGCAGAGTTTGTTTCTGATTGATGCTCTGTCTTCTGGGAGAGAGTTCAGATAGATAAAGCTTCTTGTAGGCAGGCCAGCTTGGAGACTGAACAATTAGGGACATATGGAAAATCACAGACCATAGATTTATGGGTTTCCCAGTCACATGTCCGTGTGAAACCTCTGTTTGCTAATATTTTATTGAGAATCTTTGCACCTCTGTTCATCAGAGATGTTGTCCTGTAGCTTACTTTTTTTTGTGTATCCTTATCTGATTTTGGGATCAAGGTAACCATGACCTTAGAAAATGAGTTCAGAAAAATTCTCTACAAAAACAGAAAAATTATTAACTTAAAAAAGATTATATATTAACACTTTTAAATGTTGTTGTAAAATTATGCTGGCAAACATTTTCCCAGCTGGGTTTTTCCATGAAAGGTTGATGTCATAACAGTGAGGGGAAAAGGATAAAATCAATTATTGCAAAAAATATCCTGAGTCAACAATAGTCTACTCATTACATATGTGCAAGTTTGACATCTGTTATGCATTATAATTTCACAACACCAACACTGCTGTTTAATTAGCAAAAGGTTTTCATTTGGCAAGTTTTCTTAAATGAGAGAAATCAACATAGGTAGCCTGCTGCAATGAAATGAGATGAAAGGGAAGACTTTCATATCAATTTTTCATTCATTATTCATTGTGGGTGAAAAGAAGTGGATTATGTACATACACCATATTTTCTTTATCATGCAGTCATTGATGGGCTCCTACACTGATTCCATAATTTGGCAATTGTTAGTAGTACAGCAATAAATATCAATATGCAGGTATCTCAATTGTAAGCTAACTTTGTTTTGGCTGTATACTCAGAAGAGGTATGGCTGGATAGCATATAAAAATGCCCTTCATAATCGTCTCAAAAAATTAAAACCTAGGCATAAACTTAACCAAAGACTAGATGACTTAAAATTCAATGCCATCTTAGTTTAAACTACATCACTGAGCTTTAAAATTAAGAATTTACAATGTGTAAAAGATAATTAATGAGTGATTCAATAAGTGGAAATTTGATTTTATGAAGTGATAAAAGTGATTAAAGATCTCTAGATTGGAAGAAAAAATGTAAGAGGCAAGGATATTACTTAATATCCTTACCTTGGTTTTTGAGTCATTCTAAGAAGAAAGAACTTAAGCTTTTCTTTTCTTTTTCTTTTTAAGAAAATAAGATTGCCACTTAGGTCAAATAGTTTAGGTTTGTTCGAAATTGTAAAGGCTGCAAAATATATAAATGAACATGAAAACTCATAACTATTCTTATTGTGGACATTTCCTAAAGTAGGAAATATTTCTTCAATGACTTAGGTAAGCTTTACCCAAACTGGTCTCTTGTGGAATGCCATTCATCAGGACACTTAAAAGCTGTGCTGAGAAAAACCAAATGTCCAGGGCTGGGCTAAGTTTTGAGATACTCAAATGCCTAGTACAGGCCACTTTACAGTAGAACAGTAAGCAGCCTTTGGATATTAATGTATATTTTTAAGCTGCATGCGGGAGCATAGTATGATGCATTCTTTAAATTTACTGCGCCACAGAACTCCCTTAAAACCACAGAGACAATATCTCATTTCACTTTTAGGCACAAGAGTTCTGCTAAACATAATTCAGGAAAACTTGTGTTATACATTTATTTTCGAATGGAAGACAGTGATAAGTACACAGTTTGAGATTTATACCATCTATTTTCTACAATAATTTCTTTTTCTCTATATAAACATCTCTCACAAAATCCTTCCATTTGGCCAAATTTCCCAGATCAGTCTTTGCATCACACCATTCACTCTTTTCTAGGTAATTTGAGCAAAGTTCAGACACCCAGGAGGATTTGGGGTATATTTTTCTTGACATGTGTGGGACTTTCCTATCATGAATATAAAAATCAAACTTAATAACAAAAATATGAAATGTGATTTTATTTTAGTACCCCTAAAGTTAAAAAATATAATCTAGTTATTTTCCATCTTACTTACCTTCACAATCCCCTTATGTATTGAGATTTCCATCTTTGGAAACAGAGAACTAAGAGAAATAAAGACTAGATTATAAGATGAAAAGGAAGAAAAGACTTAAAAAATGAAGAGGATTTAGAGAATTTTCTGACGGTGTCTATATACCCACAAAAAAAGGTTAATGACAGAGCCAAAGCATTGTTCTCCTCTGCTAGAATTTTCCTTCTAAATCAATTTCCCAAATGCACTGAAAAACTTATAATGTCATCCTAGAATTAACAAGCATAGCACACATGTGCAGTTCTTCCACATTCACTACGTCTCATTTTATTCTTTTATTTCGTTTGCTCCATTTTTACCTGTTACCTTCCTCAATGATATCCTTTTTCCAGTTTTTTGATGGATGATTGACAAAAATGTGCACAATTGCAGCATAAAACACAGTGTTTGATTTATGTACACATTGTAAAATAATTACCATAATCAAACTGTTTAATATATTCCATGACTACATTGTTAACATCTTCGGGGGGTGGGTGGGGTACTACAGTGAGAATTCTGACATAAACAAATTTCAATTCTATGATATATTATTATTAACTATGGTCACTATGCTTTAATTAGGTCTCCAGTACTTATTCGTCTTGTAAATGGAGATTTGTGCCTTTTGACCAATAACACTGAAATACAGATCTTTCTTTATATGCCAGAGTTGCTCTCTAAAATATCATACCACCTTTTTTACCTTCCAAGGGTTCAGCATATTTGCACTGTCACAACTTATAGAAGGTGTCAGGAGCTTAGGCAGCTCAATGGGAAAGAACTGAATCATAAGGTGGAGACAGGTGTTTATCTGTCCACATGACGTCGCTGCTTCTAAATGGAATGTGTCTCATACTGAACCTCAGTTCCTTGTTGCCCTTCAGTTTTCTTCTCAATAAAAGATACATCTGGGCTTCCTCAAGACAAAATAAAAAAATCTTTTTCTAAACATATTTGTGTCTACATTTTGACATCCAAACCATCACTAGGACATCAATACTATCTCCTGAAAGTGCCTTGAATCAGCATCTCCACCTCTACCTTTAGTCAGGCCATGATTTTCTTTCACCTTCATTAGTACAATAATCTCAAAACTTTTCTTTCACATACAACTCTGTTTTGTCCAATTTTTAGAGTACAGTTTGAAAGATGTAACTGTGTGTCTTTCTCCTACTTAAAATCCTTCAGCAGTTTCTCATTGTCTAGCCAATGAGAATTGTTGCTGACTGTTCAATGCATCTATTATCTCTTTCCTTTTTGCGCACTATATACCAGCCTCTTCTGGAAATAGGCTAAGTTGTTTCTTTCCTTAAAACCTTCACATCTGCTATTCTTTTTGTCTGGAATTGTCCCCCCACCCACAGTTTTTGCTGACTAATACCTAGTTCATCTTTCAGCTTAAAAATCACCAGTTATCCTCCACCCACCTTCTGACTCTGTTATACATTCCAAAGGATGATACATTTCTATTTTAAACTACTTACCTCAGTTAATTGAATTGTTATTTGCACACATATTTTAATGCTCTCTTACTAGATTGTAAGTTCCACAAGAACATGGGCTGTCTCTATGTTTATACACATTTATTTTTTTCAATAATGGCTAGAAATTACATGACAGATAAATATTTTTAAGCTGAGTTTAGCAGTAATTACCTGCAGTTTTTCAATTCAGTTCTCAAATACAATTATATTACTATTCCTACATTTTGTTTACTGGTTAAATAGTAACATCAATAAGTTTCCTTGGTGGTGATACGGGGGAGGTGGTTTTTACTGGCTTCTGTCATATATTTCTATTTTAATCAAGACATACTTAGCAAGCACTTTCTATGACAGTGCTAAATTCTGGAAATGCAATCATAAAAAAATGCACTTGGCTTTTCCTCTTCGTGTAAATACAGTGTAGGAAACCCACATGAAGCAGACACATGGATGTGTTAACTAAGAAGGACAAATAACTTCTGAAGCAGGTAGCAAGATATCATTAAGTGTGTGGGCTCATTTTCCCTTAATATTTGCAGATTATTATAATCTTATATCCTGGCTATTTAGTTTTTTCTTTTTATGAATATCTCTATCATCACATTATTAGTTATTTAAGTTTAGTGTATTATTTCTTTAATTTTCCCCTATCTTCAATTTTTCCAGATGCCTAAGCTTTTAAATATTGTCCCTTCTTCCTTTCATTCCTCCAAATTTTATGATTCTCCTAGTAGATTCAGAGAAAGTTAAGCATTTATTTTCAAGGGACTAATGTAATTTTTCCAGTAGTAAGAGCACTCGCAATTTTTACAGATGAAATTTATATATAAATTCTTTTGCTTATGTGAGATTGATAAGTGTTTTACCTTGATAAGTTTTTAATTATATTTGAAGACAGCCCAGTAACAATAAATAATACTTATCCAGTGCTTATTATTTTCCAGAACCTGTTTTATCTCTTTTAATAATCATTACAACTTCACGTGGGCAGATTCTGTAACTATAACCATTTTGAAGAGAAAGAGATGTTCAAATAACTCATAATGAGGGCACATTTGGAGTGGATTTTCAATATTAATTCTGCTTAACCTCTTTGTTCTATCCTGTCTACTGAACATTTGACTTAATTATTTTCCAGAAAAGTAGGAAGAAGGAAAACAAAACACTGCCGTCATCTAGGCAGGATATGAGCAAGAAGTTATTCAGAGGTTAAATTGTTTTTGGAGCAGAACTTGCTCAAAGTTGTGTGAGATATCAGTAAAAGGAGTGTGTCCTCCTTGTCTTCAGGTATGAGATGGAAATTTGAGTTGCCAAAGAGCTCATTACTGTGCAGGGGACACTTAGCAGGTAAGGACTAGTTTAGCAAAGGGGCTTCCTCCTTTGTCTTTGATAGGGGAAGTGGTATAATTACTTGGGTGGGGTGCCCAGTGACTCATATCTGTAATCCTAGTTACTCAGGAGGCAGAGATCAGGATGATTATGGTTCAAATCCAGTGGGGCAAATAATTTATAAGACCCTACTTTGAAAATTCCCAACACAAAACAGAGCTGGTGGAGTAGCACAAGTCGTAGAGCAATTGCCTAGCAAACGTGAAGCCCAGAGTTCAGAGTTTAAACCCCAGTACCATTACAAAAAAAAGTTATAATGACTTGACCAAGGTCACAGCTAGAGACATAGCCAGTCCAGAAAAGAAAATCTATAGTGTCTTAAATTCAAACCTTTATTTTTAACTAAGATCATATAAAGTATATAATACTGAAATTATTAAAACTCAAAAGAATTGCAATGCATTTTTAAAAATTAAAAAATAACAATTAACAAAAATTTAAGACATTACCTGAAAAAGGAAACATCTGTCTTACATCCTGCTTTATTTGGAACATGTCCCCTAAAGTTCATAACATGGAAACTTTTTGTATTTTTAAGTCAGGGTTTCCCTATGTAGCTGAGGCTGGACCTCAACTCATGATCCTCCTGCCTCAGCCTCCTGAGTACTTAGCTTGGTGACTGCAGCAGTGTTGAGAAGTGGAACATTTAAGAGGTAATTAGGTCATGAGGGCTCTGACCACATGAATGGAAGTGATGTTTATTCAGAGTAATTAGGTCCCCTTTGTTCTCACACCTCTCTTTCACACATACACACTCCTCCTACACACCTTTCTCACATGCTCTCTCTCTCTCTCTCTCACACACACACACACACACACACACACATATAAACACATGATCTCTCTCTCTCTTTCACCCTCCCTTTCTCTCAGTGGATGCCTTCTGCCATGTTTTAACAAACAAAAAAGGCCCTCACCAGATGGACTGCTTCAATCTTAGACTTTCAAGCCTTTAGAACTGTGAGTCAGTTATCTCCCGCTCTTTATAAAGTCTCCCGTCTCAGGTACACTGTAAAAGCATCACAAAATGAACTCAGGTACAAGAAGGATCAGGGCTCAGGCCCAGTAAAGAAAGCCAGTCCAGGTGCAGTTCTAGCAAACTCCTACATAAAGAGCAAGCTGAGGTGGATCCTCATTTGGCTTCCTTCCCTAACTCCCTTTGTGATCTGATTTCCTCCCCGTCAGGAAGAAGCTCTTCTAAGGAGAACATGGAGGAATAATTTGTTGGCAGAAATGGAATTGAAATGCAGAGCAAAGGATAAGCTGCAGCACAAGTTAACAAGCAGTAGCATAAAATGGAATAATGAGAGTAGAGCCGACCTTTCCAACCTCTGGGTAAATAACCCTGCCTGGCTAACCAGTTCAGAACCTGTGAGAGTTCCTGACCTAGAGAATGTTTTCATTTTTTAAAACAGTTTTAGGAAATTGGCTTTGTGCGTAGATTTAGAATTGTTTTTGGTTACCCACAGAAGGCCAGGGAGATTCTGTGGCTGTGTACCCTGTGAGATAGAATAGTTTGACATTTAGGCTGTTTCCACTGTACAAGGTAACACATTAGAAATAAAAATTAATTACATGCAGGTGTCTCAATTTCATGCACGCATACTCCTCAGCTGCCTTGAATCTTTAGACTGTATCTCTAAGTACCTTAGAATATCATGAGTGTTATCAAGATAGTCACATGTCTAGAAACGTAATAAATGTTCTTCTTAGTCAAACGATCCTCTGGAAACTGCTCGTTCTGTTTCCTTCATGAAATCTGAAGTCTTACCACTTCAATCTATTTACAGAGATGTAAAGATGCATTATTTTAACTTGGATTTTTTTTCTGGAGACAGTAAAAACAAATTGAAACGTGTTATTTTTGTTGCTGTCATGATAACGTGGCCTGAAGTTTACTCAGCTAAATATTTTGGACCATTCTTACAGTGTTAAGCTTGGAAAGCAAGTGTTTCTGCCTATACCTAAGTTTTTCTCTAATCTGCCCTATTTTCTCTGTCAGTTGTGGCAGCATCATCACAAATCACCAAAACGAGAGCCCTGGGTCCTTACACTAAGAGCACTGGCTCATTCATTTTTCTTTTCTCACTTCCTCATAGCTTGCCTGTCTTGGTGCTTCTGACTGCTTCCTAATTATGCCTTGAAAGTGATTATTCCTCTTCCTATTTACTTCCTTCACCCAGGTAGAAGTCTTCATTATTCCCTTCCATTGCCTCAGAATTGATTCTCCCTAAAACCATCCTCTTCCTTGCTATTAGAGGGATCTATATAAAAAGGACATGTGAAAAAGGCAGCCTTTTTCTATAGGGTATGGTGCTACTCGTGCCAGGACAGAAACTGAGTTTCTTAGAGACTTCAGAGCTCACCCTGATGTCTTCCAAAACTGTTAGCTCTGCTTTAGGGCAAAGAGATATCCTGAGGGAAGACTTATGTATTTTGTTTGATATTAGTTTTTAACCTTTCCTTTCAATTGTTGCCTCAATAACTTTCATAGCGTTTTATCTGCCTGAAATAGTTCAGCCTACCATCTCCTCCATTCCTTGCTAAATCCAACTTGGGTTGAATCTGATCCTTGGTGTAACTTTCTCCTTGGCCTAACCAGCGGGCTGGCTGGGTAATGTCTTCCTTGTTCAGTTCTTATCAGCCCCATTGCCTGGGAGGAAAACATTGCTCTAGATCTGTTCCATCTGTTTTTACATGGGTTGCCTAAAATGACCTTCTTTCCTTTAAGCAATAGGATTTCAGCTCTGTAGTTGTTAGCCTGGCATAGACTACTTAGTGCTTGAAAATTGTTTCATATAAAACTCTTTTGACATTGGGCTCCTACTTGGGCCCTCTACCTTGGGGGATCAGCCTCCACATCTCAATTTGCCTGATGTGCTAAGGCAGGGAGACAGGTGTTTAACATTGCATTATGGATTCTGATAATTTTCTTTTCTTCCTATAACATGAAGTATAGAACAATGCACTAATGAACACCTTTAAAAATAACTTTTATCTTGGGCTTATTTATCTTAATTTTAGATTTCTAGTTAATCAGCAGTAGTTGTATCACTCTAATTTCCTTTCCAGTTATTAACATCACTTGTGTGATGTCAAAGGAATGCATAAAGACAATTGTGAATTTTTATTGTTTGCAATGTTACATATTTATATATTAAGTATTTTGCCTGGCAATATAAAAGAAAATCCCATAGATGTGGACTTACCTGTTGCAATTAGGTTTGGCTACAACTGAAAAAAATGCAAAATAATAATTTTATTTCTTTTTCATATAAAAACAATTTGGAGTAAGAGTTCAGAGTTGAATGTTAACTTAGGTTGAGATAGATTTCTATTTTGTGATGATATTATTGTTAGCATTCAGCTCCAGTATATGTCCAAAATGGTTCTTCAAGTCCCATCATCAATTCTGTGTTCCAGTCAGAAAGAGGAAAGAGAGCAGGAAGCGCACCCACCCTTCCAGAGTACATCCCAGAAGCCCCAGCATAGCTCTTCCATTTACATTCTATTGCCCATAACTGAGGCACTTGGGATCTCCTGTTCCCAGTGACCAACTAAATAGTGAGAGCTCCATGTAAAAGTAGAGAATGGATTCAGGAGAATGCTATCAAGCTCTGTGAGAGAGATTTACTTTTCTTTTCTTCTTCTTCTCCTTTTTTATTTTTAATGGTACTGGGGCTTGAACTCAGGGCCTACACCTTGAGCCACTCCACCATCCCTTTTTTGTGGTGGCTTTTTTTTTTTTGAGATAGAGTCTCATGAACTATTTGCCTGGGCTGGCTTCAAATCACGATCCTCCTGATCTCTGCCTCCTGAGTTGCTAGGATTGCAAGCACAAGCCGCTGGCCCCTAGCAGATTTACTTTTCTACAGAAAATCTTGAAAACTTTCTCTTTCCTTCTTCTCAACTGTTGAGAATTGTTCCTAATTTTGTGGCAGAAACCTGACAAATAATTTCCCCTTTCTTGTGAAGCTGGGCATACATGGTGAGGGTGGGAAGATAACAAATTAGTATTATGTAATACTGCAGCAGAGAGAGTTTTGATATACGCAATGACTTAACTCATCAGTGACAAGAGAAGTTTATTTAAATGACTATAAAGGGACAAGTAAGTATTAAGAAGAGGTTTGAATAAATACTCCCAGTAATATAAAGAAAGTGAGTGTGGGAATATTAGTCAATGAAATTCACATTTCCAAATTTCTCCTCTTTCCTTCACTTTCTAATGTTTTCATCTGATCAAGGCCCCAAATTTCATTTCATATATCTATATATAATTCTTTTATATATACACATATATATAATTATATATATATTTTATGTATTCTTTTGTTGTAACCAATTTTGTATACTTTTCTGGGGAGAAAAAGTACAACCAATCAGTAATTTTAGAAAAGAATGAGAAAGAAACTAAACAATATCTTGTTAAAACTAGGAAGATAAAACTATGCTTAGCATCTAGTCATGAATATCTCACCTAACACTCACAATTTGATGATGTAGTAGAAAATTATGAGAGTTGGAGTTTATCCTAGAAATTGCTTCATTTTAAATTAAACATATTTATAGACCTATGATTTTAAAAAGCAATATTCTTAAAAATACTACTGTAGCCTATTACTCTATAGGAATTTCTCATATCTCCATGAAGAAAGAGTCTAGTTTATAGTCAACAAATTCTTAAAGTGTATATTTATTATGTCTACTTTTCATTATTCAATAGACTTCCTATTTGGAAATATTTACAATTTGAGTGTTTGCTTCCAAATATTTTTTGTGTGATATAGCCAAAAGTTAAAGCATATTTATTTAATAGAAGATAAGCAATCAATACTTGTTGAGTGAGTCCTATGTGACAGATGCTATACTAAGAAATGAATACAGATTTCATGTTTATAATTATTGACAATAATCTGTATTAGTTCATTTCACCAGCGAGGTAACAAAAGGGAGCAGGCATGATGACAGGTGTTCAGTGATGTGCATCCGATACGTTCTTCTTATAGCACTTTCCCATCTTTCTCCGGCATGGCCTTTTACAATATTGGGATGAAGTAGCTACAACATCTCTCTTGACAGACATGCTAATGTTGCTGAATGGGAGCTTTCTGCCTCCTTACTTTTCAAGTATATTTTTCAAAGAATTAATTCATTTTCTGCTTGTTGATATCTGTGGAGAGTCCTTGCAGCAAAATAAGAAACCATTTATTTTAAGAATGTAAAGTCAGCCCTGCATGAAGTTACAACATTCATTAATTTAACTTGCACATATTTATTGAGCAGATGTTATGTGTCAGGTACTTCCTAAGCATTCAGAATGTAGCAAGGAATGTCTCAGGAAAGACATAAGTAAGCCAATTAAAAAAAATAAAAACAAATGAGACACAGAAGGACAGAGATAAAGAAATCAGAGAAAAAGCTTGAGATATGAAATCTATGGTGAGGGCGGTCCTTCCTCTCCATGCAGATCACATGTGAGTAGCAACAGGAAACATGGAGAGGATGAAACCATGCTCCATGGGGAGGAAAGGTAGCCTGCTGGAGAGTTTCAAAGTCATGAGTTTGGAGACTGTGGAAATGATTTAGGCTTGGGTTTGGAAACAGACAGGGGCCAGCTCATACGTAAGCACTTTGTAGGTCACAGTTAGGAGTGTGGTAGGAAGCTCTGCTCACCCAGGTTAATGGAACAGCTTCATACTGGATCACCGCCAGTTGGCATTACAGAAGGGACTTAAAGCAGCTGCCCAGCGGCAATGCACAGAACTTATGTGTATAGTTCTCTGATGAGAGTGAGGCACATGACCAAGCCTGCATCAGTGAGCAGACAGTGTAATCACCCCAGGGAGGACCAAAGAACATTTGTGAATAACACCACCCGTAACAATAACTGTCTGTAACTTTAAGGATCCTCTAGACTCCACACATAAATTTCATATATGCCTTATAACAAAGTTTAAGTCATACCATCTAAATACATTTTCCCAATTTTCCAAAAAAAAAAAAAAAAAAAAACCTCCAGGCATTTCAGTGAAACAAGTATACCAGTCAGACAAACAAGTCAAGCTCTCCACTAGGAGAGGGGTTGGGAGGGTGGAGCTTAATGGTATAGAGCTTGCTTATATATGAGGCCATAGATTTGATCTCTCTGCACCAGAATCTAAACAAACCAAAATGAAACAAAACAAAACACCACACACATAGTATTCATGCTACTTATTACCATGATGCAAGCTATTTTGATTGATATGATTATATATTAGAGAATTCAAGCTTAATTGTAAGGGACACTAAACCCCCACATATCAGCCAATCAGTCACAGCACACAGTAAGCATCAGTATTTCTTACAATGAGAAAACAGATAGTGATTTTACATATGACCAAAATTAAAATTCAGACAGGCAGACACTAGAAATGAAGAAGCTTTGATTTAGAGTTCCTAGTGGCTCATCAGTAACTCTGATTTGGGACAGAGTGACTTGTGCCGGTGTCTCACAAGTATTGCTATTGATTCATGAGAGCAAGGTAAGAGGCTAAATCACGTAGCCCAAAGAAACAGTTATATACACAGAAGGAAAAGTATGTAAACATGTTTATTATACTTGCATTTTTGTAAAACACAAAGACCGAAATAATATCCTGCTTCAGAATGGCTTAATAAATGGTACAAAATTATAAATGTGTATTGTGGGTATTAAAACATGTTATATTGTTGAAGTAATGTGAAAATGCTTGTGATTATGTATGTGAGTATATAGGACCTCTAGGATTTGTCAGGAAGCACTCTATAGATTATTTTAGAAGCAAGATTTAATTGAGGGAGAACAGAAATTAAACATGATGTACTAGATTAGCAGGAAAGTTTAGTTTGTGTTTGTTCAAATGTTCTCTCTTAACCAGGGATTGTCTAAGCAGAAAACATAACATATACAGATAAAAAGTGTTCATGGTCTTTAAAGGAGAAAATATGAGTTCTCATATACATGAAAAATAACATTTTCCCCCCTAGCATTGCCAGCATTTTCTTCGTGCCCCCTAGAACGAGACTCTTTATGACTCCATATTAATCCATTCTATACATATCCTTTAATTTATCATTTCAAAACAGCACAAACTTTCTTTCTTAATTTTAGTTAGAGCCTCTGAAACATATCCTATGTGACTGTAGGTACCATATTGGGTTTAATTTGATGCAATTTATCACCACGGTCCCTGACCTCCTTTGCTTCTAATTCTGTGTGGAAAAAAGAGAGGGATTTATCTTTGTTTACATAATTTTAAGCCTCACAGCTTGCCTCTGCTGTCTGCACAGCAGTGCTGCTGGAAGTGGGTAAACAGAAATGAGTGAGGCAGAGCTCTGTCCGTTTCATTGATTACTTGTCCCTGGACATTCTCAATGTCAGCTTTATCTTCATCAAGGTAAAGCCACCACTTCCCCTTTGTATTTTTTGCCTGCTAGGGCCCTGTGCAAAAGGAACTGGCATTATTCACTAATGACACCTTTTGTGTATAATCTTACTGTATCATAAATAAATAGTTTGGTGCAGGTGGATGTGTATGGATATATTAGAATTTTGTATTTATAATAAAAATGTAATACAAGCTTATGATATGAAAAACACAAGGAATACAGAACAATGTGAGGTAAAACTGAAAGTAACGCATCATCGTAGAGTTGATATAGTAGCTTGGCACGTATCATCTACATAGTATTGTATTTATTTAATAACATATACTTTCTTTTCTAAAATGTGATCAGCCTACAGATATTGTTCTGTAACTTGTTTTCTATTCCTAACAGTAAATCATATACAACTCTCCACTATCACGTTCATAAGTATTTCCATCCTACTTATTTGAAATAATTCCATCTATTACATGTATATAGACAGGTCAAATTCCATTGGAAAAATATAACTTTTGTATAAATTGATATTGCATAACTTTATTATTGTGAAATATTGTGATTTCACAATAGTGTGAAATCAATCACACTAGTTAATTCCCCAAATTTTCTTATGGCATTTTAAAAAATGAGTACATATTTTTTGCCTTTCCTCATAGAAAATCAAGCATCTACTCATTGCTGTTAAAAAGAAAAAGAAAAAGAAAATGAAACATAGTGCTTACTATATGATAGAATTTATATTAGGAACTTTAAATATATAAATTATTTTTTGTTTTTAGAACAACACTGTGAATAAAACTTATCACTGGTGAAACATTTATTGACCACCTACAATGTGCCCCATACTCTTTGAATTTTGTTACCTACCATTTGAGTTAGACATACTATGGCCATTTTACAAAAGAAGGGGAAATTGGCTCTGAAAGTTTAAAAACTAAGGGCAATAAATGATTGTGATAGTATTTGAATGTGTATACAAATCCTTTATTTTTTGCACTGAACTACATAATATTACTTTCTTAAATGTTTGTAATGAATAATACTTGATTCATATTGGTCCACAGTTTATGTTTCTAAATATGAAGTTTAATTATCCTACTTACAATCTTCCAGTGGCTTCCAATTCTCTAAAGTACTTAGTCTTACATCCTTGACAATATTTGAAAGCTACTGAGACTCTTTTATCCCCATTCCCAATGCCACCATCATGCAGGACTAATTTTCATTCCTCAACCATGACATACTGTTTCACAACTCTGCAAATGCTTTCTCAAATGCTCCACCACCTCCCTTCTACACTTGATGAAGTTATATTCATATTTCACATCTAATTAAGTTGTCACCATCTTTGGGAGGCCCTTCTAGACCTCATCAGAGAGAATAATCACTTTTTTTTTTCTCTAAGCCACAATAGCAAATTAGACATGCCTTTACCATAGCACATATTATAATATCATGCTATGGTATAATCTCATGTCTATTTCCACTAGAATACAAACTTTTGGAATATAATATTCATATTTGAAGCTACTGTTTATCTTTTGTAGTATACCCATTGGTCTGCATATAGTGCTCAAGAAATGAAAGTTGAATAAACACCACAGAACACTTAGCTTCAGGTTAGATTCTTACCCTGACTGCAGAACAAAGAATTACTTCATCTATTTTGTTGAGGAGAAAACATAAGAGATAATAAGAAAGACACAGCATTTTTGCTAGTTTGAAATAAAGGTAGCTATACAAAGAGATTCTTAGCATTGCTTCCATGCACATGTGTGTTACAACCCACATTGGTTCATCCCTACCAGGCCTCTTCACTACTTCCTAGTCCCCTTTAGTGGCCTCTGCCAGTTTAAGATTACTATATTCACTTTTACAAGTGAGCACATCAACCACATTCAAGTTTTAGGTTTCCTTCCCTTTCCCTATTCTTCCCCTCTGTGTTCTCCCCTTAGTGTGTGATCCCAGAACAAGAGGGTAGAACAGGTTCTGCCCAGAAGCTGGGAGGGGGCAGACAGAGGAAGGTGGCCCAAACAATGTATACACATGAGAGTAAATGTAAAAATGATAAAATAAAAAGAAAGAAATCCTTGCACACTGAATTAAAAAAAAGAATTACTTCATCTAGAAATAGGGCATTCATCGGTTTTAGTCTAAATAACCTGCAACAATATAGGACATTAACTATGTCCTATGTCTTATCCACTACTGTAGACTTTTAATTCTAGGATTGATATGAAAAAATTGACAATGCAAGAGAGATGTGTCTTTCTACTCTACAACAATTCAAGAACTCAACAGCTATTCCAGAGTTTACTATTCTCTTAGGTTCAAAACATTTTGGTGATACAAGTAGATCTGGGCAAAAATTCCCTTGTGTCTTTGTAAGGAACTAGAGCCCTGTGTAACTTCATGACATCCATGCTTTCTCCATTTGCATTCTAATTCTTGTAAAGCCAACTTTGGAAAAAAACTCTAGTGTCTCTTTTATTGGAATTTGCTGACATTTGAGCTGTTTCTGGTTCATTTTTTACAAGTTCCCTCTTTTGTGATTTTGGAAACAGAATCTTTCCATTCATTTCAATCATATCCTATATTTGAAAGTTGTTTTCCTCTTACAAACTGTATTAGTTGTTATATTTATCTATACTCTTATAAAAATATTTTCCAATCATGTATTGACTTCCATAAACTGAAACTCTCTTCTTTATTAAAATAGAATTATATTTAGATGAAAGAACTCTAGCAACATGATTATTGATTATTGCTGTACTTAAACTTCTTAATTCAGTTATTTCATATGTAGTATAAAATAGCTGATGAATGTAAGCATAGTATAAGATTTAGTTCAGCAACGAGGGGAATGATGTGGATGCATACATAATGGTAATACTTGGAATTCAGGTTGGGAAAACAACCCTTTGAACATAATCTGGCACAGACTGGAGTGTTTTTAAAAAGTCTCTATTTGCTTATCTATAATATAATACTACAGTTGGGAAGAGCAATTTTCTCATGCTATACCTGAATTTGTTACACTTATTCTTAGCTTTTCCTCAAGGAGGATCTACTTGCTAATATATCTGCTCAGAGCTCAAGTGTATTACAAAGCCCAATAATAAGCAAATGGAGTCACTATGACTTAAAAACCACTTGCCATTAATTAGTTTTTTTCTCTTCTGTTTCCTCTTTGTAGACTCTCACAGAGCTTTCCAGCTTTGTCTATTTTACCCAGCTGAATTTATTTTTCCCATACCAATCTAAGTTTTAAGGATTTTTCTGTTGCTGTCCCTTTTGCACAGAATGCTTTTACTTCAGTTCTCCCATGACTTAATTCAGATCATTGTCAAAATGCAGAGCTCTCATGGAGTGTTATTCAGCCATAAAGAAGAATGAAATTATATTGTTCATAGGTAAATGGATGGAACTGGAGATCATTGTGTTAAGGAAGGTAAGCCAGGCTCAAAAGACAAACGTCACAAGTTTTCTGTCACATGTGGAAGCTAGACTTAAAAGATAAATTTATGCATAAATACACATATGATCTTTTATATATTCATACATATATATATATGTAAAGATAGAATGTGTATGTGTGAGTGAGAGAACATGATTGTAATAGGGGTTTAGGGAAAGGCTGGAGAGAAAAAGAGAATGATAGTGAATAATATAAAAAATTGCTATATTTGTATATAAAGATGTTATGGTGAAATGCACTGAAAGTTGTTGAAGAATAAGGGAGAAAGGCAGTGTAGAACAAATAATGGGGTAAATCTGACAAAAGTACAAAATACACATGTGTGAAATACCATGGAATCAAAATATACTTAAAAAATGAAGGAAAGCTAAGTAAAACAAGTACCATTCTGGGTTGGGTACCGGTGGGAGGAAGGAGGGTAAAAAGAGAGGGTAAAGGATGTGACTATGATCTATGAACCTTTTTATATGTGTATGAAAACAGAGCAAAATGGAACCTGTTGAAATTGTTCTGAGAAGTGGGGAAGGGGAAGAGGGAGAATGATGGGGGCTGTGAATCTAACTGGGGTACATATGTAAATATATAAGTACATATGTAAATATCACAATGAATGCCCCCATACAACTAATGTATTCTAATAAAAACATTTTTAAAAAACCCACAAAATCCCCCGAAATGAAACAAAAAGCAAAATAATGCAGGGCTGTCAATGAGACCTTTCCTTGTCTGCATATTACAAGCTTTCCCTGTCATGTTTCATTGCCTTATTTATTTCCCTATGTCACTTGTGACCATGCAATTCAATAAATATACAATTTACTTGCCAATTGTTCTCTTTTCTCAAAAGAATACAAACTGCACGAGGGTGGATAAGTGTTTCTTCAATCCTGTGACCTCAGTTCTTAGCCCGAATGTAGGCACTCAATGTATATTTATCAAATAATTTGGGGGGAAGACAGATAGGTGGACAGAAGGTAGGAGGACCACAACACACATTCTAACTCAGTTTTACCAGAGCTCTACATTGGGATACAATCTACTACTTCAGCTCGTCATCAGTTGTCACTTGCTCCTTAATTTGCTGCCAGTCTTTAAGAATAAATGTGGAAATAATGCATACACATGTAAGAAAATGGAAAAACTATAAAATAAAAGTTAAAAAAGAGAATAATTGTGGAAGAAGTTAGTTTTGATTAGCAGAGGAGAATATGGTTATTTGTCTGTTGCTAGACTTAATATCACCAAACACCATCAAAATCCCAGTGCCCTATTAATGTTACCATATTCATAATGATATTGAACCTTTATTCTACCCAGTTTAGATTATAGACTAAGTCACTGGGATAAGAAGTTTGAACCAACCTACCAGACTCTGCTTTTCTCATCTACGAATGCTAATATGGAGAGAAGTCATCCTATTATCATATGGCAAAATGCTTACAATAGTGCTGAGTACATATTAAGTGAATAATATAAAGTTAGCTTTCTTTTACTTCTGTCACCTATCAGTTATCAGGAGTTGGGAATATCTCTCTTAGTATCTCACAGCTCTTGCCTCCTTTTCCTTACCACTGATGGCAGATGGCACTGTTTTCCAAGTTGTTTACCTGGCAGTAGTACTAGAGAAGATTATAAAAGAATAAACCATAAAAAGTCATGTATTCTAAGATGGTGACACTAGTTTTGATCTGAATGTGTAGACTTGAGTTTTAAAGCAAGTAGATATATAATAGAGCATTAAGTAAAGACATACACAGGTGATATACTGATATGCAGAAAATCTTGATGACTTTTATGTTATCAAAGATTTATCTGTACCATCTTGCTACCCCAGTCTCATTCTATACTTTTTTTCAAGTCCACACTATCCTCTAAGTTATCTTTCTAAATAAAAATCTGATCCCTTACACACCTTGCTTTAAGTGTTGTTTGCTCTATAAGATGGATCTCAATCTTAGGAAAACTCAAAGCTCTTCATGATCTGGCACCTGGTCTTTATCTCCAACCTCAAGGATTGAAATGCCTCAGCATATTTTGTGCTCTATCAAAATTTTGCTTTTGAAATTTTCTTGATGACACTCTAAACAATTTAACAACTCTGTGCATTTCAACAAATTATTTCTTTTGCCTAGATGGCCATATATTTGTTTATTTAACTGGAAAGTTTAGATTCAGTCTTCAAAATCTAACTCACATGTTATTTTCTAGGAAACCTTTCAAAAAAGTAGAGTTGATTATTTCTTTCTATGATAATGTGCTATTATACATTCTTAAGTATTTTTCTCTATTATTTTATTTATGGCATAGTTCATGCATGTGTTCACATGTTATCTCCTTCAGTGGAATATGATCAGAAATATCCCCATTTATAATAATAAACATGGCAAAAAGCAAGTAATAAAATAAATGTTGAATGAGAGAATGAGTAAAAGCATTTTTATTCCTGCCTTGCAAAATATATATACACATATGTACTTTTAAATAGATATGTAGAATGTAGTAATTGGTAACAATTTGAGCAGACGTCACTTTCTATTATATTTTCACTTTATTTTTTGACTAAAATTGCTTTAGAAAATTCAACCAAGCCATGCTAATTATCAAACCCAAAGCCTTCATTATAAAATTCACCATACCTGACCTTTCCGTAATAATTTGAGGCCACTCTCCTGTTTTGCATCTCTTAGGACATCAGTAAAGCATACCTAAGTTATGCTTACTGAACAACTAGCTAATCAGAATTTCAAATCCAGTTAATTTATTCAAAACAGGAGATATTTACTGTATCAATTATATACCGTTGCAATAATGTTGCATCAGAAATTATCATAAATCTCAGTAAAAAATAACACTAAAAATGTACTTTGTTTTGTATGTCTATGGGTTTAATGAGTGGTTCTGTTTATTTGGACTGGGCTTGAATAATCTTGATGAGGTATGTATTTGGAGGAAGGCAGTACTGGGGTTTAAACTTAGGGCGACTTGCTTGCTAGGCAGTCACTCTACTACATATACCAAGCCACCAGCCTTTTTGCTCTAGTTATTTTAGAGATAGAGTCTTGCTTTTTGCCCAAAATGGCACTTGACTGTAGCACTACTTGTTTATGCTTCCCTTCATGGCTGGGACAATAGGCATTCACCACCATGCCCAGGTATTGATTCAGATGTGGTCTCTTGAACATTTTTGTCTGGGTTGTCATCTAACTGTGATCTTCCTGATCTCAGTCTCCCAAGTAGAAAGGATCACAGTTTTGAGCCACAAGCACCTGGCTTGCTAGGTGAACATTTGAGGTAGGATTACAGGTCAGCTGCCATCTGCCCAGGAAGATTTAGCTCTCCTTCACATGGTCTTTTAACTCCCTGACAGCTGGCTTGGGTTTGTTCTTATGATAATGGCAGAGTTTCTTCTTGAACCAGGCTCAGAGGTAGACTGTGGTCCTTTTTGCCTCATTCTGTTGAATGAAGTCATATCCATACTCATAAGGCTATCCCAGATTTAAGGGATGGGGAATAGATTAGACATTTGGTTGGAGCAGATGAAACTCACATTGAAAAGCGCTTATCATGTAAAAGAGGGGAAGAACCAGGACCATTTTCACACCCAAAATAATGTAATCACATGAAAAATTTTTAGAAATTGCAAAGAACTGGTCTTACAGAAAGTTGGATATGAGGAAGAAGTTCTATCAGAAATCAATTTCCTCTCTTTCCCTGCCTTTAATTGTGTTCTATAATTTAGGACAGCTATCCCATCAAACTGGTTCAAAAGTTTCAAGTGGCTCTGTGCTTATAAAGAAAATAAACTCTTCATCAGCAGCAGTATCTGAAAAAATATATACTGGGAGAAATCCTAATCTACTCTGCTAGGCATACTTACTAATCTCTGTTCATTTCACTTTAGCTAGGGTTAGGTGATGTTATAATTAACACAGATAATTAATTGTGAATTTGCTTTCTGTTGTTATATCAGAATTCCTGAGATTGAGTATTTTATAAAGAAAGGAGGTTTATTTTAGCACAGAGTTCTGGAGTCTGACAGTCCAAGATCAAGCAGCTGCCTCTACTCAGCTTTTGGAAAGAGCCTCATGCTGCTCCATCATGGTGGAATGCAGCAAGGCAAGTGGGCAAATGTGGAAGAGAGGAGAAAACAAAGGGAGCCAGACACTTGCAAGAACAAATCCATTGCCATGAGTACTAATCCAGTTTCTTGAAGAACACATTAATTCCTACTAAAAGCCCCATCTCCCAATACTGCTATATTAAAAACCAGCTTCAAGATGAATTTTAGTGTGGCTCAATCACATCCAAACCATAGCAATAATCTAGCCCTTTGCTCCCAGAACTGGGAAATTAAAAAAAAAAAAAAGTGTTTTAACTAGAATGGGAAAGAGTTATGGGAAGGCCAAATTAACATAACCTTTGGTCCTATGTAATTTAGTTCCTTTAAATGCTCATATGCATAGCATCATTGCAGTTATCCCAAATGACAGAACTCATCACATCATTTCCCAGCAGAAATGCCTCCGCTGGCGCCACAATGACACAGTTTAAAACTAGCAAGCATTTTAGCACAAGGCAAGACTCTTCTAATTTGTTACATAATATCTTTCCAATCTTTTCTTCGCCTCTTTTTCTCCTTGGTTTCCCAAAGATATCTGACATGTAGCTGATGTGTTTAGCCATAGTAACTGATTTGCCATGATATAAATGTATCATGGTATTTTGCCAAAGCTTCAATTCAGTTTACTTTACTAATTTGGCCTCAGTCTCCATCTTCTGCATTGTTTCCTACCGGACATCTCAAACAACTGACGATATGTCCAAGTCATATTATATTTCTGCTCCCAAACTCAGAATATCCTTTTATTATTGGTGTCCTTCTTATGCCCCTTATACAAAATGTCTTTTCCTCTTCTCTTTCTGTACATGGAATAATCCAGATTATGCTTCAAGTGCAGATCCTATATCCTCATCTTGATATAATTTTTCTTGTTCATAAATTGATCACTCATTTTTCTCCTGTAACCTCTATCATATTTCAGAATTTTTCATATTTCAGAATATTTCAGAATTCAGATTCCTTGAATTTTTGTGTCTTTTCCTCTCATGTAGTTCTTTTAATCTTCTGTTCATAGCATGTCTAGACTATATTATCTTCACAATGCTATTTAGTAATAATTTTATTCAATGTTTGAGTAAGAGCATATAAATACTAATGGATGATAAACTAATCCTACAGAAGTATTACAATTTTTTGCTGTGTTCATGGATTAAAGAAAAGTATTGTTAAAATGTCCATACTATCCAAAGCAATTTACAGAGTAAATGTAATCTCCATATCAGTGTCATTCTTCACAGAAGTAGAAAAAACAATCATAAACCCCCAAATAGCCAAAGTTATATTGGGAAAAAAATAACAAAACAGGAGGTAATGCATTCTATTATTGACTTTAAAATATACTACAAAGCATAGTATAAAAACAGACACACAGACCAATGAAATGGATAGAGAGCCCAGAAGTAAACCCAAACATCTACAACTAACTGATTTTTGACAAAGGTGTTGGAAGAACAGACATGGGAGAAAAACAGTATTTTAACAAATGGGATTGGAAAATTAGATATTCATATGCTAAGGAATGAAAATATACCCCTTATCTCTTGACAGTCAAAACAAATCAATTCAAAATGGAATAAAGGCTTAAATGCAGGACCTGAAACTAGAAGAAAACAGGGGGAAATGCTTCAAGATATTGGAATAGGCAAGAATTCTTTTTTTTTACAAAGCACAGGAAATAGAAGCAAAAATAGAAAAGTGGGATTATAAGCAGCTAAAATGCTTGTGTACAGCTAAGAAAGCAATCATCACACTGAAAGACAAGCTGAAGAATGGGAAGAAATATTTGCAAAATATACTTCTGGCAAAAGTATATACATGTATATAGACATGTATGTACATGGAACTCAAAACAATTCAATAGCAAAAATCATCTACAATTACAAATTAACCAATACAGTTATATAAACATTTTTCAAAGGAAAACATACAAATGGCCAAAAGGTATATAAGAAAATGCATAACATCACTAATCCATCAGAAAAATGCAAGTCAAAACCACAAGATATTACTCACTTCAATTAGAATGACTATTTTCAAAATCACAAAAGATAACAGGTGCTGATGAGGAAGTATAATAAAAAAAGGCCCTTGTACACTGTTGGTGGGAATGTAAATTAGTACAGCCATTATGGAAAACAATATGGTGGCTTTTCAAAACATCAATGTAGAGCTCCCTTATGATACAACAATCACACCTTGGATTTAGACCAGCAGGAAATGAAATCAATCTGTCAAAGAGACATTTGCACGCCCATGTTCATTGCAGCACTATTCACAACAGCCAAGAATGGAAATAACCTAAATCCTGATAAATGGAAAAATCTGATAAATGAAAACATAATGTGATACATATACACAATGGAAAACTATTCAATCATAAAAAGGATGGAATCTTGTCATTTACAATGATACGGGTAGAAATGGAGAACATTATGTTAAGTGAAGTAGACCAGAAAAATGAAGACCACATATGATCTCATTCATATGTGGAATTAAAAAAAATTTAATGTCATAGACTTTGAGGGCCAAATGGTGGTTACATTGACTGGGAAGGGGGGGATTGGGAAAAGGTTGATTACTAGGTACTAACTTGTAGATGATTCGGAGAAAGAAGTTCTAGTGTTCTATGGTACAGTAGGATGAACATAGGTAACCATAATGTACTATATTTTTTTAAGCTAGAGAAAAGGATTTTGAATATTTTTTCAACAAAGAAATGCTAAATATTTGTGTAGCTAGATATGTTTAACCTGATTTCAACATTTTACAATGTATACATATGTAGAAGAACCATGTGGTATCCTATAAATATGTAAAAAGTTTTATATCAGCTAAAAATTTTCAAATAATTAACAATACTTTTGTAAATAATGAATAGGAAAATCACTATGTTTCAATCCTAAGCATTGGAATAATGATGATTGACTGTTTTTTCTCCCAAAATCCTCAAAACACTGAAGTCTAGTGAATTTCAAAATTAATTTATAAATTTGTAGTTTTAAAAACAATGTATTCACATATAAGTGTAAAAACAATAAAATAAAAAAATTAAATTTTATTGTTGTGTTAGCTATGAGTTATTCTCTCCTGTTTTGCAAAACCAGTGTCACTATCTTTTATAATTAAATAGCTGATGCTTCCTCTTTTGCCTAATTCAAATGTATCCTCTTTCTAAGCAGAGATAGATGCCTTTTTACTTTATTCTGTAAAACCGTTCATGCTAATGATGAATGAGCAGAGTCTGTGGTTACATTTGTTCTTATCTCTTTTGAAGCAGAAAATCTGGCAGTCTCTTATCTAAACCTTAACAAGTGGAGATAAACTTTGATAGAAAAATGTCTCTGGACTGCCATCGCTTTTAGCAAGAATAAACTATTTAAACTAAAAACAGCTGCTTGATTTTTTTTCTAAAAATAAATCTAAAAGTAAAATTCTCTCTAAAGAATGACATACAATTCAATATAGCTTTCAATGAAGTGCAAATGCACACTTTGTTGTTACTGTGAGGCCCTTTTAAAGTCAGTTCTTTTGAGGTTTGCACTAAGATGGTTACTGAAATAATGTTCAGTCTATTCCCTCTGTGTGATCAAGAAAATGGTGCTAATGTTGTAGCACAGGTCAGTAAGCCTAAGAATATCTCTGTTTATTTTTTTATTTAACTATTGGTAAATCCATTTGTGAGATTTAAACTTATGTCCTAGCAATGGGGATTTGTCCAGAAAGTTTAGGGTAGATTCTTGCCTCTTAGTGGAGCACGGTAATTCCACAATTCCTATTCTCTTTTTGAAGGCACTGCAGATCAATATGAGTTTATGTCTGGTATTACACCTTTGTTGTGGCCCTAGTTTGCGTAGGGTAGAAATATACATAGATGAATTTAAGTGATTATATTAATTTAAAATTACAAAGTGGTTTCCCTTGGGACTTCATATTGTGATTTTTTTTTTCCAGCTAAAATTATCAGTGACAACAGATAACAGTGAAGGGAGACAGTACTTCTGATTCATAGAACTGGGTGGAAGTTACTGAAAACTGACTGTAAAGGAATTATATTTATGTGAGTAAAAGAAAGCAAAATCTTTCCTCAAAGAAAAGTGTTCAGGATTTATTATCAACACAACTAAAACTGTTTAAGGAATTCTCTTTAAGTAGTGCCACTAAAAATGCAGGATTCAGTTTTTCTTAACATTTCACCTCCATTCTTGGAATTCTATGGAGGTATGAAGTCTAAAAAATTAGTTAATTATAAAATAGAGACCTTGTAAGAGTAGAATTGGAAATAAGTAAATACAGTTTCAGAAGGAGTTTTATCCAACCAAATGTATTGGTCTGCTTTCTCATCATCCTCCAAACCAGTTAAAGGGCTTATTAAACAAGTTGCTTTTGGGTAGTTAGCATATGAAGCCTTGGGTTTTGCTAAAATTGTATTTGGAAATACCACAAACTAGTTATTATTGTCTGCGTTCTTATAATACCTGGAAATGCCTTGAATTAGTCTCTTAGGTTAACCAACAGAGGACAATTTATCCAGACAGTTATTTAAGTATTGATTCTGTCTCATTCTTTTTCTTTTTTTTTTTCCGCACAAATTTTAATTGATTTTTAGCCATTCTATTTATTTTCTTTCCTACAATCCTGTATCAGTTACAAATAGATATAATTCCAACCTTCAACATTTTTAAATGACCATTCCCTTACGTCTTTGTGCAATTTATTCTGTAATCACTTGTTAATGTTCTAGTGAATTGAGTAAGCACGTAAATTATAAAAACAAAAACAAAGCATTGCCCTCACACTAGATTTCATTTTGTGGTGAATTCATGCTAAGATTAGATTTGTGACTGATGGATCTGGAAAGGCATCTCAGTATCAGTTCTGATTAATCAAAGCCCTTGGATTCCTTGTGTGCCTTCTAACATTCAAACCAGTCCATTTGAATAAACACATCAAATCTTCCTTTCAACCTGTTTAATTCACCATGGCCTTGTACAATTCTTTATTTAACTTGGACATTCTATGTGTTCCACATAGCTCACAGAGCCCCAGCTTTTATTTTTATACCGTCATATCTCCTATGGTTTAAAATTCATAATTTAACATTTTTCTCAAAGTACTTAAGAAGGTACAAAGCTCTTTTTTGAACACAAACCTAGATCCAACTGCTGATGCCTAATGCCTATATCAAATCCAAATCGTCTTTGAAACTAAGGCCCAGTTGTTGAAAGTTTACAGTAAAATGAAGACTTTCTCTTCCTTGCTTGTGCTATGTAAAGCATATGAATTTCACTTTGGCAGTATATCTGAGTGAACTAGACTTATCAGAGGATTCAATCATGTCTTGGCCGACATCCAGGAACTGTCAAACACTTTTGTAAGACACAGATATTTCAGGATAGACTAGTGGTCATTTTTCCTACCCATTCAAATACATTTTGCCAGGTTCCATTCTAATATTATGTGATAATATTTAAAAAGCAAAGAACTTGGACTTTCTGTCTGAGTCTTCTTTATTGATCTAATATCACATCTTCCACTTTATAGAAGGATTCTTTCATAATTAGCTATTTAAATAGTTTACATTCCTGGAAACTTTTTGTTAAACAGGTGTAACCAAGATAATTAAAATTAATTTTAAGATAAGTCTGTGTAGTTAAAGATAGTGCCCAATCTATCTTTTAATGACATAGAGAATAAATTAGCTGGTAAATTCTGGAAGAAATGTGACATTGCACATTACTTGGCATAGTTTTGTCTGCAAGTGGCATTGAATTTGTTTGCCTTCTTTGGTCTTAATTTTTAGGAAATGTACAACCATATTTATCACTTAGGATTGGTAATTAGTTCATCTAGGACTTAGAGCCACATGTATCTGTTGCTCTAAATTCATTTATTTAGTTTTATAATATCTTCCCCTTTATTTTATATTTAATTTTTTCCACCCCAAATTTTATGGGAAGAGAGTAGAATGCACTTCATAAATAAAGAGAAATTAATGAATGTGAAGGAAGGAATATTGTAATTTAATATATACCATGATCACTGTGAGTAAAAATAATTACCAACTTGTGAAACCTTTAGCTCAAAAGTTTAAAATGAAAGCTAGCACTAATTGTTGATTTTATGTTGATAATTAATATTCAGCAAAATGGAGAGCAACTCACCTTATTAGTATATTTATCAAGTAAGGATTCATGGGGAGGAAAAACCCGTGCTGCCCACTGAGAGTTTGTTTGTAGTGTGAATGTGATATACATATTTACGAAAAGGAAATCCAAGGTCTCCACAAACATACATCTGCTACTGAAGAGCTAAAGATTGTATATCACAGGTCTCTTTCTTGACACACGGCAGGTCAGGACAGAATGTTAAAATTTTTTTTAATTATAAATGTAAACTCCTAATAAACTATTAAAATTGTGTGTACCTAACAATACAAGCATGTCCCATTAAAGGATTCTGAAAAAATATCTGGAGCACATATGGAATAAGACAGCTGTTAGGTTGCTATAAGGTTAAACAGATTTATAATATCTCCAGCATACTCCCCAAATGTTAATATCAGGGTCGTCTAGGAGTGATTCATATTAATGACATTAAAAGGAAAACAAGTGTTTCTTTCTTTGAAAAAAAAATCAGATTTTACTCATAACTTTTGAATTGACTCAAAGTGAAAGAGTATGTAAGTAAGAAATGTTATTTTAGGGAAGGGAAAGACTGAAGAATACTTGAAATAAATCCAAATGAGAAATGAGAAGTATTAAAAATTTGCTACCTTTTAAATTTTTTTGGTGGTAATGGGGTTCGTACTCAGGGCCTCATGCTTGCTGGGCAGGTACTCTACCACTTGAGCCACTCTGCCTGCCCTTGATAATTGCTACTCTTATAGTCATGCAGAAATGAGCTAATTGTTTCTTTTCATAAATTAGATCCTTAATATCTTCTCACAAAAATCTTATAAAGAGCATGAAAAAAGCAAAAGTGAATTTATAAACCTGAGTGAAGTGCAAAGAGATGGTCTGAGGAGGGCAATTGTGAATGCCTTAGAAATCTACTTAAGACCATTATTAACACAATGTTAGCATAGCCTGTCTCTAACCCTAACTCAAACCAAAACAACAGCAACAAAAAACAAGTAAACAAGCATAAAGTTTATGGGATAAAAAAAAGTATTCATAAAAGGGACAGCTCTTCTTGATGCCAGGAGCAGAAATGAATTTGTTCTGTGTTCCAGTAAAGTAGACATAACTTAGAGTAATGAATTATGTTCTTCCAGGATTCTTCTAATCACATTTTATGGCTCTATTCTTCACAGTATTTTAAAATTTAAACTAATCCTGCTGTGTAAGAAACACATAGGGAAGCTTTTCCCAAGGGAAAATGCACCTACTGATGTCTAGATAGACCATTCTCAGATTATGTATCTAGATTATCTCAGGACAGACTTAGAAAAGGAAACAGGATACAGATTCATCAGCTACTGTTCAGTGATGAGAAACTTTTGACAGACAGTAAGTAACAGGGACCCAAGATTAAGTTTCCAACCGTCTATACAGAGCTATGCTATTTTGTTTGAACCAACTTTGGGCAAGTCTGAACATTTTGTGTTTTGATAAGCAAGTAGTTGACTTGGATTAAGAGCTTGGATTAATCCAATTGACTTGGATTAAGTCACATATTATGTAATTATGGCATATCAGAGCATGGTAGCCTAAAGGAGCTGAATAACGGCATATGATTAATGATTTATCTAAATTAATACACTAACAATGTAAAAGTATTAATAGCAATTTCATTCCTAATTATAAGGCAAATTATCCAGAACTAGTATGAAATGTAATGTGTTCAGTGTTCCATGGCTTTTCCTTTCTTTACTAATCAGCTGAATTATACTTTCCTTCTTTTCTATGGCAATTTTTTGCTATTTTCCATAGATTTTTAATTAATTAGTATATAGAAATGGCTATAAAACTCTCTGGCATCTAATATAAACAAGTGACTTTAAAATGTTTTAAATGATATTTTTATATCATAGTTGAAGTTGACTAAGAAACTATGATGAGTCACAAATTTAAAAAGAAAGAAAAGACTTGAAATCTTAAAGGTAAAGAAGTATACACTGTCTTCTTTCAGAAAGTTGTTTGTATTTCCTCAGCCTCAAAAAATTTAGATATATGTGTAAAATTCTATGTCCTCCTTTTTCCTAAGAGTATAAAAGTGTCTAGTAAGGTAGATCTAAACACTGCAACTAATGTGACTGTATATTCGTTTCCTAGAAAGTAGCAATTAATCCCCTTTGTACAGTCATGCTAAATTCAGTAACTAAGAAGATCAAATTTTAGCTATTGAAAGCATAAGAATTATCTTAGAATGTTCTCAGTTATTATGGTAAATAATGCTTTTAATAAGCAATAGTGAAAGCCAGGGATTTTGTTATTAAACAAAACAGCTTTGCCTCTCTTTTACTCCACACATGAGCTTTGTCCACATGCTTTTTAAACAGGAGTCATCAGAGAGGTGCAGTTAAGAACCTTGATCAGAAGCTAGTTTACTTACTAGCTGTATGATCTGGGGAAATGCAATTGACTTTTATAGCCTCAGGTTCTACATCTGTAAACTAAGGGCTGCATTAGAGTCTTCCTCATAGTTTTTGTCAATGTACTAAATGAATTAATGTTTATAAATTGCTTTAAAGAGTCTGGGAAACATTAAGTGCCATGAAATTGCTGTTTATAAAAACTTCAGGGTATTTATTTTTAAAAATATACAGTAAAATTACCTGTTTATTTATGATGTTTAAAATTCTAGTACATTGTACTATTCTGAGTAGGATAAAGTGCCTCAAGGCATATCTTATAATTCACTATGTTTTCATGTTTGTAATAAACCAACTATTGACCTACAGGTGGTGCCTTTTGAGCAATGCCATTTATCATGCCAGATTAAAGCAAAATTTATTGAGTTTTCTTTACTATGTTTTAACTATGTACACTCTTACTACTGAATTCTATTTAAGCCAAAAAAGAAACAGTCAGAGTTGATGTTTGAAGCTCTCTGTATTCATGAAGTTAGAGAAAATATGTGTCTTAAGACAGAAACATAGCTGAAGTTTGGTTACGGCTAAATGCCTCAAATATAAACTCTCTGTTAAGTATTTAAGAAAATCCAACATCTGGCTGGCCATTTATTATTCATTCTTCTTCCTAGGGGGAATATTGCAAATGACAAAGCATATGTTGATTTGGGATCATTTCAATAAAAACTGTTTCTTATGCAAATATTTATCTTAAATTCCTTAAAGCTACTAATGAAAGCAAAAATTTTGAACAGACAATGGAATATTGTTAACACTGGGGACATAGGACATGGTTGGGGGCTAGATTTTCAAAGATAAACTGAGATTCTTATTTTGGAATACTTGAGAGAGTTGTTTGTATTTAAATCTTGTTAAAATATGTATGCATTATTTTACAAGCAGAAAAAAAACTAGATACAGAGAGGGATTCAAGTAACAGTTCAATACATGCAATTTTTACTCTATTAAATGTTTTCTACATATTGCCTTATTAAGTCTCAGCAGTAGATATGAAGTAGGTAGTATTTTTCTTAATTAATAGAAAAGAAAATTGAGGCTAAGTAGAATTAAGAGTGCTAAGCACCTAAGTTGATCTTGCTTACCATTATGTTTGCCTGATTATCTCTCTTGCTAGAACATGAGAGCAGAAACATTCTGTCTTTCACTCTTGCATCCTCATTGTCTAGAACCCCTTCTTGCACATAACTACTTATCAAATGAGCAAATGTTAATATTATGAGCTTGCTAACTTCCCACCACTAGTAATTTATTATACCAGGTACAAATTCAAATCATCCTAGAGTGTCTTTTTCTTTCTTTCTTTTTTTTTATTTGGTCAATATATTAAAAAGTAAAAAAAAAAAAAAACTATATATAAAACAAAACAACATTGTTAGAAGTGGCCAGCCAGGTTCTGAAATTTAAATATCTTTCATCAAGTCCTGCACAAAACAACAACATCCCAATTCTAATGATTATTTTCTCAGGAACAGCTGTGTACCCTTGGGCAAGTTACTGAACTCATGTAATGGAGAAAAGCCTCATATTGTTGTGATGAGGATTAAAAAATATTTGAAAGTTCTTATAACAGCACCTGGCTCTTAATAAGTTAATGCTATTAAATTTTTAGCTATTACTGTTGTTTTTGTTAGTATTGTTTTTATTAAGTTAATTTTCAGTCAACTCTCTTTCCTTTTCCAAGTTTGTGCTAAAGAAACACTGGGAAAGAACAAATATGTCTAGTTGGCAATCTTTTAGTAGAGAATAAATTTGCTTCATCCTATTCACACATACTGAAAATAGGAAAGAAAAGCAAAATTAAAAGACAGAATTCATTTTTTTTGGAAATATTTATTCAACTTTATTGCATTAGAAAAACTCATTTAAACTACATGGTGGCCCTAATCCAAGGGGGGCTGGCCATCACACTACCCCTTCACACCGTTACAAACACACACGTACACACCGTTATGTCGGAGACAGAACTTAAAGCAGCGAGAATTGCACACTAGAAACTCCACCTCCCCATCCTCATAGCCAACAGGCAGCTCCACTTATTCTCCAAACCCAGAAGAGTTCTCACGGGAAGAGAGCCTGAACTCCAAGTAAACTGACCATGAGACACCATATCCAAAGGAACTCTTGGCAGACATCTAGGATGTAGGATTGAAAACACCGTCTCCCACCAGCTGACCCTGCAGCACAATTCCCCATCTCAGAAGTGTCTGAGTCACACTGCTGAGGACAGCAAAGCATGCAGCAGACCCTGGGGAGAAGAGTGAGAGCACTGTGCTCACAGTCATAGGCAACTCACTCACACCTGTGCATTAAACAGGCTCTTCATCCAGGGCAAGGTGCGTCCGGGCAGGCCTGTTAGTTCTCAAGAAACACTGGTGCTGTGAGCTTGCGGGATAGGAAATGACCGCCTGGCTGCACATGCTGAGGTCCGTGTTTCAAAGTATGGCTGGCACGATGGAAGGTTCTATTGCACCCCTCTGGAGGAATGCTGTGGAAGGCCCTTTGAAGACTGTGTGTTGACTAGCTGACCTCTGGTGGCCTAGAAGCTCTCAGGCAAAGGCCTCTCCAGTGCCCTCTCCAGGGACTCTGTCAGTCTACAGAAGATGGAGAGCAGGGTCAACGCCACACCCAGCTGATAGAGGTTCAACACACACACACTTCATGGCTAAAAGGGCCTGACTACTTTGCTTCTGGAGGGACTCTGGATCATCGACAGGGAGAGCCACAGTGGCACTCTTGCTGTCGCAGCAGGCAGGACCCGAATCGGGAAGGAAGCTGGCCTGGAGCAGCAGCGCAGAAGCTCAAGGCAAGCGGACTCCACACACCAAACACCAAAGTGCAGCCCGGGAAGCCTCCAGAATTAATTTTTAAACATATTTGAAAGAAGGAAAAAGCATCAAGTCCTCCCCAAACAGAACACATATCTGGCTTCACTCTTGAACATGTTTCTGTATATCATAAATTATCAGAAAACAAACCAAAAATGGTTGCAATTTATAGCAGTTGTATTTCTCACTTGGAAGTAAACTCGCTAAATATATTGTTCCTGGATGAAGGATGACAGGGTTCTCTCTGCTTCCCGGTTTTCATACAAAAAACAGGTACTTGGGATCCACAAATATGAAAAGAATTTCAACGTGTTTCACAACAAAGAGGGTCTCTCACGAGGTCAAAGTTTTAGCCAGGATTCGTTTTAGCGTAACATGTGAAAGTAGAGGGAAATTTAAAGAGAAGAAATAAGATATCATCATAGACCTTAAGAACAGCATTGCATAACATTACTGTGAAAAATTTACTTTTCTATAGTGCTATGTTACTTGCTAAAAAGACACAAATGAAAATTTTAGTCTGCTTCCTACATGGTACACTTAATCTGAAATGTGCATAATCATTATTTTACTCTGTACACACACACACACACACACACACACAGAGAGAGAGAGAGAGAGAGAGAGAGACAGGGAGACAGAGAGACAGAGAGAGAACTGAACTGAAGTAGTTTTCTGACTCAATTCACAAAACAGAATTCTAATAATGAAATGAAGCATCTCTATCTTCATTTTGTAGATCCAATATCATAACCCTAGAAATTCTTTGCTGCTCTATCAGTTTAGATGGTTCCAAGGAACCACTCTGGTGGTAGTAGAAGCTTCTATTCCTGTGAGAGTCCTGAGAAAGTGTGGAAGGAGCTCTGGCATCATCGTGGTAAGTTGGCATACTTTTGTGAGCACAGGAACACATGAAAATCTTGATACTGAAATCACTAAAGTGTTCTTACTATCTCCATGTTCTGTTTTTTAGAAAAATGTAGAGCTCTAATCTTTGTTCAGAATCTTTCATGAAGTGCTGGTTGATAGATCTAAAGGTAGCTACTAGCACTCAATGTGAACCAGACCATAACTCAGGAGACAAATTGATCTATGAAGATGTATCCTTGAAGCACCTGAGTTTATCCACATACTCAGTTATTAATATTTATGCCACATCACACAACTGATCTCCAATAGCATAAAGCAAACAGAAGCTGTTTGCACTAATTAAAGTATCAAACACTTTTTGTCATAGCCTACAAACAAAGAAATGTAGGCCAAGGCTGCTGGATGTCTAATCCTTATAACCAATAAACCATTCCGTGATACTTCCACTCACCATGGTGTTGGATACTTCTGATTGCAGCCTTTAGTTGGTCTTCTTGGAGGAGACTAATGTGCTTCTCGAATGGAAAGCCAGAAATGCTGAAAGCAGAAGAAAATGGTATTTAGTCTTTGTGAATAGTCATGAATTTGGGCACTATACTAGAGCATGTGGAATGAGGAGAAAAGTCCCCACAGAGCTGCCACCCACTTCACCTCGGCCATATCCAATTGCTCCTCACACACTTGGGGACCCTATGTAGGTATATTCCTAAATTGGTTGTCATTTTCTTTTATCATTTTAAAATGTCAGTCTTTTGATCCAACACCTGATTTCTACTGAAACATTTCTACTGAAATGTCAGGAATTTTATTATTAGCCCCTTAAAGATAAAGGTTACTTTTGTTATTTTTCCCTTAGTTTTTAGTATTTTACTAAGAAGCAACTCCATACAGTTTTCTTACATTCATCTGGTTGGGTGTTAGAGCTTCTTGACTCTGTGGTATAATTTGAAGATGAAATTTAGGTTTTGAACATATCTTTGCAAATATTTTCTCTGCCCCTCTATTTCTCTCCTTTTTTCTGCTATTCTGGTTATCAATGTCAGAACTTTTCATTGACACATCTCTTATACTCTTATATTTGCTTTCTATTTTTTCTCACCTGTCTTTCAGTTTGAACTATTTTCTCTGACTAATTTCTCAGTTTATTAACCCTCCTGTGCACTGTATATTTGACTGGAAGCCTCACTCATTAAGTTTTTTTTTTGAAATTATAATATTTTTAATTCTGAGAATTCCATTTGTTTCTTTCTTTTTTAATTCAAATTTTATTTAAGCTGACAAACTAAATTGTATGTATTGGTCATGTGTAATATGTTCTTCAGTATACACACATTGTGGGATTGTTGTTTGTATCTAATTAACATACACATTGCTACACGTAGTTATTGTTTTTGTGGTGAGAAAACAATATCCACTCAGTATTTTTTTTCAAGAAGTATTTTAATTAGCATTTTGCCAGATAATTACATCTCCAGGAGTTGCAGTGTGACATTTCAGTACTTTTATATGTGAGGTAAAGGTCAACTCAGGATATTTAAGGTATTCAGCATCTCAAACACTTGTCATTTCTTTGTGGTGATACAGAAACATTCAAAATACTGTTTTCCAGCCATTTTGAATCACATGGTACAACATTGTTGACTCTAATCACTCTCCTGTATAATTGGACAGAACTTTTTCTTCCTATCTGGATATAACTTTGTATCCATTCAACCTCTTGCCATTGTCTTACCATTTTGTCTCTTTTTAATAGTCTCAAGTTCCCAGGAAAATTTTTTCAGTCATTTTATTTGTATATTTCCTGAAACAGATTGTGTTTTTTCTAAAATTTATGTTAGACAAGTGGAACACATGGTCATTTTTCTAATGATTTCTATTTTCATTCTTATTTCCCATTTTTTTTTGTTGATTCATCCTCTTGATACCTCCTGCAATTGTTGATTTAATGACTACAATGTATAAAATTATGTATTCTAGGTTCTATTATTTTATTGCAGGGAAGATTTAGTTGGTCTGGCATTCCGTTAGGGTGGGAGTAGCTTACCATCAAATGAGAAGCTGTATTTCAACACGTGTGAAGAGTGATCCTTGTCTGCCTTTTCTCCTCTGTTAAGAGCCTTCAGAAGTCTTGGCTGAGGGCCTGGGCTTTCTTCCAGGTACCTTCCTTCTTACAGGGATCTAAGATCCGGTTTTTGTTTTCTTTGCACTGTGTTGTTGCTACAGTTTACTTAACTCTGTTGCTTCAGCTTGGCTTCCTGGCTACTAACCACATGGAGCCTAGGAAGAACCTCTAGGAAAAGCAGTCCAGAATGACATGTTAACCTTTATGTAGTTCTATTTTCTCTGTGATACCAGCCCTTCAGTTCTGGATAACTTGTCCTCATCTATAATTTTTGCCTAACTTCCCTTTCAGGCTTCCAAAAGCATTGACTTGCTGAAAAACCTTTACTAGTTACATATATGAAAATAACTTGGGTTGAGAATTATGAAGAATTTGGTGCTAACTTTCATGTGGGTTTGTATCCATTATTTATACTCTGAAGTCCTATCTTTGTAGCTCCTCTAAAACCTCTTTCACTACTATTACTTTTTCACTTTTTCTGTTTTGTAAACCTTATAGTTGTTCTGAGCAAAATATTTTCCTTCCTCTCTTTCCTTCCTCCCACCTCTCTCTTTTCTATCCTTTTTTTTGGTGCTACAAATTGAACCCAGGGCCTCATCCATGCTATCAAGCAATCTACCACTGAGTTCTACACCATCAATCCTGAAAATCCTTGTCTCTTTCAATTTTATCATCACAGCTAGAATGGTGAGACAACAACAACAACAAAAACCAACCAAAAAACATACTTATTCATGTTTTGTCCTCTGAACCCCTCTAGGATGTATAATTAATGCATGACTGAGTAGGATGTTATTTTATGTGTTTACATGACAAAAAGGCAGAAAATTTATATTTGAGGGACTACTATGGACTGAGTTTCTCTTCTAAATGCTCCAGATACAGAAGTAAACATAACACATAAGTATCTGCCAATATTTGTGGACCTTATAGTCTAATGAAATAGGATAGTCATAGTAGAAATAAAAGATAGAATAAGATTTCTAGTAACTTTTTAGAGAAATTTAGTAAGCTGAGTATAAATGTATAGTACCAGGCTAAATATATGTTACCTATAAGAATAATTGAGAAAAAAGTTATACACATTTATCCAGTGTGTACTTTCATGGACATCTGCCACAGCAGTCACACAAATTATGGGATGGTAGTATTTGGTTTTTAAGTTTTGTTTGTTGGCTTAGTTGTGGAATTTTTGTTAGGATTTTGGTTCTTAGTTTCACTTTGCTCAGACTAGATGTGTTTTGTTATTGAATTGAATCTATGCTTCTACTCATCTTCAATTCTGCTTTCATTATCCCATAACATTTGGTGATCTACATGTATTCTCCAAGTTTTGAATTTGGCTTTGTTTTACATCTAGAAGTCTACAGCCAGCATGTAGCATATGATACAGAGGACATGTAGGGCAACACTTTTAAGTTGAGATCTGTGAACTTTGTCCACTGCATGTGCTTTGTGTGGTTCTTTGCCACAACCATGTTTATGTGCATGTGTTGTTATATTTGCTTTTGGAGAAAAATGATGTGTATTTTCCATAATCTAGGAATCAAAGTTGTTTATGAAAGTAACCCAGAAGTCTTTTGTGACATATCTTTCTTCCAAATGTAACCAATCACCAAACATTTCTCAACCATGGATTTTTTGTTTGCTTGTTCTGTTTTGCAGTGCTAAGGATCATACCCAGGGTCTGGCACATGCAAAGCAAGTTTTCTACCAATGAGCTGCATCTTAGCTACCAACCAATCATTTTTAATTCCAAATCCTGAGAAGCTCTCAGATATGCCCACTTTTTTACATCTTTGGTACCATCATTTGAATCAAAACCACCATTATTTCACCCCCTAGAAAACTATAATGGCCATATAAACTCCTTGACTCTAACCACTAATGAGCCTTTTTTTTTAAAGTATTGTGTTGCTTGTTTCTTTCCTTGAACATTTTCAGTAGCCTTTAATGCTATTTTTTAAAGTGAATTTAGAATAAAGTAAACTTAAAATAATGTTAAATCCTTAGCATCACTCAGCAGTCCAGCCAGCAAGACCATAAAATGCTTTGGCTAAGAAAACATCTTCTGGAGCCACTTCAAATCCTAGCTCTCCTGCTTTCTAACTACGTAATTTTGGGAAAGTTATTTAATTCTCTTTGCCAAGTTTCTTCTTCTATACAATGGGGATAAGTGTATGTTACAGAGTTATTGTACAGATTAGATGAGTTTCAAAGTAGATTTAGAACAGTGCCCCGAAAGCACTCAATAAATATCTTAATGAGTATTAAGCTTTCATGAGATAAGTCCTGCCTTTATAGCTATAGTTACCCCAATATATCATTCTAACTCCCATATCTTCTGGCCACACTTTAACTACAGCTTTACTGGCTTTGTCATGATTCTATGAACACCTTGAAGTCATTTTTCCATATTGCCTTCACACCTACTGTTTCTGTTTTTACTTCCAGAAAATTTGGCTTTGCAATATGATTTTTGACTAGTTAGATCTGCTTATGACTCACTCTCATCATGCCTTATTACAAAGACGTGATTATAGTTATTTCAAACAATTATTTTTTACTTCATTTCTCTCTACATTGAATATCCCAAAGTAGGATCATTCATCTCTCAGTCACCAACATCTATAAAAATATATAGTACATATTAGGTACCCAATTATTTTCACTGAATTATTATACTGGAAAAATAAAAGAGGGTGCTGAAAACCTCAGGATGGTAAAAATCCACTTATATAGGTAGATGTAGAATGATAGGAGACAGCTGATAAATATGTCTTTTGGGAAATTGAGGTTGAGGCTATGGTGGGACAACTGTGGATTGCTCAGAAGAGATGAAATGTCTTTTAATATAAAGACAACTTTAACAGTAAGTTCCAGAAATAGAAAACTGAATAGCTTGGATTAATACCAAGGAAAATCTAGCTAAAATAAATATCAAGTACAGTTTTGTCAAGTATGAACTGCACCTAATATGGGCATTTTTACATAGTTAGAAGAATAATTCTCCCCACTCTGGGACCTCTTTGGAGAATCCTTTGTTTAGTCATTCTTTTTTGTCTGTTTCTCTTTCTACCTGCCAGCATCCCACAAAGATACTTTTCACCATATTAAGCCAATCTCTTTCTCTCCCAAAGAGGCTCAAAACCATAAGAAACCACAAATAGGAATGTGTGTATTTGAAGCTGAAGGTTTGCCAAAGAAAAATATTCGTACCAAATCATACTTGAAACTCTAATGCTTTCACACTTAAAACATTGCTGTTTCATGGTAATACAGCATCCAAAAATGTTAAAGAAAATTAAACACTTCATGATGCTAAAGGATAAATAATTGAAACATAACATTTTGATTAAAGTGGAAATCAAATAAAATAGTATAATTTATCATCTTGCTTTTTGTAGTTAGAAATTTTAAAAATAAACTATGCTTAAGTAAAACTAAGATGTGAAGTCTCATAAAATTTGGTATATAGTTAAAGTAATTCTATGAAAGAAATATTATAAAGGTTCTTTGAAGGAAACAAGGTTTCAAAGTTGAAATTAAACACTGTGCCAGGCATGGTGACTGAAGCCTGTAAATCTAGCTACTTGAGAGGCAGAGACCTTGAGGATCATGGTTCAAGACCAGCCTAGGCAAATACTTTGTGACAGCTCATCTCAACAAATTGTTGCGTGTGGTGGTGTACACCTGTCATTCCATCTATAGAGAAACACTGGGATGAGAGCAGTCCAGGCTGACCCAGGCACAAAGTAAGACCCTATCTCAATAATAGCCAACTCAAAAAGGGCTGGTTTAATGACTCAAGTGGTAGAAAACCTGCCTCCCCAAGTGCAAGGCCCTGAGTTCACCTGGTAGTGCTGCTGGAAAAGGAAAAAAATGGAACCTTACTTTTGTGAAATTTACATAATTAAGCTTTATGCTTTTTGTTTTTGCTTAATAGTAAAAGACTATCCTGGTTTTAAAATTTTTATTTCACTAAAGACTGTTTTTTAGAGTGTTTTCTAGTTCACAGCTAAATGTTCGCTGAAGATACATTTTCCTGTATATCTCAGGCCCCCACAGGTGAACAGCCTCCCCACTATCAACACTTACCAGAGTAGTAAATTCTTGCAATTGACACATCTCTACTGACACAATAAAATTGCCCAGAATCCATAGATGGCATTAGGGTTCACTCTTGGTGTGTACTCTACAGCTTTGAACAAATGTAAAGTAACATGTATTGAGTGTATATTGTAAGGAGTATTTTCACTGCCCTAAAAGGTCCTCTGGCTTGGCATATACATCCCTCCTCCTCCCCATCCAACCCCTGGCAACAACTGACATTTTCCCTATCTTTATAGTTTTTAGTTTTCTAAATGTCATACACTTGGAATCATGTAGTATTTAGTCTTTTTAAGATTGCTTTCTTTTAGTAATCTGCATTTAAACTTTATGTCTTTCATGACTTCATAGCTTACTCCTTTTGGAGCTACTTAATTCTATTGTCTGGATTTACCTGGTATATTTATCTATTCAACTACCTAAGGACATTTGGATGGTTTTCAAGTTTGGACTATTGTAAATGGAGGTGTTCTAAGCATCTGTGTATGGATTTGATTGGGCATAAGTTTTCAACTTCTTTGGAAAAATATGAAGGAGGGCCATTTCTGGATCATATGAGAAGAGAATGTTTAATTTTCAAGGGAACAAACAAGGAAACTTTCTTCAAAGTTGCTGCATCATCTCACATTCCCACTCCATGTCCTCACCCGTTTTTGGTATTATTGGTGTTTTAGATTGTCTGTCTTAATAGGCAGATAGTGAGACTGCTCCAAAAACATATGTAGAGATGATACATCTTCCTTCTTCTCCACCAAATAAATTTAAAATTATATTTATGCCAACATACTCTTCTTGATGGTTGTATATCTTTTGACAGAAAGCTCATTATAAAAATTTGTTGTCAGAGCAGATCTTTTTTAGGTGTGTTAAGTTCTTAGTGGCAGATAACATCCTAATCCCTTCCCATGTACTCATTCATTTTTTCCTAATAATGACACTCAAATATAATATCTATGTATGGGTATCAAAACAAAGCAAAAAACAAACAAAAAAGAGAGAAACATTGAGTAATTTCTCAAAACTTACCAAGCGTTCAAACGGGAGAACTTAAATTTGAAATCTGACAAACCCCAAACCATTTGTTTGATCACAAATGGGCTGTCTAGACTTTCTTACCATCTGTTTCCCTCTCAACCTACACGAATCTGACTTTCATTACACTGGTTGAAAATCTTTTTGCTAAGGTCACCAAGTCCTTCTGAACTGCCAAATCTCTTGAATGTCATTCTTAGCTTATATTGTTCAACTTTCTTGTCACAATTAACATTATTATTCACTTCTTCCTTGTTGAAACGCTTTCTTGTTTTGCTTCCATAAAAGCACTCTATCCTTCTTAGTATTCTAGCCACTTCTTTAACAAGTTGTTTCTTTTACATATTCTTCTACCTTCATCAACCTCTTGGCTTTATTTTTTATTTTACTTGTTTTTGTTTTCTTTGTTTAGCCCTTTCCTCATTACCTACATTTCATCTAAAGACTAATTTCTATATTTAATTGGTTTTGGAAATACACCTAGGCAACTAAAACCTGGCTAAACATATTGTTCATTATTTTACCCAATTTTATTATTTGAAATTGGTTCTGTCTCCTTTAATCTGTTTCAGTGCATAGCACTTCAGAAAGTCAACTTAGATTTGTTTCATTTATCCTTCACACTAAATCAGACACCATATCTAGCCACTTCACGTCATGCCCATTGCCACATTCTTAGTGTAAGCCTCATTTAGTTCTTACAAGAATTGCTGATATAGACCACTGGTAAGTCTCCAACCTTTCCCTCACAACCACTGCTCCCAACAGCATATAGACCGATAATTATAAAGCAGAAATAAGCTTAGATTAAGATCATTTAATGCCATCGTTTCCTCTAGGTTAACTCTTAATCTGAGAGAACAACTTTCATTCCCCATTCTTCTAACCTATCTTTTCGTCTTTTGTCAATGAATCTTTCATGTAAGGACAATCATCATTTCATAGATCTCATATTTGAGAATTTGCCTACCCACTAGAATTTGTCACTCCCAAATCAGTTCTTTTTATTGTTATGATGGGTGGGGGTATATTGTGGCTTTTACAAAAATTCCCACAATGTATCAAATATTTCATACTTAAATTCACCCCCACCACCATTCTCCTTTATCCCCCTCTTCCTCCCATTACTGGAATGGTTTCAACAGGTCTCATTTTTGCATTTATATGCAGGTGTATACTCAAAGAGTTTCACAAACTTCAGCACACATTTACAGAGTGACAAACATGTGATTTTTCTGATGTGCTCATTCCCAGGTAAGAATTAGTAGGAAGACCTCTGCATTCTTGTTTAACACTTATACTATAAACTGTCACTTTTACGGTCTTTAATTCCACATTTTTTACATTTTTGTGCTTTTTGTTAGTTAACTCACTATTCTAAGTAGCCCCCAAACATAGTGCTGACATGGTGCCCAGTTTGGTGCTGTAAGTAGGGCTATCATGTGCTTTTCAGAGAAAATACATGTGGTAGATAAGCTTCTTTCAGGCATGAGTAACAGTGCTGTTGGCCATGAGCTCAAGATTAATAAATCAACAACATCTGTTGAATAAGTTGTCTTTAAAAATAATTATGCCTAAAACATGTTTGTGCAATTTTAAACTGCATTTAATAACATGAGTTGTTATGTTATTATAGAATAAAACAAATAAATGAAGTTCAAGCTGTTGGGAATTAAGATTTAACATAACAGAAAAGAGATACAATATAATCAAATAAGGTAAGAGCAACATCTATAATCTTAAATGTGATTTGGAAATATCAATAAGGTTTAATGTTGTATTTTTATATTATTAAAATATATAAGTATTTTGTAGATCCACTCCTTGAAAAGACACCAGTAACAATCTAGCTTACAAGCAAAGGCAACCCATTAGCAAGTAGTCCGTCCGTCACCCATATTTCAGTCTTCAAAAATGGTTTCTCATTAACTGAAGCCAGAATTTCTTGATGAAATAGCTGATTCCAGGTCTGGACCAGGAAAAGTGTAAGATGGCCCTGAAATTTCTTGTTTCAGAAACAAAGGAAGCTGACCAGTATTAATAGGGTCCAATTAAAATTATAGAACAAAACTAAAGAAATATGTAAAAATTTTCCGACTGGCCTAAATATCGGGGAGCTACAGCACCAAATGAAAATAGTAACTGCAATGTTTGCATTGTGTGTTTTGTTAAAATTCATGAGCACATTTTTAAACACAATTAAAGCCAAAGACCGCATATTTTCTCTCATATGTGGAATATAGATCTAATACAAATATAAGCAATATTATGAAAAACAGGTCTCAGTAAAGGAAAGTCACATATGAGAGAAGAAGGGTAAAAGAAGGAAGTTAGTGGTTACCTTTACCTTGGAGAATTTCCTAGAACATAAGCTATTCTAATCCAGAGATGGGCAAACCTTTTCTGTGAAAAACCACTTAGCAAACATTTCAGTCTTTGCAGTGCACATTGATTTATGTTGTATCTGTTCTTCTTCCTCCTCCTGTTCCTCCTTCCCTTCCTCTTCCTTTTCTTCTACAACTCTGCTTACTGTCTCTTTTATATAGTCTTTGTTCTTATTAATACCCTTTGAAAAGTGTTTAAAATCCTCACAACTTTAGCTATGTGCCATACAAAAAGAGGCCTCGACTTTCTGTGGACTACGGTTAGCCAATACCACTTGTAAAATAAAGTAAGTTAAGGTGAATATGATAAATTGATTCTGGATTTGTTTACAAAAACTGTATTTCAGGGTAACCAAATAGTTAATGGAAAATTTTTCTTTATACAAGTCTAATTAATCAGTTCAGAAATAGTGACAGAATTTAGATAAGTCATCACTTACATACTGTAATGGTATAATGGATAGATTCCTCAACTTTGCTACACATTGGCATTACCTGGACATCTTTTAAAAATATAGATGCCTGACAGCCAATTCTGCACATTCAGATTTACTCAGGGGCTTGAGCCTCTCCTAATCAAGAATAATGAGATGAAATGTGAAACAAACTGGTAGTATATGTCTCTTGACAAGATGTCCAGGAAATACACAGCATTGTCAATGATGTGTAACAACAAACGACAACAAAAAAACATACTCCAGAAAAACGTGCCATCACACCAGAGTCTGTCTCATGTTCCACTACTCCAAGTAAACCTGACTTAGCATCATGGATGTGAAAAAGCTATTTAAAATAAATATTCATTCTATGTTTATTTTCCTCTTCTATATTGACTTTATTCAAATTTTAAGTCAACACTGAATCTATGCTTTAATAAAATTATATTTTTCTGTTCTCATATTTTGTTCACATCTAAATTTTTCTCATATATTTAAATTAACCCATCTAAATAACACCTTAATAAAGAATGAGTCTTTTAAATTTTTATTTTAATTTATTTTTATATTATTGTGCTGGGGGTACATTGTGACATTTAAAGAAGTTCTTACAATATATCAAATATGTCATAGTTGAATTCATCCCCTCCCTCATTCTCCTTTATTCCTCCCTCCCCCATTCCTGGAATAGTTTCAACAGGTCTCATTTTCCATTTACATACATGTGTACACAACATTTACACCATATTCATCTTCCTACACCCTTTCCCCACATTCTTCCCCCTCCCACTGGTACCAACCCCAGACAGGACATGTTCTGCCTTCCTGTTTTTTGATTTTGTAAAAAAAAAAATGATGTTTTTGTTTGTTTAAGATAGCTACACAGGGAATTTCCTTGTGACATTTCCTTATATATATGTGTTATAACCCAAATTGGTCATCTCCTCTATTTTTCACCTTTCTACCTTCTTCTCATGATGATTTAAACATGTTTAAAACTTCTACATTTATACTTGTATAGGAAGTACATCAAACCAACATCATCTTAAGTTAGCCCATTCAGAAAGCCACAGGCTGCATGTTTTCTCGCATATGTGGAATACAAACCTAACACAAATACAAGCAGTATTATGAAAAACAGTTCTCACTAAGGGGGAGGTCTCATATGAGAGAAGGTAAAAGAAGGAAGTTAAAATTTATTTTAACTGATAGATAAAAATATAAAAATCACACATATTACTTTGGCATAAAATAGTGTTTAGCACTTTTAACTATTATGTAATGTTAAAAATAGGTTAAATTTATCCATTATTCATATATCATTTGTTTATAGCAAAAACTTTCAAAATCATTTTTTCTGTTTTTGAAATTTGCAGTACATTATTCTTATCCATAATCACCCTACAATAATACACCAGAAAATCTTCTTGTCTGTTACTTAGTAGTTATTGATCAACATTTCCACTTGCCCCACCCCTACTCTCCCTGGACTCTGGTAACTACCATTCTACTCTCAACTTCTATAGATCAACTTTTCAAAATAAGGCATATTATAGCTACACAACGAATTTCAATGTGACATTTCCATGTATATATTTATTATAACCTGAATTGATTCATCTCTGTTTTTCTCCTTTCCACCTTAGTCCACTTCTTATGGTGATTTCAACAGTTTTAAAAATTCTATATTCATTCTTGCATAGAAAGTATATCAACTATATTCACCTTCTTAACTTCCTTCTTTTATTCTCCCTCTCTCATATGTAACTTCTCTTTAGCGTGACCTGTTTTTCATAATATTACTGTATTTGTATTAGGTCTATATTCCACATGTGAAAGAAAACATGAAGCCTTTGGTTTTCTGAACCTGGCTAACTTCACTTAAGATGATGTTCTTTATTTCTATCCATTTACTTTCAAACAACAAAATCTCATTCTTCTTTATGACTGAATAAGCCATTGTATATAAATACCACATTGTCTGAGTGTTGGCACCAGTGGGAGAGGAGAGGGGAAAGAATGGGAGGGTGAATATGGTAGAAATATTGTGTACTCACATATGAAAATGGAAAAATGAGAGCTGTTGAAACTATTCCAGGAATGGGGAAGGAGGGATAAAGAAGAATGATGTAGGGGGTGACATTGTAATAACTTTTGTAAATGTCACAATGTACCCCCAGTACAACAAAAAACAATAAAAAATAAATAAAAATAAAAAAGGAATGTAAAGTAGATCTTGTTTGGAGGTGGGTACCAGCGGGAGTGGAGAATGGTGAAAGGAGAGGGTGAAGAGGGGGTGAATATGGTCTAAGTATTTATACCCATGGATGAAACCTGATGAAATTATTTTAAGAAGGTAAGGAGAGAAAGGATGAAAGAGAAGAAGAGAGGGGGTGAATTTGATAGAGGTATATTGCATACATGTGTCCAAGTATCACAATGAAACCCCTTTGTACAAATAACATGTGATAATTAAACAGAGAAAAAAATTAAAAGTCTCAGTTAAAATTTTAAAAAATGGAAAAAATCCAAATAAGGCATAGTAGTGTGGTACTTGTCTTTTTGTGTTTAGTATATTTCACTTAATCATGATATCATTGTATCTCCAGTTCCATCCATGCTGTTGCAAATAACAAGACTTCATATCTTTTTATGACTAAATAGTATTCCATTGTGTATACATACTCTAGTTTCTATATCCATTCATCAATTGGTGGACACTGTTACTGCCCAATACCCATTGTTCTTTTGTTGTTGTTGTTGTTCTTGTGTCCTTATCAGGTTTTGCTAGTCTCAAAGAATGAATTTTGAAGATTCCCTCCTCCTTCTATTTTTCTGGAGTGACTGAAGAAGTAATGTCAACTCTTCTTTTAAACTTTTGTAGAATTCAGCAGTGCAGTCTTCCTCTCCTGTGCTTTTCTTTGACATCAGGTTTTATTACCAATCCATTCTTGTTACTTATTGTTCTGTTCATGTTTTCTATATTTTCATGATTTGGTCTTGGTAAAAAATGTATGTATCTAGGAATTTATTCATTCCATCTAGTTTATTAATTTTGTTGACACAGAGAAAATATGCTAATAAGAAAACTTTATGCTTGGACTCTGTTCCTTCCTACATTTAAAATTAATGATTTCTAAAGTATGGTTTTGCTCGGAATAATATTTTGTTGACAAGTTTTTCAGCACTATGAAAATCTTATGCCACTGTCTCCTTACCTATTATGTTTCTGCTGAAAAGTCTACATTTAGGTTGATTCAGACCTTATTTGTTAAGGTGTGTGTTTCTTTTTCTTTGCAGTCTTGGAAATCTTCTTTTTGCCTTCAGCTATGCAGGCTTGATTGTAAGATGCCTTAGAATCTGACTGACTATTTGTATCTTTCTATAGGTTGGGGAACTTTTCCATTATTATTTCCTTGACTATGCTTTTGACTTTTTTTTTTTATGGTATAGGGGATTGAACTCAAAGTCTTGGGCTTCCCTAGCACTTGGGTAATGTGCTAAAGAAGCACATTACCACTTGATCCATGTTCTTTGCTTTTAGTTTGTTTTCAGATAGGCTCTCTTGCTTCTGCCTGGGCCAGCCTATCCACCTATCTTCACCTTCTGAGTAGCTGAGATTGCAGTCATGCATCATAACCACACACCCAGCTTCTTTGGCACATTTTTTTTTCTTTTTGATGGTAATGGGGTTTGAATTCAGGACATCATTCTTGCTAGGCAGAAACTCTAATACCTCAACAGGGCTAACAGCCCTTTCTTGCTTTAGCTATTTTTCAGGTACAGTCTCAAATTTTTTGCCTGAAGCTGGCATCAAACCATGATCTTCCTACCTACGGCCTCTCAATAGCTGGAATTAGACATGCACTAGTATACTTGGCTTCTTTGTTGAGATGGAGCATCACTAACTTTTTGCTTGTGCTGACCTTGCACCATGATCCTAATTCCTGCCTCCTGAGTAACTGGTAATACAGGTGTGAGCCTCCATGCCCAGCCTCCTTTTGCATTCTTGTGTTTCCTGAACCTCAATAACCCATGCATTCACTCCTTTAAAACTGTCTCAAAGTTCCTGCAATCATTCTTTATTCTTTCAGTTCTCTTTATTCTTTTTTCCCCCCTCTGATTATATTTTCAAATATCCTGTCCAAAAGCCAATTCTTTATTCTGGTTCATTTATCCCATTGATGGCTTCTATCATGTTTTTATGTTTGCTCAATATATTTTTCAGCTCAAGAATATCTGTTTGATTTTTAAAAATACTTTCATCTCTTTTTTAAAAAAATTTTTTATTCATTTATTCACATGTGCATACATCGTTTGGGTCATTTCTCCCCCCTGCTTCCTGCCCCTTCCCTCTCCACCCACCCCCTCTCGCTTCCAGGCGGAAACTGTTCTGCCCTTATCTCTAATTTTGTTGAAGAGAAGACATAAGCAATAATAAGAAAGACAAAGCATTTTTGCTAGTTGAGATAAGGATAGCTATACAGAGAGATTCCTAGCATTGTTTCCATGTAAAAATGTGTTACAACCCAAGTTTATTCATCTCTACCTGACCTTTTCACTAGTTCCCGATACCCTTCTCATGCTGCACTCTGTCACTTTAAGGTTTCTTTATTAGTTCTTCTGGAGTGGAGACATCAAACGCTTTCATGTTTTGGGTTTCCTACCTATCCCCATACCTCCCATATGTGTTCTCCCCTTAGCATGTGACCCAAGTCCTACAACATTGCTGTATTTGCCCTAGATCTAAAGTCCGCATATGAGGGAGAACATATGATTTTTGTTCTTTGGAGCCTGGCTAACCTTGCTCAGAATGATGTTCTCCAGCTCCATCCATTTACTTGAAAATGATAGGATTTCATTCTTCTTCATGGCTGAGTAAAATTCCATTGTGTATAAATGCCATATTTTCTTGATCCAGTCATCAGTAGTGGGGCATCTTGGCTGTTTCCATAATTGGCTATTGTGAATAGCACTGCAATAAACATGGGTGTGCAGGTGCCTCTGGAGTAACCTGTGTTGCATTCTTTGGGTATATCCCCAGGAGTGGGATTACCAGATCATATGGAAGATCAATCTTTAGATTTTTAAGAAGTCTCCATAGTTTTTTCCAGAGTGGTTGCACTAGTTTGCATTCCCACCAGCAGTGTATGAGGGTACCTTTTTCCCCACATCCTCGCCAACACCCGTTGTTGGTGGGTTCTCAGTTAGAGTATTAGAACATTTCTTTTTGCTTTTGCTAACCTTGTTGAGCTTCCTTAAAGCAATATATTTTTTTTTTAATTTTGTGCTGGGTAGGTACATTATGGCATTTACAAGTTCTTACAATATATCAAATATGTCATACTTGAATTCATTCCTCCCTCACCCATTCCTGAAATAGTTTCAACAGGTATCATTTTTCTATCAACATACATGTATACACAGTATTTGCACTATATTCACCCTTTCATACCTTTTTCCCACGTGCTCCCCCCTCTCACTAGTACCAATCCCCCCAGGTAGGACTTGTTCTCCTGCCTAGCAAGTGTGAGTCTCCTACTTCAAGCCCCAGTACTACCAGAAAAAAAAAAAAAGAAAAAAAGAAAGAAAAGAAGGAAAAATACTCATTTACATTCTGGGGCTGACAGAGTGGCTCAAATAACAGAGCACCTGCCTAGCAAATGTGAGGTCCTGAGTTCAAACCCCAGTACCTACCAAAAAAAAAAAAGTATTTAAAGCAGGTATTTTAAATGCTCTATTCAGAGTTCTTGCATACTATCTACCATCTGGGTGGTTTCTAGCACCTTATTTTGAGTGTTAGGTAAGGAAGGTCATGGTTTCATGAAAGCTTTTAATGTTGGGACATCATTTTCTGGGCATTAAAGTATTAGGTATGTATTCCAGTCTTACTAATTTGATTTCATTTGTGCCTGACTTCCCAGAAATTCTAAGTAAGCATCTTATTTTCTCTGAATGTGTAGTCCTTTTCATTATTTCAGCACTGGATGGCACCTGGTCTGCATTTGCCAGGAATCTGCTGTTGGTGTGCTATCCCTATTTCAATACTAGAGGGCAGTTCAATCTCAAGTTCGTCTCAAATACACTATTGGTGTGCTGTTCTGAATTAACAAGGAAACTACCTACAGATAGTAGTTTGTCTTTTGGGCCAGAATAGGTCCAGCTTCACTCATGTCACTGGTCTGTTGTGAGGCATTGCAGCATTCTTCCCTGCTCTGGGCAGTTATGTGGACAACCAGTACCAGGCTTCTACATAATGCTTGCATTCACTAATGCCCCCTTTCTGTGTCACACTCTAAGCCAAAGCTACTAAAATCAGCACAGTATTGAGGTAAGTCCAAGGCCCACACTGCTGTGGACTTGGTATTGCTGAGGTGAACAGTCCTGGACTGCTACAAACAGCCACAGGTGATGTTAGCTGGAATAGAAGACAAACAGACTGGAGCCATGTGTGTTCCCCTCACACTGGAGCTATTCCAAAGGCCCCATCCATAGGTACTTTGAGTTTGTGTGGTTCCTAGGATCTGTTTAACATTGGGTTTCACCATTTGAGCACTAAATTATAGGACAAACTCTTATGCTTACTACCCTGTCTTACCCCAGTGAATCAGGTCTTACTCTGTGCTTTTGTGCTTTGCTGCCCAGTGTTGGAGTAGTATTGGTGAAGGTAGTCCTTGCACGTAGGTGGATTACCACCTGAGTTTTACAGCTTCAGGTACCTGCATAGTAGAGGAGTCTATCTAAGCCCACATAACAGCTGAGAGTGGTGCAGGCTGAAACACGAGTACATTTCACTAGGCCACAGTTGCATGGTACCAGGGCAGTTCTAGAGCCCCATCTCCAAGCACTTGCCTGAAAATAGCTATATTGGACAATGAGTGCTGGAGATAGTCCCTTGTCCACTAAGGCTGATGCTAAGTTGGATTGCACCTGAGTCTCACAGCTGCAGAAAACTCTAGGGTCCCAGGAGGAGGATGAGTGTGCTCCAGGTCCACTCCAAGGCTGGAAATGATGCAGAATGAAACTCATGTTTATCCTACCTGCACAGAGGTGTCTTCCTGCTCCTGAAGTTGGCCTAGAGGCTCCATCAGTGAGCTCTGCTCCATGTATGGGGCCCTCAGTTTCTACCAGGTTCTGGTAATGGCACTGGGATACAAGACAAAGCCCTGTGTTCTCTTTTGTTCCCTGCTCCAAGTGACACATTCCTATGACCCCAGCACTTGGGAGGAAGAGTCAAGAGATCATGAGTTCAAGGTCAACCTGAGTTACACAGTGGGACCCTGACTAAATAAACAAATAAGTAAACTTGTTATTTTGTAGATAAGTTGTATATTGATAAGAAAATTATGGAAGATTCCAAGATGGTGGCTAGAGGGAGGAAGCAGAAAGCGTGCTTCCTAAAGTAAAATCTTGGAGAGATGCTGGAGATACACCTTACAGGAAAATCCACTGAGAGGAAGCAAAACTTTGACTCCTCCACACCTCCAGCCTGCGCATAGCATCTCTACTTCACGTTAAACGGAGAAACCAGGAGGGCTCCTGTGCTGCCACCAAACAGCAGTGTCCAGATGGCTTGGGAAGATGCAGACCACAAGGTGAGCTAAGTGGCACATGGTACTCCCACACACAACCCTGGGACAGATCAGCATAGCCCCCTGGACATACTGACCTCCACCCAGGGAAAAAAGAAAAAAAAATGAATAATAAGAAATAACAACAGAAAAGACACATAGCAAAGAGGATGGGGCATCCTGAGCACTGAAAAGGGGGTGAGGGGAAATCCCTCACAACAAGCCGGCTGGAAAAGGTAGGAGTGGTGGCACACACCCAGCAATCAGGAGCAGGAAAGATCATAAAAGTGGTGGTGGAAGGAAAACACCACAGGAGAGTGGGGAAGACCCACTTCCCATGTGAGCTGTAAATAAACATACCGGCCTGAGAAAGCTGGTACAGTGTCATCTCCCCCAGTGTGCTTGGAAAGGGGAAAGCTTGTAGCAGTGGTGGTCATGCCCAGGAAAACTCTAAGTAAACAAAGCCTGAGGGACTAGGTGACTGTTAAGCTCACTTCCGAGATCTTTATAAATAAAGCCTCCAGCAACAGCAGGCTGACAGCAGTGGGCAGGTGAGCCACAGCCTCAGATAGCCATTCACAGAACTGTCTGCAGACTCTTTTTTTTTTTTTTCTCTCTTCCTTTGATGAGACAACAACCGAACTACACCTGCATGCTGGAACACTTACTGAAACTGTATTGCATTAGAACTTTGAACACTTTGTTGTGTTTTGTTTTATTTTCTTCTGTTTTTTTCCCCTTTGATGAGACAACAACAGAACTACTTCTGAGACACCATCTCCAGGAATGGAGGCTGAGGGACTAACACCAAAATTATTAAGACTGAAACTTTATTGGATTTGAACTTGAAGATTTGTATTTTATTTTATTTTTTATTTTTTTTCTGATTTATTTATTTATTTATTTATTTTATTATTCATATGTGCATACAAGGCTTGGGTCATTTCTCCCCCCTGCCCCCACCCCCTCCATTACCACCCACTCTGCCCCTTCCCTCTCCCCCCCACCCCCTCAATACCCAGCAGAAACTATTTTGCCCTTATCTCTAATTTTGTTGTAGAGAGAGTATAAGCCATAATAGGAAGGAACAAGGGTTTTTGCTGGTTGAGATAAGGATAGCTATACAGGGAGTTGACTCACATTAATTTCCTGTGCATGTGTGTTACCTTCTAGGTTAATTCTTTTTGATCTAACCTTTTCTCTAGTTCCTGGTCTCTTTTTCCTATTGGCCTCAGTTGCTTTTAAGGTATCTGCTTTAGTTTTTCTGCGTTAAGGGCAACAAATGCTAGCTAATTTTTTAGGTGTCTTACATATCCCCACCCTCCCTTGTGTGCTCTAGCTTTTATCATATGCTCAAAGTCCAATCCCATTGTTGTGTTTGCCCTTGATCTAATGTCCACATATGAGGGAGAACATACTATTTTTGGTCTTTTAGGCCAGGCTAACCTCACTCAGAATGATGTTCTCCAATTCCATCCATTTACCAGCGAATGATAACATTTCGTTCTTCCTCATGGCTACATAAAATTCCATTGTGTATAGATACCACATTTTCTTAATTCATTTGTCAGTGGTGGGGCATCTTGGCTGTTTCCATAAATTGGTTATTGTGAATAGTGCCGCAATAAACATGGATGTTCAGGTGCCTCTGGAGTAACCTGTGTCACAGTCTTTTGGGTATATCCCCAAGAGTGGTATTGCTGGATCAAATGGTAGATCGATGTCCAGCTTTTTAAGTAGCCTCCAAATTTTTTTCCAGAGTGGTTGTACTAGTTTACATTCCCACCAACAGTGTAAGAGGGTTCCTTTTCCCCTGCATCCTCGCCAACACCTGTTGTTGTTGGTGTTGCTAATGATGGCTATTCTAACAGGGGTGAGGTGGAATCTTAGTGTGGTTTTAATTTGCATTTCCTTTATTGCTAGAGATGGTGAGCATTTTTTCATGTGTTTTCTGGCCATTTGAATTTCTTCTTTTGAGAAAGTTCTGTTTCGTTCACATGCCCATTTCTTTATTGGTTCATTAGTTTTGGGAGAATTTAGTTTTTTAAGTTCCCTATATATTCTGGTTATCAGTCCTTTGTCTGATGTATAGCTGGCAAATATTTTCTCCCACTCTGTGGGTGTTCTCTTTAGTTTAGAGATCATTTCTTTTGATGAACAGAAGCTTTTTAGCTTTATGAAGTCCCATTTATCTATGCTATCTCTTACTTGCTGAGCTGCTGGGGTTTTGTTGAGAAAGTTCTTACCTATACTTACTAACTCCAGAGTATTTCCTACTCTTTCCTGTATCAACTTTAGAGTTTGTGGTCTGATATTAAGATTCTTGATCTTTATTTATTTTTTCAATCCTCTCTCTGTCTCTCTAATTCCTGTTCAACTTACTGTTGATAAGTACGCTGTCTTTCCCTGTTTATATCTTTGAAACTTTTTTGGTTGTTTGTTTTGTTTTTTCTACTTGTTTGTTTTTCTCTTTTTCTTTAACTTCTTTGTTTTCCATCTCCTCTCACCCTTCCATTCCAAATATCACCATTGTTATTATTACAAGCTAGAGAATACTTAATGCACACAGTACAGGGACAATAACAACACCAAGGGCAATGATGGGAAGACAGAAAAAACAGGGAAAACAGTTTCCCCACAGCAAAAAATTAGTACAGGAACCAGAGGGAAATGAAGAAAACAGATACTCAGATCCAGACTCCAACAAAATGAGGATAAACTATGCCAAAGGACCCGATGAAGCCCACAAGAATCATCTAAAAGAAGAAATACTACAGGTAATCAATGAGAATTTTATAGAGATGATACTGGATATGGTCAACTAAAATGTACAGGAGACACTTAAGAAATTCAAAGACAACAAGAATAGAGAATATGAAAAAGCACAAGAATAAATAAAAGAAACCATAGAAGCACTGTATAAACACCAAAGCAAAACAAAGAACATGATTAATAAAGAGATAAATGAACTCAGGTCAAAAATAGACAACATTAAAGAGGAAGAGACTCAAGATATGGAAAACCTCAGAAAAAAGAATGAGACAGAATTGCAAAACAAAATGGAAGACCAATCCACCAGAACAGAACAAACAGAAGACAGAATCTCAGAACTTGAAGATGAAATGGTAATTAAAGGAAAAACCAAAGAACTATTAGTTAAACAACTCAAGACCTGTGAAAAGAAAATGCAAGAACTCACTGACTCCATCAAAAGACCAAACCTGAGAATCACTGCCATTGAAGAAGGAGAAGAGGTGCAAGCAAAGGGAATGTGTAATATATTCACAAAATAATAACAATTTCCCAAATCTAGAGAAATCTATTCTCATACAGATGCAAGAGACCTCCAGAACACCAAACAGACCAGACCAAAATAGATCTACCCCATGGCATATTATCATTAAAACAACAAATACAGAGACCCAAGAAAGAATAATGAAGTCTGTAAAAGAGAAAAAACAATAACATACAAAGGAAAACCCATCAAAATCACAGCAGACTTCGCAACACAAACATTAAAAGCAAGAAGAGCTTGGGGTGAGATCTTCTGGGCACTGAATGAAAATAACTTCAAAGCCAGGATACTCTACCCAGCAAAACTATCATTCAAAATAGATGGAGCAATAAAAGCCTTCCATGATAAGCAGAAACTAAAACTATATGTGACCACAAAGCCACCACTACAAAGGATTCTTCAAGGGATTCTGCACACAGAAAGTGAAACCCAACATAAGCATGAAAGGACAGGCAGCACCAAACTACAGGAAAAGAAAAAGCAAGAAAGTAGAGACTAACCTCAACTTAGGTACACACAATCAAACCTTCAAACAACTAAGACAACTAAATGACAGGAATCACCACATACCTATCAGTACTAACACTTAAAGGACTCAATTCCCCCATCAAAAGGCACAGTTTGATGAAATGGATTAAAAAGGAAGATCCAACAATTTGTTGCTTACAAGAGACCCATCTCACCAAAAGAAATAAGCATAGGCTTAGGATGAAAGGCTGGAAGAAGATTTACCAAGCCAATGGCCCCTGAAAACAGGCAGGAGTAGCAATACTTATCTCTGACAAAGTAGACTTCAAACCTACATTGATCAAATGAGATAAAGAAGGACATTCCATATGAATAAAAGGGGAAATAGACCAAAAGGAAATAACAATCATAAACCTATATGTACCCAATGTCAACACAACCAATTTCATCAAACATACCCTGAAGGACCTAAAAGCATATATTAACTCCAATAAAGTAGTTGTGGGAGACTTTGACACCCCATTATCATCAAGAGATAGGTCATCCAAACAAAAAAATCAATAAAGAAATTCAAGATCTAAAATATACAATAGATCAAATGGACCTAATTGATGTCTACAGAACATTTCATCCAACTTCTACACAATATACATTCTTCTCAGCAGCCCATGGAACCTTCTCCAAAATAGATCATATCCTAGGGCACAAAGCAAGCCTCAGCAAATATAAGAAAATAGAAATTATAGCATGCATACTATCTGATCACAATGCAATAAAACTAGAACTCAACTACAAAAGTAAAGACAAAAATGTGCAAACAGCTGAAAGTGAATAACTGCTTGCTTAATGAACAATGGGTCATTGATGAAATAAAAGAGGAGATTAAAAAGTTCCTGGAAGTCAATGAAAATGAAACCACAACCTACCAGAACCTATGGGACACAGCAAAGGCAGTCCTGAGAGAAAAGTTATACCATGAGTGCATATAATAAAAAGACTGAAAGATCCCAAATCAATGACCTAATGAGACATCTCAAACTCCTAGAAAAACAAGAACAAGCAAATCCCAAAACAAATAGAAGGAGAGAAATAATAAAAATAAGAGCTGAAATCAATGAAATAGAAACCAAAAAAACCATACAAAGAATTAATGAAACAAAAAGTTGGTTCTTTGAAAAAATAAACAAGATCAACAGACCCCTGGCAACCTGACTCAAATGAGAAGAGAAAAAACTCAAAATAGTAGAACCAGGAATGCAAAAGGGAGATAACAACAAACACCATGGAAGTCCAGGAAATCATCAGAGACTATTTCGAGAACCTATATTCAAATAAATTTGAAAATCTTAAAGAAATGGACAGATTCCTAGATACATATGATCATCCAGAACTGAACCAAGAGGACATTAACCACCCGAATAGATCTATAACACAAAATGAAATTGAAGCAGCAATCAAGAGTCTCCCCAAAAAGAAAAGTCCAGGGCCTGATGGATTCTCTGCTGAATTCTATCAGACCCTTAAAGAACTGACATCAACCCTCCTTAAACTGTTTCATGAAATAGAAAGGGAAGGAAAACTGCCTAACACATTTTATGAAGCCAGTATTACACTTATCCCAAATCAGCCAAAGAGACCTCCAAAAAGGAGAACTATAGGCCAATCTCCTTAATGAACATTGATGCAAAAATCCTCAATAAAATGATGGCAAACTGAATTCAACAACACATCAAAAAGATCATTTACCATGACCAAGTAGGCTTCATCCCAGGAATGCAGGGGTGGTTCAACATACAAAAATCAATAAATGTAATAAACCACATTAACAGAAGCATAGACAAAAACCACTTGATCATCTCAATAGATGCAGAAAAAGCCTTTGATAAGATCCAACACCATTTCATGATAAAAGCTCTAAGAAAACTAGGAATAGAAGGAAAGTACCTCAACATTATAAACTTTATATGGCAAATCTACAGCCGGCATTATACTTAATGGAGAAAAACTGAAATCATTCCTTCTAAAATCAGGAATGAGACAAGGATGCCCACTATCTCCACTCCTGTTCAACATAGTACTGGAATTCCTAGCCAGAGCAATTAGGCAAGAAGAAGGAATAAAAGGAATACAAATAGGTAAAGAAACTGTCAAAATATCCCTATTTGCAGATGACATGATCCTATACCTTAAAGACCCAAAAAACTCTTCTCAAAAGCTTCTAGACAACATCAATAACTATAGCAAGGTAGCAAGATATAAAATCAACATAGAAAAATCATTAGCATTTCTATACACTAATAATGAACAAACTGAGAAAGAATATATGAAAACAATTCCATTTACAATAGCCTCAAAAATCAAGGGCAAACACAACAAGGGGATTGGACTTTGATCACATGATAAAAGCGAGAGCACACAAGGGAGGGGTGAGGATAGATAAGACACCTAAAACACTAGATAGCATTTGTTGCCCTCAATGCAGAGAAACTAAAGCAGATACTTTAAAGCAACTGAGGCCAATAGGAGAAGGGGACCAGGAACAGATAAAATGTTAGATCAAGAAGAATTAACCTAGAAGGTAACACACATGCACAGGAAATCAATGTGAGTCAATTCCCCATATAGCTATCCTTATCCCAACTAGCAAAAAACTCTTGGTCCTTCCTATGATTCTTGTACTCTCTCTTCAACAAAATTAGAGATAAGGGCAAAATAGTTTCTGCCAGATAGTGAGGGAATGGGGGGGAGAGGGGGGGGCAAGGGAGGGGATGGGGGAAGGGTGGAGAAATGACCCAAACATTGTATGCACATATGAATAAAAGAAAAAAAAAGAAAATTATTGCTATGCTTTTTTGACTTTTTCTATACTTGTAAGTCACCTACCATTTTGTTAAGTTCAATGACTAAAACATATTTGAGGGGATTCCAAGATGGCAGCTAGAGGTAGGAAGCAGAAAGCAACCCTCCTATAGTGAAATCTTGGAGAGACGCTGGAGACACACTTTGCAGGCATAATCACCGAGAAAAGGCATAACTTTGACTCCTCCACATCTCCAGCTGGCGCAGAGAATCTCCACTTCACGTTAAACGGAGAACCGAGGAGGGCCCCCGGGGCCGCCAGTGGCCGGCCCATACGGCTTGGGAAGACGCGGACCAGGTGAGCTTCGCGGTACCGCGGTAGCCCCACAGACAAGCCTGGGCCAGAGCAGCATAGCCCCCTGGACAGACTGACCTCCACCCGGGGAAAAAAAAAAGAGAAACTGAGTACTAAGCAATAAGAACAGTTAAGACACGCTGGAAAGAGGGTGGGGCGCCCTGAGCGCTGAAGATTGGGGGAAGGGAATCCTTCCCAGGACTGTAAATAAACAAGCCAGGCAGCAATCAAGAGTATCCCCAAAAAGAAAAGTCCAGGGCCTGATGGATTCTCTGCTGAATTCTATCAGACCTTTATAGAAGAACTGATACCAATCCTCTTTAAACTGTTCCATGAAATAGAAAGGGAAGGAAAACTGCCTAACACATTTTATGAAGCCAGTATTACACTTATCCCAAATCAGGCAAAGAGACCTCCAAAAAGGAGAACTATAGGGCAATCTCCTTAATGAACATTGACACAAAAATCCTCAACAAAATAATGGCAAACCGAATTCAACAACACAGCAAAAAGATTATTCACCACAACCAAGTAGGCTTCATCCCAGGGATGCAGGGGTGGTTCAACATACAAAAATCAATAAACGTAATAAACCACATTAACAGAAGCAAAGACAAAAACCACTTGATCATATCAATAGATGCAGAAAAAGCCTTTGATAAGATCCAACACCATTTCATGATAAAAGCTCTAAGAAAACTAGGAATAGAAGGAAAGTTCCTCAACATTATAAAAGCTATATATGACAAACCTACAGCCAGCATTATACTTAACGAAGAAAAATTAAAACCATTCCCTCTAAAATCAGGAACCAGACAAGGATGCCCACTATCTCCACTCCTATTCAACATAGTACTGGAAGTCCTAGCCAGAGCAATTAGGCAAGAAGAAGGAATAAAAGGAATACAAATAGGTAAAGAAACTGTCAAAATATCCCTATTTGCAGACGACATGATCCTATACCTTAAAGACCCAAAAAACTCTACTCAGAAGCTTCTAGACATCATCAATAGCTATAGCAAGGTATCAGGATATAAAATCAACATAGAAAAATCATTAGCATTTCTATACACTAACAATGAGCAAACGGAAATAGAATGTTTGAAAATGATTCCATTTACAACAGCCTCAAAAAAAATCAAATACCTAGGTGTAAACCTAACAAAAGATGTGAAAGACCTCTACAAGGAAAACTATACACTTCTGAAGAAAGAGATTGAGGAAGACTATAGAAAGTGGAGAGATCTCCCATGCTCATGGATTGGTACAATCAACATAGTAAAAATGTCGATACTCCCCAAAGTAATCTACATGTTTAATGCAATTCCCATCAAAATTCCAATGACATTCATTAAAGAGATTGAAAAATCTACTGTGAAATTTATATGGAAACACAAGAGGCCACGAATAGCCAAGGCAATACTCAGTCAAAAGAACAATGCAGGAGGTATCAGGATACCTGACTTCAAACTATATTACAAAGCAATAACAATAAAAACAGCATGGTACTGGCACAAAAACAGACATGAAGACCAGTGGAACAGAATAGAGGATCCAGATATGAAGCCACACAACTATGAGCAACTTATCTTTGACAAAGGAGCTAAAAATATACGATGGAGAAATAGCAGCCTCTTCACCAAAAACTGCTGGGAAAACTGGTTAGCAGTCTGCAAAAAACTGAAACTAGATCCATGTATATCACCCTATACCAAGATTAACTCAAAATGGATCAAGGATCTTAATATCAGACCCCAAACTCTTAAGTTGATACAAGAAAGAGTAGGAAATACTCTGGAGTTAGTAGGTATAGGTAAGAACTTTCTCAATGAAACCCCAGCAGCACAGCAACTAAGAGATAGCATAGATAAATGGGACCTCATAAAACTAAAAAGCTTCTGTTCATCAAAAGAAATGGTCTCTAAACTGAAGAGAACACCCACAGAGTGGGAGAAAATATTTGCCAATTATACATCAGACAAAGGACTGATAACCAGAATATACAGGGAACTTAAAAAACTAAATTCTCCCAAAACTAATGAATCAATAAAGAAATGGGCATGTGAACGAAACAGAACTTTCTCAAAAGAAGAAATTCAAATGGCCAGAAAACACATGAAAAAATGCTCACCATCTCTAGCAATAAAGGAAATGCAAATTAAAACCACACTAAGATTCCACCTCACCCCTGTTAGAATAGCCATCATCAGCAACACCACCAACAACAGGTGTTGGCGAGGATGCAGGGAAAAAGGAACCCTCTTACACTGTTAGTGGGAATGTAGACTAGTACAACCACTCTGGAAAAAAATTTGGAGGCTACTTAAAAAGCTGGACATCGATCTACCATTTGATCCAGCAATACCACTCTTGGGGATATACCCAAAAGACTGTTACTCCAGAGGCACCTGCACATCCATGTTTATTGCAGCACTATTCACAATAGCCAAGTTATGGAAACAGCCAAGATGCCCCAGCACTGACGAATTGATTAAGAAAATGTGGTATCTATACACAATGGAATTTTATGCAGCCATGAAGAAGAACGAAATGTTATCATTTGCTGGTAAATGGATGGGATTGGAGAACATCATTCTGAGTGAGGTTAGCCTGGCCCAAAAGACCAAAAATAGTATGTTCTCCCTCATATGTGGACATTAGATCAAGGGCAAACACAACAAGGGGATTGGACTATGAGCACATGATAAAAGCGAGAGCTCACAAGGGAGGGGTGAGGATAGGTAAGACACCTAGAAAACTAGCTAGCATTTGTTGCCCTTAATGCAGAGAAACTAAAGCAGATACCTTAAAGCAACTGAGGCCAATAGGAAAAGGGGACCAGGAACTAGAGAAAAGGTTAGATCAAAAAGAATTAACCTAAAAGGTAACACCCACGCACAGGAAATCAATGTGAGTCAATGCCCTGTATAGCTATCCTTATCTCAACCAGCAAAAACCCTTGTTCCTTCCTATTATTGCTTATACTCTCTCTACAACAAAATTAGAGATAAGGGCAAAATAGTTTCTGCTGGGTATTGAGGGGGTGGGGGGGAGAGGGAGGGGGCTGGAGTGGGTGGTAAGGGAGGGGATGGGGGCAGGGGGGAGAAATGAACCAAGCCTTGTATGCACATATGAATAATAAAAGAAAAAAAAAAAAAGAAAAAGGGAAACAAAATTAAAATATTGTTTTAAGCACAAAATAACAACCTAAATCTGCAAATAAATTCTTCATATGTGACATTTTATGCATTAAAAATAAATAAATAAATAAATAAATAAATAAAACATATTTGACAAAATGACTAGTCATATTTAAAATTATTTTGAATAATGCTACATTTTGAAGGAATGCAAAAGCAAACAATCCTGAGTAATGTGAATACAACTGTCAGGTGACTGGACTGGGAGAGACACTTTTGTGGTTGTCTGGTGTGGGTTATTTTCATTAATTTTACTATTTACTAAGTGAAATATCTCAATAAATTCTAATTCAGGAATACTTATTTAAATATTCCCTCCTCTACATTTTTCTGGATTTCTGAAATTCCTTGATCTATCCTCTACCTCTTTCAGATTTTCTTAGATATAAACCATGTCTTTGTTTATTTGAGAGAAATACTGGATTCTTTCTTATCACCATTTTTTTTTGTATTTTAATTTCAGCAATAATCTTTCAAATTTTCCGTAATATTTGTAGTTGTATGTTATACAATTTTTCCATAGTAGACTAGTTTAGTTTAAGATATGTGATATAAATAAAGGCTAAAAGCCCAATTTTATCAAATAATTTATGTTTAAATGCAAGCTCTGAAATGTGCTTAGTCTTGTGTAAAATGAGAATAGTAACAGGGCTGAGCTCTATTTTGATTGGATTTTAATAAGGATTACATTTATTAATACCTATAAATCATTTAATACAATGACCAATACATAGTAAATTCTCAATTAATATTAAATCATATTTTAATTAGGTTTGTGGTAATTAAAAATATAAAGTAAATTATATTTCTTTCCTTACATTATTTTTTCAGTTCAGTTGTCTTTCTTGATGCCATTTATTTATTTATTTATTTATTTAATGTAGTACTATGATTGAATCCAGAACTTCCTGCATGCTAGGCAGACACTCTACCACTTGAATAATGTCCCCAGAACCTTCCTCCCTGTATTTTGGCTTTCCCTTTTCTTTGTCTTATGATCCTTGCCTCTTTGTTGATATTTGAAAATCAAGGGCTGATTTAAATGTTCAAGTAGTTTCTAAGGTCTTCTGCTTTGATTTGAGTAAATATTTTCCACAGACATGTCCTTTACTGGAGTACACATGACAGCTGCATGTCAGAATTACAGTCAAGGCAGTTTCAGTGAACTGTGTGGATGTATGACAAACTGGAAGACTATGATGACTCTATGACCAAATCAAAAAGTGATTCTGACTGGGCAATATGACATTGGAATTGAAGTTCTAATGAAAACTGTGTAAGGCAGAGGTTAACTTCCAATATAGTCTCTAGGTTTCTTTCCCTTATTTTTTACTGTAGCTCTGAAGGGGATCAAAAAATGTCTTCTGATATATATCACTTTGGCATGCTGATTAACTTGAACACAGTTGAGGAAAAGGAGAAACAGGAAGAGCTTTCTGATGTCCCCTTCCTACATAAAACAAAAAGAAATGTGTTCTGTGTGAAAGGTGCCCTCCTTGTACCAAGAAAAGAACATTTCCAAGGAAATGGGGAGTAGAAAAGCCAATCTTTACAAACAAGTCTTATGACATAACCTATTTTCCATGTTTCCGCAATATATTTCCTTATCAATTTTCCCCAATATACTGCCCCCAGCCCAACGTCTTTTTCCTTAGTGTTCTCACATGTCCACAATTTATCATATTTGTTAAAGTGGCATACAGGCTCTCAGGCACAGCCACTTCCTTGGAACTTCATTTCTTATGTATGAAATCTCTATCTACGTTAGTATAAGATTTTCTCTTCTATCCACAGAACTTGAGGGACTCGCTCATGGAGATCAATTCCTGCTTCAAAACTATTCCAAGCCCATTCAAGCTATTCTGGAAAAGGAATATGAATTAATGAATTCCATGATGTCAATTCGATAGCTCTTTGAAATCGTTGATCCTGAATGTTTAATGTACATTTTTATCATGTTTTCACATTCCATTTGGGGTATGGTATTAGGTATCCCTTTTAAATACTGGCTATTTTAAGTTTTCTTCTTCCTTGGGCCATGTTACTTAATGTATTTGTGCATTTTATGTTGCTATAGCAGAATACTGGAGGCAGGCCAACTTTATATAAAAATAGGTCTAGGGCTTGGTGCAGGGGCTCATGCCTACCATTTCGTCTACTCAGGAAAACCATGATTTAAGGCCAACCTTGGCAAAAATTTAGCTAGATCATAATTGAACAAATAAGCTGGGTTTAGTTTTAGTAGTACATTCCAGTAACCCCAGCTGGGCAGGAGGCATAGATAGGAGGATTGTGGTCCAAGACCAGTCCTGAGCAAAAGCATGAGACACTATTTGGAAAAAACCTAAGGCAAAAAGGGCAAGAGGCATGGCCCAAGTTGTAGAGTGCTTGCAGAGCAAGCATTGGACCCTGAGTTCAAATCCCAGCAGAAAATAGGTCTGCTTACTCACAGTTCTGGAGATTCAAAAATATGACATCTTTTCAGCTCAGCTGTGGTGAAGGCATCACAGCAGGTGGCAGGAGTGTGTTTTGAAAGGGAGAGATTAAACACCAGAAAATGATTCAGTGGTCAGGCTCACTCTTACGATAACTCATTCTCATGGGGTCATTTTTCGAGGTGCCATGAGAGCGACCTCAATCTCTTCAATTGGCCCAGTGCCTAAGACTCTCCCACAGGCCCTACCACTTAACGATCTGCCACCTCTCAGCACCTCCACATGAGTGACCAAGGACCAATGAGCCCTTTAGGGACACACTGAAACCGTATCCAAAGTCTTATCAAAGATTTAAACTAGTAGCCTTATGCTGATTTGTTGTCATTTTTTTACTTCTTCACCTGACCTGTATGCTGCCATTTAGAAAAATACATGTAAAATTGCCAATAGAATAACACTTGAACTTCAAAGTAACATAAACTGAAATCTTCAGTCCCTGCTCTCCTTTCTCTCAATTGCATGTCCCAGAATTTGTCCTGCATTTCTCATCTCATTTAATGAGACCTACTTCTACATAACGTCCCAAAAAGGGACTTGGGGAGCAGCTCAGGTTACTCCTCATTCCTACTAGGCACAGCTAAAGAAGTATCCAGTCTTGCCTTTTTCATTACCTGCATATGATAATAAAAAAAAAATCTGCCCTGCCTTTTTTTTCTTTTATTCATATGTGCATACAGTGTTTGGGTCATTTCTCCCCCCTTCCTCAACCCCCTTCCTCTCCCTCCCTACCCCCTTACTAACAGGCAGAAACTATTTTGCTCTTATCTCTAATTTTGTTGAAGAGAGAGTATAAGCAATCATAGGAAGGAACAAGGGGTTTTGCTGGTTGAGGTAAGGATAGCTATACAGGGCATTGACTCACATTAATTTCCTGTGTGTGTGTGTGTTACCTTCTAAGTTAATTCTTCTCAAACTAACCTTTTCTCTAGTTCCTGGTCCCCTTCTTCTATTGGCCTCCGTTGCTTTAAAGTTTCTGCATTAGTTCCTTTGCATTGAGGACATCACATGCTATCTTGTTTTTTTTTGAGTTTCTTGCCTATCCTCATACCTCCCTTGTGTGCTCTCGCTTTATCATGTGATCCAAGTCCAACCACATTGCTGTATTTGCCCTAGATCTAAAGACCGCATATGAGGGAGAACATAAGATTTTTGGTCTTCTGGGCCTGGCTAACCTCACTCAGGATGATGTTCTCTAGTTCCATCCATTTACCTGCAAATGATAAGATTTCATTCTTCTTCATGGCTGCATAAAATTCCATTGTGTATAGATACCACATTTTCTTAATCCATTCATCAGTAGTGGGACATCTTGGCTGTTTCCATAACTTGGCTATTGTGAATAGTACTGCAATAAACATGGGTATGCAGGTGCCTTTGGAGTTACTTATGTCACATTCCTTTGGGTACATCCCCAGGAGTGGGATTGCTGGATCATATGGCAGATCTATGTTTAGATTTTTAAGAAGCTGCCAAATTTTTGTCCAGAGTGGTTGCACGAGCTTGCATTCCCACCAGCAGTGTACCAGGGTTCCTTTTTCCCCACATCCTTGCCAACACCTGTTGTTAGTGGTGTTTTTAATGATGGGTACTCTAACAGGGGTGAGGTGGAATCTTAGTGTGGTTTTGATTTGCATTTCCTTAATCTGCCCTGCCTTTTGTTCCAATTGTGTTTAATTTGCATTAGCTTGAGACCTGATCACCAGTCACCTGAGTAACTAATTCTGGGTAATGTGTGCATTCAAGCCACACTCAGATTAGTGAGTGAACGTAGCACCACTTAAAAAACCCTCACTTAAGATCAGTCATGATCTGTTCAAGCAATGTAATGTCATTCCCTTCCTCATACCTCAGTCCCACTCACTACTTGGACTATCATTCTGTGATACTCTCTCTCTCTCTGTTTCTTTCTCTCTGTCTTTCTCACTGACTCTCTTTCTGTCTCTCTGCCTCCCTCTCTCCCCTAGGAGCACACATACTATGCTATTTCCACTTCAATGTCATTTTTTCATAGTTTTTAATTCCTAGAAGGAACTTTCTTCCATTCCTGTTTGATTATTCAATTTAATGCCTTCAAACTCTGCTGTTGTATTACTTCCTTCAGGCAGACTTTTCTGACTTTCTTTAAACTTAACTAAGTACATTTCTTCAATGAAAGTCTCTCTCACCTAAATTACCATACTATATCTGAATTATTTTTGCCTTTTCAGTTCTCCATTAACTGTCCATTTCTTTGGGCAGAAATTCATCTTTTTTTTATGCCTAAGATAGCTTAGTCACTAAGAACCCCTTAATAAGGGTTAACATTTTGGACTGAACAAACATATATGCAGTATATTGCTGCATGAAATATACATCTTGGAAATGTTGCCAAGGTTAAATTTTTAAAGAATGGTCTGTTAAGTGTAAAAAACTTTTTACTCATTAAGTGTTCTTTCTTTGAATAAACATATTTTAATGACAGTATATTATTTTTCATGTGGGTAGTGATACTGTAATTTTCAAAATTAAGTGAAATTAGAAACTGCTCAATATTATTTGTTAATTTACAAGTTTAAACCATCTACTTTTCAAGATAAGATTAATAAATATTTTCACATTTAAAAGTGAAATAGAGAACATACTTAAAATATAAAAATTAGTGATTTTGATAGAACTCAATTAGTTTGAGGCTTAACTTAGCATACTGATATTACCTAAGAGTTCATTTTTGTATTACTTTAAGTTTTAAAAAATGAAGTAGAGTATCTGAGGTTTTCTTTTTTGTTGTTTTTTTATTTAATCTTTTATGTTTTTAAATAAAGGAATTAGATATTTCATAAATGGCTGCATCAACTGAGGTAGTTTTATTTTTCAAGTCTGAAACTCTGACATCCCACAAGGCTAAGCAGTAATCCTTCAATTGAAATATTATCTCTTGAAATCCATGAAGACATAAATTGCTCTGTTTATTTGTAGCATTCTGTTTGTGGATTGTCACCATATCTTCCCAGGATGACCCCAGGATCTGAGAGACACCAGAGAGCTTTAGTCCTTCTTGCTAGATTGACATCTATATTAAGAGAAAAGACACTCTTTAATCTATTCTACAGTATATCACATTTCCATTTATCTTGTGCATCACTGTACTTTAGTGATGCTTCCTGATGTCTTCAAATAAGTTATGCTTTTGTGCCAAAAATGACTGTGCTGTCTCTGATTTTATTGTTCTACCATTTTCCCAAGGGAACTAAGAGACATACTTTTGAGATTGCTGTTAAGTGAAAGTTAATGCTGGATCCTGAGAGAAAATGTTGAAAGTTGAAAGTATAGAAAGCAAGAAAAAAGAAAAGCCTTCCTTTATTAAAAAACTTTTTACCACTATTTCTTTAATCTGGTTGCTCAAGTTTCTTTAAAATAAAAATGAAATATGTTATATGACCCTTATAAGTATATCTAAACCAGAAGACCCAAGTGAAGAATCACTTACATCCAGTGAGAATTAGATCATCCAAATGATACATTTTCTGAAATGTGATTATATGGAAGTAGACAGGATTTTGGCTAAGCAAATATCTTCTAGAATGTTCGTTCTCATATATTTTTATTTATGGATCATTTTGAGGGCACCAACTATTCGCAGTGTTGACTGACTTATTGAACTTTTTTTTTCAGGCAACTTCAACCTGGCTGCTACTTTTCTAAGTCTACTATTTTAGTGAAAAAGAAAAACTGTGATTGATCAGAACTTTGCCATCTTTGAAAGTACTTCTGGTGACTGAAGTGTGATGAACTGGAAGTCTGCCAGCTTTGGCAATAAATAGACTTGTATTTGGACTCTAATCATTGATGGTTAAGTGGCAGCCTCTTCTCTCTTTAATTCTAAAAGGAAAAAGCACCTATTTCACAGGATATTGGCAATATTAGAGATGGGCAATTCCTAATAGAGTAGGAATTAATGAATGTCTATTCTCCATTCCTAGTAGTAATTCATCATTATTTTTCTCCAGTCTATCCTCTTTTCTTCTTCATCACTTTATTCAGATTGTTTTGTTTGACACCATTGGACTGGGATGTGAAAAACTCCCAGGGTGTCTTTGTGTGTGCCACAGGTAATCCTTGAATATCAACAGCTCTGCTGCTGCTGATTTTCTTGAGTGAGATCAGTTTGTCCAACCCTTCTGAAACTGGATTTGAAAAACAAACTTATTTAATTACTCTATTTTATTAATTCAAATGCAGAATGTTTAAAGGCATTTAAATAATCACCTCATTATAAAAGATGAGATCATTCATAATACTTTTTGATCTCTATCTCTGATTAAATATGGAAAAGAGGGGTAAGAAAGAGAAAACAAGGCTCATGTTTCTAATTTTAGAGGGAAGAGTTCATTATTTCCTGAGAATTATAATCAAGAATTTTTAAAAATTATAATCTAAAAAGAATGACTGATGTATTAGTGGAAAGAGAGAAAATCCTAATGACATAAAATCATCACCATACATTAATTTTTGTGTATTTTAATAAACTTTTCATTAAAGTAAGGCATATACACATAAAATATACCTAAGTGAACTTAATTATTACTAAATGAACACACATCCATCAATATTTAATGTATTAGAAATTAAAGATAAGTATTAATTTAATGGATTAATAAACTCATTATGTTATTGTAAGTGACATATTGTAGGAAAAAAATAAGTTTTCCAAAAAATGTGTGGACTGACATTATTTTGAATTTTTGCAAATCTCCTTAATACCTGCATTAGTACAAGAAAGCTGAACTTTTGTAACAACTTTTACACTCAGTTTCTTGCTATATGTTGTTTTGTTTTCTTTGAAGGAAATGTCATCCCATGTAGACTTGTAGTTGGAAGGGAAGATTGTTTTAACAGATTTTTTCAGTTAATTGTAGATATTCTTCTTTGACACAGGAAATCTTTGGCACATGGAACTGAAACGGTAAATGTTTATTGTAAAGATTATCATTTTCCCCCATTGTTCTTCATCAATGTATACCTTTTTCTGGATTGTTCAGTACTATATGGTTTTAGCTAACATTGTACCCCTCGGCAAAGTCTTATTTATTATAACTTTATAATAATATTTGATATGCAGTAGACTAAATCCACAAATTTTTTCCTTAAAAGTTTTCTTCTTTATATTTTGGTCTTTTGCATTTCAATACAAAAACAAATGAGTATATTTATATTCATTTGTAGATATTTTGTTTTTTGAGGCAGTGGTTAATAGGACTTTGAATTTTTTTTTCAGCTGGAAGATGTGAGGTTGCCTAGAAACCTCAGTGTCTTGAATTCAAATCCCAGTACCATCAAAAGGAAATTCAGTTTATAATTTTGCTTGTTTGGGGTGATACGATTAATTTTTCTATAGTGTGAACTTGCTAAATTTCCTTATTTTAATAGTTTATTGCAGATTTTGTTATACAAATTCATTCAATCTGAAAAAGTGAAAACTGAATTTCTTGTTTTCCATTATATCTTTTGCTTCCATTTATGTATTTATCTTTTTACTAGTTAGGAAAAGTCTCAAATAAAATGGCAAATAGAAGCAATGGTATTGGGAAGACTGCTGTATTCCTGAATTCCAAGGAAAAGTTTTTACCACTCTACCATTACATTTATGTTTCCATAGATCTTTTGTGGAAAATTCCATTATATTCCTAGGTTCTAAAGAATTTTATGACATGAGTATGGATGTTACCAAATTCCTTTTCATCACCTCAAAGAAGAGGTTTCATTTAAATTCTCTTAATATAATGAATAGTGTTGAATGGGCTTTTAAATATTAAAAGAAACTTATATTTATGTAACAAATCCAGCTTGGTTGTAATCTTACACATATCCCTGTCACTGAATTGCCAGTATTTCATCTACTATTGATAAAATTTATATTTATGGGAAAAAATGGTTTGGAACTTGCATTTCTTATGTTCTTATGTTGTCATTATTAAGTTTTATTATTAAAGCTACATTATCTTAACAAGGTGAAGAGGATTAATTTTTTTTCCTGTGTGTAAATTTCAATTTTTTTTTTTGGTTTGGGGTTAGGAGGGAGTAATCACTCAGTCAATTCTTTTAATTATTAAAGACTGCAAATTTTCTAAACCATTTGTATTCATTAGGGCATATTATGCATAGAATAAAATTATTATTTCTTTAGTATGGTGTTCCTTGAGTTTTTAACAACTTTTATACTCAATTCTACATTCCTTATGCCTCTTCCTAGTCAATTCCCCACCGCCACTTCTGAATTCACTGATTTTCTTATTTTTACCTCTAAGCTGATTTCATTTGCTCACAAACTTTATATCAATGAAATCACACAGTATGGACTCTTTGTATTTGACTTCTGTCTTTCAACATAACACTTTTGAGAGGAATCCATACCATTGCATATATGAGCAATCTGTTCCTTTTCAATCAGTTAATATTATTCCACTAAATGAATATATCACAATCTGTTCATTTTCTATTAATGGACATTTGAGTTGGTTTCTGTTTATACATATGACAAATAGTACAACTATGGCATGCTTCTACAGGCCCTTGTGTGGATGTTTTTCTTGGACAAATGGCAGAAATAAATAGTTGAGTCATGAGTAAATGTTTATAGAAAACTGCCCGTAAGTTTCCCCAAAGTGTTGGAGCATTTTAGAGTCAAACTCAAGCTGCTCCAATCCTTTCCAACATTTCATAATGTCAGTTTGTTTTTTGGCCTTCTTGTGTGTAAAATGGAAGCTTATTGTGGGCTCAATTTGCATTTATCTGATGCTTAATGTGTTAACACATTTTCCTGAGCTTTTAATCAACCAAAAATCTTCTCTTGTAAAATGTCTATTAAAGTGTTTAACCATTTTTTGTGTTGCTTTTCTTTTTAATTACTGACTGCCAGGAATATTTGTAGTGTGTTCTCCATAAAAATCCTTTTATAGATCTGTATATTAAGAACATTTTTGAGTGGTCTGTGGCTTGTCCGTTCATTTATATAATGATATCTTTTGATGAACAGAAATAACAGTCATAATTTTAATGAAGGTCATTTATTTTTTAACTTGCTTGTTGAGAGTTTTTTTTCCTGTGCAAAAAATGTCTACATAAAAATCCACACAATTGTGAACGGTGGAACATCCAATGCATAGATAGGAAGATTATGGTCAGAGGTCAGTCACATAAAAAATAGGGGTGTTAGTTTTGCTGGGGGCATGGCTCAAATGGTAAAGTATCTGTATAGCAAGTGTGAGGCTCTGAGTTTAATCACCAGTACTGCCAAAAAAAAAAAAAAAACAGTCATGACATTATGGTTTTGTTTTCTGTAGAAGTTTCAGGGTATAGGTTTTTAGTTTAGAAGTGTTTTCAGTTTTTGAAGTAGATAGTAATTCCATTTTCCATTTGTATCCATTGTTCTTACTGGGAAGTCAGAGATTAGTCAGTTTTTCCTCCCCAATGCTAATATTTTTCCAGGCTGCTGTATAATGTACTTTTTCTTTAGTTTTAAGCAATAAATATTTTGCCATTAGGTATGATTTTCTTTGTATTTACTTTGTTCTGGTTTAGGCAGTGCTCCTTTAATTTGTAAGCTGCCTTTTTCAGTTTTAGGAAATTCTTGGTTATTATCTCTTCAAATATTGTTTCTTGCCAACTCTTATCTTCCTGCTTCTGTAAACCCAATCACTAATATATTAGATATTTAAAAATCTTTCTATATGCTTTTTTGTATAATTGCTATACTTCTTCCCTTTGCAATTTAGGATGCACATCTTCTAGTTTGCTACATTTTTGCTGACACACTCTTCAATTTTACCTAATTTCAGCCATTTATTTCTTATTTTCACTTATTGCATGTTTTAAATTTTCAGTTTTATAATTGGTATTTTTATGCTACTCTCTCTGATGCCTGTGATGCTGTCGGCCAGAGTCCTATCTGAAGACTGGTGGGGTTTACTCACATTTCCTTCTTTATCAGATTTCCATTCTGTTGGAACATTTGCCCACTGGCTCTGATCTTCACTTCCAGCTTTCCGAACAGGAAATGGCTTTAAGGGGATAAGAAAACACTAATCAACTCTTTGGTCCCCTCTGTTCTTCTGTAAATAGCTTTCTGATGCCTTCAATAAAAGCTTTCAATTAAAAGATTAATAGATAACTGCCTGTGTAGTTTTATCCAAAATTTCTCCATCTTCCCTCCCCCCCTCCCCCCTTCCATTGGTATCAACTCCACTCAGGCAGGACCTGTTCCACCCTCCTGTTCCCTGATTTTCTAAAAGAAAAAAATTGGCACTTTTGTTTAAGAAAGCTGCACAGGGAGTTTCCTTGTGACATCTCCATTTATATGTTTTATAACCCAAATTGGTTGAAATTCAGATTTTTATAAATGTGTCTCAGTTTAAGTACTCTATAATTGTATGGCTCACTGATGACAAATGTGACATAGCACACCACTGGCATTGTAGATGCTATAAAAATTAAAAAACATGAAGCACCTTTAAAAAATTCTTTTATTTTTCAATCATAGATTTAATATAAAAAAACTGGAATGATCAAATAAGAAAGAATTAGGAAAGAAGACTGTTCTTTAATTAGTTGGACATCAATACTTTGAATTTTAAAGTTAATTTGCTTTTTCTGTGTGGTGTTGGGGTTTGAATTCAGGATCTTGTGCTTGTTAGGCAGCTACTCTACCACTTGAGCCACACCTGCAGCCCTTTTTTGGCTTTCATTATTTTTCATATAGGGTCTTGGTTATTTTTGCTTTTTTTTTTTTTTTTTAACTTTTTACCTGGGATTGCCACAACACCTAATCCTTCCTATCTCCATCTCCTAAGTAGCTGGAATTATAGGCATAAACCATCATGCCCAGCCACTATTGCCTTATAATTATAGTAATTTTCATATTTACTCTCAACTAATATGGGCTTATGACTGAATAATTCTAATCAATGTATAAACAGAAGAATAGCATGTCAAAGATCTGAACATGGTAACATATACCTGTAAATCCCAGCACCCAGGAGGCAGATGTAGAACTATGAATTAGATGCCAGCCTGGGCTATACATTGAGATGCTACATCAAAAGAAGAAAAAGAATAATATACTCTCATTTTCTTGAGAATATATATATATATATATATACATATATATATATACAATGCTTGTTATTCATTTTGTTTTGGGAAATAAAAGGTATAGAGTTCATAGTGGTGAAAAAGTACAGTTAAATAAGAACTTAAAAAGCTAGGCAAATAGAGCCCTTGTGAGCAGGCCCAAGACCCTGGGTTCCATCCCTATACTAGGGAGAGAGAGAGAGAGAGAGAGAGAGAGATGTATAGGCAAAATTTGGATTTCAAAGACGTAAGAAGATCCTGAGTCTTTGCATTGGAAGTAGGACATAATTATGATGAATATCTTTGGGTACATTCACTTGTAGATGGCTATTGTCTCATTAGTTTGTCTTATTTTCTCCAAAATTCAATTTGCACAATTATAGATGTAAATCTATGAAGATTAAATGTAAATCAATAAGAACAAAGTTATTATTTATCAAGTGTTACTCTTTAGTCTCCTTTTACATGTTCAGATCTCACTTATTTTAGGGACAAATTTATATTTCTTGGTGCCTGCATCCTGACATGCTGACCACATTTCATTGGGGAACACTTTCACAACATTTCTTCCACATTTCTTTGTGGTGAGAGTGACAGAAACTAGTTTTCTATCCATGTCAATGAACTGTGCTAAATATTTATTATTAAATTTCAACAAAAAGTGTTCCAGGTCTATAGGGCCATGTTTTTCATGTGTTTAATGTTCATTGTTATAGGATGTTTAAACTTTCTGTGGTTACTCAGCATTAGTGATCAAGATCTTCCAATCCTAGTGTTCATTATTAGTCACCACATACCAGATGAAGGGACTAGTAATTCCCAGAGGCCCATGACATAATTTATGAAAGGAAACTATTGTTTACAACATTCATCATTTTATTCTTTTTATATCATATATTTCAACAACTGTTTTCTAATTTTTTTTATTGGTGGGACTGGGGTTTTGAACTCAGGTCTTTGTGCTTGCAAAGCAGGAACTCTACCACTTGAGCCATACCTCCAGTCCACTTTGCTCTGACTATTTTGGAGATGGGGGTCTCAAGAACCATTTGTCCTGGCTGGCCTTGAACCACAATCCTCCTGATCTCAGTCTTCCAAGTAGGTAGGATTATAAGAGTGAACCACTGCTGCCCAGCTACTTTCTAATTTAGTGAAAAGGAAAATGATGTCACAAATTTACTCTTATTTGAAATTCCTAAAATTAAGCCTTTTTTTGCATTCATAAAGCATGGAGCATTGATTTTCAATGTCTACACTGAAGATGATCACGAACAGTCTGAGTACATTATGACATTACGAAGTACCATAAAATATCAACTGGATGTCCATGAATTTCTGATCTTTAAAAGAGCACACCTGAGTTTATGAAAGTAGGTTAAAGCTACATGAATAAGTTTGGAAATCTTGACTTCCATTCCATGTTGATAAATAGGAAATTGTACAACTAAATATTCTAATAAAAATTTAATTAACAGGACAGTAACTTAATATTCACAAGTCTCATTTTCATAGGGATGCTTAAAAACTTTAAGCCAATGGACACAAATAAATGATCAGGATAACAATGATAATAAAAGATGAGTTGTTTGATCAAATTCGTGTTATTCATTTGGGCGCAGATTTATAAACCATATGATGTTAGTTATTGTAATATGTGGAAACAAATTTGTAAAAATTTAATGTTTTTTCTATAGTTTTAGGAATTTTATTTTTCACATTTTTATCTGCATGTGTTAAATTATATATAGAAAGGGCTTCATCATGACACCGCTATACTTACATATAGTTTATTTTGACCATATTCACTCCTTCTGTTACTCTTTCTTTTCCCCCTCCTCCTTTCCTCTTGCATTTTTGAATAATTTGTCTAATTTCTCTATTCTTGTCTCATGTTCAACTTTAGAAAACTGTGAGAAGAAAGTTGCTATGGTTGGGCACCACTGGCTCATACCTGTAATTCTAGCTATTGAGGAGGTAGAGATCAGGATGATTGCAGTTGAAAGCCAGCCTGGGCAAATAGTTCATGAGATCCTATCTGGAAAAGCATCCAACCCAAAAAGGTCTGGCATAGTGATTCAAGAGAAAGAGCACCTGCGTAGCAAGCATGAGGCCCTGAGCGTAAACTCCAGTACTGCCAAAAAAGAAAAAGAAAGTTGCTATGAACATTACTGTACAAGTCATCTCTTGCAGACACAAGCATGTGGTATCACTTTGTCACAGGATGTTCTGGGCTTAGATTTGTGAGATGTGAGGCCCCAATAAATTGCTTTCTAAAATGGTTGTATCATTGTACACTCACACAAGCAATGTATCAGAGTTCCAGTTACTCCATATTTAGTGACATTAGCTTTTCTTTATTGCTTTTTTTTAAAGACAGAGTTTTACTATTCTAGTGGAGTGGGGTGGAGCAGTATCACCTTGTGGGTTCAATTCACTTTCTCTGATGAGTAGTGACTTTTCCATGTGCTTAAAGAGCATTTAGAGATCTTCCATGAAGTCTATTTTGATCTTTTGTCATTTTTAATTGATTTACTTTTCTTACAATTTTTAATTTAAAGTTCTTTATATATTTTGAATTCCAGTCTCTTATCAAATAAAAAAATTGCAAATATTTTAGGGTGGGCATGGTGGTACATGCCTGTAACCCCAACTACTTGTGATGCAGAGATCAGGAGGATTGGGGTTCAAGGTCATACCTGAACCAATTCTCCCCAATCCTTGAGACTCAGTCTCAAAAAATATGCTGACACATACCTTCAGTTCAAGCTACACAGAGATATAAGTAGGAGGATTTGGGTTCAAGGCCAGCCCCAGGTCAAGATACTACTACTCTTTCTTATCGCCCTACTTATACCCACTTTTTTAAAGTTTGTTACAATTTTTATATGGGTTTCATTATGACTTTTTCATATATACATACAGTGTACTTTGATCATATTCTTCCCCTCATCGCCCGTCCCACCTCCCACTAGTCCCTCCCGTAGTTGCATATTTATCTTCATGTCCATTTCTTTAAAACAAGCTTCTGCATATGAAAGAAAACATGTGTGGTTTGTCTTTCTGAGTCTGGCTTATTTTGCCTAATATGTGATCTCTAGTTCTATCTACTTTCCTTCAAATGACATAATTTCATTCTTCTTTATGGTTGAATAATACCTCATTGTGGATGTATACCACATTGTCTTTATCCATTCATCTGTTGACGGACCTTTAACCTGATTCCATAGCTTAGCTATTGTTGATAGTATTAATATAAACATAGGTGTGTAAGTATCTCTATTGTGTGTTGACTTCCATTCCTTCAGGTATATGCCCAAAAGTGGTACAGCAGGAACATATGGTAGTTCTATTTTTAGTTTTGTTGTATTAATTTCCAAATGACAGCACTAATTCACATTCCCACCAACAATTCATAAAAGTTCCTTTTCCCCTTCATCCTTCCCAGAATTTGTTGTTGTTTGTTTTCTTGATGATAGCAATTCTGATTGGGGTGAGAGGACATCTTGATGTAGTTTTGTCTTGTGTTTTCTTTATGAATAAGGATGTTGAACATTTCTTTATGTGTTTATTGACCATTTGTATTTCTTTTGAAAACTGTTCAGTTCATTTGCACACTTGTTAATTGGATTATTTGTTCTTTTGGCTTTATATAGTTCATTATATATTCTGAATATATGATGCCTGGTGAATAACTGGCAAGGATTTTTCCCATTCTGTGGGGTGTCTTTCAATTATGATAATTGTTTCTTTTGCTATGCAGAAGATTTTTAAGCTAATACAACCTCTTTTGTCAATTCTTGCTCTTATTTCCTGTGCTATTCAGACAGTCCTTGACTATCCCTGTATCATTTTTGTTAGTGCATCTTAATTGTTTCATTGTGCAATCACCACACATTCACAAAACACCTTGGTCAAATGGACCTTTTTATTCTCTTTTTATTCCCCCTTGCCTTTACCAGTTGTTAATGGGCTTCATTACGTAATTTTCATACATATATATAGATATGTATAAAATACCTTTGATGATATTCATTTCCCTTCACACTCTCCCTTCTCCCCTCTGTCTCTGTTGGTCCTCCCCTACAAAAACTAGTCATCCTTTTACAGTCATGTCCTATTATTGTTTGGGGGGGGTCTTGATTCTGCAGATGAGACAAGTAATACTTTTCTTTCTGAACTTGCCTTATCTTGCTTAACAAGGTGATCTCCACTTACATTCATTTTCCTGCAAATGACATATATTTATCATTCTTCACTGTTGAATAATACTCCTTTGTGTATATGCACCATGCTTTCTTTACCCAGTCATTCGCTGTTGGGCACTTAGGCTGATTCCGTAGCTCAGCTACAGTGAACAGTACTGCTACAAACATGAGTGTACAGTTCTCTATTTTATTTTGACTTACATTCCTCCAGATACATGTCCAAGAGTGATATAGTAAGATTATATGTTATTTATATTTTTGTTTTTTTAAGAACTTCAGGAAATGAGCAAAGATTGACAAATGGTATTGCATCAAATTACAAAGCTTCAACACATCAACAGAAAAAATTACCAGAATGAAGAGAAAACATACACTATGGGAGAAAATCTTTCCCAGCAATTGATTGGAGAAAGGGTTAAAATCCAGAATATATTAAGAGTTCAAAAAAATTCAACAGCAAAAATAAAATAATTCCATTAATACATGGGAAAATGAATTGAACAAATAGTTCTCAAAAAACTAAGTACAAACAGCAAATAAGTTCTGGTAGAATGGCTCAAGTGGTAGAGCACCTCTTAGCAAGCATGAGGCCATAAGATCAAACCCCAGTACTGGAAAAAAAAATAGTTAATGACAAATACATATGTGAAAAAAGGTTCAGCACTCTTAGACATAATGGGAATGCAAACCAAAATGGCTTTGAAACTCTCCCTCATTCCCCAGTCAGAATGGCTGTGCCTATGTGTTAAAGTGTTTTCTCCATGTTTTCCTTTAGTAGGTTCAAAATTTTAGATATTAAAGTAAGATCTTTGATCCGCTTTGAATTAAGTTTTGTACTGGGCAAAAGATAAGGATCTAGCTTCAGTCTTGTACATGTGGATCCTCAGGATTCCCAGCACCATGTGTTGAAGAAGCCATCTTTTTTCTAATGTATGCTTTGGGCACCTTGCTGAGAAAAAAATAGGTATAGCTGAGCTGGCTAATTTCTAGGTTTTCTTTTCTAAGGAATTTGATTTTATTTTGAGTATGCTTGAAAACAATTTCATAGTGTTTTCTAAGTGGCTTGTTGACATTTTTCTCATACTGAAGGTTGAAAACAAAAGTGTCACAATGATTACATGAGAGAAAAACTTTTACTTTCTTATTAGAAAGCATACTGTGTAGTATTTTAAAATAAGTATTCTGACATAATTAAAAGAAACAAACATGAAAATTATGCTTAAATCAAGAGAGATATTTCAGCAATTACCACAGATTTCAAAAGAAGGGATTATAATCTCTGATAATAGAAAAATTTTTCCCAAGAGTGCTTTATCATAACTCTAAGATTGTAATTGTTCTAGAAAAAAAATAGAAGACTATGGGATTTTAAAATTAAGTGTAGCATAATATTTAGCTCAAGTGGAAGAAACAGTCTTCTATTTCTTTCTCCCACTGGAAATTCCAGCATAGAGTGTGCATTCAGATTGAGGTAATAACAAAACGAAAATGTTTGCTATTTATTGCTCTCCTTTATAAAGGAAACAGAATAGTCAACTGAGGAAAAATTTAAGTAGGCAAATGTTGCCCTTTCCTTTTCCAGTTAATACTAGATAATTTTAGAAGGTCCATTTCACTCTGCTGCTAAAGTGTCTTTTAATCCCTATTTCTTCTAGCCAACAGCAAAGTCTCATGGACATCTAAACAATCAATGGCTATAGTACATTCACAGAATCCTATCCAACTCTGTGGTCTGGCAAAAAGTTTTTGGCCAGTGACATCAATCTGGGAGAACCACTGGAAAGATTGTGCAATAGAGACAAGATCTCACAAAGTTCCTTTTAACTAGGGTCTAGGGGAAACCTAGATTTCTCCTAAGAGGTAACCATTGGTAAGACAAACACCCTATATGAGTCCAATGTGAACATACACTAAGTGACAAAAACAGCAGTGACTAACAGAGTGAAAAGTGGGTGGAATAGTCTTTAGGAACACAACTTTTAAGTATTAAAAAGTCATTGGAAAATCTATGACAGAAGAGAGTAATCAGAGTTATCTGATAAGTAAAGATTAATGCTATCTGAAAGGAAAAACTGAAAAACACAGATACAAATACTTCTCACAAAGGTGACATCTTAAATAAAACACTTAGTGGAAAGACATAGGAGAAATTAGATAATGGTTCTTGCCTCAAGCTTATGAGTAACATAAAATTAATATTCATTGTGACATTTCTATCTCCTTTTTGAAAGTGCTATAGTTTAAAATAACATTTGTGTAGCACAGTCTATGGAAGCACTATATTCTTCCAGCGGAAAGTAATAATTACAACTTTACTACTCAAAACATTACTGGGACTCTTTAAAAAATTCATTTAAATATCTTATGGAATAAAATTTTAAAACACCTTATTTATTTTTTATGAAACTCCTCACAAATCATAGACTTTAACTGAAACAACAACAAGTGTTAAGGATAATTTGGTAAAAGAAAACATTATGTTTTATGAGTTTTCAAATATAACTCCTAGTTTCTTAAAACAGAAATGTAAACTCTTGCCAATATCACTTTAGACTTTGTCACGTACACATTGGTTTGTTTTTGAAAAAGATAGAAAAAACTTTTTCTGCTATTTTTATAATATTATTTAAAATTCGTGTTATTTTTCAACCTGCCAGTTGCAAGTAAATTTGATAAAACATTTCCACATAACACACATTTGATAAAATCTTAAACCTCTATTTTCAGTAGCTATTGATAGCATACCCAGAAGCTAGGCTGTCATTCTGAATAGATCCATCTGACTTATCACTTAAAAGCAAGATAGTTCCTCAGGACCAAGCACATACAGATGTTTAAGACTTATGGTACAAATTAGAGGGAAAAAATAGTCTTAAAAGAACCAACCTATTTAAAATGCAAAGTTGTCTTTTAAAAATTCTCCTTATGGAAATACGGCTTTCACTGAAGTTTTGTCTGCACTGGTAATCATTGTCTATGAGACTTGCCAACGTTCACTGTCTATCCCCACTGGAAAGAAAGAAAATGGATGTTTTCCATCTGTAGCAAAATAGAGTCAAAACAAATGTATTTAAATTGGAAACACTTGCGTCTAAAAGAGCTGTTCTCCTTAAAAACATCTGGTTGTACTTTTAAGTCATTGCCAAATAAACGCATGCTGGAAAGTCTATTTTATGCCACACATGGTCACCCATGTAGATGTAGCCTAAACCTGTTTTTGTTTGAGGTCAACACCCTATTTTAGGACAAGAAGTACAGATTTGTGAGTGTGCAGTGATTTTTTAACAATACTGTTGAAATGGAAGTTAGAACATGTCTACCTCCTTCCAGATGGGAAACAGAAAAAGAAAGACAGTACTCGTGATAGTTCTCAGGTAGACAATGCAAAGACTGAAATAATGATGGTTGTGGGACAGATCAAATAACTACTTACTTGTGAACAAAGACTGTTGGTGGTTTCTGGTTTCAGCTAGCTCTAGCTGTTGCTGTATTCTTATTTACATAGACTCAGAGAGATAAACCACTGAAAAGATGTGAAGAGGTGGTATTTCAGTATATTTGGTTGACTGAGTTCATTTGTTAGGCTAAGTAACCCCCAAATACCTGTGGCCTAATAGAATATATTTCTTTTTCACTCAAGCCAAGTACAGATGTTTCTGGTTGGTGGACAGCTTTTCACATTGTCATTCAGGGATCCAAGCACTCTCAGTCAGGAGGGCTGAAAGGTCAGTGAAGGTTACTCTGTAACTGATCATCAGAGTTTATAGGCTCATGCTGCAGAGTTTTATGGGCCAGGCCTGAAACTGTGTACAGCACTTCCTTTCACATCCCCTTGGCCCTACCTTATTAAAAGAATACTCAGTAATATCTTCTAGTTGTGTACCAGAGAAAATACAATATACATTTTGGTGAGTGCAGTTGTCTCTACAGGAAAGGCAGAAAAAAAGAGAATTCTTTGAATGATAAAATGTGATATTTTATATTTAATTATTTATATTACAATGTTGTATGGGGTCATTGTAACCATTTTATGAACAGTGCAACTGGTCTTTGCCTCTTTTTATCTCAAAAAGATACCAACTACCTGTAAAGTAACCCACAAGTATCCTTCTGAACACACCTGGTACTGTTACAACAACTTATGTCTGTGAGGCAACAGTTGGGTTCCACTATTTCCACTGTTACATACCATTTCCTACTATGTCTTCTGTCATGGCCTGATGGATCATCCTCAATATGCTGCTGTATCTACATATATGTATGTATTTATGTACATATACATATGCACATTTGAAAACAAGACAGAATCAGCCTTTGAGATGCCCAATTTACACAAAGAACTGCTGCAAAACGGGCACAAGTCTATCAGAAGTGGACCAGTCATTGCTGTTTGTGCTCCTTATCTCTCAAAGACTTCCTCGAAACATCTTCACCTTCTTTCCATAGCCTTTCTCTCTATAGGGCACATGTACCTGGCTTAAACTATTATAAATGTACATATCTAGTCACATCTAAAGCCTTTTACTCAACCAAACCTACATATAAATAGTCATATTTAATCTTTATGTAAATCTCAGAGGTAGATCCAAACTATTGTAACTATCATTGTTCCTCATTTTCTGATGGGGAAACTTAACCTTTGATAAGTTAAGCAGTTTTGCATTCTGCAAGATTTTACACCAGATCTCTGATTTCAAAGTTCACTATCTTGCTTCTTTTAAGATTCAGATAATGACTTCTATCCTATCCTGATGTTTTTAAAATGTGCCTCATCTTTACTTATTTTCCTTTTCATGATCCCCTTTCTAAAACATCTATCACTTCTTTCACTGAGAATAGTGGTATTTAACTTAATGCAGTCCCAGGTTAGGGCTGTCATAAAACTGACTACATCCTGGGAAGTCATATTCATGCACTAGTAATGAACAAGACGTTTTATATCTAAGAATACAGAAATGAGGACTGTGACTGCCAGACTAAAGGGGGCAGCTACTTTCTAACTTGAGCCCAATGGTTGTCATGTAGGAATGCCAACTATGCATTGCTAAATCATGATTTCCAAAGGAATCTAGGAATTGGTATTTTTATGTGCAATCTCCAGATTTTTAATTATTGATATTTTGTTCACTTTTTTTTTTTTAAACAAAATGAGTTTCTGACCTGTAGTGCCTGATGTGGTCCCTTTTGCCCTGATTATTTTATGGATAAGAAATGAAGAGTCTACATTCTTCCTGGTTGATTGTATTCAAGATTTAGTACCACACTTTAATCACACTTTGGTGGTTCACTCACACTTCCATTTATTCACTCATTCACTCATTTAAGTAATACATTCATTCATTATTCCATTATTCACTGAGTTGTACATTATGTGCAAGACTCATGTTGTAAAAATGAAAATAAATTATCCCCCTTTTCAAGGTACTCATAATTTGATATAGGGAACATCAAGCAATTAAAATTTTTTGGTAAGTGTAATGATAATGGAAGAAGTAATTAATTCTATCTGGGGACAGTGGACAAAGTCTGGGTGGTTTAAACTAACAAAACACAGTTGGAATAATGTAAAAAGTTTGATATTGCTTGAGCAGAAAATGCTACTGGAAGTGGAAGAATGTATAAGACGTAGATTCATGAAAATAAGCAATATCTCACATGCACTTTTTATGTTGACAAATATGAACCTTGGTTATATTTTTACATTATACTGCTTAGCATATTATTAGCATGTATATATATGGTGAGTCTCCTCAATCACATTTTACAAAATACAGCTCATAACAATCATCCTTGTAAACTATTACAATTGTCAACAGTGCCACCAGTGCATGCATACACTTGGTCATTTGTTCTTGAATGAATATGTTAGTGAAGGAGTCTGATAGTCACTTGACCTAGAATATTTGTGCTAAAATTAATATGCAGTTTTATACTATTAAATCCAATATAAAGATAATACAATTAACTCTAAAATCATATACAGTGAATTGAATTGTATATAGTGTTTTTGGTAGCATATAAATTCGACATAAAACTTTTAAGTACATTGATATTTTCATTGAGAAACTGTAGAATTCATCCTTTAAAACTTTTTGAGAATGAGAGACTATTTGGTAATTATGCCAGCCTGGTATGTCCCAGGTGGATAAACCAAGGTGGTTTACTATCATAGCAACAATCACAGAAATACCCTAAGCATATTTCAGGTATCTACATGTGTCTATAAATAAATGTTGGTAAAATAGGAAATCAGAAAATTACTAACACTGTTTGCACTGGGCTCATGTTTGTTCCAAAGAAAGGATATATAGGCATATTTTTTTCCTCCAAAAAGAGAAAGCAAATGTAATTATATTTTTTTTTGTCAAGAAAATATTCACATATTATACTTAAAAGGATAAGGATAGTAGGGAAACTTTTTGGTAAAATTTCCAGGAGAAGAAAAGTAGGAACATACCATAGCCTGTCTGGCATAATTTAAATGCACTAGCAATTTAGAAGGCACAGGACTAGTTGCTATATGTAAAAGCTATATGATATTCCTTTTCAAATTCATGAAACATAAAAAGAATTGCAATAGGACTTCTAGGAAGTTGAGGAACAAGTATAATTAATTTTGAGTCTTTATAACTGTCTACCTCAGTCTTAGCAAAATCTTTTCCAGTCTTCATTGTGTGATAAATTGACTGGATGTAATGTATATACTGGTTGATATCTTTAAGACTACAAAGTCTGACTATTTTTTCAGCAGCATAAACAATGAAATTTACAAAAGAACATTTAATAAAGCAAAAACAGAAGAAAAAATCATTCATCTTTGATTTTTTTTCCTTTCAGTTCTTATTTGTCAACTTGAACATTATTAAGGAAAACCAAAACCAAACAATGACTTTTAACTTTATACCTTTTTTTTAGTATCAGAGCTAAATTAGCAGTGATTTTGAAATCTTAGGCACACTGAATTGTTTTGTGACATTTCAGAATGAAAGATATTTAAAAACTTGCCCACTGAACAAATAACAAATACTTGAATGATCTTATAATCCTGCTAAAATAAATTGTGTGGGCCTAAATAAATATATCAGATAGAAAATGGAATGCTAATAATTAAAGCTGTATCTGCTAATTTGATATCTTCTATCAAAGAATTTGTGTGATGGATGGGAATTTGTACTAGTTATAAGATTAAATAATAATTCAAAAACTAATTATAAACTACCATTTCCTCAAGGGTTACTTAAGCCTTAGGTTCAAAAGGGCTTGCTTTCTTCATGAAAGATCTATTTTTTCAGGCATGCAACTAGTGATTCATAGGATGAGTAACAGCCCTCTCTCCCTGTTCCTTCCCTGCTCTCCTCTGTTTTTTTCTGCTTCACCAGAACACACAAATTAATTGGCTGTTTTTAACATGCCCTTCTGTTGCTTATTTTAGTTACTGACTTTCAAAGATGCTTAAAAATATTGTATTTCAAAAGGAGCTAACAGATAATCATTGAGAGGAAAAAAGAGATTGTTTTTTTGACCCAATGGTTTCATATCTTATTTACCTACTAATCTTCCATTTTTAATTGTTAGAGATAGTTAAAAATGCTCTGTTTGGTGTGAATACAAACATACACACACATAAAAACATACACACCTATACATACAAAAACTCACAATTCAGAATAGGTTAGATTACTTCCAAAAATATTGGAATTACAATCTCATGGGGTATACAAATACACCTATAAAATTCCATTTTAAATTTTGAGTTGCTTAATGAAATGTCCTAAGGAACTCTTATGCAATATCAAATACTTGTTGAGTGTTATATATACATATATATGAAATATATATAATATATAAAACAACCACTACATAAACGTATAAACACATGAGTGTATCAATCCATTCAGGACCTGGGCAGATGAAGTCAATGTTAGAGGCAATCCAAAATCAATTTCAATATCATAAATCAGATCCTTTATTTTTTCCCTGAACCAGTTCTTATAGGGTACTGAATTCAGAAAAACATAATGTGAAAATCTTACCATAGCTTTTCCCTAGTTTACCATTAGTAATTCTTTCAAGTGATCATTGAACCCAGTATTCTTCCAGTTACTGGAGATGCCTCCTTGAAGAAAAGCAAAAGAACGAAGAGTTGCTATTAAAATCAAACAGTAAATCCTACATAAATCTTATCTATGGAGGCAAATCTCAACAAGAAAGGGATAAACAAAAATTTGAAAGAGCTGATGGATTAAGACTTGTGAACATCCAAATCAAGAATGTCCCAGTTAAAGAAAGTGGTCAGTTCAAAAGAACAGAGGCGGTAGTGTGTTTGGCAGAATGTGATTGTGGAACAGTTTGGGATTTTAATATAAGATTCTATGAGAATGCATACTTCAAGGAGTAAGTTAGAATTTAATTCACAATACCATAAAAGACACATTTTTCTTTATTCAAAGACCACACAGATAAATAGTAAACCTTTCTTGTCCTGAGACCTGCAAACAGAAACATGAATTAGACAGTAGAGAAAGACTCTTGTAAACTAATCATTATATTTCATAATTGAGTGCCATAATAAGTGCATACAGAATACTTTTGGATGATAGAAGAGAGTGACTATTCTGGGGAAGCCATAGTGGCTTCACTGAGCAAGTGATATTTGATCTGGTTCCTGAAGAATGAGTAAAATTTCACAAGGAAGAAATGAGAGGCATTAGACATGGAACCTTATCTGTAAATTGACGAAGGTATTGAAGAAACTATGAAAAAGCCTTTATTTTACTGGATGCATAGGAAAGAAGAAATAAATGAAGTGTGAAATACTGCATGCTATGTAGTTTGAACTCTATTCCAAGGAAGAATATTTTAGTAGAAAAGTGACATATTCAGATTTTTAAATTAGAACTATTTGATGTATTATAGAGGATGGATTGTACTACAAAGGCAACCATCTATATTTATTGCCTGTTCATAAGGGGCCCATGTAGTCACCTGTACAAAGATACTTCGTTCTTCAGGGAAAGTTGTATCACATTGTGTAGGCATCTTACTGTTAGTGTTGATGTAGAGCAGAACTCAGAACAGGATAGGTTTCTTTAAGTCATAATCTCATGGGCTGTACAAAACTAGGGTCTACAAAATTCCATTGTAGACCTTGAGTTATTTAATGCCGTATCCTAAGTAACTCTAAAGCGATATCAAGTATTTGTTGAGTGTGTCTCATGTATCCTGTACTGAGCCAATTTCTTTTATGCATTACCTCATATGTTCTTCATAACAGCTCTAAGGCAATTGTTATAAACCTCTGCATATTATAAATGAGGAAAATGATGTCTAGGGAGGTTAAATAACAGCTCATGGATGAAAGAGTGTTTTGACTTAGGTACTTCTGTCTGATTGCCTATGCTATGCTATATTTCCTTGAAACTTTGGCTGATATTGGTGTTCATTGCTATTGTCACAGTTCACATCTGGAATGTTTTACCTTCTACAGGTTTTGACCTTGTTCTCTTTTTGTGACTGGTAAGACACCTTGAGTTTCTCATGGCAAGAACTGTGAAGGGTTTGAGATTTTACCTTACTTACCAACTGAGATATTGACTTTCCTTAGGTTCCTCAATGATGGTACAAGACATTAGACTCTTGAGTCAGATACAGAGGATATTATTACTTGTGTATATTGCAGAAGCCAGAGTGTCAGCATTCACACCGGTTCCATAAGTTCCAAATTCCCAAAAGTAAGGCCAAAAGTGATGCCCATCCATGCACTGGGGTGAGATAGAGGAGAGAAACTTTGAGTTTAGGGAAATTGAACCTTTAAAAAGAACACTAATTCTGGCTGATCTTTAACTAGAAGGGAGATTTTATTATACTGGCAATAAACAAACTATCCCCTTGTTCTAGAGGGAGACATTTTTTATCTTTCAAGACCATTAGACAAATGTCATTGAAAAAATATCCTAAAATAAGGGTGGTCAGGTACTAAGTTTACAAAGCCTGCAGAAATGCTACAAATCCAAGAGAAATGTCTTACCAGCATCTCATTCAAAGTGAATTTGTGATGGAGAATGTGAGAGAAAGCCTAACCAACCATCATTTCTGTCTTATACACCCCAAGTTCCACAGAAGCAAACATGTCCTAGAACTGGACCTGAATAAAGTAAGCCAAGTTCTATTTTACTTCTAGTACCATAGAGAAGTTTGTAGAATTTATTACATGATTTCATTACATGGCTGATGAAAATTATTTTTATTTAAATTATAGAAACTACTACTCTTAAGGTATGTTTTGATGACACAGTTGAAGTATGGGTATGCTTTAAAGTATTTTTGTAGCACTGTGATTTCTAAATCATGTGTATACTCTTGTTTATTCTCAATGATATAGAGATACTATTGGTAAAACAAACTTATGAAGAACTTCTCCTGCTGGATAATGCTCTTGTTCATCCTGACTTTCTTAGGGGTTTGACTGAAAATACTAAAATTTATTTTATAACTCTAATCACAACTTTATTAAGCAAGTCAATAAATCAAGGAACTATTTTAATGCTAGATTTTAAGACAGGCTATTGACACTACAACTGATGATTATGCAATTTCTATATGTAATCTCTGGATTAAAAATCACATAAAGCATACATTTAAAATAATGAGAGTAGGTCTATGAAGGAAGTAACAGTGAGTAATATGCATAGAGTATGACAGAAACATTTACCACATCATGCATTTGTATGTATTCCAATTGAATATAAGTGGGGTTAACAGGAAAAAAATCTGATTGTGAAATTTTGACACTGCCACCATTTAAGAAAGAGGTATGCTGCCAGAAGAATTTAGTGAAGTTGACATCAACAAATCAAAAAGGTGGTTGTGATACAAAGAATGAGGCATCCCAAAGGGTGTGATAACCTTAAATACTTCAACTTAAAGGGAATCTCTAAGATAAGTCACAATAGTGACTATGCAAAGGAAGAATATGGGAAGCTGATTCAAACCTGGAAATGAATAGGAAGGATAACTAACCATGACACAGAAAAGATCCATGGTCTGTAGCATATACTACAAGAAGAAGGAAGCACGGTTCAAATTAGTCTTCATAAGTTTTTTAAAGAATAAGTAATAATTTTTTAATTCTCACTTAAATTAACCATGTAGAAGATACTGAATGGTTTTACTATTTTAAAATTTTCTTTGTCCATGTTTAACCTATAATAAGAGAGTTTTTGACATTTGAAAACTTTCTAAAAGTCCTAGAATTTAGGAGGTGGAGAAAGATAGCTGCTAAGATCCTCTGAAGACTATCTCCCCACAGATTCACCAAGTTAAATAGCTGTTCATGCACCAAAATTCCTAACCAGGCACATACTAACATTCTCCATCCCCAGGGCTGCCTGTGGACAGAAGCTACAGAACAGTTCCAGTGCTAGAGGAAGAAACGCAGCACAGCCTCTCAAGTTTCTCTTCCAGCTAATATCACCTCTGGCTGATAGCAGCAATTTTGCACATGAGTCCATCTTAGCAACAGGCAGTCAACGCAGTGTGGGCCTTGGTCTTGGCATCTGTGGACTTACAGTGTGGTACACCATGGGGTCATTAGTATCCACAGGCATATGTCATAGGATCCTGGGGCTGGTCCATCCACAGTAACTCTGCCCACAGCAGGGGAGAATCCTGCAGTGTGAACACAGGCCAGTAACTGCAGATGAGGCATGTAGGCTATCCTGGGCCAGGAGAGAGTCTTGGGGAAGGAGGCTATTCTTTCTAGGTATTCTCTTGGTTATTTTGGAACAATACATCAACAGTGTACTTGGTACACTTGATTACCTTTTAATACTGAAACAGTAATAACACATCAATAATAGACTTTCAGCAAATCTGAACCTGGTGCCATTGAATGCTGAACTAGTAGAAGTGAAAGCTTACTTAGAACTGGAAAGCCAGGCATAAACAAAACCAAATTAGGAAGACTGAAATAAATACATAATTCTTCAATGCCCAGGTGATATCAAGCCTTCCAAATTTGTGAAGTTATTTTAACAACTACATTAAATAATATGATGAGTACATAAAAATAGTAGTTTTACTATTTTCTATAATGCTCAAGCACCTCAAGGAAAATAATAGCAAAAATAACTGTGACATAATGAGGAATAAGAAAGAAAATGCTTCATAAGGAAAGTTCAGGGATGGGGAGGAGTATTTGAAAACATCCCATCATTCTGCAGTTCGAACCATTGTAAGCGTGCCACTTACACAAATTCTCATGTGAGTCCACTCGTATCAGGAAACAGGTTTTTAATCAGCTGAAAAAATCATCTACATGAAAAGTGTCAGTGGGTTTTAAACTGATAAAAATGTAAAATGGAATACTTTCCAAATGGCTTGAAAAAATATGATTCAACTTCAGGATTAAGGACATTTTATGGTGGTTGACAGTAACTGCTTTTGGGTATTGGTAGATAAAACTGAAGGTGAGTTTATTACTTATTAGACATAAAATGATACACTTCCATTTAGTTCTGTATGTATTTGTGACACAACTTTGCAATCCTTTCCAATTTTAATGGCCTCCAATTGTAGCTATTAATGGAATTTTGAGCCTAGCTATGAACATATAATATTAAACAATGTAAAAATCATACTTTCAATAAGAATTAAGCTTATTATGTCATTAATGTCTGTAATTACTATTGTGGAAAATTTTATTTTTATTTTGAAATTAACTTATACACTTCAAGTGTATAAATTGTGCCAGAATTGTAGGATGAAGCTACCATCTTTTTAACTTTTTATTTATTGGCAAAAATGCTTAATTTAGTTAAAAATTATTCTTCTTGATAGTTGTTTATTCTGAACTAAAAGTAGTCCTGTCACTGTGTTTATTGCTGTTAGCAGAAAGGGAGCTGACAGCTGTTCCTAGGCTATTTTAACCAAACAAAAGGTAAAACAATTTAACATCTTGTGGATAACTGCTTCAACAAACCATATTTTAGGCCTTAATTTTTTATACAAAAGAAAATATATTTCTAAAAAAAGAGTTAAGCTTATTAATTTGTTTTCATTCTATGTATTTAAATAATATCATAATAATTTTATATTTGTACATAATGCAAGGTAAATATACCTATATTAACAGTTAATATGTAAAATATTTCTTACATAATTAATGAATGAAATAAATTAAATTTAAGAAATATTCTTTATCTTTAGTTGATTCTTTCTCATAAAATATTACCAAATAATAGTTAATAATAAAATACACTTTTTGCAATATTTTAGAAATAAACATTTTAGTGAAGCATGTATATATAGTTTTACAATATATTTATGTGATATGTAATTAATTCAATATTTGCAATAATTATATCATTCTTTTACATTTATTTTCTCTTTTGTGCTTATTTTATGAACATACAATACTATATTGTGCTGAGTTGCATATGAATAATTTATAAATATGCAAATGCATTTATGTCAACAGAAACACACTGAAAAGTGTTTCTAATAGGAGTCTGTTTCTAAAATACATTGGTCCTTTAAAGATTTATTTTTAGGAAACCACCACCTCTTTCTGCCTTTTTGGATGTGCTTCTTCCTCCTCCTGAACTTTCACTTATTTTATTGAAGCTTCTCACCCACCTTTCTGTGGGGCAGTTATTTTTATCCATAGTTCATTGTTTCTAGGTTAAAAACAGCTAAAAATGGATCTTCCCCATGTTTGGAGCTCCTCAGCCATCAGCATAGTGGTGAGTGCACAGCCTGTGCTTCTCAAGTATATGTTGACCTCATTGTCTCAGGGTAGGCAAATACATATGGAGTCATGTTAAAAATAACTCTCTTCTACTTAAAGAGCACCTTTTACTAGGTCAACAAGGATTAAAGAGCAAATCACCTGGGCTTCTTGCCAAAAATTCTCCATGGGATACCCCCACATCAACTCTCAAGACATACATTAAATGGTTGTTATATAATGATCCTGGCTTTGCTGATAATCTTACCAGATTTATACAGGAAACAGACTCAGAACTTGAAATATGACCTGTGAGCATAATCACTCAATTAAACAAAATAAAATGGTTGTTTTTAATGTCTCATAACAATTTATTTACTTCTTGGCTTAATTTGTGTAAGGATTGAATTTGTATAAATAGTCAAAGCCATGCATTTGTTGGTAGGCATTGCAATCTCCTTTAGAGAAGCTGATCTAAATATGAACATCTTCAAGATTTTGTCACTTTGCACAGGTTTGTTTAAATTTGATATTTTGTTTGCTTTTAACAAACTTAAGTTTAAACATTAGTTAGGAATTCAAATCTCTACTGAGATACTTTTAATTCATTGAATATTCCTCTTATTCTCTTTTTTATTCTTACTGTGTGTGTGTGTATGTGTGTGTGTGTGTATGAGAGACAGAGAGAGAGAGAGAGAGAGGGAGAAAACAAAAACTTAACACAGAACTAGGATTATTTCCTTAGGACTCTACATTCAGTATTTTTTCATCAGATTCCTCTTTTTGTTGCATAATTTGCTATATGACATCTTTTTCAATCATATAACTAGAAGTAATATGAAATATTTATGACTATTTTCTATTTGGCTACTGTTTTAGACTATCTATTATCTATCTATCTACATGTGAATATAAATTCCTTTTATTCATACTACATAATTTGGGAATGAGTTTCTATTTCAGTTTTTCACATTAGAGATGCAGTCTGATATAATTTGTAATGAGCCACAACTAAACCAAAAACAGAGCCATTCTTCTCTCTATTAAAAAAGAAAGCAATGAAAATAAGTAAATTAAAACAGGAAAGGCATTACACTGATGTTTTCAGCTAGCATTTTAAACAGTGGTGATACAATGAACTTTATACTAAAAATACACATTAAGTGGAAAGGCAAAGTGTTTTGACTGAAATTATCAAAAAGCTGAAGGAGGAAATTAGCAAAGTTTCCTTTGGACCAAAATAACCATCGCACATGGCAATTGTAAACTATACATGTTGAATGAAGGTATAAGCTAAAGCTATAGTAAAACTGCAACCTCCACTTGTTTTTTCTTCTAAGTTTTTGATGGACAGCACAACATAGAAAAAGTATACTGGAAGGGGAAGTAAAGAAAAAACAAGCATCAACTCAATTCTAGATGGAACTTGTTTTCCCAATTACAATTTTAGCTATGGATATAATTAATGGGGGATTAACATATGGAATTATTATTGGTAAAACTATTCATTTTTACATTTTAATTGGTATTACTTAAGAAGTCTTTCTGTGTTATCTCTGTAGTGTTTTCCCATGGTGGAACAGAAGTTCAGATATTAATTAACCCAGTGAATCTTCCTGAAAACGTGCTTCCTGGAACACAGTTAAGTCAAGCTTATGATAAAGATGTGGCTGGAAAACCAGATGCTTACCGCTTTCTGGATAAAACAAATGATTTTGTCATTGATGCAAGTAAATGAATTTTAGCCTGCATTTTTTTTTACATTGTTTTTAAGGTTTGGGCTTTAAAAATCGTTATTAGTTACAACCAAGTGGTGCACTGGATTTTTTTAGTTAAACTTTACTTCACATAGTTAGACAAAAATTCTAAAGTTTCCCATTCCTGCCTTGCCACATATTCATGACATCCCACCACTGCCACAAAGGTTGTTTCCTGAAAATATTTAATTCTTTTGTTCATAATTAGCCTGAAACTTACCTCATTCCTTACAGAGAAAAAAATAGCCTTTGGGTAATAGGAAAGATGATCCAGAATATACGTTTTTGAACCAACTTCAAGAAAAACAATTGAAAAGTATTTTGGCTAAGTGAATTGAAAATTTTCCAAGACTATTAATGAATGAGTCAGCTACGGCAAGGAACATACACTATGTTTTGTGTTTCTTACAGCACCCTGTACCAAGCCATGTAGTGTGCAGAGTAGGTTCTCAGCCGATTTGATAAAAAGTGGAACAGCATCCTCAGTTAAAACAACAAACAAGCTTTTTTCTTACAATGAGCCTCGACCCAAGGCTAGTTACAAATACAAATGATGTTTCTGAAGTCCTCAAAGTACGAGGAACTAATTTTCTGACCCCCAATGCTTTTCCACTCAGAATAAAATTTTCACAGTTAGATATACAAATAAGTAGATGTTAATTATAAACTGAGATGTATGCTAACATAGCTATTTTATTTATGATTAACATAATTGGTAAAATACTTTTGTATTTATTTGTGTATTATTGCTCAAGAAGCATCAAAATATTGCCTGATGTGATTTTTAAGAAAAACTGCTTTGAAACTGAATTTAAGAAAAACTGTTTTGAACATACTATTAGGCAGTTTTATGTCTCATTGCCACCCAGTGTCACTTTCTTGGAATGCTTTACTGGCGGCTGCACACAACTCCACACTCTAAGAACACACCCAGTCTTTTCCTTAGAAGTGTATTCTAACCTGTGTTGAGTCGGTGGCTCCTCCTCCTCTCTGTCACTAGACTGCGCTCTAAACCTCAAATTTGGAAGTAAATCTAAACAACTGGGTTTCCTTCTGACTAGAGTCATGATACTGGCAATCCTCCTCTCGTGCCAAATTTTCTATTCTTGGTTGCCAAACTGCAGTCCCCTGCCTCAGACTCCCTCACTGCCAGCTACTTGGACACAAGGCATTTTTTTCCTACTTGACCTCTGCTAGAATGATACCACAACCTTGGCTTGACTCCCAGATGTATGCTCTTCCTTTTTACACACCACTTGATTAATGATACGGGTATATCTGTATCTAATTACATGGAAATTGTGTGCCTACTTAAAGTTTCTCATCCTTCTGGTTTCTTTGGTAGTGACTTAGGGAGAAAGTTCTAACGATAAATGTCTTCTCCTGTATTCTCATCACCATGCTACTCAAACTTCCTCTCACCTAACCTAACTCATACTCTTCTTGCATTCCTACACCTCTCAGTTATGCCCCCAGAAAGACCCTTAATATGGTGACTAAATTTAAAAAACTCCTTTCTTTCTCAACTTATTTTATGACATTTTTCTACCTCTTGGCTTTAACCGAAATTTGTCATCTCAAGGGACAACCACAACATGCCTCAAGCTGATATTATTCATTCTCCCACACATCTCGTATCTCTGGGTCAGGAAGTGGGGAGTCAGCAGGCTTCTCAGCATGCCAAGCTGATTCGTGACCGTAGCTCTGATCCTCTTTGGAAATTTCCTTGCTCATTTGGAGCGCAAGCTACTTGGCTCTTTACCACATTGTACTAAATGACTTCCTCTCGGGGACTAGTGACTTGAATGTGTCTTCATTTGTGTTTCTCTAGCTCCTATTCATAGTATGGCCTGTCCAACACTCAGGAGTCTCTGTCCCAAGATCCTCTGACCTAGTATAATTCCTGTAACCCAACTTTCCATGACTTTAAAATCTACTTCTATTCACATTCCCCATAGTTGCAGCCACAGCTTCATCAGAACCCAAAATAATTCTATTTCTGCACTCATAATTTCAGAATCTTACACTTAGGCTTTTTTCACTTCTTTTATTCAGTTGTCCCTGTTATTTTGTTTTTCCATTATCACTAAGGCCATCAATGTATTGATAAACTTTGTTTCTTTCTATAATTCACCTCTTCTCTTTGGTTCCTTACCTGTCCTTATGATTTATGATCCATCTGTCCATCCCTCCTTGACAAAAGCCTTAGGTGACTTAGCCTATGGTTCTTGTAAATTTTATCATAAAAAACTCAGACATGAGATTAATCCAATTGATAATTTCTTTTTTTTTTTTTGAAATGCCTGCTTAACCATTGGAGAAAATAATGCGAACAAGCTTATTACTTCTAGATTGTGCTTGTCTTAAAATGCTTGCTGACAGTCTTTCAAAATTTCTTTAGTCAAATCTCTCTTTCATTAGGTAACTTGGTTATTTTAAATTTTTTGTGATTTTACAAATATCCTATGCACCTAAAAGCTTTTCTATCATCAGATGAAATTAACTCACATATTTAAGAAAAAACATAAGAAATCAGTGGGGGATTTTCTTGGGCTCTTTCTATAGATACCAGGTTCTTTGCAATCCATTGCCTTCTGCTCTCATGTCACAGAAGATGTGTGCTTTCTTTTGCTTACTTCCATTCTTTTCAAATTTGTTCCAAGTTCCATGTTTTACAAACCTTTCCAGTTGTTTTCCTGCACTGATGATACCTCTTTTTACATATTTTCTTTTCTTCTCTTTGTTGTCTTTAATTAACTTTTAGGCTGCATTGTTTATCTTAATAAAATTCACTCTTGCCCCTTTTCCCTCTTCTTTTCCTTTTTTTTTGACATGTACCTGTCTCATACCACTTATAATTCTTTAGTATTGATGCACGGATGACACGCGCAGGAATTTCAGATGCTCAGGGTTCTTGAGCCTGCTCTGAGAATGAAAGCACAGGCAGACTCCAACAGCAGAGGTTGGAAAGATTTTATTTATAGAGAACTTAGTTGGAGAAAAGAGAAGAGAAAGACTGCATATTGGAGAATGCAGGGGGACCCGGAAACCGGTGATCCCCCGGGCCTGGATGGGGAGTGGGGTTTTATAGCCTATTTGCATTGCCTGATGGCTGAGATGCCTTTCAGATGCAAACAGGCATTTCCTAGGGAGGAGAAATGTCTCCTTGACCACTTATCGCCTTTTGGGACCCCTGCAGTCTGTCCTTCAGTCCTTCAGTATCTTTCTATTTTTCCACGGTAAAATATCACTTCCCATTAAACTAGTTAAATATCTTTAAAACAGTTCTATGCAGCATTTTCCAGGCTGTGGTGATCATTTTTTCTTGAATTCAAGTTCAGCATGAGTTAGGGTAGGCTATCACTCCAGCAAGACTTGTCAGCATACAGAGCAACCTTCTTTACTGATAAAATATATACATAGAAATCCTCTTTATTAATAAATATAAGGTTGAATTTTGTTTCTCATTTCATATAATCTCCCTTTAACATTTAGAAGCAAAAATCATTCCTTCTTTGAAACAAACTTGTCTTTTGATTCCTTTGATTCTACACTTCTGATTTTCTCCATTTATCTCTCCTTCTCCACTTCTTTTTCATGTTGTTTTTCTTCCTCCTGTGTTCTTCCTCTGTTTATTCTGCACATGGTTGTGTTAATTGGGGTTATTTAGATTTCATTCACTGAACATTCTACCTTGCATCTATCTCTTCACAAAACCTCACCTGTCTATCATTTGACTACAAATAAAAGATGTACTTTGATGGTCCCAATGTATGCAACAAGCTCAAACGCTGTGACGGAACTCCAGATCAACATATTTGCTTTAAGAAATATTCACCAACATCTTAAATTCTTTTCTTTCAAATCTGGACTGATTATCTTCTTTAAAAATCTGCCTATTTTAACCTTGTGAAAGTTTTATAAAGCAACTTTCTCTGCAGCAGATCCTGCCAAACTCTAGGGCATATAAGCCTCTGCTACCCCATGCTCCTTCATGACCCAAACACCATGACCTGTGACTGCCTTGCTGCCACCTACCATTCAGAAAATGGGATGTCATGGAAAGTGACGTCCCATTTTCTACCTGATTGAGGAAATCATGGACTCTTTGGAACTTAAATGCTTAGTATTTTTTTTTTATCTCCTTTATCACAGTGTCAAGCTACTTCCCATTACTTCTCTAGTGTTTTGTACCAACCTCCACACTTGCTTCTTTGTTGCCACTTCTTTCACAATTCTCTCTTTACTTACACTTCTTTTTATTGCTAATATCACTTCTTACACGTCTATGATACCTGTCTGTTTTATAACGCCTATAATTCTTTTCTATTTTCCCAAGATAAAAGACAAACTCTTTTAAATGGACACACAAGTGTTTCTTAAAATGTGTCTCCTGTTTACATTTCCACACTGAAAAGAGGCCATTCTCCATTCCATGCTTTATATTTTAGTTAAAATACACATCTCCTTTTGAAAAAGCTTCTTCATGCTCTGCGTCTCTGCACACATTATGTCTTCTGCCTCTTCTTTTCCTATTCTCCTGACCAGCTCTCTCAGATGTTTAATTTATCAATTCAGAATAGCCCCTCCAAGCCCAGCACGATGGTGCACCTCTGTATCTCCAGTATTTGGGAAATGAAGATAGTAGGATCACGAGTTTGAGGCCAAGTCTGGCAAAAGTTAGTGAGATTCTGTCTTAAAAATAAAATAAGAACAGAGCTGGAGACATGGCTCAAGAAGTAGAGCACCTGCCTTGCAATCCTAAAGCCCTAAATTCAAACCCCAGTACCACCTTTTGTTTTACAAAAACAAGAGGGCTGGGGGGTGTGACTCAAATGGTAGAGTGTTTGCTTAGCAAGTGGAAGGCCCGGTTCAATCCCCAGTTCTGTCTGCCCCACCCCCATACCACACAAAGAATTCCTCCAAGAAGTAATTTTAGCATACATTATGCTCTCAACATTAGACAAAATGCTCCTCTTGTGTAATTTAAACCATCCTTTCTCTAGCAGTTTTATTTCCCTGCTTACATCTCTTTAGCACAAAAGTTAAATCTGATTCAGTTATTTTTCCCCCTTTTCCTTTTCTTTTATTTTGTATTACTGGGGGCCTACACCTTGAGCCACCCCACCAGCCCTTTATGGTGAAGGGTTTTTTACAAGATAGAGTCTTACAAACTATTTGCTGGGGCTGGCTTCGAACTATGATCCTCCTGATCTCTGTCTCCTGAGTAGCTAGGATTATTGGAGTAAACCACCTGCACCGGGCCATTTTCCTCTCTTTTATTAGTATATGTTTGATAGGAAGAAATGTGTGGTTGTAGTTCTAACTGTTATTCCAACTCTTCAAATCTACATACCACCTGCATCTGTGTTGTGGTGCTACATGGTGATGGTAACAATAAACTGTGTTTATGCAAAACATGAACAGGTAGAGCCACAAACAACACTGAGTTTTATTTTTCATGATTCTGTGAGTTGGCTGAATGGTTTTAATGTTCTTGCTGTGTTCATTCAAAAGTATGAATTCTAAAGTCTCATTCAAATCTATCTCAAAAGAAGGTCCAGAATAATTTCTGAAACTAACCTATCAATATCATCTAAATTGATTAGTCTGTCTTTGACTTCTCTAAGGCACTGTGTTATTTAATTCATCATCATTATAACTGAATACCTGATGCAGTGGTTGAGCCTATTACTATTCCATCAATATAAGCTGCATTTCAGCCTGAAAGATGTTCAGGTTGAGTAATTCTTGTTCTTTGTTATGACTTGAGTTGACTTGACTTACTCCATGAAGTTGAAAAAGGAAATCTATAAAACTTGTAGGAAATTTGTTTGAGGGAACCTCACATTTGTGCCTTTTTAAATTCATTAACTAAGATTAGTAAACATACATTTTTGAAAGGATACTTCCTATTGACTATAGTGAATTTCTCAGAATATAGAATATATTTTTTTCTAACTCAGTATCTTTTGCTACTCAGAGCTTCCTAAAATATTATAAATACTGTAATATTCTTCAAATAATTTATTTGCTAAAATTGACTGTAATTTCATCTAATATGTCCAGATTGAATAGAACTAATGCTCCTGGTAACAATAAAATTTAAATTGCTAGTTTCACTATTGCCATATTTTTGGTGAAAAAGTTCATCTTGGTGCCCAGCTCAAAATTCTGCTATGCCAATTTTATGATCTTAGGGAAAACTCAAAGTCATTAATGAGGCTGAATATAAATAAATAAGGATTATATTTCCCTGTTAACAAAAAGTAGACATGAAGGCCATGATAATAATCTCTGTCATTGATGGTCCCTACAGTCTTTGAAAATGATTTTCAATGAAAATGAGGAAAAAATACAATCTAAATCAAGAAAAAATTTGAAAACAAAACCAAATCATTAGCATTTGCTATCCATTAGCATATTTTAAATCTTTTGATTAGGAGGTGGTTAAAAACAAAAAGTGGAGCCTATTTCCATTCCTTTTTTTTTTTTTTTCTCCTGTTCTTCTTTAAAGATTCACATGATGTCTGGTAATTGTGTGACTTTGGGCAGACCATGTCATTTCTGAAAGGAATATGAGGTCTCAGCGGGCCCCAACCCCCTTGTTGGAGAAACCAGTACCAAACATCCCATGTAGATAAGATAAGCAATGAGGCAGGGCTCAGTTAGGGCATATAGAATGTGAGGAATGCAAGATGTGAGATACGAGCAAGATGTGAGATACGAGCAAGATGTGAGGTACGAGCAAGATGTGAAGTACGTGCAGGATGTGCTCTGCCTGCTTGTCTAATGTTGATAACAAAAATATGCACGCCACTGCAGTCTATATAAGATTTCCCCCTAAGAGGCTCAGGGTCTTGCTTTCCTAACCGGTCCTGCGTGTCCGTGTGGGAGCTCGACCCTGGCTAGCCAGTCCAATAAACTCTGCTTTGTTGATTGCATTCACGCCTGGCTCTCTGTCTCTCGGGGGAATAGGATTCCGGGTCCTAACATTTGGAGGCCCCAGCGAGATTTCATTTTTCTCGAGAGACAGAACCTGCCTGCGAGAAAGCAGGGGCGATCCCAAGTCCTAGGCGTTGGGAGGGGATCCCAGACCCTCATTTGGAGGAACTTGAGTGTTCCATTTGGGCCGCGGCGGGGATTCGGCCAATCCCCAGGGAGATTCATTCTGGGAATCTCGCAAGGAGGACCACAGGGTCCTATTGGGAGAGGCTTTCCTCTCATTTGGGCTCGAGCATTTTAGGAACCCTGGCGCCAGGTGAAGAACTAATTGAGCTAGTCGACCGACCACCCGTCAAGTGGACGCCTTTCGGCCTGATATCCCAGTTGGACGGTGAGGAGGTTGAATGGGGTGCGCACCAGTGTGAGAGAAGGACCGGTCCGAGCGAGTGCTGGAGAGTGTTGTGTGTGTGTGGAATTATTGTTGCCTTTACCCTTTTTGTTCTATCTCTCTTGGTGTTTGAGTCTCCTTCCACAATGGGACAGGGACAAACAACCCCAAAGTCTCTGATCCTTTCTCACTTTCCAGAAGTTAAAGAAAGGGCCTTAAATGCGGGTCTGGTCATCAAGAAAGGTAAGTTCGACACCTTTTGTTCTGCAGAGTGGCCCACCTTTGGAGTCGGGTGGCCCATTCAAGGTTCCCTCTCCCTAGACCTGATCACTAAGGTTAAAGCAGTCATTTTTCAGCCAGACAATCGAGGCCATCCAGACCAAGTTTCTTACATTTTGGTTTGGGAGGATCTGGTGAGGAACCCTCCCCCTTGGTTAACAGTTTTTCTGACCCACCCCTCCAGTTCGGCCCCCGGGGCTAAAACCCCAGTCACGCCCGCCTTGGTCATAAAGGAGGAGGAAAAACTTCCTCTTCCCACCTTGACCGGTCCTCAAATTAGGGCATCTCCTTCACCATCTCCGGTCTTACCAGAGAGTTCCCCCCTTTACCCATCCCTCGCAGGGGCAGAGGAAGATCGGCCGCCTCCATACGTGACTCCCCCTGGCCAAGCCAGTGCCCCGGAGGAGGAAATTTCCTCATCCTCCTCAACAGGACTGGCAGCAGGAGGAGGAATGGGTCGAAGACTTCGCCCCCGAGGGATCCGGGAAAGGGAGGGGGAAGATGGGCCCCCCTCATCAACACAGGGGGAGGAAACTGTCCCTACACTTCCAGTCCGGATGGTGGGCCAAGGGGGACCGGGAGGAGGGCAACAGTTTCAGTACTGGCCCTTCTCCTCCAGTGATCTATATAACTGGAGGACGCAGAACCCGCCCTTTTCTGAAGACCCCAAGTGTCTCATAGATCTCCTGGAGTCCATCATGCATACACACCGCCCCACTTGGGATGACTGTCATCAGCTGCTCAATACTCTTTTTACGACGGAGGAACGAGAGCGCATCCTCAACGAAGCGAGGAAGAATGTCTTGGGGGATAATGGGAGACCCACAACTCTCCAACCGGCCATAGACGAGGCTTTTCCCCTACGCCGCCCTGATTGGGATTTCGGGACCGCAGAAGGTAGGGAGCGTCTTCGGATCTACCGCCAGACTCTGATGGCCGGTCTCCGAGCGGCCGCTAGAAGGCCCACCAATTTTGCAAAAGTAAAAGCAGTCATTCAAGGGGAAAACGAAAGCCCAGCCGGTTTCTTAGAGCGCCTCTATGAGGCATACTGTCAGTACACCCCGATTGACCCTGAGGCGGACCTCCACCGGTCTGCTGTGGTACTCTCATTCATTAATCAGGCAGCCCCAGACATTAGGAGAAAACTCAATAAACAGGAAAACTTAGGGGAGATGACTATAAGGGAAATGCTACAGGTAGCAGAAAAGGTCTTTACCGCTAGGGAAACTCCAGAAGAAAGGGAGGAAAGACAGAGAAAGGAAGACAGGGAAGCCCAGGAGAAATTGAGAAAGGAGGACCGGGAGTTCCAGGCTAAGGAAAACCGAAAGCAACAGAGAGAAATGGCTCGTATTTTCCTAGCGGGTGTCCGGGACCAACCCAGAGGAGGGGGCCACGCCAGGACCCCGGATAAGGAACACTGTTTTTACTGTAAGGAAATGGGGCATTGGAAGAGAGAATGTCCTAAGTTAAAGGGAAGAAGAGGGTTTGGAAGGAGACTGGGGGAAAACAGGGAAAGGGAACGAGCAGTAGAGCAGGCCAGAGTCCTACTAGCCGGAGAAGAGGACTGAAGGAGACGGGGCTCAGACCCCCTCCCCGAGTCCTGGGTAACAATGCATGTGGAGGGGAAGCCGATGGGGTTCATGGTGGATACCGGCGCCCAATATTCGGTTTTAAACAAGGCACATGGACCTTTGAACAAGGCACGAACAAGTGTTGTTCAGGGGGCCACCGGTACGCAGTTATGTACATGGACTACCAAAAGAAAGGTGAACTTAGGAAAACACCAGGTCACACACTCCTTCTTGGTCGTCCCTGAGAGCCCCGCTCCCCTGCTCGGACGGGACCTACTCACCAAAATAGGGGCCCATATCCATTTTGAACCAGATGGAATAATTGTGACTGATCGAGAAGGGAGCCCGATTCATGTCTTGTCCCTATCATTGGCTGACGAGCATCGTCTGTTTGAGAGTCAACAGGAACCAGGAGGGGACATGACTCATTGGGTAAAAAGATTTCCCACGGCCTGGGCGGAGACTGCGGGAACCGGCCTCGCCAAACACCTCCCGCCCGTAGTTATACAATTGAAGGCTTCTGCTCTCCCCATTCGGGTGAAACAGTATCCTATGCCTGAGGAGGCCCGAAGAGGCATAGCCCCTCATATCCACAGGCTAATAAAGGAAGGAGTACTGCGACCTTGTCAGTCTGCCTGGAATACTCCTCTGCTCCCTGTCCGAAAGCCGGGAAGCGGGGACTATAGGCCTGTGCAAGACCTACGAAAGGTAAACGAGCGGACGGAGGACATTCATCCCACCGTTCCAAATCCCTATACCTTGCTCAGCCACCTACCCCCCTCGCAAGTATGGTATACAACCCTTGATTTGAAAGATGCTTTCTTCAGCATTCCATTGTCAGAAATTAGTCAGCCGCTATTTGCTTTCGAATGGCAAGAAGATGGGGGCCAATCCGGACAGCTCACTTGGACCAGACTGCCGCAAGGATTTAAAAACTCTCCCACCCTGTTTAATGAGGCCCTGAGCCAGGACCTGGAACCTTTTCGTCGGAGCCACCCACGAGTCACTCTATTACAGTATGTTGATGACTTACTGTTAGCGGCAGAAACCCGAGAGGAGTGCATCAAGGCTACTGAACACCTGCTAACGGAATTAGGTGAGCTGGGGTATCGGGCAAGTGCCAAGAAAACTCACATCTGTAAAAGGTCAGTGACGTATTTGGGTTATCGGATTGCAGATGGGGCAAGGTGGCTGACTGATGCCATGAAACAGACTATTCTGGCTATCCCATCCCCAACATCCACTAGGGGGGTGAGAGAATTCCTGGGCTCCGCGGGGTTCTGTAGACTCTGGATTCCAGGATTTGCGGAAATAGCCAGACCCCTATATGAGGCCACCAAAGAAGCTCCAGATTGGAGTTGGGGAGAGAGAGAACAACAGGCCTTTGATCAGCTAAAAGACGCTCTTTTGCAGGCCCCTGCCTTAGCCTTGCCAGATCCTACAAGACCATTCACTCTGTTTGTAGATGAGAAAAAGGGGGTAGCCAAAGGAGTCTTGACCCAACAGCTAGGTCCCTGGAAGAGACCAGTGGCATACTTTTCCAAGAAATTAGACGCAGTAGCGGCAGGATGGCCCCCCTGCCTCCGCATCATAGCGGCCATTGCCGTGCTGGTGAGAGAAGCCGATAAACTAACCTTTGGACAGGCCCTCTGGGTAACGGCCCCTCACCCGGTGGAGGGAATCCTTAAACAACCCCCTGGGAAATGGATGACGAATGCCAGGCTCACCCACTACCAGGGGCTCTTGTTGGATTCCCCTCGGATCACATTCACAGATCCCGTAATCCTGAACCCTGCCACCTTGTTGCCTAACCCGGAACTGCAGACACCTGTCCATAACTGCAAAGAATTCCTCTCCGAAGTTACACAGGTACGGGCTGACCTAAAGGATACCCCCCTGTCCGGCTGCAAATTAAACTGGTACACGGATGGAAGCAGTTTTTTCCAAGATGGAGCCCGAAGGGCAGGGGCAGCTGTAGTCGACCAAGAAGGAAATACGGTATGGAGCAGCGCCCTCCCACCCGGAACATCAGCCCAAAAAGCGGAATTAATTGCCTTGGCAGAGGCCCTGGAGAGGGCAAAAGGAAAGCGAGTCAATATCTACACCGATAGCCGCTATGCTTTCGGTACCATCCATGTCCACGGGGCCATCTATCGCGAAAGAGGATTCCGCACAGCAGAAGGAAAACATCTAAAGAACCTAGCCGAAGTCCAGCGTCTATTAATGGCAGTGGAAAAACCGAAGGCAGTGGCAGTGATGTATGTCCCAGGCCACCAGTCTGCCAAGACGCCGGAAGCTGTCGGTAACAACAGAGCAGATCAAGAAGCAAAGAGAGTAGCAATGGTGAGTCCTCCCATGGAGACAGGGCAACCTTCCACGGTTGCGGCGATAGACGTGCCGGTCCCAGAGCTCCCTCCACTACCCCCCCGACCAGAATACTCCACAGAGGATTTCACTTGGATGAGAGCCCACTCCCCCTTTAGAGAAGGGGAAGACGGATGGAAAAGCGACTTGGAAGGCAAGTTAATTCTGCCTGAAAAACTCGGACGATTCCTGTTGGCTAACTTACATAAGTCCACCCATTTGGGGCGGAGAAAATTACTAGACTTGTTGACATCTGCGCAGCTCCGATTTCCGAATCAGACCATAGCAGTCCGCCAAATTGTGGAAGATTGTGCCAGCTGCACAATCATGAAACCAGGACGAAGGGAGGGGCACCATACAGGTACTCGGGAACGGGGGAGGGCTCCGGGAAGAAGTTGGGAAGTGGATTTTACTGAGGTAAAACCGGGAAAGTTTGGGTACAAATATTTGCTGGTATTCATAGATACCTTTTCAGGCTGGGTGGAGGCTTTTCCTACAAAGAAGGAGACGAGTCAGGTAGTGGCAAAGGCTTTGCTAGAGGAAATCATACCCAGATATGGGGTGCCCGAGGCAATTGGGTCAGATAACGGTCCGGCTTTTGTTAGTAAGGTCCTGCAGGGACTAGCCCAGACTATGGGGGCCAATTGGAAGCTACATTGTGAATATAACCCCCAGAGCTCAGGGCAAGTAGAAAGGATGAATAGGACACTAAAGGAGACTTTAGCCAAATTGGCCCTGGAGACTGGCGGTGATTGGGTGACGCTCCTTCCCTTGGCCATCTTCCGAGTCCGGAACTCCCCCTATGTCCATGGGCTAACTCCCTTTGAGATCCTGTATGGGGCTCCACCCCCCATCATTCAGAGGACCTTAAGCCCAGAACTAGGTGATCTGGCCCCAAATTACCTGACCATGTTGCAGGCTTTAGCTAAAGTGCAACAACGGATTTGGCCCTTAATTCAAGCATACCACGCTGTTAAGAGGGACCCGGCTCCGGAACATGGCATAGTCCCGGGTGACATGGTATGGGTTAAAAGGCATCAGTCCAAAACCCTAGAGCCTAGATGGAAAGGACCTTATGTTGTACTGTTTACTACCCCTACCGCCCTCAAGGTTGATGGCATCGGACCTTGGATCCACCACTCCCACGTGCGTCGAGCCAATCATCAAAAACAAGAAGGGGTCAAGGAGTGGACTGTACGGCGGCACCCAGACAACCCATTAAAGCTAAAGCTTTTGTGGCCCCGGGAACATGCAGAGCCTTCAGGAGCAGCCACGGATGGGGTGGCTGATCGCTCTGATCTTGCTCAATGCCCAGAGCGGGAGCCTCGCAGAAACCAACCCTCACCAGCCCTATAAGCAAACCTGGATACTCACCGATGGGGAGACTCATACCACCCTCAACGAGACTACTCGCACTGCCCCCATAGGAACTTGGTGGCCGGAGCTTCAGTTCTGCTTCAGAGACATCAATCCTGCCTACAAGTCTACTGCCCCGGAGTCAGCCCGACGTTATGGGTTTTATGCCTGCCCCGGCCACAAAAAGAACCAGGAATGTGGGGGGATACAATACTCCTTCTGTAGGTCATGGGCATGTGTCACATCCAATGATAGTGAATGGAAATGGGGGATATCAAAATCAGACCTAGTCAAATTTGCCTTTGTAAATGGGATATTAAGGGGGCACAGAATTCCAATACCCACCCATAAATGCCAGCCCACGGATCTAGATAGAATCAAGGTCACTTTCACTGAAACTGGCAAGAAGGACACCCCTGGGTGGATACAAGGTAAGGTATGGGGACTTGTATTTTATAAATATGGTGGACATGCTGGCTCGACCATAGTGGTCAGATTAAAAATTGAGCCCATAGGGCCACCGTCCACAGCTGTAGGCCCCAATAAGGTACTTAGGCCGCCCAATGTAAAGCCATCTCCCCAACCTTCCACAACTCACCACCTTCCCTCAACCATAGCTCGGGCTAATGTTACAACTCCAAGACCATCAGAAACCAGCCCTCCCCTGGTGAGGCCCAGTCTCATGACCGCATCTAAAGACCCCCTCTGGGAGCTAGTGGGTGCTGCCTTCCTGACGTTAAACCACACCAACCCTAACATGACTAACTCCTGTTGGTTATGTTATGATGTGAGGCCCCCATTCTATGAGGCAATAGGGCTAAACACCACTCACGATACCTCATCTGAGGAAAACCCTAGTCAATGTTCCTGGGGAGACCGTAAGAGAGGTCTGACCATACAGCAGGTAAACGGCCAAGGAACCTGCTTAGGAAAAGTGCCAAAGAACAGACGGGACTTATGTACTGTTATTAACGCCAGTTCTACCTGGGGAAATGCTATTAAATGGGTAATTCCAAAGGACAATGGGTGGTGGTTATGCTCGCAGTCCGGACTCACCCCATGCCTATCAACTAAGGTGTTTAACAGCTCTAAAGAATTCTGTGTTATAGTGGTTGTGCTGCCCCGCATCCTCTATCATTCGGAGGAAAGTCTATATTCATACTGGAATATAGGAACAGGTGAGAGAAAGAAGAGAGAGCCTATTTCTACACTAACCATTGCTACCCTACTTAGCCTAGGGGTGGCTGGGGCAGGGACCGGCATAGCCTCCCTGGCTACTCAACATAAAGGGATGTCTTCGCTGCGCGCAGCCATAGATGAAGATATAGAGAGAATAGAAACCTCCATTAGCCACCTAGAAAAATCCCTCACTTCCCTGTCTGAGGTAGTACTTCAAAACCGACGAGGTCTGGACTTGTTGTTCCTCCAAAAAGGGGGACTATGCGTTGCTCTAGGGGAAGAATGTTGTTTTTACGCTGACCATACCGGAGTTGTTCGTGACTCCATGTCTAAACTCCGAAAGAGCCTGGAACAAAGAAAACGAGAAAAAGAGGCAGGGGAAAGCTGGTTCGAGTCTTGGTTTAACCAGTCCCCATGGTTGGCTACCCTTTTATCTGCACTGGCAGGGCCAATAATAATCATCCTACTGCTTGTTACCATAGGACCCTGGATTCTAAACCGACTTATGACTTTTGTCAAAAGTCGAATTAATACTATCCAACTTCTGGTCCTCCGCCAACAATATCAGGCTCTTCATCCTCTCGAGGATGATTCCTCAATTTAGGCCATAAGAAAGGGGGGAATGAAAGGAATATGAGGTCTCAGCGGGCCCCAACCCCCTTGTTGGAGAAACCAGTACCAAACATCCCATGTAGATAAGATAAGCAATGAGGCAGGGCTCAGTTAGGGCATATAGAATGTGAGGAATGCAAGATGTGAGATACGAGCAAGATGTGAGATACGAGCAAGATGTGAGGTACGAGCAAGATGTGAAGTACGTGCAGGATGTGCTCTGCCTGCTTGTCTAATGTTGATAACAAAAATATGCACGCCACTGCAGTCTATATAAGATTTCCCCCTAAGAGGCTCAGGGTCTTGCTTTCCTAACCGGTCCTGCGTGTCCGTGTGGGAGCTCGACCCTGGCTAGCCAGTCCAATAAACTCTGCTTTGTTGATTGCATTCACGCCTGGCTCTCTGTCTCTCGGGGGAATAGGATTCCGGGTCCTAACAATTTCCAAATTAGTTTCTATATAAAAGAGTTAAAACATGTAATTCTAACATCTTTCAAGATACAAAAGGGAGGTTTATACATATATATATTGGTGATAATTATATTTTTATAATTTCATTTTTTATATTATCTATTTCCTAGATTCTGGTGTAATCACTTCTACCAAAATTTTTAATTACGAAACCGAACCAATAAAGTTTCTATTTATAGTTGATACTGGAGGGCTCAGGAGACGTGTTTTGACAATTAATATAAATGATGTTCCTGAACCTCCAGACTGTACCACCGATCCCAAGTTTTCTTCAGGTACAGGTATGGTATACCATTTTCCTATGGGTTATTTTCAGTGGCTACCTACAATGAAAGAGCTGGGATGCTTTTATAGGTAGAGAATTTGAAGTGGTTTTTCTTATGCCTATAGTACATGTTTATAAAAATATACAAAATAATGCACCTATGTTCATTCATGAATGTAAGAAAATATATAATCTATGTAATAGAGTCAAAACAGATTCACTCAGCATTTAAGAGGCTAGAAAGCAAATACATTAGAATAGCAAAAGAAATTATTCAAAGGATTTATTATAAAAGAAGCCAGGAAATAAAAAAGTAAGTGCTTTGATAACTTAATACACAAATTTAAGCCTCCACTTGGGAGAATAGCAAAAATAATTTATTTTTAATATCTTTAAATCTCAAAGAGTACTTTAATTTTTCAAAGGAGACAACCATCAGTCAAATATAAAAATAAATTTGGGCTGTTAGTGAAACTCAAGTGATAGATACCTGCCTAGCAAGCACAAATCCCTGAGTTCAAATTCCCTACCACCAAATAAAAAATTTTTTTAAATGTAACATTTCAATTGTGATCTGATAAAATACATAAGAGACACTGGTATTATGAAAGCCAATAACATGCATGTTTCTGTGTGGGGACAGAACAAGTCAGAGACATAAGGGACACTTTGCCTAAATAACTGGCAATTTACCATAGAGCTAAACTCTAATAGGAGTCGATAAGTAAGACGAGAGGGAACACTGTTTTATGGAGAAGCAACTGTATGGACAAATGCTATGAGGCACAGTAGAGCATGACAACCAAGAATAAATGAAATTCTAGAATAGTTCAAGTGGAGAGAACACTAGGTAATGTAAAAACTTATTATTAAAAGGTAACAAAGGGTATTTTAAGGATGTCTGTCCTTGACCTAGAGTTAAAAGGATCCTTCAAAGTATTTTTAAACAAGCTATGTGTTTCAAATACATTCATGTGATTGGGTATAAAGACTGGAAAGTTACATGAGCAGGCTCATGGTGGCAAGCATAGCAAAGGACCAGATAATAAAGATAATAAATATTCTAAGCTGTGCAGGTTAAAAGGCAGAATCAAAGGTATTTATGTAGCACTTAAATAATACAAAAAGAAAATATCTATAAATTTTATTGACAAAACTCTAATAATACTACTATGATTTTTGTACTGCAGGTGAAAAGAATGCCTTTCTTTGGTGGGGATAAGACAGGGTGTTAAATAATTCAACATCAATGAACGGCTTTCCTTTCTTGGCTAACAGTTAAGCCACTCAAAAGTGGTTGCAATCTCATTTTTATTTATTTTTGTGAATAAAATCTGTATCATGAAATATTTGTGAAAATTTTCTGTATTTCTGACTGATATTTTCCATTCATGAGGATATTGTGATGAGTTCTTAGTTTTTATTGTATGTTTTGTACTCTTTTTGCTTGTTTGTTCGTTTTGTGGTGCTGGGGTTTGAACTCAGGGACTACACCTTGAGCCACTCCACCAGCCTTTTTATGAGATGAGTTATTTCTCGAGATAGGCTCTTGGCGAACTATTTGCCTGGGCAGGCCTTGAATTGTGATCCTCCTGATCTCTGCCTCCTGAGCAGCTAGGATTGCAAACATGAGCCACTGTGTCCAGCTTATTATATTCTTTTTCAAACCCAGACAGCCATTGAATAAAAAGCACAATTCCTTGCTGCATAATTCAACAACAAAATGATTAACACTCTGTCATGCCTTAAAATTATTGCATTCAAACTCCACTTTTCTTGTTTGTCCATGACAGGTAGACATGGTAATTATGAAAGATATGGCATTGAGAAAGCTGCTCTGATTGGATTACTGGATTTATAGCTTGATGTGATGGGAGCACTCTGTATGGTCTCTATGACCATCACACAACAATGCCACTGTAATAAGAGTTGACAATAAACAATCAACAGCAAGTGGGTGTACACATGCTCCACTATTTTATTTAAGGGTGCTGAACCTTGAATTTCATATTCTACATATTATTACTCTTCCTTTGATTTTAAAGCCACTTTAAAGCATTTTTATTTAAAGGTACAAAAAACATTTTTAGCTCACAGAGCATAAGAAAACAAGCAGCTCATGAGTGGAAGTTTGAGAATAGAAAGAGGAAAAACACCTAGCAGGTTAAGTAACTCTGTGAAGGAATGCTATGCTTTTGCATAGAAAGGCGATAGAAATAACAGAAAAGGATAGCCTTGAAGCCTTGATATGTATTTTTTATTGTTTATTCATTTATTCATATATGCACACATTGTTTGGGCCATCTCTCCCCCTGCAATCTACCCCCTTTCTCCCCTTTACCCTTCACTTCCAGAGAGAACATGTTCTGCATTCTTCTCCAATTTTGTTGAAGAGAAAATATAAGAGATAATAAGAAAGACATAGCGTTTTTGTTAGCTTGAGATAAGGATAGCCGTGCAGAGAGGTTCCTAGCATTGCTTCCATGCACATGTGTATTACAACCCAAATTGGTTCATCTTTACTTCTTCACTACTTCCCAGTCACCTGCCCATAGTGGCCTCTGTCAGTTTAAGATTACTTTATTTGTTCCTCTTCAGTGGGCACATCAAACACTTTCAAGTTTTGGGTTTCCTGCTTTTCCATATTACTCCTGTATGTTTTCTCCCCTTAGCGTGTGACCCATGTCCAATAATATTACACATTTGCTTTAGGTCTAAAGTCCACATATGAGGGAGAATATGTGATTTTTTTGCCTTCTGAGCCTGGCTAACGTCACTTAAGATGATGTTCTCCAGTTCCGTCCAATACCACATTTTCTTAATTCATTCGTCGGTAGTGGGGCATCTTGGCTGTTTCCATTTCTTGGCTATTGTGAATACTGCTGCAATAAACATGGGTGTGCAGGTACCTTTGGAATAAACTGAGTCACATCCTTTTGGGTATAGCCCTAGGAGAGTTATTGCTGGATCATATGGCAGATCTATGTTTAATTTTTTAGGAAGCCTCTATATTGTTTTCCAAAGTGTTTATACCAGCTTACATTCCCAGTAGCAGTGTCTGAGGGTTCCTTTTCCACCACATCCTTATCATTTGTTGGTGGTGGTGTTTTTGATGGTAGCTATTCTAACAGGAGTGAAGTAGAATCTTGGTGTGGTTTTGATTTGCATTTCCTTAATGGCCAGCAGTGGTGAACATTTTTTCATGTGTTTTTTGGCCATTTGGACGTCTTCCTTTGAAAAAGTTCTGTATAGTTCAGTTGCCCACTTCTTTATTGGTTCATTGATTTTGGGGGAGTTTAGTTTTTTGAGATCCCTGTATACTCTGGTTATCTGTCCTTTCTCTGATGTATAGCCAGCAAATATTTTCTCCCACTCTGTGGATGGTCTCTTCAATTTAGAGACAATTTCTCTTGTGCAGAAGCTTTTTAATTTCATGTAGTCTCATTTGTCCATCCTTTCTCTTAATTGCTGGGCTGCTGGAATTCTACTGAGGAAGTCCTTGCCTATACCTATTGCTTCCAGAGTATTCCCTGCTCTTTCCTATACCAAGTTCAGTGTTTCTGGTCTGATGTCAAGGTCCTTAATCTACTTTGAGTTGATACTAGTTCAGGGTGATAGGCATGGATTTAGTTTAGTTGTCTGCAGGAAGATAACTTTTCCCAGCAAAATTTGTTGAAGAGGCTGTCTGTTCCCCATTGTATGTTTTTGGTGACTTTGTCAAAAATAAAGTGGGCATACCTGTGTTGATTCATATCTGGGTCCTCTATTCTATTCCATTGGTCTTCATATCTGTTTTTTTGCTAGTACCATGCTGTTTTTATTGCTATGGCTATGTAATATAGTTTAAATTAGGGTATTGTGATACCTCCAGCACTGCTCTTTTTGCTGAATATTGCCTTGACTATCTGAGGTCTCTTGTGTTTCCAAATGAACTTTAGGATTGATTTTTCAATTTCTGTGTTGAATGTCATTGGGATTTTGATGGGAATTGCATTGCACATGTAGATTGCTTTTGATAGTATAGCCATTTTTTACTATGTTGATTCTACTAATCCATGAGCATGGGAGATCTTTCCACTTTCTGTAGTCTTCCTCAGTCTCTTTCTTCAGAGATTTGTATTTCTCCTTGTAGAGGTCATTCACATCCTTTGTTAAATTTACTCCTAGACATTTGATTTTTTTTGAGGCTATTGTAAATGGAATTGTTTTCATATATTGTTTCTCAGTTTGTTCATTGTTGGTATAGAAAAGCTACTGATGATTATAAGTTGATTTTGTATCCTGCCACAAAGCTGAAGCTGTTTATGGTATCTAGGAGGTTTGGGGAAGATTTTTTTTTGGGTCTTTGAGGTATAGGATCTTGTCATCTTCAAATAAGGATACTTTGACGATTACTTTCCTATTTGTATTCCTTTTATTTCTTCTTCTTGCCTTATTGCTTTGGCTAGGAATTCCAGGAGTATGTTGAATTGGAGAGAGAGAGTAGGCACCCTTGTCTCATTCCTGATTTTAGAGGAAATGGTTTCAGTTTTTCTCCATTAAGTATGATGTTGGCTCTATGTTTGTCATAAATAGCCTTATAATGAGATACATTCTTTCTATGCCTAGTTTTCTTAGAGCTTTTATCATGAACTTGTGTTGAATCTTATCAAAGGCTTTTTCTGCATCTATTGAGATGATCAAGTGGTTTTTGTCTTTGCTTCTATTGATGTGCTATATTACATTTATAGATTTGCATATGTTGAACCATCCCTGCATCCCTGGAATGAAGCCGACTTGGTCATGGTGAATGATCTTTCTGATGTGTTGTTGGATTCAGTTTGCCATTATTTTATTGAGAATTTTTGCATTGATGTTTGTTAAGGAGATTGACCTACAATTCTCCTTTTTGGATGTGTCTTTGTCTGGTTTTGTGATGAATGTAGTACTGGTTTCATAGAATGAGTTAGGCAGTATTCCTTCCCTTTTTATTTCATGGAAAAGTTTAAGGATAGTTGGTATTAGTTCTTCAAAGATCTGATAGAATTCAGCCGAGAATCCATCAGGTCCCGGTCTTTTTTTTTTTGGGAAACTCTTTATTGCTGCACTAATTTAATTTCATGTTATAGATCTGTTCAGGTGATTAATATCTTCTTGGTTCAGTGTTGGATAGTCATAAGTATCTTGAAATTTATCCATTTCTTCAAGATTTTCAAATTTATTGAAATATAAGTTCTAAAGTAGTCTCTGATGATTCCCTGGTTTTCCTTACTGTTTTTTGTTTTCTCCCCTTTTGCATTTCTGATTTTACTGATTTGGGTCTTTTCCCTCCTCATTTAGTCAGATTTGCCAGGGGTCTGTAAATCTTTTTTTTTTTTTTTCAAAGACCCAGCTTTTTGTTTTGTTAATTCTTTGTATGGTTTTTTTGGTCTCTATTTCATTAATTTTGGCCCTTATTTTTATTATTTCTCTCCTTCTTCAATTGGGTTTTGCTTGTTCTTGTTTTTCTAGGATTTTGAGATGTAGCATTAGGTCATTTATTTGAGATCTTTCTGTCCTTTTAATACATACACTCATGGCTATAAACTTTCCTCTTAGGACTGCCTTTGCTGTGTCCCATAGGTTCTGGTAAGTCATGTTTTCATTTTCATTAACTTCCAGGAAACTTTTAATTTCTTCATTTATTTCATCAGTGACCCATTGATCATTGAGCAATGTGTTGCTCTGTTTCCAATTGTTTGCACATTTTCTGCTGTTGTTTTTGTTCCTGAGTTCTAGTTTTAATGCATTGTGATCAGATAGAACACATGGGATAATTTCTATTTTCTTATATTTGATGAGGCTTGCTTTGCACCCTAAGATATGACCAGTTTGGAGAAGGTTCCATGGGCTGGTGAGAAGACTGTATATTGTGCAGAAGTTGGATGAAATATTCTGTATACATCAGCTTGGTCCATTTGATCTATTGTTGGATTTAGTTCTAGAATTTCTTTACTGATTTTTTGTTTGGATGACCTAACTATTTGTGGTAGGGGAGTATTAAACTCTCCCACTACCACTGTGTTAGAGTGTATATGTACTTTAGAGCACATGCTACTCTCTGATTGCTTATCTTTTCTTCTCCTGTGGTTTGATACTGCCCATCCTCTCATGGTTTTATTTGCTTTCATCTTCTGCATGCAGAATTCCTTGAAGAATCTTTTGTAGTGGTGGTTTAGTGGTCATACATTGTTTTAGTTTCTGCTTATTGTGAAAGATTTTTGTAGATCCATCCGTTTTTAGTGACAGTTTTGCTAGGTAGAGTATCCTAGGGTTAAAGTTATTTTTATTCAGTGCCAGGAATACCTCACTCCATGCCCTTTTTGCTTTTAACATTTCCATTGAGAAACCTGGTGTGCTTTTGTGGGTTTACCTTTATATGTTATTTTTTTTCCCTCTTTTACAGCCTTCAGTATTCTTTCTCTAATCTCTGTGCTTATTGTTTTAATGATAATATGCCATGGGAGGTTCTATTTTGGTCATCTGTTTGGTATCCTGGAGGCTTCCTGTACCTGAATGGGCAAAACTTTCTTGAGATTTGGGAAATTTTCTGTTATTATTTTATTGAATATATTACAAATCCCTTTTGCTTGAACCTTGTCTCCTTCTTCAATGCCCATGATTCTCAGGTTTGGTCTATTGATGGAGTCAGTGAGTTCCTGCATATTCCTTTCACAGGTCTTGAGTTGTTTGACTAACAGTTCTTCAGTTTTTTTTTCTTTAATTTCTATTTTATCTTTGAGCTCTGATATTCTGTCTTCCACTTGTTCTAGTATGCTGCAGTGGCCTTCCACTGTTTTTGTGTTTCTGTTTGATTCTTTTCTTTTTTCTGAGGTTTTCCATATCATGGGTCACTTCCATTTTAATATTTTTTATTTTCATCTTTAATTTGTTTATCTTTCTATAGTGTTCTCTGTTTCACTTTGGTATTTATTTAGGGCTCCTATGAGTTCATTTATTTGTTTCTGTGTCTTCTCATATTCTTTATTTTTGATGTCTTGAAATTTCTTGAATGCATCTTGTACATTTTGGTGAACCACATCTAGTATCTTCTCCATGAAATTCTCAGTGATTGCTTGCAAGATTTCTTCTTTGAGGATGCTTTGGTGGGCATCTCTTTGTTTCTTGGTGTTGTTTTTCTTTGTTTTGGGGATTCAGAAACTGGGTATCCATTTTCTTCATTTCCTTCTGAAACCTGCATTAAATTATTTTTTTGAGGAGAGTGGTTTCCATCCATTCTTCTTCCCATCACTCTACTTGGTACTGTACAACTATGTTTTTGATGAGCTAATTGGTGGCTTTAGTCACCTGCTTTCTTTCCCATGATTTGATTTTTGTGTTATGGCTGCCTTGGTTATGTGCTATTTCTGTCCCTAGTCTGGAGGTATAATTTAGAAATAACTAATTCACATGTTCAATACCCAACCAGTAGTTTATATATTATATTGAAGACCCCTTTGTGGTAATGTCTATAAGCAGTGGGAGTTGGGGGGTTAATATTTGTTGGGGAGTTGGATAAGGTAGCACTAAAAGGGGATGCAAGAGGTGGGGTGGGTGAGTGGAGGAAGTGGTAGGGAGGCTGCTGGGTTTTGTGACCCTTATGTGTGTTTGGATGTATTACTGTTATTGTAGTGTAGGGTGCTTCTGTCAGGGATTATAGGGGGTTAGTATTGTGTAAAGTTGGTATAGAGTAGGATGGTCAGCAGGTGGTGAGTATATTGGAGGGAGGGGTAGTCTGGTGATAGGTTGGGGGAGAATGGGAGGGAAAAGTGTGGGTAGGAGGAAGGAGTGGATAAGAAGGGGCAGAAAGAGTAGTTGGGAAGGAGAGCAGTGGATTGTGGCACAGGAGAATGAAGGATAATGAAGAGGGTAAGAGTAGGGATGAGATGATGATGATGGTAAAGTTGATAATACAGAAGGAAATAAAAAGAAAATAGGAGTAAAAACAGAAATACAAAACCCACAATAATAAAGCAAACAAATTTTAAAAATCAAGAAAAAAGAAACAATTAAAACAAAACAAAACAAAAAATCCACCATGTTAGGAACAATAGAACTTCTGTCTTAGTTTAAGTTCTGGAGTTACTCCTCCAGCATCTAGTCCTGTTATTGGCATATAAGCAGAAACTCTGATGTGGTCTCACCAGGTGATTGGTTTGTGAGTAGTGTTTTGTTCTTCTGTCTACCAGTTTAATTGAAATTGTGAGGTTGGGTAAGTTTGCCAGATCATGCAGGGTGTTCAGAGCTATTAATTTTCCCAGATGATAACTGTGTTATCCTTCAGCTGCAGCTGTTTGGTCAGCTCTTCCCCCAATGAGGTGGGGCAGTTCAGTTTTGAATGCTACCCTCTGGTTCAGGAGATCAGCTCTGCAATCCACTACCTGACCTTCTTTGGAGGTGGCTTGTTGCTGTTTTTTTTTACTGGGATTTCTATGTTGGGGGTTTATTTCTTTGCCCTGTCCCCTTTCTCTGAAGCAGGTTGTGTTCTACTTGCCCTCCCTGCTGACTGTGTTTTATTATAGTTTGCTGTTTGTTTTTCAGTTTTGCAGGGCAGTTTGGTTTTGGATGATGCTCTCTGGCTCAGGAGATGAGCTATGTGGTCCACTATGTTCTCTGCTTCTGGGAATGGCTTTTCACCAGCCTGCTTGCTCTGTCTTTACTGCCGTTCCTGTTTTTGTTTGCTGATAGTTTAATGCTGAGACCAACTCCTTGCTCCTCCCCCTTTTTCTGGTGCACTTTCAGTGTTCCACTTGCCCTCTACACTGTTTGTGCTGGATTACAGTTTGCTGTTTGTCACTCAGTTTTATTGGGTGAGGGGACCAGTCTGCCCAGGGGCTGTGCTGGTTTATATTCCAGGAGGTATGTGGTGCTCAACTGTTAGTTCTGTCAATTGACACACAGGCAGATTTGGAGCCAGTGGCAGTGGCAGCGGCAGCAGCAGCAGTGGCATGAAATGGCACCAAGTTTTCTCAGTATAATGTGGCATGGTGAGGTTTTCCATGGGCTCGGGGTTCGGGATGTGAAAAGTTTGATTCTGGTTGGTGTTTTATTTCCACTTGATGGAGAAGGAGAAGAGAAAGAAAGAAAAAAGAAAAGAAGAAAAAAATCGCTATGGGGAAGAAGGGTTTCCCCTGAGCTGGACCAGCCTTGCTGGCTGTGCAGCAGGTTGCAGCTGATAGATGCAATTAAAGGCTGATTTGTGGGTTAGTTTTTCAATTTTTTTACTGCACCTAGTTTGATGGCAGTTATAATCTTGGCTAGAAGTAGTCAGAATTACCCAAGTGTGGCTCCAATGTCTCAGGGAGGTTTTGGAGTCACAGAGGTTAGGCTTTCTTTTCTTTTTTTTTTTTTTTCTTGGTGAATACTGGGGATTGAACACAGGGCTTTATACATGTGAGGCAAGTGCTCTACCACTGTGTTACATCCCCAGCTCAACATGTTGTGTTTGATATGCCTTTGTTGAATCAAAGGAGGGATATAAGTGAGCAGTTGTGCTTCACAGGTCTTGCCTAGGGCTTTAAATGTTTTGTCATTGAAAACATGGATTTGGATAGAATTACTCAGTCACAGCAGAGAATTAAGTTAAAAGGGGAAATAGGGTCAAACTTTGAGGAATAACTATACTTAATGACATGGAGAAGAAACTAAGAAAAAGGAGTGAGTTGTGCCATGAGTGGCAAAGGAGGACAGTGTTTTAAGAAAGGGCCAGATGAATTGTGGACTTGAATTCCACCATCAAGTAACATCCAGGATTAAAATGTCCTTGGCATTTCATTAGCGGTAAAGGGAAAATGACAACTAATGTCTTTGAGAACTGTTATATAGGTTTTATTGGGTGGAAGCCAGGATGGAGCAGATTGGTAAGTGAGATAGTAAAAAGTGAATATGTTTCTTTAGCAATCTGAATGCGACGTTGTTGAGGAGAATGTGAACTATGTGAGCAGCAACTGTGTGAGTTTTCAACATTTGTGTCTGCTATACTTCTTTTAAAAGGAGATGTTTGGATAATTTTATAAAGAAATGGGAAGGATTCACTTTATTCAGTGATTGAAGACATGAAAGAGAAAGTAGAAAAGAGATGGGATCAAAGCACAGACAAGATTAATGGATCATCTATCAATTTAGCCTACCTGCCCATCTTCTCAACATGTGCGTGTCTATGTTTATAATTTTACTTCTGTGTTTAGCAAATTACACTTGTAAATCAAATACAAAAATATGCTAGAGCATTGAATGCCTCCATTTGGGTAAATGCTTGAAAGAAATTTTCATTATTATTGAAATTAAAATATAGTACTCTGAAAACTTGCTTTATCATACCTTAAAATATCATGAGTGTGACTATAAATTTCTTTTGAAAGTATAAAAATTAAAAAATATCATTTTGAAGCTTGGATCATACTAAACAAAATCAACTAATCATTTCATTAAGTGAACTACATTAAATAACTTTTCAAAAAAAAAAAAACTTTTCAGATGATTATAAACTTGGATTTTTGTGTATACAGCTACCTCTCATTTATTGTGTTCAAATATCACCTTTATTTCCTGAAGAGCTATAAAAGGAACATTGATTACATTTAGAAATGTAATGCTTTCACTACTGGGTGAGTATAAAAGCATTCTTTTACTAAGTTTTACTGTTACAGACAGAGTTCTCTGATAATCATGTGCAATTGGTTTTCAAAGCAAACATAGATACATATACACCCACTTTCAATGATCTTTATAGATTGGAATGAATAACTATTTTTCTTTTAAATTTTTCTTCTTCTTTCTATGTGGTCAAGAGATGAGACACAAGGTCATCTCTCTGACAACTGGGCTCTTAGACCCTTTTGAATCTCAAATCCTATGATTACTGAAGGCCCTGGCTTTTCTAACTACCTATTTGGTATTTATTTTATTTCCCTGCTGCTTCTGTCCAGTATATAAGAGAATATTAAGTGTGCAGTCAAGGATAACAGCATAGGGAGGTGGCTACAAGAGATTGTAGATTATTAAAATGTTTTTGGTTTAGATGTAGAAGGCTGAAATGAATATTTTGCCTGATTAAGAACTTAATGGCTGTTCAGGACACTTGCCAACTTTAATTTTCCCAGGCAATTTTTCTAAAGGTCCTCAATAGTTTTAGAGTAATTCCTACAGATGTGTTATGTTCTATTTCTGCCAAAAGAAGAAGGAAGAATCAAGTGTATAAATGCTGAAGAGAAGGTAATAAGATGGACACTGAGTGTCCATTGTCTGGCAGCATGGAAGTTATTAGTAACATTTTTGGTAATAGTTTCTGTTTGTAGAGAGGGCTTAAGGCTGAGTACAAGGTAAAGAGCTACATGAACGCTGGCCCTGAAAGGTACAAGAGAGTTAGGGCCATAGTTAAGGTGTGTTTGGGGTTAAAGGTGCTGTTATATTTTATTTATTTATTTATTTATTTATTTATATCATAAATTATCATTTTTTAAATTCATTTATTCATATGTGCATACATTGTTGGGTCCATTTCTCCCCACTGTCCCCCACCCTCTCGCTCTGCACCCCCCCACTCTGTTTTAAATGGAAAAAAAGATGAGCATGTTTAAATGCTAATGTGAAGGAGGAGGAAGTGAGGGAATGGTTGAAAATGTGAGGTAAATTTAGTCAAGTCCAGGAGAAGGGAAGGGGAGGCACTTCACAATGAACGGAGTTTATCCTTAGTCATGAAGTTCTTTGCTTTCAATATGATAGAAGGGAAGAATGCTCAAATGTAAGCAGGTGTGCAGAAAGAGTGGGGAAAAGTCAGCATAACTAGCCTAACTCTATTTACTCCATGCAGTAATATGAGAGCTCCTCTTTGGGCAGTGAAATAAAGGGAAAGATAGGGTAAGAGGTTTGGGGAAAAACTCAAATTTTTAAATAACTGTTGTAGAAAGTTAATGAGTAATAGAATACAGAGAATCACTTAGGAGCATGGAAGGCCCTAAGCAGTTAAGTCTCTAATAATTTGCTCAACGTAGCTAAGTTGCACTGGAAAATTTGTAAAGATTTCAAGCTCAGGGTTCTGATTATCTGAGTCAAAAACAAGTTTTAGATGCCTATATATGTCTAATACTTATTTTACGTCATTTATTGGTCTATTTAAAAATATTTATTATTATCTGGAAATCAATTTTGCTTTTAGTATTTATCTTTAAGAAAACAAAGTTTTAGTGTGTGTTTTTATTCATTTGTATATCTTCCCACAGTACTAATAATACATGGAATTAACATCATAGAATAGTCTGGGTTCTTTTCGTACTTGGAGAAGACAGTCTTTCTGGTAATAATTTTACAACAATAACAAGCCTGCTGTTAGTTGTATTTTTTTTCTCTTACCTACAGTTTTTCTAAGTCATTCTTTGCTTGACACAATGCCTCATACTAGTATGGAAACTTGAGAAATTATTTGTTAAACTTGTTTCTTTCTTTTAAAAAAAATTAAAGTTTTTGTGAAGTTTCAGGGGCTGTATTTTATGTAATGCTATTGCTTTTCTTGTATATTGTTTCTGAGAAAATATTGGGAAACATGGTTGCAGGTTCTACCATTATCCTCAGCTACCCCAAATTGCCTACTTCCTCACTTTAAATGTAACTACAGTAGTACAAATTAAATTTAGTCGAACAACTTGTTAAAATTTAATTTTATGACATGTAAATGCCATCTGCTGATTTATGTAAGAAAGAGAAAACTTTTAAATGTCTTGCTTTACTCGAGTTCAACTTTATTTTGAGTTAATATTCCAGTAGGCTGTAAAGAAACACAAACACCCACATACATACACATGCACACTCACAAACAATACAACAGAAACCAAAGCAATTACTTTAACCTGAGTCTTTTCTGAGTTCACTTCATCCATATGATATTGAATTTTTTTTTTTTACTTATAGTCAAGGCTGTTTTGTGGGTTTTGTGGGGATGTTTAAAGGTGTGAAGGAGTTAAAGATTAATCAGTTATCTACACATGTACTACTGTAAGAAACAGACCCCATCAGGCCTAGAAATTGGAGTAGAGAAGTCTTCTGTGATGCCACCTGGCTGGTTTCCCCCAGGACGGTTCTCATTAAGCTATGGTTGCTATAGATAGTGCTAGGAAGTAAGGAAAAGGTGCTCTGTGAGACAGGAAGGGCAACAAGAAATCACAGGAAAAATATAAAAATGAGAGAAAAATAGACTGCCCTCTGAAAATGTTATACCAATCTCATGATCTAATCTGAAATTAAGATTTTTTTGTTCTTGTTTTAGGGATAATGTTTTGTTTTTGTTAGAGATAATGAATTTGTTTTGTTAGAGATAATGAATGCATAACATAGTTTAGGGTTTTTTTATATTTTATTTTATTCATATGTGCCTACATTGTTTGGGTCATTTCTCCCCCCTTCTCCCCGCCCCCTCCCTTACCTACCCTGCCCCCTCCCTCTCCCCCCCACCATAGTTTAGATTTTGATACAATGTGTTTATTCTTGCTTTACAGCTACTTTGGAAATTGATGAGGACTATCCATTATTTCAGTCCATTTATAGAGTGATCACCACAGATGAGGACTTTGCCAATGGTGATAGGCTGACGGTAGGTGACCACTGTTGTGTGAGATGCATATATTTCAACATGTGTTAACGTTGGAAAAGCATTTTTAGAAGAGAGTGTTTTCTTGGGATATCCTGGAAAACTACACACTGACTTCTTATGAGTGTGGCGTCTGATAGGAAGACATAAATGCTGAGGCAGAATGGGGGTTTGGACTTTTGGATGCTAATCAGAACTGTTTCATTTTTGTAGCTATTTTAATGACATGTGAATATGATTATAAATATATTTTTGATTGTTCAATATTCTAATCACTAAGTTTCTAACTTAAAGAGACTTATTTTCTCATAACTGATTCATTATTGTAAAGTCTCGTAGAGATTTGGCAAAATAAAAAGCATCTATAAAGTTCTATCTGGAAAGTTTAGTAGTACATTGTACTGCAAAAGTCAGCCTGCTTTCTCAGCAGCTGTTCTTTTCAAGAACATATTGAAATAGTTTACTACTTCTAATTTAGTAACTCAAAGTATTAAGTAATGGAGCACCAAGCAGTGCCAGGGCTGTCAGCTGACTTGGGGTAAGTTATGGTTTTACCATTGGCTCATGGTGTGGTATTAGGGAAGTCAATCTTTGCTGCCCTTGATTTCCACAATTAAAAGAGATTTCTTTTTCTTTGCTTAACCTTCAGTGATATATTTGCTGTTGTCAGTCAAAGTACCAAAATCCCTGTGGAATGCTTCAAGAATATTTTGTTGTAGACTAGCCAATATGAAATTGTTAAGAAACATGAGATCTTTCCCATTAGATGACGTCTTTTCAATAGGTTACAAAACAAACAAAACACCCTATGGTTCAGCTGAAAATAGTTATGACAAGTTTTGACATTTGCAGGGGCATGAGAGAGATGAACAGATAATTTTTTTTAATTTAATGTTTCGAGAAATAGTTATATTGCTAGAAGATAGGATGCTTAACAGATTTAAAAGAAACTCACAGAGGTAGTTCAACTTTTCTTTAATGAATTTTTACCTCATTCCAAACTAAATTTTCTCCAGATAATTTCAGAACAGATTTATCTATTTTTACCTCTTCTTAGCAGTGGTGTCAAATAAATTAAAGGTGAAATGAGGAATATAAAATAAATCACAAACTGGATATTCAACTGTATTAACATTTGAAATTTTCTTGTACATGTAATTCTTGATTTGTTTCTTAAAATTTAAGCAGTGAAAATGAATTTCTTCTTTATATTCTCTCACAGTGTGTTAATTTGCAGAATCAGAATGAAATATTTATCAAAATTCTCTTAGAAAAATGAAGAGTGTTGTTCAGCTTCACTAAAAAATAACAAATGCTTTGGTTGGATTATTAGGCTCAGCAATTGAATTTTTCTGCTATAAATCAATATAAATATATTGATAAAGAATTTACAAGTCATTTTAATACCAGCTAGACCATAAAGAAAGCCTGAAATTGGTCAGTACAAAGTTAGATTTTTCTACATATTTGCTCCATTATTGTAACTTAATGATCTTCCAAGCCTTCTCAACTGTTCTGGTATGAGTAAAGTATATTTTCTTTTCCTAGTACACCATTGAGACACAGTTACCTGGACCAAAGACAGGAGCAAGTTCTTTTAGAGTGGATCCTGTAAGTGGTGTTGTTAGTGTGAGAAGTGACAATTCCTTGGACTTTGATGCTGGATATCACGTAATTAATATGTTTACTTCCTTTTCTACACAGAGTGAAAGGGAGTTTTTAATTTTATAATTTTCAACTCTTCTTGAAAAATGAAACACACCATTATTTTAAAGGAAGAGTAGTATTTTATGGGATTCATTTTTAAGGACCTATGTAGTTAACCAAAACTTAAGAATCAACTCTTATGGTTACCAAAATGTAAGGATTAATGTTTTATCTCTTTAAATGTACCTGAAGGAGTAGGAAGTATTGGGATTTGAACTCAGAATCCTGGATTTGCTAGGCAAGTGCTCTACCACTTGAGCCAAAAATAACTACTTTAGTTATTTGAACCAAATCCCCAACCCTTTCTACTTTAGTTATTTTTCAGGTATGATCTTGCTTTGTTTTTCTTTTCCGGAGCAGGCCTAGACTTCGATCCTCCTACTTATGCCTCCTGCATAGCTGTCATTGCAGTCATGCCACCATGCCCAACTTTTTTATTGAGAAAAAGTCAAGTTAACTTTTTGCCTGGGTGACCCTCCCAATCTCTGTCTCTGAAGTAGCTGAGGTTACAGGCATGAACCACCATGCTGTACCTCTACCTAAATAAGTTTATAAGAAGAAAAATATTTTAAATGTCTTTTTATTCAGGAAAAATTAAATTGTTGAATCATTAAAATTTAAATCTTCTGAACATCAAAGAAATGGAAGAGACTTAAAACAGTCAAATTTTCATATCAAAAATATTTGACCATTTATATCCTGCCTCACTTAGAATGTTAAAACAGTCTAAAGGAACCTACATGGTAGAAGAAAGCCAATGAATTCTATTTAAATTTCCATTTTTTATATGTTGAATATTGGAGGATGGAGAAGAGGCAAATGATAAATGTCTTTTAAACAATGTAAGCATTAGGAGTACAGTGTGACATTGCAGTTAGGTGGAAAAAAATGAAGGCTGTGTGTATGAACCATGCATTTGAGCAGTTTAGATCTCTGCTCTGCCTCTGACCCTTCCCTGCCTCATTTCTGCTGTGGCCTTAACTCATACGTGCAACCAAACTTCTACTAAGTTCTTAAAGTCCATTATGTTTCTGCTATACATCTAACAAACTCACTGTATGAAATTTGACATTCTATCACCCACCCAAGAGAATGAAGTTTGGTTCAGTCATTGTCAACCTTTCACTTATCCTGGAATATTGTACATTGTAGGGGTGATTAATACTTGCTAAAAAAGATTTGTCGTGGATCTCTTACTTCATCAGTGGTTTTGTTTTTGTTTTCAAAGGGCCACTTGTGGGCATGGATAAATGATATCTAAGGACTGAGATGTATGACAGGCTGACAAGGAATGTATTCAAGGATTGATGGCACTCTCTGCTCTTAAGAAATGACATCATGTACTCATGATACAGCTCATGGTCCTATCCCTAGGGATTAGCATCATTAATAGTTTTAGTGTATTGCATTTGGGGTTTAGAATTGGGTCTAGAAATTGTTCTTATTTTTGATTCAATTGAATCAACGATTTGACATACAACCAAGTCATAGAAGCCTATTAGTAAATTTTAATGGTATATAAAATGAAGTTATTTTGAAAACTACTACTAATTAAACTAAGAATGTACCAATATTTATTTTAGCTACCTAGAAGAAAAATACAAAGCTATATCTAATTGGAGAATAAAAATCAACCTAATAGGAGACAGAGTGTAAAAGTATATATGTATCATGAATTGCCAAATAGTATATTATAAAGTTTTTAAAAATTATTTTCCAGGATTTCCTGCTTACACTAAGAGCAACAGATACAGCAGGTCTGTTCTGTCAGGGGACACTAATTATCAAGATTAGAAACGTAAATGACGAGAAGCCTCAATTTGAGTAAGCATATTTACTCCAAAGTGTAACTTTAGGAAAATGGCTGAAGTAACATTTTCATACATGTTGTAAATAATAATAAAAATTATGTAGCTACATAGAAAATATAATGTTCTATTAAAGTACATTAAGTGTACATAATTAATGCAGTGCTGATAAAAGTACAATATGCAATAAAAATACTGCAAAGCAAATTTATATGTCATCAAAATGTAATGTAGTGTAAATATTTTGGTATGTCTCTTTTTTCCTTTTGTTTTCTTTCCTAATGATTTTTCAAAGTTGTTGCATTGTTTTTTCATAACCACATTAATCTTTATTTTTTATATTTTGTTTTAATTTTTTTATTTGTTTTATTTTTAATTTGTTTTTAATTTTTGTAATGAAAAAATTACACTTACTCATGTGTGTGCATTGTTTGGGCCATCACCCACCCTCCACCTGTTTCTGGTCAGAACCTGTTCTGCCGCCTTGTTCTCCATTCTTGTTGAAGAGAAAACATAAGACATAATAAGAAAGGCATATCGTATTTGCTAGTTTGGGATAAAGATAGCAATACAGAGAATTCCTAGCATTGCTTCCATGCCCTTGTGTATTGCAACCACCTTTGGTTCATCTTTATCAGACTTCTTCACTATTTCCTAGTCTCCTTCCCATAGTGGCCTCTGCCAGTTTAAGATTACTATATTCACTCTTATACAGAGACCACATCAAGCACATTCAAATTTCAGGTTTCCTTCCCTTTCCCTATTCTTCCCTTGCATGTTCTCCCTTAGTGTGTGACCCATGTCAATAATATTGCTACATTTGTTTTAGGTCTATAATCTACACGTGAGGGAAAACATGCAATTTTTGGTCTTCTGAGCCTGGCTAACTTCGCTTAAGATGATATTCTCCAGTTACACCCATTTTCTTGCAAATGACAAAATTTCACTCTTTATGGCTGAGTAAAATTCCATTGTGTATAGATACCACATTTTCTTAATCCATTTGTCAGTAGTGGGGCATCTTGGCTGTTTTCATAGCTTAGCTGTTGTGAATAGCGCTGCAATAAACGTGGGTGTGCAGCATTTGTAATAACCTGAGTCACATTCCTTTGTGTATATCCATGGGAGTGGTATTGCTGGATCATATGGTAGATCTATTTTTAGTTTTTTAAGAAGCCTCCATATTGTTTTCCATAGTGGTTGTACTAGGTTACATTCCCACCAGTAGTGTATGAGGATTCCTTTTTCCCCACATCCTCACCAACATTTGTTGTTGGTTATAACCACATTAATCTTAAATACAAATTGCACCTGAAAGCATAGCTTGAAATACTTAATTTAAATTATTTCATTTTCAGATTCCTGAGACACAATATAGCATTCAAAAATATTTCCAGATTGTGAATACAAACTCAATTTTTTATACTTTAAAATGTATCAATTAAATAACACTAATTAAATACTTCTTAGATTGCAAAGAGTAAAATAAAAATAGTAATGTTCAGGTTATTTTCCCTATCTTGCCAAGCTGTGTCTAAGTCGACAAATTCACTTGGTTGTATTATGAGAACAGTTGAAATTCGGAGCCTGGTTTATCCCTTATTTGTGGGAATAGTTGTCCCTCTTGTTTCCCAATGTTTGAGGTAGAAATGTCATCAACTTTTGTGAATAATGGTCTATTGATTTAGTGCTTTTAATAAGCATGAACCTACTACTTGTATTTACTTAGTAGAATTTAATACTAAATCCTGCAAGCAATATAAAAATTACCAAAATATTGCCTCCTAAATAGTTCTGTCATCTCTTAAGAGACATAGTAATTAAGTAACAATGAAATAGAAAAGGAAATGACTTTAAGTAGTTCAGAATATAAATATTACGACTGGATTGTGGTGATCAAGAAGGGTGCTCACTTAGACAGTGTCATCAACTCACCTCTCTTTTCTTGGACTTTTCATTCCTTTGAAGACTTCCTTGAATATTTCTTCATTCTCCAGAATTAGTCTTCTGTCCTCTTTAAACTTTTAGGAAAGTAATAGCATCTATTATATAACATTGTAGTTATTTGTAATTGGCTTCCCAAGAGCAGTGAGTTCCTGAAGATCAGGAGCTAAGGCTTAGTCATGTACAGGTAGACAAGCATAACAGACGGCAGATTATTAATAAGGGTATGATGCCTGAGTGGATGGCCAAATGAGAATAAGATTTAAGTTTCAGAAATGTTCTAGAGATGACCAGAGTCTTCACAATGACTTAAAGTGGTATGCAATAATGTCATACCAACTGTCTTGATAGCTTGCTCTAATAAATTATGACATTGGGCAGCATCTCATCATATAAGATAACAAGATGAAAATAAACATACTGAGTTATGTTCAGTTGCCAACTATTCCATACATTGATATCTGGAATAATAGAGGTGCATCATTCTATTCTGCTTTTCATTTTTCATCTCTCTTATGTCTGGTATTTTTGATGTCTGCCATAGTACCAGAGACTATATGATTGAAAATTAATGCTTATGCAAAATACTAAGTAACTTTGTGCCACCAATGGATTTCCTCAACATTTGAAGTTTGTGATACTTAAGTTCTTTACAAGAGGAAGTGGCATCATAAATCCAAATATTTCTTTGCAGGTTACCATAATTTGGCAAAAATGTGTGTAAATGAGTTGATAAATTTCATTTTCAACATTTTTTTCCTTTAGGCCATTTCCTTTGGATTCTGTTAATGTGACTGAAAAGAAACCTGTTGGAGAAATTGTAGCAAAAGTAAAGGCAACAGATTGAAATGAAGATAGCACCATCACATATTCCTTTAAAACTCAGCAGGAAATATTTGGTTTGGACACTTGTAAGTTTTAAATAAATACTCCTACCCTATTTTGGTTAAACATTCACTATCTAATCTCTGTACTTCCTTTAGAACTTGGGCTGGTAAAACAAATCTTTCAAAATTAACTATGGAGAAAGAAACATATCAAAAACTTGTGGCATTTGTAGTGGCTCTTTTCCTTCTTGTTAAAATGACATTCTTCTGAAATAATGAGTGACATAAAACCTTGCTTTTGTAAAGGGCCATCATATTTCAGAGATAATTAGTACAAATGTTTCTGCACAAATTCTTGTAAGCTACAGGATGCATAAGTCATTATCTAGCTCCTCAATTTCATTTGTAGAAATTGGAACTTTTCCTGGATGACTTAATTTTAAATATTTGAGTGTGGATAAATTTCTACATGGACAGGATTACTGTTCTCAAATATTTCTTTTGCAAGCCATCTCAGAAAGTAATTTTAACCATCCAGAAAAACAGAAGCACCATGAGTATACTGTGGGAGCTAGTTATGTAGTTGCTGAAAGGCTGTTGTGTCTGATGCTAGACTTTGAAGTCCACAAGGCAGAAAACTTAAAGGAAATGTGGTGAAATAATTTTTAATATAATTAAGATGTAAACAAACTTAGGAGGCTGAGATCAGGAGGACTGTGGTTTAAGGCCAGTTGGGGCAAATAGTTCTTGAGTTCCCCATGTTCAAAATAACCAGAGCAAAGTGGACTGGAGGTATAGATCAGGTAGTTGAACACCTGATGAGCAAGTGCAAAGCCCTGAGTTCAAACCCCAGTCCCACCAAATAAATAAATAAAATGTAAGCAAAATTAAGAAGCTTTTGAAGAAATATTTGTACTGGATGTAAACTGGATGCTAAACATTGTTTTTTCTTATGCATGGAAGAAGTATAACACTAAATGTTAAAGCACCATCAGTATAAACAAAGTAACCTAGGCTTAATTATTTGAGTTCAGTAATTTTTATTAATTTTTTTATTAGTCACAGGTATAATCACTCTTCTTCAGCCTTTGAATCTTGACAATTCAAATAACTCCAAAATTTACTTTTTGGAAATTGAGGCCAGAGATGATGGGAACAACACCATCATGTACATGTTTACAGTTTTTATGGAGAATGTGGTTGAGCCTATTTTCTGTGATTTAAGTTTTTCAACAGGACCAGGTATATTACAAGTCAATTTTATTTAAAAACTCATAAAACAATAATGAAGTAAGAAACTTTAAAAATAAAGCTTGGAATTAGAACTCAAGTTAATTTAATTTTATAAGAAGCTGAATAAGATGAGAGAACTAGTGGGCTCCTAAAAAGGAACTATAATAGAATTAATACAGTTCAAATTAAAATTGTAATTATTTCATTTGTCTCATAAAACAATCATAATGTATGGGTAAAGGACAGGAGTAGCAACAAAAGCATTCTATGTTTATTATAACTTATCAATTAATATGTTGCCACACAAGTTATAAAATACATGAAATCTAAGCCATTAAATACAACTTTTACCTACCTATATTATCTAATGTACAAAATAATAGGAAAAAGTAGTATTATCTAAGGCGTAAACAAATTGACAATCTTTAGGTTGTTTTGAATAGTCACACAGAATACTATTTTAATAAGTAGCTTAAAAATTATTATAATCTTTATCCCTGTGCTTTTGTTTCTTAAATTCTTCTTTTTACTAAAATATTAGAAATATGGTTCAGACACATTTAAAATTTTACTAACATAATGTTTGAAATGATAAAAATTTCTAATAGGACAAAGACTAAAAGACGTTATATGTATGTATATAATTGCTCCTTAACCATAAAAAATTACCATTTAGGAAATTAATAAGTATGAGATGATAAATGATATGAACTATATAGTTTCTTAGATTTGTGAATAATATTATATTGATAAACACATACATTGTATAACATTTATACAATCATGATTATATTTTTATAATTATTACTTTTTGTATGATTGTAATAAATTGTGCTTTACTAACATTTTAAATAAACATTCTCACTGTAATTTTAAATTTTTCTTAAATTAAAAACTTTTATCTATAAAATTTCAGCTTTTTGAATTAAATCCATCATTACTCTTTTTCTTAGTGGTACTGTGGTTTGAACTTAAGGCCTTGTGCTTGCTAGGCAAGTGCTCTGCTACTTAAGCCACATCCCCAGTCCTTTTTTGCTTTACTTATTTTTCAAGTAGGGTCTTGAGTTCTAGTCAGGGGAGGCATCAGAACACAATTCTTCTACCTATGGCCTCCCATGTAGCTAGAGTGATGAGTTACACCACCATTCCAGGCTAATTGGTTGAGATGGGTCTTACAAACTTGTTTGTCCAGGGTGACCTCAAACTCCAATCCTCTCTCTGCCTCCCTCTGCCTCCTGTGTAGCATAGACCACAGACATGAGCTACTGTACCTGATCTCCTATCCTTGCCCTTAATAATATGTAGTTACTTCATATGATATCCCTGCTCTCCAAAGAGTGCTTTTTCTAATTATAAAGCTTGCTTGATTGTTTTCATTATATCAATTGCAATTTTTAAAGTAGTATACTATAGTCTTCAATATGATTAAAATACATGTTTTCCTGAAAAGTTTGATGTGAACTAAAATTTTGTAAATCAAATTTTCATTTCTTTATTCCATAAAACATTCATGATGTATTAATTGGTATCTGTACAGCTTTAGATATAAAATGGTGATGTACACTCTTCTCCTTTGTGTCAGACAAATCAAGACCTCATATGCCATTCTTTAACTTTACCCTTATGTGTCTTTGTTTTTCATAGGACCTCTTAAAAATAGTCTTTTAAACATTTTGAATGTACTGAGACCTTGCTCATAATTTGATCTCGCTCATAATTCGATCTCAGAGGCTAAATTTAAGACAGAGGAGTCTCCCAGGTGAGATCTGGCAGTGGACCAGCTTTCAGGTTTAGTGTTTATGAAGATATTATCTTTTGGATTACTATGAAACAATCTGATGTTCTGTGTAATATCCCTTCAATTATAGCAAGCTTTAAAAAGATACACATGGATCTCAGGAAGGTCATTCTGACCTGATTTATACCGCAGACTTGGCTGAACCAACATAAACTGCTAAGGCGATGTCGAGATCAGGATGCCCTTTCTCCCCATCATGTGGGCGGTGTCCTTGGGACCTAGGAGATCTTCCAGGAAAAGACTTCACTTTCTATGAAGCATAATGTAACTCCAGGGCTCTGAATTTACCCAAAAAGAGAGATTGACGTGACTCCCACATTGCTGACTTGACATACACATTTTCAGTTCACTTACTGTGTTTAATTACCTAGATGTTGTGATTAACCAGAACAAATAACTAAATCAGAGAATGGGTTTACACACAGTTTGAAACAAAATGTTCAAAATCAGCCAGTCTTATTCATACAAAAATTGTTTCATTACATCCTTAGAATTACCTAAAGAATTTGAATGCAGTTATTATGTCTCATGTGCAGTGTTTAGCTCGAAATAATCCTGTGACAATTTGTAAGATTAAACATACTCCTAATAGCCAAAATTTCATCATGGGGAGGTCATTGATCAATGAATGCATAGTTATTTTGAGTAAATTGGATCTGTGTTTTTTGGATGTTGGTCATTAAAGTTTCTATAGTTGAATATACAATGATAAATTTTCACATCATTAGTCATGGTTAAATTTCATGTACAAATTATTACATACATTGAATATTTATTAAATATTATTTTTGTTTTAGGTTCTGTGGGTTTTCTTCAAAACCTTCACCTATTTAAGGAATCAGGAATTATTTACTGGTGGAATTGGATATACTATTGTGCTAAATTTTGCAGGACTGTTTAATGTGGATAATAATGCAATATTCACTGGACTCAATGTCCCAGACTCAAGTGCACAATAAACAAGAATCCTCTGTTAGAGAAAAGAATATTATTTGTGGAATCATATAACAGAATGAAAACAACAAATGAAGAAACTACCACAGTTTACGTGTGTGCACATATGTGTTATTGGATTTGGGGGTGAGACAGAATCACAATTGGTAACTTTAGAAGTAATCTTTGGATAAAAACTGGATAGTATTTATTGGGCATTTCTGACATATGTGTGTGATATTTTAGTTATCAGATCACTACTACCTTGAAAATGTACTTTATCTCTTTTATACAGATAAGAATACTGATAAAGCAGGAATTCAAACATATTTCCTCCTAACTTCGTTGCCTGGAGTCTATTTTTCTACATTATTATGAAAAAGAATAAAAACTTCAATATTTTAATATAAAGAAATCAGTTGAAATTGTGCTGGACACAGAGAAATTGTACACTATTTCCCACACTGGTCCTAAATTTAAATTTAGAAATACAAGACTAAATTACATTGTCTTTTATTTATTTATTTTTTTTGTGGATACACTAGAGCTTTTATTTAATAATGACTTTGCTTTTCATTGGTTTTTTTCTTTATTTATTCACATGTGCATACATTGTTTGGGACATTTCTCCCCCCGACCTCTGCCCCCACCCGCTGCCTCCTCCTCCCCTTGCTTCCAGGCAGATCCTATTCTGCCTTATATCATTTTGTTGAAGAGAAGACATAAACATAATAAGAAAGACAAAGCATTTCTGCTAGTTGAGTTAAGGATAGCTATACAGAGAGATTCCTAGCATTGCTTCCATATACAAATGTGTTACAACCCAAGTTGATTCATCTCTAACTGATCTTTACATTGGTTCCTGATCCCCTTCTCGTGCTGAACTCTGTCACTTTAAGGTTTCTGTATTAGTTCCTCTGGAGTGGGGACATCAAACGTTTTCATGTTTTGGGTTTTTTACCTATTCCTATATCTCCCGTATATGCTCTTCCCTTGTCTTGTGATCCAAGTCCAATCACATTGCTGCATTTGCCCTAGAGCTAAAGTCCACATATGAGGGAGAACATACGATTTTTGGTCTTCTGAGCCTGGCTAACCTCGCTCAGAATGATGTTCTCCAGTTCCATCCATTTACTTGCAAATGATAAGATTTCATTCTTCTTCATGGCTGAGTAAAATTCCATGGTGTATACATACCACATTTTCTTGATCCATTCATCAGTAGTGGGGCATCTTGGTTGTTTCCATTTCTTGGCTATTGTGAATAGTGCTGCAATAAACATGGGTGTGCAGATGCTTTTGGAGTAATCTGTGTTGCATTCCTTTGGGTATATCCCCAGAAGTGGGATTGCTGGATCATATGGCAGATCTATGTTTAGATTTGTAAAAAGCCTCAAATTTTTTTTCCAGAGTGGTTGCACCAGCTTGCATTCCCACCAGCAGTGTACAAGGGTTCCTTTTTCTCCACATCCTTGCCAAAACCTGTTGTTGGTGGTGTTTTCGATGGCAATTCTAACAGGGGTGAGGTGGAATTTTAGTGTGATTTTTATTTGCATTTCCTTTATGGCTAGAGATGGTGAGCATTTTTTCATGTGTTTTTTTGGCTATTTCAGTTTCTTCTTTTGAGAAAGTTCTATTTAGTTCAGTTGCCCATTTCTTTATTGATTCATTGATTTGGGGAGAGTTTAGTTTCTGAAGTTCCCTGTATATTCTGGTTATCAGTCCTTTGTCTGATGTATAACTGGCAAATATTTTCTCCCACTCTGTTGGTGGTCTCTTCAGTTTAGAAACCATTTCTTTTCTTCTGCAGAAGGTTTTTAATTTTATGAAGTCCCACTTGTCCATTATTTCTCTTAGTTGCTGGGCTGCTGGGGTTCTATTTGGGAAGTTTTTGCCTATACCTATTACTTCCAGAGTGTTTCCTGCTCCTTTCTGTACTAAATTCAGAGTTTCAGGTCTGATATTAAGGTCCTTGATCCAATTTGAGTCGACACTAGTACAAGGTGATAAATATGGATCTAGTTTCAATTTCTTGCAGATGGATAACCACTTTTCCCAGCAACATTTGTTGAAGGGGCTGTCTTTTCTCCATTGTATATTTTTGGCACCTTTGTCAAATACAAGGTGGGCATTGTTTTGTGGATTCATATCTGGTTCTTCTATTCTGTTCCACTGGTCTTCATGTCTGTTTTGGGGCCAGTACCATGATGTTTTTATTGCTATTGCTTTGTATTATAGTTTGAAGTTGGGTATTGTGATACCTCCAACATTGACCTTTTTGCTGAGTATTGCCTTGGGTATTCGTGGTCTCTTGTGTTTCCAAATGAACTTAATGGTAGATTTTTCAATCTCTGTGATGAAAGTCACTGGGATTTTGATGGGAATTGTGTTAAACATGTAGATTGCTTTTGGTAGTATAGCCATTTTGACTATGTTGATTCTACCAATCTATGAGCATGGGAGATCTTTCCATCTTCTGTAGTCTTCCTCGATCTCTTTCTTCAGGGGTTTGTAGTTCTCCTTGTAGAAGTCATTCACAGTCTTTGTTAAGTTTACTCCTAGGTATTTGATTTTTTTTGAGGCTATTGTAAATGGAATTGTTTTCATATAATCCTTCTCAGTTTATTTGTTGTTAGTGTATAGAAAAGCTAATGATTTCTGTAAGTTGATTTTGTATCCTGCCACCTTGCTATAGATGTTTATGGCGTCTAGGAGTTTTTGGGCAGAGTTTTGGGTCTTTAATGTATAGGATCATATCTTCTGCAAATAGGGATATTTTGACAGTTTCTTTATCTATTTGTATTCCTTTTATTTCTTCTTCTTGCCTAATTGCTCTGGCTAGGAATTCCAGTACTATGTTGAATAGGACTAGAGATACTGTGCACCCTTGTCTCGTTCTTAATTTTAGGGGAAATGGTTTCAGTATTTCACTATTAAGTATGATGTTGGCTGTAGGTTTGTCATATATAGCCTTTACAATGTTGGGCTACATTCCTTCTATTCCTAGTTTTCTTAGAACTTTTATTATGAAGTGGTGTTGGATCTTGTTGAAGACTTTTTCTGCATAGATGGCCAAGTGGTTTTTTTGTCTTTGCTTCTATTAATGTGCTGTATTATATTTATAGATTTGCATATGTTGAACCACCCTGCATCCATGGGATGAATCAAACTTGGTCATGGCAGGTGATCTTTCTGATATGTTGTTGGATTCAGTTTGCCATTATTTTATTGAGGATTTTTGCATTGATATTCATTAAGGAGATTGGCCTACAGTTCTCCTTTATGGAGGTGTCTTTGTCTGGTTTGGGGATGAGAGTAATATTGGCTTCATAAAATGAGTTAGGCAGTGTTCCTTCCCTTTCTATTTTATGGGACAGATTAAGGAGGATTGGTATTAGTTCTTCTTTAAATGACTGATAGAATTCAGCGGAGAATCCATCAGGTCCTGGACTTTTCTTTTTTGGGAGACTCTTTACTGCTATTTCAATTTAATTTTGTGTTATAGATCTATTCAAGTGATTAATATCCTCTTGGTTCAGTTTTGGATGGTCGTAAGAATCTAGAAATCTGTCCATTTCTTCAAGATTTTCAAATTTATTAGAATATAGGTTCTCAAAGTAGTCTCTGATGATTTCCTGGATTTCCATGGTGTTTGCTGTTATTTCCCCGTTTGCATTTCTGATTTTATTGATTTGAGTTTTTTCTCTCTTCATTTTAGTCAGGTTTGCCATGAGTCTGTCAATCTTACTTATTTTTTCAAAGAACTAGCTTTTTGTTTCATTGATTCTTTGTATGGTTTTTTTTGTTGTTTTTTCTATTTCATTGTTTTTCAGCCCTTATTTTTTTATTTCCTTCTGCTTGTTTTGGGATTTGCTTGTTCTTGTTTTTCTAGGAGTTTGAGATGTAGCATTAGATCATTTGAGATCTTTCTGACCTTTTAATATATGCACTCATGGCTATAAACTTTTCTCTTTGGACTGCCTTTGCTGTGTCCCATAGGTTCCAGTAGGTCATGTTTTCATTTTCATTAACTTCCAGGAATCTTTTAATTTTCTCTTTTATCTCATCAATGACCCATTTATCATTAAGCAATGTGTTGTTCAGCTTCCAATTATTTGCATGTTTTTTACTGTTGTTTTTGTTGTTGATTTCTAGTTTTAATGCATTGTGATAAGATAGAATGCATGGGATTATTTCTATTTTCTTATATTTGCTGAGGCTAGCTTTGTGCCCTCAAATATGACCAGTTTGGAGACAGTTTCATGGGCTGGTGAGAAGAATGTATATTGTACAGAAGTTGGATGAAATGTTCTGTAAACATCAGCTTGGTCCATTTGATCTATGGTGTGATTTAGTTCTAGACTTTCTTTATTGATTTTTTGTTTGGTTGACCTATCTATTGATGATAGGGGGGTATTAAAGTCTCCCACTACCACTGTGTTGGAGTCTATATATGTTTTTAGGTCCTTCTGGGTGTGTTTGATGAAATTGGGTACATTGACTTTGGGTACATATAAGTTGATAATTGTTATTTCCTTTTGGTGTGTTTCCTCTTTTATTAGTATAGAGTGTCCTTCTTTATCTCATCTGGTCAATGTGAGTTTGAAGTCTACCTAGTCAGAAATAAGTATTGCTACCCTGTCTGTTTTTGTGGGCCATTGACTTGATAGATCTTCCAGCCTTGCACCCTCAGCCAGTGCTTGTTTCTGTCAATGAAATGGGTCTCCTGTAGGCAGCAGATTGTTGGATCTTCCTTTTTAATCCAGTTTGCCAAACGTCTTTTGATGAGGGAATTAAGTCCATTAACATTCAGTGTTATTATTGATAGCTATGTGGTGATTCCTGTCATTTATTTGTCTTTGCTATTTAAGGGTTTGATTGTATGCAGCTGAATCAATGTTACTCTCTACTTTTTTGCCTTTTCTTCTCCTATGGTTTGGGACTTCCTGCACTTTCATGGTTTTGTTTGCTTTCACTTTCTGTGTGCAAAATTCCTTGAAGAATCTTTTATAGTGGTGGCTTTCTGGCAATATATTGTTTTAGTTTCTGCTTATCATGGAAGACTTTAATTACTCCATCTATTTTGAATGATAGTTTTGCTGGATAGAGTATCCTAGGGTTGAAGTTATTTTCATTCCATGCCTGGAAGACCTTGCTCAATGGTCTTCTTGTTTTTAAGGTTTCCGTTGAGAAATCTGCTGTGATTTTGATGAGTTTACCTTTGTATGTTATTTGTTTTTTCTCTCTTACAGCCTTCAATATTCTTTCTCTAGTCTCTGTACTTGTTGTTTTAATGATAATATATTGTGGGTTAGTTCTATTTTAGTCAAGTCTGTTTGGTGTCCTGGAGATTTTCTGTACCTGAATGAGCATAGTTTTCTGTAGATTTGGGAAATTTTCTGTCATTATTTTGTTGAATATATTACAAATCCCTTTTGCTTGCACCTGTTCTCCTTCTTCAATGCCCATGATTCTCAGGTTTGGTCTTTTGATGGAGTCAGTGAGTTCTTGCATATTCCATTCCCAGATATTGAGTTTTCTGACTAATAGTTCTTTGGTTTTTCCTTTGATTACCATTTCATCTTCGAGTTCTGATATTTTGTCTTCTGCTTGTTCTAGTCTGCTGGAGTGGCCTTCCTTTTTGTTTTGATGGTGGACAATCAAACAGTGAACAAGACAAACACTTAAAGAAAAGAAAAAGAAAGAAAGAAAAAAAATCCCCAGTTCAGGAACAGTAGAATTTCAGTCTTAGTAATTCTGGTGTTACTCCTTTAGCATCCAGTCCTGTTTGTCTGCATCACCTAGGCAGGTTTGGAACCAGCATCTGGTGGTGTAGGAGCCCTCCTGTGGTAGGAGGTGGCCGGTGTGCTGGCAGACTGATGGCTGGGCGGTGGCTTGGCAGGTCTACGGGGTGTAGGCTTGGAGGGCTGGTGGGCAGCAGCAGCATGGGGGTGTCTGCCTGCCTGTTCTTTCAGTGTATTTTGGTATGGAGAAGCCTTCCAAGGTCTAGGGGTTCAGGGTGCTGAAGTTTCAGCTCTCCCTGGTGCTTTACCTTGGCCAAGCATGTCTCCAGCATCTCAGCAAGGTCCCTGATTCATGGAGCTCAGGCAGTCTGCGTCTGTGTCTGTCTCTGTTTTGGATCTCCCCCAAGGCTACACTTGAACCATGATCTTCCCTTTTTTCCTCCCATTTAAATGGGATTATGGGCATATGTCACCATGCTGGCTCACATAATTTTGAAAGCACAATCTTAATATTTTGCATCAGCTTGAAGCTATATGTTTTTAGGATTAGCTTAATCCCGCTCTCATTTTTCTTAATCATAAATTTCCTGATTCTCCATTCCTGTCTCATAGCATTCTTACTTCCATTAATAATATATCAGCAATACTGATAAAAAATGGATGCAGAAAACTTTTACTGCATTATATAGTTAACAGTAAAATTTAGAACTATAGTTTAGCTATTTCTGGCAAAATTTTTATTCAATCATATATATTTGTATATATGCATATATTTGACACATAATGCATACTTCTCTGTAATCAATAATCTAAGCTTGCTGGGATTGCTTTACAAGTTTACTATTTTACCAATTTAATGTTATTTGGATGCAATGGCATTTCACTACAAGAACATTGAATGTCAAAGAAGTGAACAATTAGTTTTTTCACAGAGACATTTCCCACTGTAAAGCAGGCAGTGTTAAAGATTGGTGAAATAATGACAATTAGATTTCAGATACTCTTGTTCTCCTGGCACTGCTTATCATAATTCTTTAAAATGTCCAAATGTGTTTTCCTTTCCCCTCATTTCCCTTTGATTCCTGTCTAATGGCTAAGTGGTCGTGCTTGCCAACAGCTGAGAACCACTTACTGTCATTCTGCAGGCTCATGTTGACACTAGAATGTAGGGGACAAAAGGAGCCTTCCTTCAGTAATTTAATGATGGCTCTATATTAAATCATACTTCTTCCTGAATTCTGTTTTTTTAATCCCAGTTTTATTCATTTATCTATATTTGAATCAGTATACCTTTCTTATTTCTAAATGATCCATCTGATCTGCCAGTTTATGACTTTGGCTTGGTTCACTTTTGCTAATCCTAGAAAACCAATTCTTAATTCTGATAAAACCTCTATAAATAGATTCCATCATCATATGACTCAAACTCTAGGGCACTATTGTAATTAAGAATTTAGCATCAAATTCTTGAGGAATGGCTGAGAGTCTGAGATGCTCTTCAGCTTGTCCTATTAGGTTTTTATTGATCTGACAGGGGGTTGCACTATGTGGAATGACACTAAGTTGGAAAAGAAGAAGTCCCCTAAAAGATGTGACAATTTAACCATTAGTTAAGCTGAGATGAATGGATTATTTAAAAGACTAATCAAATAATTGACTACTAGAATCATTTTTGTTATTTTGTCAATACTGCAGGTATGACTCTGATTAGATACTTATTTTATTAAAGGTGGTATTATTTATTAAGTCCCTACTTTATGCTTATCCTGTATCATTAATAATTGATCCACAAGCAAAGGAAATGTGGTAGTGACCATTTACAGTTGACCATACAAACATACTGATGCACTTAGATGTTAGGTAAATCCTGAATGGTCACAAGAGTAAAAATCAAAGTTATGTTGAAACCAGGCCTTTTAAATATGGAAGTCCACACTTTTCAAAAAAAAAAACCACTACACCACATTTTTATAGATAATAGCTGATAAGTTTCAGATATTGTGGTATTTTGTAGAAGTTTACAGAGATTTAGTTGTGCTTTAGAACATCAGAGAAGACTCCAGAGAAGTGGCAGCATTTGAATGTGTATGTGTAATGGGAGGTGTTAGGAAAAGGCATCTGGGAACCATGGGTTCAGGCACAGAAACATTAATTAGTGGAAGTGATTTGGAGAACTTTAAGTAAGGTATGAGTTGGTAAGGTATGAGTTAAAATTACATCTTTTAGGTAGTGGGATGGGAATGAGGAGAGTATAAAGTCACATTTTGGCAGAGCCATGTTTCAAATTGGTATCATATAGCCTCCTACAGCAACTGTATTTTATCTTATAGACAATGGGGGTCAATGAATATTTTTAAACATGAGATGTAATCAGAAGTAAATTTTAGAAAAACAAATAATATGGAGGACAAATTAAAATAGAGTGAAACCCAAAGTTGACAAACCCACTGAGATCCATTTAAATAGTTCAGGCAAGAGTTGTCAAAAGTCTGAAATAAGAAAGTAGACATGGAAAGCAGTGAAAATAAAAATATGTTTAATGGCTGGATTTGTCAGAAGTTGAAAATGTAATGACACTAAAGTTTCTGGGTTAGATGGCTTAGTGTCTCTGACTAGGTCCCGAGATACAAAAGGGACATGTATCGAGAAACGGATCATTTTCATGGGATGTTAAATTTGACATATGTTTAAGAAAACTAGGTATGATTATCCAATGCGATAAGAAGTTTGTGTCAGATAGCAGAGAAGAAACCATGAAATTTAATAAAAGTGTACAGCTAAGCAGTTTTGATTGAGATAAGTGAGAGCTAAGGACAAAACTCTCCAACATCAACACATAAAGGCAGGTGAGTTGGAAGATCTTACACAGGTACAGAAACAGAATAAAAGAGTGAGGACGTAGTGGAGCACTGGAATGAGAAGAAGTCCGCATTTTGGGAAGATGGGAGTTAATATGACACATTGAGATTGAAGTGAGCAATTAAGAGCTCATCAAAAGAGGTTTTAGAGGAAAGAAGAGATGACATTGCAGGAGACTGAAAAGGAGGACAAGTGGCAGATGAGCACAGAAAAATTTCTGAGTTTTCTATCAAAGGACCTGGTGTTGTGGTCTACATCAGTACTCCCAGGTATTTGGGAGGCAGAGGCCAAGGGATCATGTTTGAGGCCAGCCTGGAAAAAAGTGTGGTCATGGTGGTGCATGCCAGTGATGCCAGCTGCAGGGAGGGAGATGGGTGGGAAACAAAAAGCAACAAAATAATGAGACTTTATCTGAAAAATATATCTTAAGCAAAAAGGGCTAGTGGGTCAACTGGGAGAGCACCTACCTAACAAGTGAAAGGACTTGAATACAAGCCCCAGTACTTATAAAGAAGCTTCAAATCAAAGGGAGCAAGGAAACAGACGAGGTCCGGCGGCAACCTGGTGGGCCGGTGGGAGGTGGCTCAGCTTGCTGCAGGGCTGAGGCCCGGTGGGCCTGTAGGGTGAAGGCCTGGCGGGCTGGAGGGCAGGTTGTGGCCCGCCTGTTCTTTCAGTGTATCGTGATGTGGAGAAGCCTTCCACAGGCTAGGGGTTCAGGGTTGTGAAGTTTCAGCTCTCCCTGGTGCTTGACCTCAGTCAAGTGTATCTCCAGTGTCTCAGCAAGGCCCCTGATTCCCGGAGCTCACGCAGGCTGCATCTGTGTCCCATCTCCATTTTGGATCTTTGTTGTCTTTTAAAATACAGTTTTTAAAAAGTATTTAGCTGGGCCTCATGGTGCATGTTTGTAATCTCAGCTGCTTAGGAGGCTGAAGTAGGCGAATTATTTGCGCTCACGAGTTTAAGGCCAGTTGAAACCACATAATGAGACTCCGATCTCAAAATAAATAAATAAATAAATATTCACGGCTTTTCTGAAAGAAGCATCATAAGGAAAAGTACTTGAAGTAGAAATTCTTAGGAGATGATGGCTGGTGACCCCTGTGTGAAGCAAGGGGTGGAATAAGGATGCTTGAATTTAAACTATTACTCATGATTTACGTAATTGTGCAGGTGTGTCAGTGTCTGTACCTGAAAATGTTCCTGCGTCTACTTTTATATATGCTATTCTCTCAAAAGATCCTGATCTAGGGCAGGAAGTTCAAGTAAGTTTTTAATGATCAGTTATTTATTTTTTTCCAAATTTGATTTACAAAATAGAATACTCAATTTTTATTTTTTAATAAGCAAACTAATCTTTTCTGGGTGTAATTAAAGTAGTCTTCATTATCTTAAAATGCTTATTGAAGAGAGAGAAAGAATTGAAACCTTGAATATAGTAACATAGAATAAAAATGATAAAGGCTTGAAAATGAAAGTAATAGATCTAAAATGGTCTGAAAGAACTTCAAAAAACTAGAATTAGATTGTTGCCATTTATCTGATGATATTGACACACACTATTAGGAAGGACTTTCATTGTTCATTTCCTTTCATTGGTCCCAATCAGCATATTTTCTTTATTATACACATAATTTGCATAAATAATATTTCAGATCTTCATGTTATTGCAGTTGTCACCACAAAGAACAGAGTATTAATAAGTAATAGATGACAAAATCATTGCAGCTTAATAGGGGGTAAGGCAGAAATTTGAGATAATTTATTCATCATTCTAAACTTTCAGAAAATTTTATGGTATAATATGACCTATAATCTAATTATATTTGTAAGAAAGAAATATTTGTTTCTTCATTATATATTATAAATCATATTAATGTCTTGGAATTTTCTGCCTAAATTTAGTGGCTCAGAAAATTCTCCATAAAACAAGCTTAGTTTTTGCTTTTTCTAATGTTTATGCTTGTTATAACTACTGGCTTATAAACATGACTTGGGAATATGGCTGAAACTAAAGTCTTGAAGAGCAGCTTTGTGGAGAATTTAAGTGTATAATATTCATGCTGACCTGATTGCAGTGACACAATGATCAACACACTTGGTCACATTTTTTGCCCATGAGAGTTTTTAATGAAGAAAGAAGACACCACGGGAAAATATAATTCCTTGCTTACCAGGCTCAAAAGCTCCATTTGTGTTAATGTGTTACTCTGGAGGATGGGGTCAGAATTTGGGAATTATGTGCTTGAGGTGTGAGGTAGGGGTGTGTGTGTGTGTGTGTGTGTGTGTGTGTGTGTGTGTGTATACATTGGACATCCCCATAAACTTCAATTACAATTAGTATTCATGTTTATACTTTCCATAAGCAAAACTTATATCTGAATTTTTTATAAAATTCAGAATTTTATAAAAGTTAATAGAAAAAGAAACATAATAAAAGCAAAAGACTTAGAAAATGTTAATTTTTAACAAACCCAAGACCATAAGAAGGGGAGAAGTAACACATTTTTCTGTGAGAATGTTTAATGAATTTCAGTCTAACATAAGCCAACTTTGGTTGTTCACTTATAGATAAAAGTTAAGTTACTATGCCCATCAAAATGGTTGTTTTGTCTTTATAGAAATGGCATTGGATGTCACATCTCCTAGGTTTTATTTTTCTCTTTGAGCCAGAATCTGGATGTAATTTTTTACAACTTAGTTTCTTTATGAAATTCTTTTCAAAATCTGTAATATTCGTCTTGGACCTGGGTCTAGTTATAAGCCTAGGTGATATCAATGGAGAAGAACATGGTAATGCCCACAAAAACCCTATCTTGGTCCAAAGCTTTATTTTGTTTTTGTCATACAGAAAGCCAATACAGAGATGAGATCAAATGGTTTCTTCCACATAATTCATTGCATGTACCTCCTTTAGATACAATTCCTGAGTATACAAGAGGGAATGCCTCTTTATATTGGAAAAAGATGTAAATGCAACACTAGAAAGTAAACTAATTATGAAACCAATGACTGCTATTTACCAAAAATGCTCTAGTACTTAAGTATAAAAAACAAAGGGAAAAAATACAGCTAAAAACGTGAAAGAATGCTCAAATTGTTTTTGAAGAATGGAACTTGAAAGTAAGTTCAGATTTTATTTATGGGTATTGTCTTCACAAAATCAATTTTGGCATAGCTTTTGCCAAATAATTGCATCAAAATTGTCAGTTCAAAATTCATGCTTCTTCAGTAATGTATTAACTATCTTTGTGTCTTATTTTAAGTTTGCAATATTAAATTTTTCAACTAATGTCACTGACTGCTTTGGATTCACATAATGGTGTCATTTCTAAAACCATCGAGCCTCTTTTGGACCATGAAACAAATCCTAAGGTGAGACTGAATCTAAAACAGAGCACTGCAATAATGAATGTCTTTAAATACACTTCAATTGAAATATACCTAAACTGAAGTGAAAAGTTACCACATTTATGTAATTGGATTTTCATACTTACCTAGAACAAGTCGAAATTCATTCTTAAAAAGTATACTGGGTTTCCTACCTTTCCCTATTCCTCCTGTATGTGTTCTCCCCTTAGTGTGTGACCCATGTCCAATAATAGCACTGCATTTGTTTTAGCTCTAAAGTCCTCATATGAGGAAGGACATACGACTTTTGGTCTTCTGAGCCTGGCTACCTTCACTTAAGATGATGTTCTCCAGTTCCATCCACTTACTTGCAAATGACATGTGCCCACTGTAGAGGAGCTAATATGGAAATCTTAAACTGACAGAGGCCACTATGGGCAGGTGACCAGGAAGTAGTGAAGAGGGCTGGTAGAGATGAACCATTTCGGGTTGTAATACACATGTGAATGGAAGCAATGCTAGGAATCTCTCTGTATAGCTTCTTTATCTCAAAGTAGCAAAAAGGCTATGTTTTTCTTATTATTGCTTATGTCTTCTCTTCAACAAAATTGGAGAAGAGGGCAGAACAGGTTCTGCCTGGAAGCAAGGGCAGTAGGGGGAAGAAAGAGGGGGTGGGGCAGGGGGGAGAAATGGCTGAAACAATGTATGCACTTATGAATAAATGAATAAAAATATAAAAATGAAAAAGTAATGTGTTCTGGGCACAAGAAAAAAAAATAATATCTCTACTGAAGATACTCAAATAAAAGCACTTTAATTAAAAAAAGTGTACCGGGAAACTTATTTGATTCATTTTACTTTTTATTATTGATACATTGTTTCACTTCTTATGTGTGTTTCTGAGGATATGTTTAAAAGTTGGACAAGGAATTGTGTCTATATACAAAATCCTTGAGCTGAGCCATAGTTCTGGGTAATTAAATAACATTACTGTGCTGCCAATCTTGAATTATCTGGAGAACTGTGTCTGTTTGTGGCCTCTCTTGATTCCTCAACTAATGTCTTTTTTGTCAGTGTTACAGTCAAATTTCAAATTTAAAAGTATTTGCAAAGAAGACATAAGTAAAAGAAGATGGAAAAACAATTTTTTCCTACCAAATTGTTCTGGGAAATGGGTCCATTTCAATTTCAAATGGTTTTCAATTCCTTCAAACATTTCTCCGTGCTTCCAATAATGGGCTTACCAGACTTTCTTCCTTTTTCAAACAATCATCTTCTTACCTAGGCTGTGACTTTCTAAACTACAAATATTTTGGCCAGAAATTTTCTCATTAAATGAGAATTAAAGTATAAATAAAAAGCAACAGCTATTTTTGCAAGACCTCTGGCTAGTCATTTATATTACTTTTCATTCTGGTATTATATGATCATGCCTCAAATAGTCAACTGCTCTGTTTTCTATTCACTCCTAAACAAGTTCCCTTCATTCTTTTCCTTCCTTTATCCTTCCACACAATGTTCAGGATTAACATTATGAGAAAAATCTCCTTCAACAGACATTTTTATTTTAATCGCATTGAATTTTTAAATTAAACTTGAGAGAATTGGCATCTTCATAATCCATAAATGTGGCAGATGCCTTCATTTATTTAGAACTTCATTTAAATCCTTCAAGATCTTTTCATATTTTTATCCATAAAGTTCTTTCACATCATATGTACAACATTTCTAGGCTCCTTGAATTTTATTGCTAGATAGTCATTTCTCATCATTCTTCATGGTTATATAGGAAAAAATACTTCGTGTTTCTTAATCTTGAGAAAAGCAACTTTTCAAAATCCTTTTATTGGTTACAATAATTTCTAAATGATCTTTCATTTTTTATATGTTAACACTGATGAAATGCCTGTGGAAAATGATAACTTTTTTTTCTAATCTTCTTACTTTTATTATTTGCCTATACTTTTTATGATGAGGACTTCCAAATCAATGTTTACCACAAATGATAAATCCTTATCTTACCATGATTTTAAAAGGTATTATTCAAATATTTCAAACAAGAATGTTATTTGTGGTCAAGATTTGGTAGGTAATGTTAAATAAAGAAAATTTCTTTTATTCTTAGTTTGTTAAATATTTATCAGAAATTTGATGTGACTCATAACTTTTATTTCTATCTGTTCATATGATAATGTAATTTCTTTAATCAATACTGTTCTGGGTTACTTTAATACATTTTTATTATTATACAGTTCTTGTATTCTAATATATAATACAATAAATTATTTCCTACTCCATAGGAAATAATTTTCAATATAGATTGCTAATTTAATTTACTAATATTTTAATTTAATTTAGGTATTTGAGTCCTGTTCAGCTCCTGTTGCCCCTCTTGGCTAAAGCTTGTATAATTCTTTACTTATTTGTTTCCCATCCATGGACAGTCTGTTTGGACAGTGTTGAGGAATTTTATCTCCAAAGAATTTACCTCTTTTTTTTCCTCCCTAGTATCCTGATTTGAGCTCAGGGCCTTGCACTTGCAAGGCAGGCTCTGCACCACTTAAGTCATGCCCCATGTCCTATATTACTTTAGCTATTTTTCACATAGAGTCTTGCTTTTGCCAGAGGCTGGCCTCTGTTCTCAATCCTCCTATTTACATATCTCACATACCTGGGATAACAGGCACATGCCACCATACCCAGCTTTTATTGGTTAAGATGGGGCAATAAACTTTTTCCCTGGGCAGCCATAGAACCATGATCTTTCTGATATCTGCCTTCTAAATAGCTGGGATTACAGACCTTCTCACCTCACCTAGCCTGGGTTTACCGCTTAGTGCTGTTAGGTTTACATAAGGCATCACTGGGTTTTGGCAAGTTTTTATGTTAATTTCATGCCATCACAATTCTAAGACCAAATGTTGCTATTATCATTACTGTCCCCTGCTTCTTTCTCCTTCCTTCCCTCTTTCCTTCTTTTCTTTCCTGTCTTCTTTTCTTTCTCTCTTTCTTCTTCTTCTTCTTCTTCTTCTTCTTCTTCTTCTTCTTCTTCTTCTTCTTCTTCTTCTTCTTCTTCTTCTTCCTCCTCCTTTCCTTCCTCCTCCTCCTCCTCCTCCTCCTTCTCTCTTATAATTTTATTTTCAATAGCATTCTGGCAGGAAGAACTGGGCAAATGATTTTACTCTATACTAGTCCAATCTTTAAACAAACCTTCATTTGGTATATTTTCACCCTCCTTTGGTTTTTATGTTAGTCCTCCCCCTCCACGATAAGGGTATTTCTAATGTAGTTCTTGTCTCTAGTGTACTGTACCTGCCATACTCAGTACTCAAGACATATTTTTTAAAGGAAACCATGAACTCCTGCTACCAATTTTACGTGCTTTTTAAATATTTAAAACATAAAGTAACAAGAGATACATTGGTTCAAAAACCTTTTATTTGTACCTTTCATATGCTGAGTACTGTGTTGTCATTCTTACTCTTACTTCTAAGGTACCTCCCACATAGTTGATTTTTCCTCTACTTTTTTCCTAAACAAATTGTACCTTTTCTGCCTACTTTATTTCTAAATAGTTTATGCATGCTTTTTCTGAACAGTAATTTATTTAAATGGTAATATGTTCTAATTCCTGTGAAATGTTGGTAAACCTTCCTGTGATGTTTAATTTCTTCGCACTCAAAATATTCCGGAATTAGAAGGGTCAATAAGGACCAATCTCACTGGATTAAATGCAGCTGGAAGTGATTTTTGCATATGTAATCTACTTATTCTAGAACTAAATTTAATTAAAAAATTAAATTCAATCCTTGATGTCATCAAAGTTTGTTATTACCTTATCAGACTATTCTTCTCAATTATTTGGGGCATAGAAAAATTATGCCTTCAAATGATCATGTTTTTATATTTTTGAAGCTTACAAAGTACCTATTTGTTTTCAAATTTTTTCCAAAATTAAGATATTTGTTGATTTTCCCCTAAACAATGAAATTTAAGTTACTTTTATGTTTCTTTTAATGAATTTAAGTCTTATCTGTTACCTTAAATTTAGTATACCTAAAACTGTTTAAAACTACAACCAAAAGTATGGAAGGTCATATTAATTAGAGAAATCTGCATGAGAATACAAGAAACAGTCTTTCCAGTAAAAATTTTTCAGGTTCTTTGGGAATGGTCTACATTTTTATGCTTCCAGTTTTTTAAAGTGCTTTCCAATTTTATTTTTAAATCATTTTCATGTATAGGGAAATAGTGTATTTTAAACACTCAAGAATAAAATAACATTCTGTTCTCTCTCTCTCTCTCAACATTTTAGAGCATTTCCAGTTACTGATTGCTGTACGAAATAGGGAGAACCTGTCTCTGGAGTCTTGCACTGGCACCATCACTATAAACATCCAAAATGTTAATGATGAGAGCCCTGTACTTACGTAAGCAATGAGTAATCTAAATATTTAAATGCTAGGATTTAACCACTGAAATGTTTTATGTAATAGAATAAATATCAATGTTTTACTATTATCTCCATTGTAAATTTTCTTTAAAAATATTCAAAGCAATTTAGAAAGCAAACTTCTATGTGCTTTATAAAACTATTTTTTCTATATGCATGAGATGTCAGCAAACTTTATATTTTGTTCTTAAAAATACAGAAAAAAATCAATTTTTTGTGGAATTGAATTCAAATGTAGTTTCCTATTTTTCTGCTGTTTATATTTAATAAGAAAAATATTATAGAAAATGTAGATTGTTATATTTATATTGTGAAATCAATATAGTCATTCTAGAGAATTTGGGCAATATTGATATGAAAATACCATATCAATGTTTCATATCAAACATATATGAAATGAGAAGTGGTGACCAAAGTGTTTGAAGCATTGTCTTATCTGTAATAAAGTATATTTTCTTAGCAGAAGGACTCGAAGAAGATTATAGGTAAGACAAAAAATTTAAGTTCATTTTATAATATATAAACAATCTCTAATATATATAGCAATCTATAAATTAAGACCAACAGTTTAAAATTGTTAAAAAATATGTATAACATGAAATTTAAGATTTTTCTGTGTGACATAGATGAAAAGAGACATTTGTTTACACTGAGTGATAAAAGCATCTTCTTTGTCCTGCAGATATATACCAGATGCACCTATAAATATTTATGAAAATTTGCCTGTTGGGACAAAACTGATCAAATTGATAGCAACTGATAGAGACATAGAGGGCTCCGTCCATTATGAATTTATAGCTGCACAAAAAGAATTTTCTTTAAATGAAGGTATAATGATTTCAGAAAGTATTTTGCATTTGCTAAAATATGTCTGATTATAGTCCTATTAGGATGAAACCATCTTTAAAATATTTAGCAGCATATTTAACATATTTTTATGAAGTAAAAAGTCATCATTCTTCCGTTCTTAGAGACAGCATCTGTCTGCTCCAGGAGACTCTCAGACGGTTCAGACCATGATCATGTTTTCGGGGATTTTATTGTATGAGTTTTCTCTGAGAAGTAATTTTCCCATGGAAACTTGAATACTTGTTAACATAAATTGAATATTTATTCTACATCACACAGTCTCATGAGCATTCTGCATAAGTAGTAATCATTGGGGATTTTATTGTATAGTCCCTATCTAACATAGAACTCCCAGAGAAGAGTTTTTGTTTGTTTGTTTGCTTTTGCATTTTGAGTGCTGGAGATTGAACCCAGAGCCCAGCACTCTTCCACTAAGCTATACACCAGCCTAAGGACAGGAGTTTTATTTTACCCAAACTCACACAACTAATCTCTGTGGAATTGTTGAACTTGAATTTGTTGTGTTTGTTTATGACACTTGTAAATCTAAGTGCACTTCACATAACCAAATGTTAGAAAATAGAGGAAAGAAAGATATCCCCTGTTCTTAAAAGGAGACGTACTTTTTCACACATGGAAAGAACAGGATTAAGCACACACTGTATCTTATCAAGAGAGAGAACTCCATGCAGAGAGTTAGAATCTGAGAGGGATAGGAAGGTGGCCTTGCAAGGGACTTAAGCACAGAGGGAGTGAAACAGGTGTCCAACTAGGAGTGACGGCAGAGAGGAACACATCCTCACACAATGGGGCTGATAAAAAAAATTGTATTAAAGGTAAAGGAAAGCTGTTTTCTTCTTCCTGAGATGTGAGTTATAAATGTGGAAAATGAAAAAATTAGACTAAAACACAAGGGGATGAATTAATATTGAAAATATCAGAATGGGCTTAGGTTTTTCACATGCACATTTGCATATATGTGTGTCTAGATACACAAATAATTACTGATGTAACTGAATGTCTGTGCATGCACACAAACATAAGTGAATGCATTCTGTTTAGAAGATGAAAGTTCTTGTTACCCTGATTTGGATATTCTGCATTGTACACATGTATGTAATTATCATAATATACTCCACAAAGATGTACAAATACTACATATCAAAATAAATAAATAAATAAATAAATAATCGTAGGTATAGATTATATCAAATCAAATGAGATACCATAAGTCCATAGGGACATACACATTAAGGAAATTAAGTTTGATGAGGAGCAGGGTATTTATATAGTTTCAAAATACCTCTCCACAAAATTATTAATTACAAAGGGTAAAATGGTAACTTTGGCAGACACCTGTTCAGTCAGGTCATTAAATGGACATCATCAGTAATGAGACAATCTGAAAGCATGGAGTAAGAAAGTAACATAACGTCTGTGAGATTGAATTTTTAAAAAAATTGCATAACCCGAGTCTAATCATTGGCAAACATCAGGCAAATTCAATTTTAGGGAGATTCACTTGTTTTTAATCCCCAAAAGGGTCAAGGTAATAACACTCAAAAGAAAATTGAAGAACTTTTTCACATGGAAAGATACTAAAGGGACATGACAACATGTGATTCTGAACTGGATCTTTTGCAATGAAAATCTTGAGACAATCACTGATATTTGAATGAGTCTCATCTTGACATTCACTTCCTGCCCTTGGTGTTTGTGTAATGGCTTTGGGAACAATACCTGTGCTTTGGGGAGATGTACACTCAAGTGTTAGGATGGCTGAGACACTATGCCAGCAACTCTAAAATTATTTAGGGAGAAAACCCCAGAAGATTGTGATTATTTAAAAATATAGTAATTGTACAAAAGACAGAAATGAAAGGGGGGAAAGAGATGGTGGCTATGAAGGTAGGCAGAGAAGAGACAACACTTGAAATCATATTCTAAAAAATCCTCAAGAAACAAAAACAATGTAATGCAACTAATACTCAAAAGCATCATTTAATAAAATAGTCCTATAATAAAAGATATGGGGCTACAAGTTTAAAAAGACAAATGACGTTCCTGGGAAAAATTAATGTAAGGTGGTTAAATCTATGACATGTTCTAATAAACTTCTAGATGCTAATTTTTTAAACAAATTTTTATTATGATCTATTCATTATACAGGGAGGGACTTATAGTGATAATTCCAATTACTTATGTTGTACATTATTTACATTACCCCCATCGTCTCTTACCCTCAACCCCCTCTCCACCCCAAGTAAAGCAATTGCAAGAGTTTTCTTTGTTCTGTTTCATATAGGTATATGAAGACCATCTATCATATACCGTGACCTTAATCTCCTTCCTTCACCCTCCCCTCTCCCACTGTACCCCTCCACACTGTACTCATTTTACAGTCCTGGTTTTCATTATTAATATTTGAGTTGATGTTCAAAGTGATGTCTAAATGTATGCCCTCTGTGAGTATACTTTACTTTGACCCATTCAACGTCTCCATTACTCTCCTTTACCCCTTACCTCCCACCCCCAATTTTTCAACAGCTTTCAATACACATCCTTGAAAAAGGAAGATTCTACCTTCATATCTTATGTTATGTGATATCACTGATGCTCTATCATTCTCTTTTCCTGACCCTCTTTCCCTGAGTTTCATAGAGTTGTTCCACTGTTACAAATATGTTCTACATCTTAGTTTCAGTCTTCTGCATATGGATATCTAGTTTTCCCAGCAGCATTTGTTGAAGAGACTGTCTTTCTTCCATCATGTGTTTTGGGCTCCTTTGTCAAAGATCAATTGGCTATAGATGCATGGGTTTATGTCTGGATCTTCTATTCTGATACATTAGTCTTCATGTCTGTTTTTGTGTCTTATTGTTATGGCTCTGCAGTATAGTTTGAAGTTAGGTATTGTGATGTCGCTAGCATTGGATTTTTTGTTCAGAATTGCTTTGGCTATTTAAGGTCTTTTTTAATTCCATATGTATTTCATGATTGATTTTTCTATTTCTGTACAGAATGTGATTAGAATTTTCATAAGGATTGAATTGAATATGTAGATTGCTTTTGCTGATATGGCAGTTTTCATAATGTTGATTCTACCAATCCACAAGCATGGATGGTCTTTCCATCTTCTGATGTCTTCGATTTCTCTCTTCAGTGGTTTATAGTTTTCATTAAAAAGGTCTTTGGTTTCTTTCATTAAATTTATTCCAAGGTACTTTATTGTTTTTCAGGCTATTATAAATGGGGTTGTTTCCCTGATTTCTTATTCAGTTTGTTTGCTGTTGGTGTATAGGAAGGCTACTGATTTCTGTATGTTAATTTTGTATCCTACTACTTTGCAAAAGAGTTTATGATTTCTAATATTTTTTTGGTAGAGGTTTTGGGGTTTCTTTTTTTATCACTTAAAGGTTGATTTTATCTATCTATTTATTTATTTATTTTATTATTCATATGTGCATACAAGGCGTGGGTCATTTCTTCCCCCTGCCCCCACCCCCTCCCTTACCACCCACTCCGTCCTCAACCTCTCCCCCTTCTTCCTCAATACCCAGCAGAAACTATTTTGCCCTTATTTCTAATTTTGTTGTAGAGAGAGTATAAGCAATAATAGGAAGGAACAAGGGTTTTTGCTGGTTGAGGTAAGGATAGCTATACAGGGAGTTGACTCACATTAATTTCCTGTGCGTGTGTGTTACCTTCTAGGTTAATTCTTGAGGATATACCCAAAAGACTGTGACACAGGTTACTCCAGAGGCACCTGCACACCCATGTTTATTGTGGCATTGATCAAATGGTAGATCAATGTCTAGCTTTTTAAGTAGCCTCCAAATTTTTTTCCAGAGTGGTTGTACTAGTTTACATTCCCACCAACAGTGTAAGAGGGTTCCTTTTTCCCCCACATCCTCGCCAACACCTGTTGTGCATGGTGTTGCTAATGATGGCTATTCTAACAGGGGTGAGGTGGAATCTTAGCGTGGTTTTAATTTGCATTTCTTTATTGCTAGAGATGGTGAGCATTTTTTCATGTGTTTTCTGGCCATTTGAATTTTTTCTTTTGAGAAAGTTCTGTTTAGTTCACATGCCCATTTCTTTATTGGTTCATTAGTTTTAGGAGAATTTAGTTTTTTAAGTTCCCTATATATTCTGGTTATCATTCCGTTGTCTGATGTATAGCTGGCAAATATTTTCTCCCACTCTGTGGGTGTTCTCTTCAGTTTAGAGACCATTTCTTTTGATGAACAGAAACTTTTTAGTTTTATGAGGTCCCATTTATCTATGCTGTCTCTTAATTGCTGTGCTGCTGGGGTTTCATTGAGAGAGTTCTTACCTATACCTACTAACTCCAGAGTATTTCCTACTCTTTCCTGTATCAACTTTAGAGTTTGTGGTCTGATATTAAGATCCTTGATCCATTTTGAGTTAATCTTGGTATAGGGTGATATACATGGATCTAGTTTCAGTTTTTTGCAGAATGCTAACCAGTTTTCCCAGCAGTTTTTCTTGAAGAAGCTGCTATTTCTCCATCATATATTTTTAGCTCCTTTGACAAAGACAAATTGGTTATAGTTGTGTGGCTTCATATCTGGGTCCTCTATTCTGTTCCACTGGTCTTCATGTCTGTTTTTGTGCCAGTACCATGCTGTTTTTATTGCTATTGCTTTGTAATATAGTTTGAAGTCAGGTATCCTGATACCTCCTGCATTGTTCTTTTGACTGAGTATTGCCTTGGCTATTCATGACTTCCTGTGTTTCCATATAAATTTCACGGTAGATTTTTCGATCTCTTTAATGAATGTCATTGGAATTTTGATGGGAATTGCATTAAACATGTAGATTACTTTGGGGAGTATAGACATTTTTACTATGTTGATTCTACCAATCCATGAGCATGGGAGATCTCTCCACTTTCTATAGTCTTCCTCAATCTCTTTCTTCAGAAATTTATAGTTTTCCTTGTAGAGGTCTTTCACATCTTTTGTTAGGTTTACACCTAGGTATTTGATTTTTTTTGAGGCTATTGTAAATGGAATTGTTTTCATACATTCTTTTTCAGTTTGCTCATTGTTAGTGTATAGAAATGCTAATAATTTTTCCATGTTGATTTTATATCCTGCTACCTTGCTATAGCTATTGATGATGTCTAGAAGCTTCTGAGTAGAGTTTTTTGGGTCTTTAAGGTATAGGATCATGTCATCTGCAAATAGGGATATTTTGACAGTTTCTTTACCTATTTGTATTCCTTTTATTCCATCTTCTTGCCTCATTGCTCTGGCTAGGAATTCCTGTACTATGTTGAATAGGAGTGGAGATAGTGGGCATCCTTGTCTGGTTCCTGATTTTAGAGGGAATGGTTTCAGTTTTTCTCCATTAAGTATAACGCTGGCTGTAGGTTTGTCATATATAGCTTTTATAATGTTGAGGTACTTTCCTTCTATTCCTAATTTTCTTAGAGCTTTTATGATGAAATGGTGTTGGATCTTATCAAAGGCTTTTTCTGCATCTATTGATATGATCAAGTGGTTTTTGTCTTTGCTTCTGTTAATGTGGTTTATTACGTTTATTGATTTTCGTATGTTGAACCACCCCTGCATCCCTGGGATGAAGCCTACTTGGTTGTGGTGAATAATCTTTTTGCTGTGTTGTTGAATTCGGTTTGCCATTATTTTATTGAGGATTTTTGCGTCAATGTTCATTAAGGAGATTGGCCTATAGTTCTCCTTTTTGGAGGTCTCTTTGCCTGATTTGGGATAAGTGTAATACTGGCTTCATAAAATGTGTTAGGCAGTTTTCCTTCCCTTTCTATTTCATGGAACAGTTTAAAGAGGATTGGTATCAGTTCTTCTATAAAGGTCTGATAGAATTCAGCAGAGAATCCATCAGGCCCTGGACTTTTCTTTTTGGGGAGACTCTTGATTGCTGCTTCAATTTCATTTTGTGTTATAGATCTATTCAAGTGATTAATTTCCTCTTGGTTCAGTTTTGGATGGTCATATGTATCTAGAAATCTGTCCATTTCTTTAAGATTTTCAAATTTATTTGAATATAGGTTCTCAAAGTAGTCTCTGATGATTTCCTGGACTTCCATGGTATTTGTTGTTATCTCCCCTTTTGCATTCCTGATTCTACTAATCTGGATTTTTTCTCTCCTCATTTTAGTCAGGTTTGCCAGGGGTCTATCAATCTTGTTTATTTTTTCAAAGGTCATTGATTTGGGATCTTTCAGTCTTTTCAATATATGCACTCATGGCTATAAACTTTCCTCTCAGGACTGCCTGAGCTGTGTCCCATAGGTTCCAGTAGGTTGTGTTTTCATTTTCATTGACTTCCAGGAACTTTTTAATTTCCTCTTTTATTTCATCAATGATCCATTCTTCATTAAGCAATGAGTTATTTATTTTCCAGCTGTTTGCATGTTTTTTCTCTTTACTTTTGTTGTTGAGTTCTACTTTTACTGCATTGTGATCAGATAGTATGCACAGTATTATTTCTATTTTCTTATATTTGCTGAGACTTGCTTTGTGCCCTAGGATATGATCTATTTTGGAGAAGGTTCCATGGGCTGCTGAGAAGAATGTATATTGTGTAGAAGTTGGATGAAATGTTCTGTAGACATCAACTAGGTCCATTTGATCTATTGCATATTTTAGATCTTGGATTTCTTTATTGATTTTTTGTTTGGATGACCTATCTATTGATGATAATGGGGTGTTAAAGTCTCCCACAACCACTGTGTTGGCGTTTATATATGCTTTTAGGTCTTTCAGGGTATGTTTGATGAAATTGGATGCGTTGACATTGGGTGCATACAGGTTGATAATTATTATTTCCTTTTGCTCTATTTCCCCTTTTATTAGTATGGAATGTCCTTCTTTATCTCATTTGATCAATGTAGGTTTGAAGTCTACTTTGTCAGAGATAAGTATTGCTACTCCTGCCTGTTTTCAGGGGCCATTGGCTTGGTAAATCTTCTTCCAGCCTTTCATCCTAAGCCTATGCTTATTTCTGTCGGTGAGATGGATCTCCTGTAAGCAACAAATTGTTGGAGGTTCCTTTTTAATCCATTTCGTCAAGTGGTGCCTTTTGATGGGTGAATTAAGTCTGTTAACATTAAGCATTAGTACTGATAGGTATGTGGTGATTCCTGTCATTTAGTTGTCTTAGTTGTTTGAAGGTTTGATTGTGTGTACCTAAGTTAAGGTTACTCTCTACTTTCTTCCTTTTTCTTTTCCTGTGGTTTGGTGCTGCCTGTCTTTTCATGGTTAAGTTGGGTTTCACTTTCTGTGTGCAGAATTCCTTGAAGAATCCTTTGTAGTGGTGGCTTTGTGGTTAATATTGTTTTAGTTTCTGCTTATCATGGAAGACTTTTATTGCTCTATCTATTTTGAATGATAGTTTTGCTGGGAGAGTATCCTGGTGTTGAAGTTATTTTCATTCAGTGCCTGGAAGATCTCACCCCATGCTCTTCTTGCTTTTAATGTTTCTGTAGAAAAGTCTGCTGTGATTTTGATGGGTTTACCTTTGTATGTTACTTGTTTTCTCTCTCTTACAGCCTTCAATATTCTTTCCTTAGTTTCTGAACTTGTTGATTTAATGATATGTCGTGGGGTAGTTCTATTTTGATCTGGTCTGTTTGGTGTCCTGGAGGCCTCTTGCATCTGTATGGGAATGTCTTTCTCTAGATTTGGGAAATTTTCCATTATTATTTTGTTAAATATATTATACATTCCCTTCACTTGCACCTCTTCTCCTTCTTTGATGCCCATGATTCTCAAGTTTGGTCTTTTGATGGAGTCAGTGAGTTCTTGCATTTTCTTTTCACAGTTCTTTGGTTGTTTAGTTAATAGTTCTTTGGTTTTTCCTTTAATTACCATTTCATCTTCAAGTTCTGAGATTCTGTCTTCTGTTTGTTCTATTCTGCTGGATTGGCCTTCGGTTTTGTTTTGCAGTTCTGTTTCATTCTTTTTTCTGAGGTTTTCCATATCCTGGCTGGTTTCCTCTTTAATGTTGTCTATTTTTGTCCTGAGTTCATTTATCTGTTTATTCATCGTGTTCTCTCTTTCACTTTGGTGTTTATACAGTGTTTCTATGGTTTCCTTTATTTCTTCTTTTGCTTTTTCAAATTCTCTATTTTTGTTGTCTTGGAATTTCTTGAGTGTCTCCTGTACATTTTGGTTGACCCTATCCAGTATCCTCTGTATAAAATTCTCATTGAGTACCTGTAGTATGTCTTCTTTTAAATTATTCTTGTGGGCTTCATTGGGTCCTTTGCATAGTTTATCTTCATTTTGTTCGAGTCTTGATCTGAGTACCTGTTTTCTTCATTCCCCTCTGGTTCCTGTACTAAATTTTTGCTGTGGGGACACTGGTTTCCCTGTTTTTTCTGTCTTCCCGTCATTGTCTTTGGTGGTGTTACTGTCCCTGTACTGTGTGCAATTAAATATTTTCTAGCTTGTAATAATAACAATGGTAATATTTAGAATGGAAGGGTGAGCTGAGATGGAAGGCAAGAAGTTAAAGAAATGGGATAAACAAATACACAGACTGGAAGGAGAAAACAGAACAAGGTATCAGACAAGAAGGTTTCAAAGGTATAAACAGGGAGCTTTAATGTACTAATCGACAGTAAGCTGAACAGACATTAGAGAGACAGAGAGAGGATTGAAAATCAAAAATAAAAAAAAGATAAGAATAAAAATAAAAAATAAGTAAATGAAAGAAAAATCTATGTATAAAAATGTATTAAAATAAAATGAAAAAATAGAAAATTTTAAAAAAACCCAAAAATCAAAAAACCAAAAAACCTCCAAGTTCAAATGCAATGAAGTTTCAGTCTTAATAATTGGGGTGTCTGTCTCAGTCTCCAATCCTGGAGATGGTGCCTCAGATGTTGTTCTGTAGTTGTCTCATCAAAGGGGACGCATAAAGTAGAACAAAACTACACACACATGCACAAAAAAAACCCCACCAAGTGTCCCAAGTTCAAATGCAATACAGTTTCAGTAAGGTTTTCAGCTTGCAGGTGTAATTCGGTTGTTCTCTCATCAAAGGTAGGGAGACAAAGAAAAAAAAGAGTCTGGAGACAGTTCTGAGAATGGTATCTGTGGCTGTGACTTGCCTGCCCGCTGCTGTCAGCCTGCTGTTGCTGGAGGCGTTATTTATGCAGATCTCAGGGGTGAGCTTAGCACTCACCTGGCCCTGCAGGCTTTGTTTACTCAGATTTCTCCTGTGTGTGAGCCTCTGCTACAAGCTTTCCCCTTTCCAAGCACACTGGGAAAAGTGACACTGCACCTGCGTTGCAGGCCTGCATGTTTATTTACAGTTCATGTGGGAGGTGGGTCTTCCCCCCATCCTGTGCAGTTTTCCTCCCACCACCACTTTCACAAGCTTTCCTGCTCCTGATTACTGGGCGGTGCTGCTGCTCCTGCCAGCCGCCATGTTTGTTTACAGTTCACATGGGAAGTGGGTCTTCCCTCCTCTCCTGTGGAGTTTTCCTCCCTCTGCCACTCTCACAAGCTTTCCTGCTCCCACCAGAGGCTCTCTGGCCAGGCTGGCTTGTTTATGTACATTCTCGGGAAGGATTCCCTTCCCCCAATCTTCAGCGCTCAGTGCGCCCCACCCTCTTTCCCATGTGTCTTTATTGCTCTTATTGCTTATTACTCAGTTTCTCTTTTTTCCCCTGGGTGGAAGTTGGTCTGTCCAGGGGGCTATGCTGCTCTGGCCCAGGCTTGTCTGTGGGAATACTGCTTACCGTGAAGCTCACCTGGTCCACGTCTTCCCAATCTGTCTGGGCACCGGCGACTGGTGGCCCGGGGGCCCTCCTGGTTTCTATGTTTAATGTGAAGTGGAGATTCTCTGTGCAGGCTGGAGGTGTGGAGGGGTCAAAGTTATGCCTCTTCTCAGTGATTATACCTGCAAAGTGTGTCTCCAGCATCTCTCCAAGATTTCACTATAGGAGGCTCGCTTTCTGCTTCCTCCCTCTAGCCGCCATCTTGGAATCTCCTTTTGGGGTTTCTTAGCTATAGGATCAAGTCAATTGCAACTAATACCCAAAAGCATCTTTTAAGAAATTAGTCCTATAGTAAAAGATGTGTAGCTACAAGCTTAAAAAGACAATGAGGTTCCTGGGAAAAATTAATGTATGATGGCTAAATCTAAGACATGTTCTAATTAACTATTAGGTGCAAATTTTTTAAATAAGTAGTTGAGCTCATACATAAAAAGACTAAATCACTTATAAGTGAGTGATAAGCAAATTGTTAACAGGAATTTCTCCAACACCTTTTTCACACTGTTTATGGAGGAAAGACTGTGTTACACATAAAGATTACAAGCACTGTGAATGTAGATTAAAAAAAAATAATTTAAGAAGCAGCTCCCAATTATAATATGATCAGTTTTACTTTTCTTTGTTTTTCTCTTCATTCCATTCTCATCCACTTTGCCACCCCAATCCACCCCAGTCTTCTTTCTCTATGTCCTGTACTCATTTTTCCACATTCAACCCAAGCTCACCATGTGTTCCCCACCCTAATTACCATTACATGAAGTATTTTCTTATCTACACAGTATTGGATGCTTCTTTGTTCATCTCTCACTTACCGATCCCAACTTCCCACACGTACACAATTCTGACTAGTTGATGAACATCAGTAGATCAGCAACTGACCTTTATTTTACCCCCAGGACTATTTTTACTCATAACATTATTTTAATGCATAGCTTTTACATCTTATGAATGCTGAATAAATTTTCATCTATCTGTCCTTTAGACTCAGGAGAGGTCATAGTTGCTTATCCTTTGGACTATGAAGATGTAGCAACCCCAAAGTCTTGGATATTATATTTTAGAGCTTATGACAATGAAAGAACACATTCAACAACTGAGACAATCACAGTGATTCTACAAGATGTAAAGGACAATTCACCTCAGTGCTCACAGTATATTTACATGTAAGTTATGAAGCAATTATTGGATTTTCAGATTTTTGAATAGAGAAGAACAGGAGGAAAATAAATGGTAAACATCGTACCATCCCTAGAGTGAAGCAGAGAACTTTCCTTTTCTCCTTACTTTATTTTCAGACAATACACACTTTCTCTTGTTCTTTCCTCCCTATATAAGTGGGTCTGCTTTATTTGTTCTTAAAAATATAAAAATAAAACCTGAAACTCTCTAAAATGTGAAATTTTACATTTCCAAAGTAATACAAAATTTTGAAGTTCAGATTTTGGATTTTTGGATTACAAATAATCAACCTGTATATTGAAAGCCTGAGGAAAAGCATAGAAATGTGTGCTTCCAGGATCAAAACCTGACCTGGATGGAACTAATGTCAACTATATGCAACAGAATTGAAATAGTCCTGTAAGTTTAGCACAGAAACTCCTGCTCAATCGGAATTTTCACTTTCACAGCAGAAATGATGTTTTATAATATACTATATTCAAGGGTAGGATTCCCTTGAATAACTTATCTCCCACTTAAAACAACATTTTCTGAGCAAAAAATGCAGGTATGTGTTTGATCACCTAATAGTAATAAAACATACAACAAAATGAACATATTAAAAGTGTCTATTGTACTTCAAGAACAAATTTTATAATGGCATAGATAGGAATAGTTGAATGAGCTTGGAGACAGTGGAGAGAAATTGGGGTGAACAAAGGTTGATCAGTGGGTATAAAGTCATAGTTAGACAGGAGCAGGAAGTCCTGCTGTGCTACTGCATTATCTACTGACTGTAGATAATGATAATGTAATATAGATTTTTAAAAAAATGCATAGCAACAATTTTGAAAGTTTTTACTTTAAAGACATGATAAATGTTTGAGGAGATAGATATCTTTACCGTGATTTGAATAATGCACAAGGCATACATGTATAGATCAATATGTATACTTTTCTTTCTAAAACATTTTTCATGTTAATAAATTAGACAATCCATAATATATTTCATTCTTTTTTAATCCTAAAGTATTTTCAGTAATTAGATTAGAAAAAACTTTCAAGGTTGCACAAAATTGCAATTATAATTGTGTGTTCAGGTCAAAATACCACTTAATTATTGCTAAAAATATTAAAAGAAACCAGGAGCCAGTGGCTCAGGTCCACAATCCTTCCACCTTGGGAGGTTTAGACCAGAAGGATATGATTTGAGGCCAGTCTTTGCAGGAAGTTAGTGAGACCCCATTTCAACCAATAATTGGATATGGGGGTCCATCATCCCAAGCTAAACAGGAGGTTGAGATTGGGAGGATAGAGATTCCAGGCCCCCCATTTTAACAGAAAAGCGCTGGGCTTGGTGATTCATGCCTCTTCTCAGTGATGGTGGGAAGCTTAAAATAAGACATGGTCCAGACCAGCATAGGAAAAGTTTGATACTCTACCTACAAAATAATGACAGCAGTACAGACATGGCTGAAGCTAGCAAGTGCAAAACTCTGAGTTCAAACCCCAGGATGGCCAAAAAATAAATAAGAGCTATCCATCATTGTTAAATCTATGAAACATTTTCTTGCCTCCATTGAGGGCAGTGATGCAGGTTTGTTGGTTATACTGCATGGCATTTCTCCATGCTGTGACTCAGGATCCTGGCTTATTCAGCTGTATTGCTTCATCACATGGGAGAGAAGAGAGAAAGGAGAGTTCTCAGCTTCTGTATTTTAAAAATGGAGACAATAACATAGTATTGTTGTAAAGGAAAAGCGTGGGCCAATTAATTTCAGGAGATCACCCAGAACTCTAGAATCTATTAAATGTAAAATTAAGAATCTGAGCTGTAAAATGTTCTCTTGTTCAATAATATGTATATCTTACTAAATTTGCTGCTTACTAACCCAACATAATAGTAGCCTCAGCATGGATGTCAGATCATTTCTTATATAATTTTTTGCCAATACTGATTTTCTTATTGGCAAAGAGGTTATTTAAAATGTCAGTGCACTTTAAGGCATCTTTCACATTAAATATTATCATCTACATAAATCTAGATTAGCATGTTATACCACATTTATTTCTCTTGTTTTGCTCATTGCAGAATCGAGCTTCCTGAAAACATCCCAACTGAAACTCTCTTAGTTTCTCTGACTTGTACTGATAAGGATGGAACTATTCCCAATAACAACATAACTTACCATTTGATTATGGATAATTTTTCAAATGAAACCTTTACTCTTACAAACAATGAACTGAAAGTAAGTATTTTAAAGTTGCTTTCTGAGCATGGTCCTCTAATCAACCTCAGATAGAAAAACATTTTATTTTTATTATTATAAAATTCTTAATGAGTTGCAGTAGTTCAAATAGCTGATGGCAGAATTTGTTCTTGGATTTCCAAATGAACCTTAAATTGCCAACAACATATCTTGCTTCAGGATGATCCTGGAATGCAATTTTGGTCTTGAGAACTGAACTAGGAGGGTTATTAATTTCCAAAACAAATGGTCCTGTGATAAAATGTTGTCTACTCCTTTGGGATGTGTTAAAATTAACTTTAATCAATATATTAAATAATTATTGAACATTGTAAGTAATTAAAAGAAATAAGCATACTTTGTTACAATACCATGAGCTATGCAATAGCTCAAATATTTTACCAGTTCAGGAAATCAAGATTTTATTCCAGAAAGTTTTGAGACCTAAGTCAGACTTTATGTTGCTATATTCACATGTTTTATTCCTTTTTTATTGTTGTGCTGGCTAGGGGTACATTGTAGCATTTACAAAAGTTCTTACAATATATCAAATTTGGTTTCAACAGGTATAATAGGCAAGGTTATATGAGGCATGTGTCCAACACAGTGATAAAAGTTATTCATCTGACCAAATACCTCATAAAAAAACCTCACCATGGTCTGTATGAGTAAGACAAATCAGTACTAAGTACTTTTTCAGCTTGTTTTGACAGTGAATGCATTGAAGTTGGACTTTTACCCAAGATGCATTTCACACAGACCTCTAACATGTTTATCATTTGCTGTCTCACACTATGATTGAAGTACACAGCATCACTTTCACAGCCCTACAACACTGTGATGTCTTTCAGCTCTGCCCTCCAAACCTTAGCTTTGTGTGATTCATACTGCTAGAAAATCCATCCCAGATTTTTTAGGTTCCCATAACATGCTTTTGCAAATCTTTGTAACGTTGTATTGACTTTTCTTTTATGAAGCCATCCTGATGTTTCTTCTTCCTCAAGTCTGGATCAGGTGCTTCCCATTAAGTTCTCACAGAATTTTGTGTCTCATCCACTTTTTCACAAAGCACACATTTCATGTGTTCCCAATTAGACAATGAAAGAAAAAATCTATTGTTAAACAAGTGTTTGACACGTATTTAGTGCTAGTTAGTTATATACATTAATCAATGACTGGGTTCATGAGTAGTAAATGAACAATATTAAACTGTCAAACCATTTTATAAGGCATTGATGGAATTTAATAGCAAGTTATTGTCAAATGCATCATTGCCACATTTTCATAATTCACTGCAACTGGAAGATATTGTTAATATGAGCAGAATATTAGGAAAGGAGTTTTTACAAACTGAATATATCTACATCCTGACAATGATGGAAAATAAGACAATATCAAGAATTCTCAGTTAGGAAATGTGAACATTGTAGCACTGTTAACATTTCTTTGAATTATCCCTAGCAAAACAATTTTATCAAGAATAAAACAAACATACAAATTATATAAACAAACAACAAAATTTTTGTATTGGACCTGCTTTAATTTTGACTAATAGCATAAAATCAGTCACACAATTTGTAGACTCAACATGGTGAATTTTCCTACTCTTCCCTGTAAATTATGGAAAGAAAAGCCAGTTTGTAGGAAAAGAAACTGACACAAGTTTAATACTTAGTGAATTAAACACTTTTTAGAGGAATATAGGAAGAAAATGTATTTGGCTTTCCAACAATACTTGAGTTTTAAACTCAAAAATAGTTATAATTTAGATTAAAAAGTTTTAACATAAAAGTAAAATTGACTAGTTGTTAGAGGACCATCTATACCATGACATGTATACTGTAGTAAGAGGGGAGACAGTTTTAGAAGTTATTCAAAACTAGAGTTTATAATAAGCAGGAAAATTTGATGCCAAACTAATTTCATGTTAATGCTACAGTAGACTAGTAGAAATTCACTTTTATCTTTATTAGTCATGATTTTCAAGATACCAAAGACAACTTTATAATTTTAATGTTTAATAATGAATCATCATTTAATTAGTCCAATTGATTTCATATACAATATATTTAACTTATATGGAAAGTAAAAAGATGAATATTTCTTGTAGTCAGCATTGCTAATCATGTAATTTATTGTTATTTTTTCCTTTAATGGGCATTGATCTTAAAAATGTCCAATGTATTTTATTCAATGATTAATCTATTCTTAATTATTATTTAATTATGAAATACTTTACACTTTCAAGTTAGCATGGTTAGCATATTCACAAGTTATGAATCATAGTAATAAAATGAACTCCTGAACCTACCACCCCACTTCAGAATTACAAGATAATAAACAGCTATGTGGTCACCTTTCTCATCCTTCTGCTTATCCTTCAGAGGCAATCAATAGCTTCTAATCTATGTTTCTGACACTAACTTGGGGATTTTGTATATAATATTATTGTGGTTGCTTAGTTCTCAAGCTTTAAAAGTGTGGTATAATCTATTCAGTCTCCTGTGACATGATATTTACGTTATGTTTCAAATTCTTCTGTGTATGGGAATTATCTGTATGTCTTATTGTTGTCATGTTCCATGTTACTCCTTAATATTTCTTTGGGTGATCATAGAAACTCTCTTATTGATGGAGCTTTGAAATTCCTCCTAGTTTTTGATTAGTAGGTATAATGTTCTAATGCTTTTTTCAGGTTATATTCTTAAAAACAGGACTGACATGTTTTGTGGGTATATGTTCAAATACATGAAGTAATGTAAGTTGTTTCCAAAACTGGCTGTATCAACTTGCATGCTCATCAGCTCTATACAACCATTGCTTTTGTTCAATATCCTTATCTCCATATCTGGTACTTTCATGCTTAATATGCTTAATATGCTTTTGATTGATTTATAATAAGCTTGCACATCTTTTCATATAGTTACCAATTGTGTGAAATTTTTGGCTAGCTTTTGTAGGACAGAATAAACTTGTATTTACACATTCTCCCTTTTATTTATAAGATATGTTCAAGTATTCTGAAAAATATCTTTTATTTTCATATAAAATTTTAACAAATGGTCTTTTATATTTAAATTTTTTAAATTGTAGAGAAACTGATTTGTGGTTTGGAGGAAAATCAGAGTTCAATTAATTTGGAATACCAACTCTCATAGTCATATTTCTACAGTGACTGTCAATAGCATCTCTCACCTATCTAGGAATTCCTTTATATGTTTGTGTCTGCTTGTGGTTGTACTTTCTTATAGTGCTTATAATTCTTTTCAATGCTCAATGTATTTGTATTTTTCACATTATCATAACATACATACTATGATAAAAAGTAGACAGTAATTTTAGAGGAGCACTACCACTATGAATTATTAACTATATACCATTAGTGTTCTTTATATCATTTTCTATATCTACTCAGAATGTAGATTATAGGATTTTAGGATTAAATGCACCATAAAGACCACCCACCGTTCTTCTTCACTGAAGAAAAAACCATTTTTCTCCATTTCACGAATTCATTTAAAATACCTATTTTCTGTAGTCCTTGGAACATTATAGAATTTTGAGAAAACAATGTTATTTATTTATGACCTGTGCTTGTCTGATTCAACCAATCACCTAGTTGATAAATGTAACTTCCCTGCCTAATAAATGTTGACTGCTGAGAAGAACAGTTCATGTGAATGTGGCTGAGGCACACAAAGGACCTCAGTAAAACTGGAGACACAGCCCACAAATACATTCTTTCCACTATTCCCTTAGATGGTCTCAGATCAAGCCAACACTATGACCACCCTGAGGATTGTGTGATTATGCCTGAGCGGTGGAGGGAAGACTCTTAGGTTACCCCCTTGTACTTAACATAATTAAAGATCCTGAAAACATCGTGCCTGCCCTGCTCATCCTTCCCAGGAGAGTAAAGTGAAAGAGGAAAAATATGAGAAGTTTTGACCTCTCTCACAGAGTTAATCTTTAGTGCTGTTTTTGCACGATTTTAAAGTTTGCAAGGCAAAGCTTGCTTCTGGGAGATTATTACCGTTACTACTAACTCAAATAAATTCATGACAAGTTCTTTCACAATCTTCAATATACAACACAGTAACTACAATGCTCCTGTTCACAGCGTTTCATCCAGATCAAATTCATCATAAATTAAAAATATCATAAGTTAGAAATGCTTTTAGTACACCTAACATACAGAACATAGTTTAGCAGCACAGAACACTGTAGAGAAATGGACATTTTCCTTAATGATGGCATGGCTGAGTGGGAACTGTGGCTCACTACCAAGATCCAGCAATACAAAAGAGTATCATGCCACATATCACTAGTTCAGGAAGAGATTAAAATTCAAAATCTAATGCATATCATTTTGGCACCCATCATAAAGCTAAATAGTTGTAAATCGAACCACAGTAAATATGGGACCATTTGTATTTACAGAGATTTTATGGAATAAAAAGAGCTATGGGAAATGAATCAGTAGGAATGAACACATAAAAAGCCTAAAACCCTAGTTTTGAAATTATTATACTTTTATAATATGTCATGATAATTATAAAGCATCAGAATATGCAGTAATAATGTTAATTTTGCAATAAATTATTAGTTTTCAAAATATAAAACATTGTTCTGTAATATGGAAGCCACTAGCTCTACGAGCCTTTGAACACCTGAAATGTGGCTTGGCCAAACTAAAAAAAGCTTCAATTGTGAAATAAGTAATGGATTTCACTGAATTAGCATGAACACACAAATGTAAAAATGTGCAGTATTTTTCAATGTTGATTACATGTTCAAATGATAGTATTTGGATATGTTCACTTAAATAAAATAGTTCATTAAAATTAAATTCATTGATTTTTAAAAATTTTAATGTGTTTATTAGGACAGTTAAAATTATGTTTGTGGCTTGCATTTGTGATTCAGATTTTACTCCTGTTGGATAGCACTGTTGTAAAATATCACTTTAGCTTATTTGTTTTGTCAGATATCTTAGTTTGGAATTTGTGTAAATGACACATGAATGTTTAATCAAAACAAAACAGAGCCAGTGATGTATTATTTTTTCATTTACAGGTTGGACCCAGACATCTGGATTGTGATAATGCTATTTTTGCAGGAATGCACTTTAAATATACATTGTTTGTGAGAGTGTCTGATGAAGGAAATCCTGTACTCTCAAGTAAGAAGTTCTTAATCTGAAATATTAAAATAGTGTGAGTCATATAAGGTACTTAGCATTTTACAAATTAGTTCTTAGAAATTTATGATACTTTAAAGCAATCTAATAATCCATTATACTAAAGCATATACATTATTACCAGCCTACTAATTTACTTAATGCTTATATATTGCTATTTAAAAACTGAATAACTTACATATGTATGTGGGAAATGTTACAATGAAACACCCTGTATAGCTATCTTAAACAAAAATGTCATGTTTTGTTCAACCACTGAGAACAGGAAGGCAAAACAGGTCCTGTCTGGGGATTGGTGACAATGGGAGGAGAGAGGAGATAAAGAAAGGGTGTAGGAGGACAAATATGGTGGAAATATTATGTATTCGTGTATGTAAATGGAAAAATGAGACCTGCTGAAACTATTCCAGGAATGGGGATGTTTTAGGAATCTCAAGCTGAGATACAGGACACTGAGGTAGTTTAGCAGCAAGCAACATTTTATTGTACAGTCACAGACTCAGCAGACTCGTGTCCAAAGGCTGAGCACTGGGAACAAAGGAGTCTCACCTTATGTACCCTTGCAAGCTGGTTACAGAAGCAAAAATCAAAGCTTAACCCACATATGGTTCCATGTGACTTTACTGGCTATTTCATTCGCTCAGTGCTATGTGACCTTCTTCATGTTTCAGTTCTTTATGTTTTATCTCTCCACTGTGCCATCCCTTCCTTCTGCTACTTTATCAGAACACAAACTTGTCTGTTTCTTTTCTGGTCCTCCTCCCTGCAACAGGGGGAGAAGGGATAAAGGAGAATGATGGAGGGAGAGAATTCAAGTATGATATATTGTAAGCACTTTTTTAAATGCCTCAGGTGATTGTTTAATAATAAAGCATAAAATATAAATGTATTTGTGCAATCCATTCACTTATAAATATAAATATAATATGAAGTAATAATTAAAAAGGAAAAATAAGTATTATTTAAGAGGACATATGACTGGACCCTTTATGTACTTTTTTCTATAACAATTGTTACAATCATCGTAAGACTGAGTCGTATAAATGAAGTGAGCCCAATTGGAACTACATCAGCATCCACCTTCAGTATACTGGAAAATAGTGCAGCTGATACACTGGTTGGAAAAAATCACATTTACAGATGCAGACTGGCCATTTGACAATTTAAAATACATGATTGTTGGAGGCAATTTGGGAAAATCTCCCAAATTTTACATTGAACCAGATACAGGTATTGTTTAAAAAAAAAATGGGGTATCAATTAATAATAGAAATAAAGAACTCACATATACTCACTTGGAATTTATTTTATTTAAAAACTATGAGCATGGGAACATCTTTCTCTTGAGTTCTGTAGTGTTCGCATTGTTTTCTTAGCTCTGAAGCTTTGATGTTTGATATATATTGAATGTCAGAAAACCTGTGCACATATATGTGCTTCTAAGTGCCTAAGACTGAATAATACGTGGCTATGTGCATGAACTAACATCCACTGTACTTTTGCTGCTGAATTCTATTTTAGGGGCATGAATATATAACAAAAATTTATTGAATTAGTTAATTTCTGTATGTTACAGAAATGATGATTCATTTATATAGCTTATAATTCAGCATAATTTGAAGATATTTAGTCATCCTGGGATAAGTCTCCTACTACTTTTGTGACAGGAATGATAAGACTGTTGGACTCACTAGACAGGGAAGCTGAATCACAGCACAAGATAGCTGTGAGAATTACAGACTTGGACAACGATGCTGCTCCTGACCCCCTCAGACAGAGAAGTGCCACTGCTCAGGTGATCATCAATGTTCTGATAAGAGTGAGTAATTACTTATGATGTTGTTATGCCTTAGCAGGACTATTTTAAATTTTACATTAGTTTGTATCAGTTATACAAAATAATAGGTTCCATTATGGCATTTTCATACATGTGTATAATGTGTTTTATCATATTCATCCTTGTATAACCCTCCCAGTACTCCCCCCCCCACACACACACTTGGTCCCTTCGGGAGGCACATGTTTGAGAAATAAAAATAAACGGTAGTTGGCAATGGCGAAAGTTCATCTCACTCATCATGGAACTTCGAACTTCAGATAGTGACATGGTTGATCCAAAACTCCATTAACTGTAACAAACAATGACAAACTATCATTATATACAAATTAATCTGGGTGACTTGAATTAATTTGATTACCTTACAAATCTGATCCTCAATGTAGACTATCTGACACCTCTGATTGTATTTATGTTCTTTGGGGAATCCTTCCATTTTTATGAATTTTTTAAAATTTTTAATTTTTTTCTTTTAGTGAGACTGGGGTTTGAACTTAGGGCTTCACACTTGCAAAGCAGATACTCCACTTCTCAAGCCACACCTCCAGTCCATTTTGCTCTGGTTGTTTTGGAGATGGGGTCTTGTGAACTATTTTCCAATTGGCTTTGAACAGTGATCCTCCTGATATCAGCCTCCCAAGTTGCTAGAATTATAGGCTTGAGTCACTGGCACCTGGCTTTTTTGAGGAATCATTTTGTGGTTAAAAATATTTTCATAAATAAATAAACATACACTTTACAGATTTTGAAGGTTACTCTGAAACATTTTAATTTGTGTCTCTATTGGTTTGACTGTTCTCTCTCTCTCTCTGTTTTTACTGAAGAAACATCTTAATATTTTCACTAGTGAAGATTTTTAGCCATCAGCCACACAGTTTGACCAACATGAAGTATAGAGGCAAAAACTTTTAAGTATTTTAAAAATTCTCAATGCAAGAATATAGTTGCCTTGGCTGTTCAAGACTTGCATCAATACAATTCCATACACTGCTTTCATTGGTAGAACTGGAGCAATTCTTTGCAGATATTGCCAAAAGTCCTTTATCTTATGACTTTGTTTTAATTCTCTTTTGCTACTTGAAAGCTGTAAGAATTCCAACCCCAGATCCTATAGAAAAGGCAATTTGCTTCTAATAAAAAAGATTTAAAGCCACAGACATCATTCAGAAACTGTGCATACCATGTATGATGAACACTTTCATATGTGCTCTTGGGGAGCTAAAATAGGCAGCAGTGTCCTGACTCAGTGTTATAATCCCCACTATAGGGCTCATTATGTCTGGAAAATACAATAATTCAGGCCAAAAATCTTTGTGGAGGGAAATTTAATGAAGTGACTCAAATGGTTTTCCATGACTCAAGGATATCATAAACTAATGAAACTGCTTTTCTTATGCATGCTTGCAATAATACACCCTGAGTACTTTCTACATTCCAGTTGCATTTTGCACTTTGTAAACCAATTATTGCTTTTTTCATTTTGTGTGTGAACTCCTATGTTCCAGTAGATATGACAATAGACGATCTCTTTGTTCTTTAACCATAAAAGCATCCATTTTTTATAAGACTAAAAGGATATATTCAGGAATGAATATTTGATTTATTGAGATGAGGCAAAGCTGCTACATTTTCCACTATCATATGGGTGGGCTTAACTTTTGCCTTGGATATTGGCATAATACCTTTTCTCCAAAAATATTCTCAGCCAACTTTGAGTTTGAGAAGAAGACATCAAAATTTTTTATTCAAAAAAATAAGTTAAGGCCCAAATTCTCCACTCTTATAAAGCTTTTTAATACTATGCTTTGTTCCTGAAAAGATTAAAACTGACATATGAAGATAAACACAGTATATTAATACTACTTAAATGGAAGTACATTGAATGAACCCAGACTTCACCTATAAGAACAAACAAACAACAAGGCCACACATGGTGGTGGATGCCTATAATTCTAGGTACTCAGAGGCAGAAATTGGGAGGATAGCAATTCAAGGCCAGACCAAACAAAAAGTTAGCATCTAACAAATAAGCCAGGTGTGATGACACATGTCTTCAATCTCAGCTACATGGGAGACATGGGGAAGAGGACCGTGGTCTGAGGCTGGCATGGGAAAGAAGCACAAAACTCTATTTGAAAAATAACTGAAGAAGAAAGAGCTGAGCTGTGGCTTAAATTAAATTGTAGAGTGCCTATTAAGCACAAGTCCCTGAATTCAACCCCAGTACCACCCCTACCTCCCAAAAAACAACAAACCACAAAAATCTATGTCTGGTATAAAATGAAAGATCAATACTGTTAGGGACTGAATGATTCTATCCACACCAATTTCATATACTGAAGCCCTACCTCCAGTGTGATACATGTGGAGGTGGTTTTAATCTGTGTGAGAAGGTAATCAGAATTACATGAAGAAGTAAAGGTGAAGTCCTGGCACATTGAGATTAGACATTAGACAGCTTGCTCCCTCCACCAGGGAAGGACAGCATGAGACATGGTGGTCTGCTAACCAGAGGGATGTCACCAGGCACCAAATGCTGCCAGATCCTGATTTTGGGCTAGCCAGCATTTAGACCTCCAAGGAAATAAATTTCTGATGTTTAAGCCATGCCATCCATGGTGTTTTAATTTTAAAAAATGCCAATTGTCTTAACAAGCATATACATGTCAGAAAGCTAGAATATAAAAAGGTATGTTCCTAGCGAATACATATACAGCTCAAGAGAACAAAAGAGTAGGACTAGAATCCAAGTATGACAGGAGGTTAATGACACATTATTCCATAAGTGGGGTTAGAATAACTATTAACTCATTTTGAAAAACAGTGAGCAAATAGAGAGTCCTGTCCTGTGAAACAAAACAAAACAAATAACTAAAAGGAAATGTGCTTTTATCTAGTCACAGACAAAAATTCTTTATCCCCAACACTTAAGGTAAGTAAGTCAGACTGCATATCAATCATGTGCCTGCCTGAGTCTAAAGAGGAACAAATCAGGAAAATGTTTACTGATGAAAAAAACAAAACTAAACTAAACAAAAGGAAAAACAAAACAAAACCAATTTCAGGGCATGGTCATATATTGTCTATAATACCATCATGTACTTGCTGACAAGAATTTGCATACAAAATTGAAGGCTGTTTGTCTCCTGCAAAGAGCATGATAAATTTCCTTAGAGGATACATTTCTAAATCTTCACTGTCTCTGCCATGATTCTTTTTGAAGAAATTGTTACCAAACACATGCCCTTTATTTCCAAACTGGAGCTGTGGCTCTCCCATGGCCAGATGCTTACTTCATTTCTGGAACATGTAAAAATATGTCACTTTGTTTACATCTGAAACAGAATTGATAACTTAAAAATTAATTTTTAACCTTCCTTGAATTTTTTAAAGAGAATCACACTTCAAATTCATTCTGTATCTAAGCAATTAGTCTTAAAGAGCATGGTAATGTCCATGCTGACTTTACCAGAAAGTACAGAAATGACCATCTGAAGTGTGAAGGTGTTATCAGGAGTTGAATGTTTCTCTGTGGCTATTTTTGGAGTGTCTTTGGTGTCAGGGAAATGGATACTGGGTCTATTTATCCTTAACCTGGACTTCTATTAACCACAACAGCCATTAACTAAATGTACCTATATTAAGTTTCAGTGGCTTTGCCAAATTTCTTTTATACCCATTGCATGGGGTTTAGATCACAGACTCTTTAGCCATACTACCTGTAATAGAATCCCAGCTTCACTAATAAATGTTTTTGTGAGGTTGGGCAAGATAGCGAACATTTCCCCATTATAAAATGATGACAATAATAATGTCTGCTCCTGAAATGGAGATGAGGTTTAAAAAAGTGAATATTTGTAAAGCACTGAGTGGCTCATAGTGAGCATTATGCAAGTCTACAGTTGGAGAAAAAGTGATGGAGTTGTTGTTTTGTTGAATCTACATATTTTATCAAGATTGGATTTTCATCATTTCCTCATCAAAACAAAAGCTAGGAACTACTTAAGTGTGACTGATAAACATGCCAAAAACATTTTTGTTTCCGATGGATTATGGAATAAAAGCTAGAGCATAAAAGTCACTAAGCTTGGCTGTTTTTTTAAAGCATCATGTTTCTTGAATTATTTATGCTAATATGAAACTGAAACTGTAAATCAATTTCTTTCATGCACAAAATATAGCATAGTTTAAAGAATTTTAAAATATAGCTTATAAAACTAACCTATTACAGATTTTATTTATAAAATGTGTGAGATGAAGCTTTCAGAAAAAAATGTAACAGAATGCAAGCTGAGAGGAATAAAGAAGAAAAATCTTATCACAATATTAGTAGATATTTGGATTGGGTATTCATTATACCTTTTAGTGTCTCAATGTTTACTTTTATATCTATATCTTCATGTAGCTCTTTCTGGCTTATATTATGAATGACATTTTTTATTCTACTAGATTATTAAGCCCTTGAAGGAAGAACTCTTCCTTCTTTTATTTTATCTAATAAGCATAAGATTCCCTTAATTATTTACCGAAAAAAGTTTATATAGGAAGTATATATAAAAACTTTGAGTAGAAAAAAACTCATTAAGTTCTACACATTATCACAGACTATGGGATTTTTAGAGCTAGAGAAAAACCTAAGGTTAAAAAAAAACATTATTTCTCCTCTCTGTTTACCCAAAAGAGACAGACTTGCCTCATTGATGTTCAAAAGCAACATTATAGATGCTTTTCCAAATGTGTGGTCAATGATGCTCACTTCAGAGTTTTCTTTGGTGATAGTTGGATTCCTATAAATAGAATTGGTACAAATTTATTTCCATTTTTGTATTTCCTTGTTTTGAGAGCAATCAATCATTTGTTTTCTAACATCAAGTCACACTTCTTGTTGGTTCTTGTGGTTTTATTGATGATATAAACATTTATGTGAGGGGTTGTTCTTGGAAAAATTATTGATATCAATTTTTGCCAGCTAAATTTCTTTAAAATTGTGCGGTTTTCTAATTGTCTTTTTTTCCCCATCATTATTATTATAATTATTTTGGTGGTACTGGTGTTTGAATTCAGGGTTTCATGCTTGCTAGACAGACACTTTATCACTTAAGCCACACTTCCAGACCAGGCCTCCCTGGACCACTATCCTATTTTAGGCTTTCCACAGTAGCTGGGATGTCTCCATGCTCAGCTTTTTTCCATTAAGATGGGGTTTCACAAACTTTTTTGCTCAGACTGGCCTGGAAGCACAGTCCTCCCTATCGCAGGGATGGCAGGTGTGGATCCAGCAATTGGTTGAGATTGATAAGTGATCCTCCCAATCTCAGTCTTCTAAGCAGCTAGATTACCAGTGTGTGCCTGACTTTCTGGTACTATTGTGTAATAAAATACAGAGACTTCTTAGTAAAATTTAGTATTATTTTAGCAAAACAAAATTATTTTAATAAAACAAAGACTATTTTGATAAATCACAAATATTGGTACTGAATATCTTTATGATTCTAAAATTATCTATATTGGCATTTTTATTCCAGTATTAACATCTGGAGATAGATATTCCCTCTGATTTTTATCTTTTATTTTTATTGGAAGACAATGGTCCCAGACACAATGAGTGAATATGGTACAAAATTATTATATGTGATTAAAATAAACCAGTGTATTTCTTAGAAAACACATTAAAAATCAAATACTCACAAATACTCAGATATAGATGTATGTGTACATATTTATGTGTGTATATGTGGTGTCTGAGTAGAGAAAGAGAGAGAGAATTTGATAATTCCTTAAAATAAAATGCAGATATAAAAATTACTTTAAATGGTACTGCTTATCCTGAAAATTTAACATTCTTTCCTAAATTATTTCATTCAGTAAGTGGAAAAGAAATAAGTCACAGGACTTATTCTTCTTATATATTTTTAACCAGAAGTTCAGGATTTCATATTAAATTTAAATTTGAACAAATTGATAAAATGGGGCATATATAACATATTTAAGAGTAGCATGTATATTTATTTTTTAAATGAGAATTCACATACTATTATTATTTTAGACCATGTACTTGGAAATAATTTTAATTATTTAAATGATATTGCAGACTTGGAGATGGGATTTATTTTCTATATAATAATTCCCAAATAATATGCAAACACTTGTAAACAGTCCTCTGCTCACATTGTCAGGGTATTTAATATGCTCCTATTGGCTCTAAATTCTGCAATTTATTGATCGCTTGTATTAATTACTTTCCTGTGGCTTTCCTAAAACAACAGAAACAGGTGGCTTAAACATAGCAGGAGATGGGATTTATTTTCTATATAATAATTCCCAAATAATATGCAAACACTTGTAAACAGTCCTCTGCTCACATTGTCAGGGTATTTAATATGCTCCTATTGGCTCTAAATTCTGCAATTTATTGATCGCTTGTATTAATTACTTTCCTGTGGCTTTCCTAAAACAACAGAAACAGGTGGCTTAAACGTAGCAGAAATGTATTCCTGTACAATTTTGGAGGTTAGTAATCTAAAATCAAGGTGTTATCAGACTCATAGTCTCTCTAATGCTCTAATGAGGGAGTAAGCTGTTCCAGTTCTTTCTCTTGACTTCTGCTCTTTCCATAAGTCTTTGGTATTGCACAGCTGTAGATACATCTTTCCATAGTCTAGCTTTGTTACCGTATGACATGCTCCCCGTGTGTCTCTGTGTCGCCTCTATTCTTCTTAGAAACATACCATATCAAATTAAGGACTCATTCTATGGTCCTAAATTGATTTTAATATGTAAAGTATAATTCCCCCAAATATTAAATTTATAAGTAGCATAGGATAGGACTTGAATATATCTTTTTGGGGAGGACACAATTTGATCCATACAATTACATTTACAATCAAAGATGATTATGGTTTGGGGAAAGGAATTTAAAATAATATGTAGAAGCATGAATTCTAGCATTAGATAAACATATTAGAAATTTCCCTCCTTTCCTATGGACTAGATGGTGTAATCAAATTACTTATCACTACAGATTTCAGTTTTCTTACAGTAATATTTGCTAAAAAATAGTACTCACTTTGAAAGGTTTGGGAATAATTACCAATAAAATATGTGGGCTCCTTCAGTGCCAAGGACATAGTAAGTATTAAAGTTTGTTTTCTATTATTGTTTTGTTCAATGACTGTCACTACTTGAGTTTTACCTGACTTTGTTTTTTTTTCTTTATTGTTGTGCTGGGTAGATACATTGTGGCATTTATAAAAGTTCTTAGTACTCATCAAATATATCATACTTGAATTCACCCTTTCCACTGCTCTCCTTTATGCTCCCTCCCCTGATTCCTGGAATAGTTTCAACAGGAATCATTTTGCATTTACATACATGTATACGCATTTTTTGCACCATATTCACCCTCCTACCCCCTTTCCCTATCACCTCTTCCTTTCTGCTGGTGTCAGCCCTCCCCCTTGGGCAGGACCTGTTCTGTCCTCCTGTTCTCCAATTTTTTAGAAGAAAAAAGAGAAAAGATATGAGAAAAGCATGACATTTTTAATTTTTTTGAGATAAAGACAAAGAGTTTCCTTGTGATATTTCCAAGTATATATGTATTATAACCCCAATTGCTTTATCTCCTCGATTTCCTTTTCATTCTATCTTAGTCCCTTTCTTTTGGTGGTTTCAGCTGGTTTAAGATTTCTATATTCATTTTTGTATTGAGAGTATATCAACCATTCTCCTCTGAATACTACTAAAACTTTAAAGAGCTAATACTGGTATTCCTTAAACTTTTCCATGAAAGGGAAACGAACACTGCCAAAAACTTCTATGAAGCCAGTATTACACTCATTCCCAAATCAGACAAGGACGCAACAAAAAAAGGAGAATTATGATCTTTAATGATCATAGTTGCAAAAATCCTCAATCAAATAATGGCAAACCGAATTGAACAGCTTATCAAAAAGATCATACACCATGAGCAAGTCGGCTTCATCCCTGGGATGCAGGGATAGTTCAACTTAACTGACTTTGAATGGTTAGAAGAACTTCCAGGGACTGAAATTCTCTTTAATTTGTAATAATATCATGAATCTGTTTAATATGACAAACATACTTTTTTAGTGAAAGCTATTTGAGAAATTTGGTCAAAATTCTGTAACATCTATTAATATAGAATTAAACTATAATATAAATAGATTATAGGTAGATAGATGTAGTATTTATAGGAAAGTATGGAACATGTAATGCTATGTTTAAATCTTTTGTTCACACTTTCATGGTATTTAATATGCATGATTTTGAATCTCTGAAGAGGTTGGGAGAATAGTTTGTTAGTAGTAACAAGGTCATGGTTCATGAAATAACCATGCGTATCCTGGGACTGTAATGTAACGTTCCTTAGAACATTTATTGAAAGATGAATTCGTTCATTTGAGAAATAGCATGCAAAATAGATAATTTGTGTTTAAATACAAAAGTAATACATTTCAGTACATTAATATGACAAATTATGCAAAAGTATATACAACCTGACTCTTTAGACATGTACTTTTACAGCAAAAACTTTTTTGCTTTAACTATCTATTATGGTATTCTATGCGACAACAACTTTAGGGATTAGTTTTAGGAAATTTGCCAGTATAATTATTGAGTTAATACAAAATACTTTGGTTGACAAGTCCTGATTTATCTGATTTTCTTTACTTTGAGCAAAAAATTCCAATTGAGTTTTCTTATTATTTGATATATATCTTTACATTGAAAATAATACTTATTTAGTTTATGACAAACTGATTCCAAAGTCTATTTGGAAAAACAAAAAGCCCAGGATAGCAAAAACAATATTGAAGGAGGAAAATAAAGTTAGAAGACTGACAATACTGAACTTCAAGATTTAGTATAAATCTACAGTAATCAATATAATGTGGTATTTGTGAAATAAACAAATAAATCAACAAAACAGAACCAAGAGGTCAGAAGTAGATCCACATATTTTTTGTTTTGTAAAAGAAAATGTCCAGAAAATTTAAAGAAAGCTACATTGAGAGAAAATATTTGCAAAAGTTCTATCTGATAAAAGACTGTTGTCCAAAATATATAAAAGATTCTAGAAACTCAATAATAAGAAAATAAACTTGAGGAAGAAATGGGGGAATGGGGATGACCTAAACAGACACTTTACCAAGAAAGATATGTAGCTGGAAGTAAGCATATGAAAGTATGTTTAACATAATATGTAGCTAAGGAATTGCATATTAAAACAACTCTGAAATACTACAACCTATTCAAACAGTGAAAATCCAGAACAGCAACAACACCAAATGCTGGCAAGGATGTGAAGCAATAAGAAGGAATATCAGTGTAGGTCAGTGATGTGACAAAGTGGTTACAGTTGCTGTGGTACCAGATACTGACACTAGATGTGACTGTGTGGAAAAAAATTGTATATGGTAACTTTGTACTTTCTATTGAGTCGTTCTCAGAACATAAAACTGCTCTAGAAAATAAAATTCAGCAAGTATCATAAAATGAACACAACAATTAAAGGATAACTTAGTTCCAGGTAATATTTATACTGATAATTTTTTAATTTAGTGGACTTTTTCTCTGAAAGAAGAAAAACTGTGCATGATGAGTATTTATGAAAACTTAGGAATATACATTGTGAAAAATTAACTTAATTTCTTTGTCAGTACTTTTGAAGGAAGCACAGAGTTGAACAGAGCACTTATATGGTTTGTAAGTGTAAGTGGATTTGGGCTTTTACATTTAGTGTTAAGTTCACTCTTATACTAGAGACATTTCTTACTGGATTTTAAGTGCCCTTCATTAGCGTCTTTTCACAAGTTCTTATTCACTAACATCTTCTAGCTTGAATATTTTCAAAAATTTTATACCATGGAATTTGTTAAGTTAGAAATCAGAGTTTTTTCCTTTGATGAGGAGTATGGAATCAGTTCATTAAAGACCACACCAAAAGAACACTCCCACCGGTCTATAAGATCTCTGAACCCTGAATAAGAAACTCAACGTTATACCTTATATGGGAAAGTAGAGGTACAAAGTATAATTAGGCTTTACATGCTAAGACAATGAATGAAAATTTACCAGTTTTAGTAAAGTAATGGAACAAAAAATTTAAAAGGAAAAAAACATCGGTGAAGAGTTGGGGTATAGACATAGTCTCAAAAAGTGAGAGACTGAAAGCATACACTGCTCCTTCTCATCAGGACTCCTGACGTGGTTTCAGGACTTCCTTCTGCTTCTTGGGTAGTTGCCTGCTTCCTTGCACAAAGCACTGGATCCCCTGGGTTATGTATACCTAATCACTGAGACATGGGTGAGGAATTTGAAGCTAGAAAGTTAAATGATTCACAGGACTATGAAAAACTTAGAGAAAGAAACGGAGGGCAAAAGATGACAATTGAAGGAACAGTGATAATTTTTCCATGTCCAAGGAACAATCCTGAAAATATTGGCAGATAGGAAAGAAAGATCCAAGGTGGAGAGTGGTTTAGACTGAATACTTAAAGGAAAGAAGATAGGTACAGACAGGAATCTGATAAGAAATAAATAAGGGTACAAAGGCTACAAATGAATGAAAATAGTCTTATTCCTTGGGATATAGTAACAATAATTGACACAAAATTAAAGACATTATAGAGTTGCTGTTCTAAATACTTTGTATACAATGTATTTTAACTTCTCACAAAAAATTCTAAACTAAATGAAGTTTTTATTCCTGTTTTATAAGGAAGAAACTGGGGGATTCCTTGCCTAGGAACATGTGATAAAAGCAAAATTTGAGAGATCAAAATTCTGACTTCAGAATGCATAGGGCAGCAGGCAGAAGCCTGCTGGTCAGGACCTGTTTGATTCCTTATCAGACTGGTGACTTAGCCAGGTTATTTATGACTCTGTTTCTCAGTGTCCTTAGTCATCAAGGAGGCACTGCATTTTGTTTTTCATCTGACTTTCAGAGCTATGATGAGGCTTCTTGAGAAAACATGCTTTAGAAAAGATAAAGTATGATATCTATGCAACATATTTTTACAAAAATGGACAAAAGATTATTGAAATTTTATTTTAGGGACTATAAACTAAGGGTCTTAATCTTGAATGCCCTTGATGACTTAATTAAGGTGGACAGGGCCACACACTGAAAATGAAGGAAAAAAATGTATTGGAAGCTAAAGGAACATGGAAAAGATTTGGACAAATAGTCCTATTGCTTTTACTACAGTTTTGATAATGGGAAAAAATTTGCCAGACCATAACAAAGGGAATTCCAGATTAGGATTTATCAATACTCTTATGTTGGCTGTAATGGCATTTTGCCTTCTGTCAACATCTATACCATCTTATATTAGAGCAGCTTGTCAGACATACAACTGCACTTGCTATGGAAACCAAGATTTCTCATGAGATTTGAACATTAGGATGACAACAGTGCTGGATACATATACCCATACAAGAGCTTTTCTTTCTGAGTCTTCTCTTTCTTCTTTGGCTAAAACACGAAAATGCAGAACTAAAGCCTGAAGTGTAAGGAGAGGGGTCTTTTTATTTTTGCTTTGTATTGAACCTGAATAGGAGTTTGCTTCTGTTTTCAATATTGCTGTTGTTTAGTTCAAACTACTTTGTCTTTTACACAATGTAGCAAATCGTAACAGCCACAATGAAAACAAGGGGGAGCATTATTATGATTCCGATTGCTGCTTTGGCTCAATGATCGTCTGTGTGGCGGAACAACAACAACAACAACAACAAAAACAGACAAAATTAGGTCTTTGCCCAGCCACAACTAATAAGCCCTCCTAAACTTAAGTAATTAAAGTCTAGGCAGAGGCTGGAGGCTGTGTGTGAATAAACCCCAGAGATAACATAAAAACAGCCTCTGGGTGTCCTCTGAGACCCAGGATGTTCAATCAGATTCCAGCATCTCAAGAACATGTGTTTTACAAGGGAGAGAGCCAAAATACAAACTTTCATATAAGTACTACAAATACCATATGGAAAACTGATCCCATAAACTAAGAAGAAAAACATAATACAGAAATGATTTTTTGAATCCCACTATGCCTGTTAAGGGATATGTTTCAATCTTTTATCCTAATTTCCAAGAACTGTGACTGAAGATTTGACAAGTTGTTCAAGAAACAATCTGGTTCACTTAGTGAACCTTATACAGGAGACTACCAGTTCTTCTACTTGAAAATTAAACCAACTTGAGATGAGAGAAAGAGAGACAGAAAGAAAGAGAGAGAGGTTGGGGGTGGGGAGGTCGGTCATTGTTTTCTCTGGTTTCCTGTATTACATCGTAGTTTGGATTAGTATTTGTTTCCTTCAAGTAAAGCTAAAGTTGAGTTGCAAGAACCTCCTGATATATATGGAGACCAGACAGGCCATGGTGTCTGCTTTTGTAGACTATTTACTCACTGTATTTATATGTAGTTACTAAGGGAGAGTAGAGAACAATGGTGAGATCATAAACTACAATTATTGTAAACTCCTTCCTTACATAAAATGTTATTTTTATGGTTTTTACTCTTATTTCCAAATTATTAAGCAGGAATAATACATTTTATCAGATCTTAAATTTTTCATGTGTCCTTGTGCATCCCCTGTGGTTTTCAATACTTAATATTTTACTTTTGTCAACTCAAAATATATATTTTTATTGTCCTTTAAGATAATTCTATCATTTTCTGGAAGACTATTTGTCTTTACAATTCTGTATACTCATCCTGTTTCAGGGCTTCTTTGTTTTAATGGAAAGACCATTGTCTGACACATAAAATTATTTCTCTAGAACAGTTCTGCTTTTATGTCTGCTCTTCCATTTGTGGTTAATTAGCATGTGCTCTAGATCAAATTTTATATTAATCTTTCTATCCAGATTCTTACAGTATGAAAAGAGGACATATTTTAACTCTGTACTAGAACAAGCACAGAGTTATGGATTTTATTTATTCTAAGGAACTTCTGATTTTCCTTTCCAGAGTTCTGGGCAGATGAAAACTTTCTTGCTGTGGACAGAATATAGGTAGTAGTGCTCCTGATAAGAAAACCAGTTCTCATAAGTAGTGACTCTGCATAGACTTGTCTCATAGACTCAAAGCCTCATCCCACATTAATGCCAAGTGTTTTACCATTTTGACCCTGAGCAAATCTGAGGATGCAAAGTAAACTTGAATTCTTATTATTCTGATTTTCAATTTGCTCTCCAATGGGCATTTACAGATTTTCTTTTCTTCCCTGTAAATTATATCGTGTTAGCTCAAATTTAGCATTTTAGGGATTTTGTAGTAAAAGACAGTGACAATCTTAAGTGTCAACTTGATTAACTTAAGGAGTGCCCAGATTGCTGTGAAAACATTATTTCTGAGTGTGTCTATGAATGTGTTTTTTCAAGAGTCTAGCATTTGAACCAGTGGATTAGAGAATTCTACCCTCACCAATATGGGTGAACATTATCTAGTCTAGGAAAAAGGCAGAAAAAGGGTGAATTCTTGCTTTGTCTTCTTGAGCTAATGGGTCCCTATTCCACTGCTATTAGACCTCAGATATCCTGGTAATTAGGCCTTCAGACTCCAGGACTTATACTAGCATCACCTCCACTCCAACCTTGGTTCTCAGACTTTCAGACTGGGACTGAATGATACCACCAGCTTTTCTTCATCCTGATCTTAGTTTTGAGGAATAGATTACATATTAGATACATCTTCAGCAATAGCAGGTTAATTTCTCATCAAGATGGCATAGTCTCCTTTCTCTGTTTCTGCTCCTTCCTGCTTAAACACAACAGGCTTTCTTATGTGTGCACACATTGTGTATTAGTTACAACATAATAAACATATTATATTGTGAACTACAGTCACAAAAACAAACAAAGAAAAACACCAAACCAACAACAACAACAACAAATCCACACACAACAGGCATCCAAAGAAAACTCTGACAGACTGTAAGAAGACAAATTTCTTTGGAACCACAGGATTTGAAAAATAACATACTGGCAGGACCCTCAGCCCCCCATCCAGTGGAGAGAACCATCAGACCCCTCATTTCCTTATTCCTAAGATAACAGTAGGCAGTCCAGGTAGACAGGTTCCTCCTCAGAATGGAATGTAAATCCCTCTGACATCACCAAGGAAGGCAAAAATGTGGAGGTTGGACCAGGATCCTGCTAACAATAAGTAGCTTTTAGAAAAGTTCTCCTGAGACCCTCCCTGCCTCTGGTGGAGAGACACTAAGGCAGATGAGTTGACTCAGACCTGGGTAGAACCTTTGACCACACAGGCCTGAGAGTCTCCATCAGGAGATACTAGGGCAGGTAGGAGTAATCAAAAGACAAATGTAGACAAAAGAACTAGGCTTGGAAACCCCTTTGTTCCTGTGGGTCCCAGTGCACATGGTGGCCTGGCTTGGGAAAACTCCTTTCACCTTTGCAGGCAGCACAAAAAAATGAATGTTCGGAGACCCACTGCCACCAGATAAACTAGGCAGACCAAAATAAAACCAAAAAATTCAAAAATCTAACCATATCATTGGGAACAAATGTTCACCAAAGTAGATTGTGATCTGTATGTTCAACCTTAACACAGTTACTTCTGCTTACTTAAAAAAAAAGAAAAAACTAAAAAAAGATAAACAGACCCTACTTGCCAATGAAAAAAATATAGACTGTGGTATTGGATACAAAACCTTCAATAGAAAGGCTTTTAAAAACTAGTAAATTGTGGCTAACTATAGAGGTGCTAAAATAAAATACTAAGTGTTCTCAAGGTAGGAGTAAAGAAGAGAAGCCATCAGCTCAAGGCTGAGGAAGAGAGGCAATGTATGCACTAGGGCTGAGAAGGAGGTATGACTTCCACAAAGCCTACAGCCTGCTTGTGATAAGGAAAAGTACCAAGTCAGACTTGGAGGTGCATGCCTATAATGCCAACACTGGGATGTTGAGGTGGAGGATCACAACTTCAAGGCCAGCCTGGGCTACATAGCAAGACATCAACTCTGAAAGTTAATAATAATAATAATAATACTGAAATAAAGAAAAAAGAAACAGGAAAGTACCAGAACTGGTCTGTAGAGTCAGAGACAGAACTCTGGCATTGCCCCGAAAACCCTCCTCGGATGCTGCTCTCCACACCATGTCTGTTGGTGAACCTGGGATGGTCCTGTGCTAGAGCCTCTTAGAAGCAGCCTAGTGAGGAATGCTGCCTCAGAGTGAACAGAGGGTGTCTGTCAAGTTTACTGAAAACACATGCCCAAATAAATGACTAAATAAAAATAAAATCTTTCTCTATAATACACTATGTAATAATTATTATATTAATAATTAGTAAAAAATACCTAATGCATCATCTATATAGTAAATGGAGGATTAAAATTTAAAGGAGAGGCTTCTTCCTGTGAGCATCACTTGGTAGTTTAACCATAGAATTCTTCCATGTACAAAGCCAACAAAAGTATGTCAGCTAGCAAACAGAAATCTCTGAAGTTAGAGTGCTCAAGCATGTTTCACAAAGCAGGACAAAAACAAGTGATTTGAGGCTGAAAGACAATCATCAGGTTACTGGCATAAAAGCACATCAAACATTAGCGTTGATTAGTACTGAAACTCTCCCCAATCAACTTCAGAATCTTAGAACATTTATGTTCCCTTTACCTCCTTTGTCCAAATCTATCAATACATACTTTTCTTCAGCATTTGTAATTTTTGTCATATTACTTGTTTATTTTTATAATTAATGTTCTCAAGTAGAAATAGACAGGTGTAGTCTTAGATTTACCTATGCATTGCCTAATTGCTTTCTATCCTTTCCTCTATTCAGAACTTCTTCCGTGATGGCTTCCCTTCTCTTGAAATACTTATAAATACTTTTGAAATGCAAGAATGTTACTAATAAACTCTGTGTTTATCAAAACATTTTATCTTAAGTCTTTTTCAAGGATAATTCACCAGAAACAAATTAATCACAGTTATGGTTGAGAAGTCTTTAAACATTACTTCTGCCAGTATCTTATCTTCAGTGTTGATTTCATGATCATGTGTCCTCATATAGATTCATACACACACATACACACACATATGTATACATATATGCTGCCTAAAATATATTCTGCTTCCTATATTTTTAGATGCATCTACTAAAGAAAGTGCACAGTCATCATTGTCAAATTTTGCATCTTTTTCTTTCTTTTTATTTTCTATATTTTGGTGCCAATTAGATATACCATGAGGCTATCTATTCTATTGTCCACTTTCCTTAATCACTCTCTTTTGTCTCCTGTCCCTTTCTACTGTAGTCTGTGTACTTTCTTCATGCCTATTTTCCACTTCAGCAGTTACTTCCTCAACTGTGCCTTGTCATTGTGCTCAAACTGCATTTACTTTTTTATATTTAAAAGGCACATTTAGTTCTTTTCAAATATGCTTGGACTCAGTTTTGTTTTCTCTGGTATCTTATTTCTGATAGTCTAGTCTGTGAGGTTTTTTTAATATTTTATATTTTCACTTAATAATTAAAATATGTGAAGCACTTAGAGATCTAAACTTGTAGATTGTATCAGCCAATGTTCCTTTAATGGACCATCTTCCTTTATGTGATCTTTCATGTTGATGAGTGTTATGAGTGACTTCAATCTGCTGGAATCTTGGAGTGAAAATTGAGGACACTTTCTTCTAAAGAGAATTTACTTTTTGCTTCTACTTTTAGGAAGGGCTCATTGTCCATTAAAATCTCCTCTTATCTTCTTCCAGCAGTCCTGCCTGCCTGAGGTTCAGTTCCCTTAACTCCTCACTGCTTCTAGTCTGAGTCTCAGGCTCTCTAGTATAGTCACTGGCCCCTTTTACTGTTCATCTGAAAGTTTGAGCTCCACTTTCTCTCTCATTCTTTTTTTTTTTTTATGATCTTTCTAATCATACACTTTCAATTCTCTAGATTCCTTATATGCATTAATCATCATTTTTGTCTAGGATCTACTTATTTGTAGCAGTATTGCCCTTCAGAGCAATTGGTCTGTTTACTTTAAGAGCAAAGTTCTCAAACTTTTTGAATATTAAAACTCAATTATGTATGCCAGTAACAGTACTACAACCTGCTGTTTGAGTATTACTGGCTTATACTACTGGCCTCAGCATTTAAGAATATCTGAAGGCAATTTTGCTTTTCTATTAAAAATTTTAAGGAATTGTCCACCCCTTTTCTTAATTTTACCCAGATGAGCATCACATTTTCCTAAACTTCCATTTGAAGTTTTAAATCTTTAAAAAATATATTGATGTATATAACTTGAAGAGATATCTCAATGCACATTCCAGATGGTTTGTTTCAATAGATACCTAAACATTTTACTGTGTAGATAAAAACATTAGTTCTCATTCAGCTTAATAAGAATTGAAACCCAGAGCCTTAAACATACATTTGTGTTGACAATAAATTACTCACCTTAGAGCTGTCTTGAAATTTCATTTACTCTAAGGAAAGATGCCTTATGTAGAGAAGTACTATAACAGTTCTTGATTTAGATTACTAATATGAAAGGTTCAGTCTTGACTTGTGTCAGATGTATCATAAGTCATCCACAATAATAATGCAAGAAAAAATAAAGCCATAAACACACAAAATATAGTTTTTATTGGAAATTCATCAATCTACAAAAGGCAATTACAAAATGCACATAAACAACAAACAGAAGAAAGTCTCTAATCTAAAATATAATTGAGAGGGTGAACAATTTTAGGAATCTGTAAGTATCACTTTGAATCTTGAATCCTACTTCAAAGACAGAATTTTGCATCAAATCCTTAAAAGTATTTTCTAGGTTTTATTGAATAATTAATTGAATCACTGATCTCATACATGGTGCACATCATAATCATAGGAGTTATTTATTCAAAATAGATATTTTGGAATCCATCAGAGACCTTTAAAATTATAATCCTTGGGAAACTGGGTATCTTAAATTTTTAAGAATTCCTGGTAATTCTTGAGCAGATAATTTTAAGAATGGTAGAGTATATTAATTTTCAAACTCAAATTATATAAAATAATTTGAATGCTGAGCTAACCAACAATTAGACTTATACTAACAAAATTAAAGTTGAGTTAAATTATGGAGAAGAATTTGAGAATTTCTACTTTGGCCATTGATAATGGCAATAAGAAAATGAAAAACCATGATTTTTCCTGGCTGTAATGAACATCTGCACAGTATTTCTCCCTTATTGCCTGCAAGAATTCTTTTTAAACTACTATTTCCCCACCTTCTGAAATCCCATAACAATCCCAGAAGACTGGTTTAGCTTGCTAATTTTCTAAAGGTTTAATATACAAATGATTTCTGTCTGAGTTCCAATTTCAGTTCATTGAGATTAGAAACTAATGCCACATAGTCTTATGTTTTCTTATTTTCTATTTAAAAGTTATCTGGATACATAGTTTTGTTAATGAATATTCCTAAATGCTTGATTATATGTACAATTACATGCAACTTAAATATAGCAACTACTTTGAAGTTTTCATTTAATACAGAGTATGATAAATTAAACAAACAAAAATTACCACACTATAGTTGTTCATTGGAAATTTGATATCACTTGGTTTGATCTATTGTGCATCACTATACCAGAGATGCCATTTAGCATCCCCTTCATTTCCAAATACAGTCTATATGCTTTTCCAGGGATCATTGCTGTCATCACCTATAGGTATAATGCATGTAATGTATTGTCCTGTTTGTTTTGAAACAAAGGAAAGCACCTGTCTTCCTTTTATATGAATGTATCTCTTCCACTCAGTGATCCTATGTCTTAAAAGTATGTCTTAAAAGTATAGAAGTAGAGTGTTTTGAAAAAGCTAGCATCTATACTCGTATATCTCCCCAGATGCTTTTCTCTCTCTGTCCATAAAAACACACGTATGTATACACTTATGAATATATAATTACAAATATACAAATATATAAATTATACATAATGTGTCCAAAATTATATATTGTATTTGTATACACATAAATAAATATATAATATAATACATAACATCTCAATAAATTTATATATATATATGCATATATATATACCTACATATATATATAATGGATGTCTGCAGATAACCAAAGCATGACTACTTGACCTTTGTTTTGAAATGATAAAACTCTTGACTTGTACCATACACACAAATTTGATGGGAAAGAATACATGAGTAATTAGAAAGATTTGAATAACTACTTTTTAAAAACACACCACAAATTTTACTATGTAGACCAATTGATTACTTATGATTTAGATAATTAAAACTTTCTTCTAACAATTTGGGTTTCTATTAACTAATAAGTCATATGTATCTGTTTTTAATACAATGCATGCTTAAATTCTAATATTGTTGATGATTTTTTTCTGATATTCAAAACACCATCAAGCCACACATTTCTGTCAGTTTGTGGCCTACAACTTTGAACTGTACTGTCCCTCTTCCTCTTATACAAAGTATTTCCCAACTGTTACCACTGTGGCTTCTGAACTTTAACAAAGACACGTTAGTTAGCACATAGATTTTCTGTTTCCATCTCTTTAAACGGAAACTGCCTCCTTGAGTTTAGCCGTTATGTCACACACTAATCTTTATTATTAAGGTTCTAGTGGAAATTAAACTATGATATCACTGTAAATAAAAGTTGCTCAGGGTAAGTAGCAATTCCAGCAAGATTGAAAGCAGGCTAGTTTATGTTAAACTAAAATTGAAAGAAACATTTATTTAAGTAATGTATAAATATAAAAGTGACTAAGTTATGAGCAGTCTTTTGAATATGGATTTGCTCTTGAGAGGTTTGGTATAAAATACAATAAAAATAATATGAAATACATAGTGATTCTTTGGTAGAGGTAATCATTTTATGACTTGGAAAACTATGAATCCGTTTGCTATACTTGATATTTCATATTTTCAATTTTTATAAGTAAATGTAGAAGAATAAAATAAAACTTCAAGAACTTGTCACATACTTGCATCTGATATAATATGTACAACACTATATTCAAAAAACCTTTGCTATTCCCTGAAATTTATTATTATTTGGTTTGTCATTTGGTTTGAAAATCGGTAAAAGAGTTTCAAAATACTATGTGTAAGATATAACCCTATTTGTCTTTCCATGAGTTCCCTGTAGGCAAAGAATATTCAGGCAAATGATTGACTTTGTCTTTCCATGAGTTCCTTGTAGGCACAGAATATTCAGGCAAATGATTGACTTTAATTTTAACTGAGAAATTAAAGGCACACAGATTCTCTAAACATTTCTGTAAGAAAATGCCCTATCTACAGACACCTAATCTCTTTTTTCCTCTCACAGAATAAGTTCTCCATTTTATTATTTTATGTGTACTACTCTGCTTTGTATAATAAGAATCCACGGATAGTACCCATGTCAGCATATTACTGTTAGAAATTGGGATAACTTTGTTAAGTTTCCATTTAATATTTGATGTTTTTAACTGCACTTATATTGAGGAAATGGCTCATAGCTGCCCAAATTGTTTATCTTATCTGTATTTTGAAACTTTGATGTACATTCCACATTTAAAAAAGTAATTCTATCTCCAGAATATAAAATGAAAATAACAAATGTTGTTAAAATTATAATTTCTATACTGAGAACAATAATTTATTAATTTATAAATAAGAAAGTAAAAATAGCTTGGTTTCTTTACTAAATGCCTTAGCTAAGGGTGTAACATGACAGAAATTGAAAATGTCTTTTCTTATTACTTAAAGATAATCCTAACTCAATTTATTTCTTGTTAATTGGAAACAGGTTTGAAAGAACCTCCCAGATGCTTTGCCTAAATTTGTTTCTAGTCATTGAAATTTAGTTAATAAATACATGCAATAAAATTCTAGAGTATGAACATTCTACAAGTTTAATAATTCTAATGTTTGAAGTGTATTAAAATTCATAAAGCCTTAGTTTTTCTCAAACTTAGAGACTTTGTATTGATTAAATTTTAGTAAACTAATAGTTATACTTCTAATATGTTAATTGGGAACATTTAGAGACACAAATGTGTCATACTATACTGTAATTGGAGAGCCAGTTAGTAAGGGAAATGATGGTCTTTTGCCAAAATTAATTTTGGCAAGCAACATTGGAATAGCATGTTAAATCCCAAGCCACAGAAACAGCCCCTCAAATGTGGAACTGATGACTCCAGATTGGCAGGGTCTCCTTGTGCTTAATTTAAGAACTAGCTTAAAAGTTGGTCATAACAATGTTGGAGAAAGAAGAATTCCCTCTTCCAATATGTTCCCAGAGTTCCAAAATTTAATGAAGATATCAAAATGATTGTTGAAATTTACAATTTTAGAAAAGTAATTCAAGAAACAAACTTGGAAGCCACTAATAAACATGAACCATAAATGATAATAGAAATATTTCTGACAGTCTTTAGACAATTTCTGCCTGAGGAATGTCTGTTTCCCCTTATCCTCTCTCTTTTTCAATTATGTATTTACCTTCTGTCAGATTGCTAATTCTTCATTAAAGAGGTGGGCTCATTTTTTAAATGTAGCAAACTTTGTAAGAAAATTCACAGGTACATTCAAGTTAATTAACTCATGTCCTTACCATTTAATTATTTTTCTTATAAATATTAAGTGCTTGTTCTTGAAAATTCTGGTTATTTCTCCATAAATTTACACTGTCACTACTATGTTAATACTATGCTAGAACCTTTTAAATAAAGACATTAGATGTCCTAAGAACTGTTTTATGTCTTTTAACTAATGCATTTTCCTATATACTATTTATGAAAGAGCCACTAAAGATTCAAACTACTGATATTAGTAGTCTACTACATGTGTTTTAGTTTACAAAGGAGTAACTTGGGGAGAAAGAAAGGGGTATGAATGAATAAGCCCAATAGTCAAATAAATGGTGAAATGAATTTTCTGTGAGGAGTCACATTGGGCAAAATTTTAGAGCTAAGGAATGCTGCCAACATATTTTGTTGACCATTTAAACCAGCTTTCATAGAATTTGAGGCACTAGATATACATGTGTGATGGGGGGGCATGTGGGAGAGAGAAAGAAAGAGAGAGAGATTGGAGAGAACTTCAGTTTGCAGGAAATTATCTATAGTATATTCTCACTCTCCAAAGGAAGAGAGGTACATATACCACCTGGTCTGGATAATAAAGTTTCCTAAAAGACTTTCATTTACTCCTTATTAGATAGATAAGCACTCATTAAAGGGAAGAAAACTATCCTGGAAGGGATCTTAAGGGTAACATGAGATTAAATAGCAACATTAGTGCACATGAAAATTCTAGATATAAATAAGTATAGTTCAGTATTCCTGAATATTAATATAGTCTCCAAAGGGGAAGCAGGTTTTCTGAAATCATTATCGTACTCTAAGGAAAAATTAGAATGCAGAACATAATAGGCAGTAATGAAAATGAATTAATTTTAACATAACTCTAAATTCTACCTATATCTTACCATGGAGGTCGATTATCCATTTCTGCAGTGTTTTTTGACCTGTGCCTCTAATACCCTTTCTGCATCTGTTTTTCTTGGGGGAGAAGGATTGAACTCAGGGCCTCATGCTCACTAGGCAATGACTCTACCACTTGAGCCACACCAATCTTTTGTATTTTTTTAGTTTGTGTTTTAAAGAGGGTCTCATGCTAACTTTCTCCAGCCTACACTGGATCCTCCTACCTCTACCTTCTGAATTGCTGGGAATACAGGCTTGCATTGACATACCCAGATTTAATCTGGTTTTGTAGATATTTTCTCCAAATATATCTCCATGTATCTTTCCTTTCTACTAAAATGGAAAAAATCTAAGTAAAAGATGTAAATTAAATTGACCACTGGGCCAAGATTTGATTTTTACAGAGAAATTTGGACACCTACATGTGAATTTAAAAGGTTTTATAACCAACATTACATTTCAGTTTAAAAGGTCTAAAATTGTTTGTCTAGTTTTAAAAAATTACATTCAACTAATGAGGAAAAGTGCTTGAAAACTTCAGCTCAAAATATGAAGTTACAAAATGCACAAACCATAGCTGCTTAGACTAGAAGAGTTTTAACAGTACATATAAATTAAAATATCAGTTGAAAGATGAATAAATACCCTCTTTATTTTACCATTCAGGATGTCTTTTAAAGAGTAGAAGATGTTGGGGTTTGTTATTGTTGTTTTGTCTTCTTTCTTTTTTTCTTAATTTTCTTGAGACAGGGTCTCATTATGTAAGTCACACTGGACTCGATCTTGTGATCATCTTTTTCAACTTCCTGAGTGCTGGGATTATAAGTGTGAACCACAGTGGCCATCTCTAGAAGGTTTTTTGTTTGTTCATTTTCCTTTTTTGGTGGTAGTGTTTAATGGAACCTAGGGCTAGGCAAGTACAATGTCACTTCAGATATACTCCACCTCCATTTTATTATTATTATTATTATTATTTTGTATTTGAGTTAGGGTCTCCCTAACTTTGCCCTGACTGACCTTAAACTTGAAATCCTCCTGCCTCCCTCTCCATTCCCTTCCCCCACCCCTGGTAGCTGGGATTTCAGGCACAACCCCTGACCCTACAGGCCTGTCCCTACAAGGTGTTTTTATACAAACGCATAACAGAGTTAGACTGCTGTAGCAATAATCTAAGTTCTGATTATGATTAAGTAAAAAGCTATATTAAGTAGAGATAGTATAGAACATAGGTTAACATTCTGGATTCTGGAGTTATGTGTCTTTGACTTCTAGTTTCTACCATTTTATATATATCTGTAAAATTTTTTCCTTTGTCTATGTTTGCTATTTGTTTTAATGTAATAATATTACATTTTTTGTTGTTTTATTGTGTTGTATATATATTGATGTAGATATATTAGAATCTAGAGCATATGCAGGCAATAAATACTAGTCATAATTATATTTTACTTTTACTAAAGCAGCTGTTTGAAAAACTGAAAGAGCATTCTATTTTTCTCTCCTTAGAGCTGAACATGGGGGATGAGAGGGAGATTAATGATGAGTCACCTTCAAACAAATATGATTAACAAGTTTTTTTTTTTTAATTTTTATTCCATTCATATGTGCATACAATGTTTGGGTCATTTCTCCCCCCTTCCCCCACCCCCTCCTTTATTTCCCCGCCCCCTCCCTCTCCCCCCAACCCCCTCGTTACCCAGCAGAAACTATTTTGCCCTTATTGCTAATTTTGTTGAAGAGAGAGTATAAGCAATAATAGGAAGGAACAAAGGTTTTTGCTAGATGAGATAAGGATTAACAAGTTTTTAATCTGAAAAAAATCTTAAGTATTTGTAAGTGACTTTTAATGGCCTCAACAAACAATATAACCAAGCAAGCTACATCTCTGGTGGAGAAAGAAAACAAAACAGTGAGATATAATATAATATAAGCAAAGTTAATAACAAGTACGACTCTCCTATAGTGAAACGTGCTTCCTTTTAGGTAGTGAATACCTCTATGATGAATTAATTGTTCAAAAGACTTGACATTTACCTTTTGGAATAAAGGCAGATAATTAGAGTAGAGTAATTAAAATTGAGTTTTTAATCTAATTTTAAAATTTAATAATCTCACAAATGATATAGCTGTTACAGCAATATCACAAAGGAAATAGACAAATATTTAGTAAAAATTAGTTCCCATTCAAAAAATTAAAAATAAAATATAGAATTTACTTCTATGGAACTCACTAAAAGATTTTTTATGATGCTAAATATACATATTCTGAAAATGAAAAATAATCAAGATAATTTAAAAATATGCTTGAGCAACACTATGAAAGTCAAAATAATGTATTATAAAAATCTAGAAATATAATTAACTAAATATAGCAAGATTTTTGATACATAACCTAACCTAAGAATAATACGTTTTCATCGTAGAATGTGAATGATGAGCCTCCTGTATGCAATCCACCACATTTGGAAACTCAAATTTATTCCACTGTGAAGGGTCCTTTTATCTACCTCAACTGTTCAGACAGAGATTCTCCACATGAGCATCTGAGCTATTCAATTAGGTAAGGCATGTGAATTCAAATAATTCTATGTTATTTTGCAAGATACTCTTGTAACTGTTGGAAATGTATCATGAGGTATATTTTAAATAAAAGCATAAGGAAACAGAAATAACAATACACAATAATACATAGTTTTGTTTCTTTTATTATTTCATCATTTTCATCAATACATAGTCTTGTTTTTTTATTATTTCATCATTTTCAGGAAATACAAGTAATCAATTCACACTTTGGAGAATAGGTGTTGATCCTCCTTCCTTGGCCATCAGGCAGAATTTCCAGGATGAAATTTTCAGGGGATTCAAGACCCTAAGACTTTCCAACTACTTATTGAAGTTACTGATGAATTAAGTGGGAATGAAACTACTCGGCTATCAGCCATTACTAGAATCATAATTCATGTGCTTCCTAAGACTACAACATGGCCAACTTCTTCCACAAAAACAGCTACAACTACAGTAAGTACTCATTGATGAACTGTGATTCTAAAGCAGTTTGAATTACTCATAAACATAGAAAGTTCTTGTGAACTCTCATAGGAGTTATACTTTTGGCAATGAAAGACATAAATGAAACAATTACTTTAATACAGTTAAACTCTTATCATTAAAATAAGGATAAATTATTGTGCTGTTAGGCATTAATTTTTAATCAAGGTAAGCATATCAATGTTAATCAGTTTTATATGTGCTTTGCTATTTAGTTTTAAATTATTAGTAATTCTATTGATTCTCATCATATCATACTTTTCCCAGTTGACATTAGTACTCATGAAGATTTTATTATGGGACTAGTACCATATTAGGCTTATAAAAGGTATCTAAAAGCTTACTTTTATTGAAAAATGACATCTCACTAGAAGAAAAAATAAATACTTTGCTTGCTTAGCTCAAGCTGCTATGATAAAAATGCCACAGATAGACTGGTTGAAACAACAAACATTTATAACTCATAGTTATAATATAATCTTGGACTGAGAAGTCCAAGATTAATGTAATAGCAGAACTGGTAAGAGCTAGTGAGGTCCTGCTTCCAGGTATGCAGATATCAATCTTGTCTCTCTGTCCTTACCTGGTGAAAAGAAGACTAGAAAACTCTGTCAGTTTTCTCTTATAAATCCTTTCATGAGGAATCCACACTCATGATCTAATTGCCTGCCAAATACCCCACATCCTAGTATTATTACATTGGGGGTTAAGATTTCAATGTGTGTGTGACAGTTGAGGAAATACAAACAGTAACTAACACATTTAGAACAACTTAAATAAACACTATGCACTGTCAAATGATAGTACAATTGTTACTTGAAAATAAGGTAAATTTACTCTGGAGGCCGTGAGGAAAATAATGACCATCTACCTGGCCCAAAAGACCAAATATCGTATGTTCTCCCTCATATGTGGACATTAGATCAAGGGCAAACACAACAAGGTGATTAGACTTTGATCACAAGATAAAAGTGAAAGCACACAAGGGAGGTGTGAGGATAGGTAAGACACCTAAAAAACTAGATAGCATTTGTTGCCCTCAATGCAGAGAAACTAAAGCAGATACCTTAAAAGCAACTGAGGCCAATAGGAGAAGGGGACCAGGAACTAGAGAAAAGGTTAGATCAAGAAGAATTAACCTAGAAGGTAACACACATGCACAGGAAATTAATGTGAGTCAACTCCCTATATAGCTATCCTTATCTCAACCAGCAAAAACCCTTGTTCCTTCCTATTATTGCTTATACTCTCTCTTCAACAAAATTAGAGATAAAGGCAAAATAGTTTCTGCTGGGTATTGATGGGGTGAGGGGGTGAGAGGGAGGGGGTGGGGGAATAAGGGAGGGGGTGGGGGGAGGGGGGAGAAATGACCCAAACATTGTATGCACATATGAATAAAAAAATAAAAATAGTAAAGAGAAGAAAAACTTTTCATGGGGGTGGCATAGATTCACATTGGAAATAATATATCCTAGAGAATTTTGAGAAAGCACCTAAGCTTTCTCAAGAAAGCTTAGAAGAAAGTGAAAATCTACCTTAGAAGGTAGATTTTTATAAGAACCAAGTGGGTGAGGCTGACGTGCAGTGAAAGAAAAATCAAGTCCATGGTAGATATGTAAAATATTAGAACATGAGATGCCTTGAGTAGAAAGCTGAGAAATTCAGATGTTAGTGAAGACAGGAAATTATGACCATTTCATATTACAGAAGATAAACTCAAAATGCGTGGTAAAGCTTCCTAATATGCAAATAAAGAGAAAGTACTAATGTGATAAAATCAGATGGTGTGGAACATGCTGTTTGATCTCAGACAGGCTGAGTTCAAATAGCCAAGGATGTTTTCACATCCTTGTCCTCATTAACATTAGTGTAACAGTAGTTACTAAGCTAAACCAAGAAGAGACGCCCTTGAGTTAAAACAGTTATTTGTTCAGAAAATTACAGAAAATTCCATTACTTGACTTCCTAGTTAAGAAACTTTGTGTTAGCAATACAAAATAAATATGATACAAATTTGGATGTAAGACTGGCAATTCTTCCAAATGTCCAGAAGAAAGAAATTAAAATATTCTCTGTGGGAAATTAAAATATACTAAGTCTCCAATTACTCATAAAAGTTTTTAAATCAGTGAATGTACATGATTAAAAGTAGTCAGATATATGAGAAAAAAATATAACGTAACCAAGAAACACTAGAACCACAAGAAGACAGAAACAAAAGTACAGTAAATACAGGTAATGAATTATCAAATACAAACCATACAGCAGTTATATTTATTAAGCTCAACAAATATTAAACCAATTTGAAATCTTATTAAGGTTTGAAGACTATAAAGATGACCACATTTGAAAACATCAACTATATCTAGGAATTAAAGAAAAAACTGAAATTATGACTTGATAGATATATTTAATGGCTCATAATTAAGAACTGAAAGTAGGTCTGGAGAAACTTTTAAAAAGAGATTTGGAGAGGCAAATTTGATCATACTACGAAAAAGGAAGAACATGAAAATGAGAATGAGAAAAGTAAGTTTAATTTGGACATGAGATGAAATGAAACAGAGAGAGAGACTGTAAATGTTCTTCAAAACCAATTGGAAGATACTAAACTATAAATTGAGGAAGTGCTGCAGTCCCACTGAGAAAAGAATAAAATCTATATCAAAACACATATAGAAGAACTGCAAAAGTTCCAAAAATAACAAGAAATAGTAAAAATCAGTTTTAAAAAAGATTTCAAAAGAATGTCTTCATAAAAGCTGACTTCATTATCTAAATGATGGAAGCCAGAAAAGTAGAAATGTTCAAGTTGTCAAAAGAAAATAACTACTAACCCAGGTTTTTGTATGCCTAACAAAACTGTACTTAGAAGTAAATAGATGCCTTTTGATTCCATTCTGGCAGTATCACACAGTTTTATTATGTAGTATTTTCATTAATTCACTTCAAAATATTCCCTAGCTCCTTACTTTCTAACAATATGGGGACTTTTAAGTTATCTATTCTTATGATAAGAGGTAATGTCCTGCAGATTTCAATCCACTAATGTCTGTTGAGACTTGTTTTGTGGCAAATATGCAACCAACGTGATGCAACATGGGCCTCTGTTGTGTGTCAAAAGTGATACTACAGACAACGATAAGAGTGATAGATTCAAGGGTTTATATTGGACAATTGATAATACATATGGACAAAGTAGGAATAATCCTCTACCAAAAACAAAGTCCAGAAGAATGATAGATTTTCATAGGAAAGATTTAAAAAAAAAAAAAAACAAACTTTAGGAAGAATATAAGAGACTATGCTATTAACTGTGGAATAGAGAAAACTTTTTTTTAAATAAAAAAAAACCCAGTCATAAGGAAAATTTTGAGAACACTGAATACATTAGAATAAAGATCTTCCTGATTGATGACAAAATGATACAATGTCTATTGTTTTCTTCAGAATAATCTGAGAAGGGAAGGAATAAGTAAGAGTAAAGATTAAATAAAACAGTATGAATTGACAATCATGGTTGTGTGATGATGGTATCTGGTGAATTATTGTACTATTTTAAAGTATTGTATATGTGTTAGGCATCACAAAAATAGTAAAATAACTGAAAGAGAAATAATCTGAGATGACTTATGAGCTTTGTTAAACTATTAGTGTTTAATATGTTAAATTGTTACCCAAATATCTTTAACAAATAAAATGCTTTCACTTACTGAATAAAACTCTGTTACCTACTACAAAGATTTTAGTCACACATTTTACATATTCAAGCTCTACGATTTATGGTTTTAAGCATGAATTTTCTTTCCATCATCAATAAATTAGTTTGTAGTTCCTCTCTCCACCCTAGGATATTTGTTCATGCAACTTTCGTTCATATTCCACAAATATACATTCAAATCAGGACAGTGTTGGCAATGGCCTAGTTATAATGTTGGTCATATTGTAAGATGTTAGACTGGCATTTCAAAAAGTTAAAATGAATTGCTTTTCATTTCAGGCTTAACAAGAATCTCACCTCCTTATTCTGAGTCTTCTCTGCTGGATCTCACTCTTTTGGGAGAGACTATTTTAGCTTGTACTGTTATGTGGGGAAAAATCTCAACTAGTGTTAACACAAGGATTTCTACTATCCAAATTCCTGATTAAGAAAGCAAAGTCTAGCAAAACAGAAAGCATTGTAATAAAACATATTAGACAAAATAAACAAATTCTGCAGCAAGAAGTGAATGGATTTTTAAATTTGTATTTGAGCTAAGTGGTATTGTAATTCATATACTTCCTTTGCAAAGTGCATTAGACCTCTAAAAGAGGCAGACTAATTAATGCTGTCTGGAAATGATTACCAACCTGTGACTTACGAATTTATTTTCAAAAAGTAAATGGTTTTCTCCATAAATCATATCAGCTTTAATGTCTGTATGTGTAGTTATATAGTATATACATGTCTACGGGGAGATATATGTGCCTCTCTTTGCAAAAAGTATTGCGAAACTAAAAGTAACTATAAATGCTTTAGCTAAATTTATCCATTGTACAGGAAGGAAAAAGTATTCCCAAATTGGCTATGACTTTCACTTGCTTGAGAGTAACTAATCAGATACACAAGCATACCTAAATATTTTAGATAGTTATTAGATGTTAATATTTCTTTCATTTTTTGTTTTGCTTTTTTTTGTGATCCTAGATTGAACCAAAACTTAGTGCATTCTAGACAAGTAATGTACCAAGTGAGCCATGTCCCCAGAGCTTTCACTTGTATTTTGTTTTTGAGATAGAGACTCCCAACTTTCTCCCTTGCTAACCTAGTACTCTTGATTCTCCTGCTTCTTCCTTCTGAGTAGCTGGGATGGCAGCTGTACACCACCACACTTAGTTTAAATGCCCAATATTTGTAAAGATGTATTAAAAGTACCACTAACTTGCTAGTATTTAGCTTTAGCAATATTAGTGTCTCAAGTTGTCATTTTACCAAGGTCATTAGTGTCATTAGTCATCAGTGTCATTAGTGCCTTTTTACAAACATGATGTCAAATCTTGGGCTACCTGTTAGCATACCAAGTTGAACAAGTTAGGGAAAAAACTTTCCAGATACACAAAATATAATATCTAAATGCAAATGGCTCAAGTAATAAAAAAATTGTTCGGAAAATTAGGAGACTATTGAAGCAAAATTTTAAAGATAACCATATACTAACGTAAGGAATATGGACTTTATTTCCCAATCAGGGATGATCTAAACAGGATTACAAGATGAGGGTGACAGAATCAGATATTTATTTCTATGTGCTTATGATTTTTCTGAATGGGGTATAGAAAACACGAAGGGAATGAAGGCAGATGGAAGAAGTATGAGCTAGTTTTTAATAATCCAGATGAAAGGCCCTAAAATAGGGCTCATGTAGAAATGAATTTCTATACCTGAAATAAACATGAGAAATAGAATTTATCATGTATTTTGTTTGAAACTCTTGAAGTACAATATGTATATTTATAATATGCCACGGGAAAGAGATTTTCTCTCAGGATTTAGCCATTATTATTATAGTCTGTATCTTTTATTATTATTACTAAAAGGCAGATTTTTCTATTTAAAATGTTAAATTAGATATGAAAACTTAAAAACATTTCTAAGTGGTTTAAGTATACTGCCAGAATTTTATCTGCTTCTAAAATATAACTATAAAAGCCCATTATAAAAATAGAACATTCTTAAAGCCAGATTGCTAATAGCGTGCCCCTGTGAGTTGTAAAGAAACAAAGGACTGATGATAAAAAGTTCAAAATTTTTCAAAATGAATTCAGTCATATTATCAATATTATAGTGTACATCTTCAGCGTGAAATCCACTGTCAGTGTAGATTTAACAAAAATTTCTACAGGCTCTTGAAAAAGAAATAGTCTTTCTCATAATTGTAATCTACTGAAGGCATTCCTTAAAGACCTCTGCATATTTTATGATGCCAAGTAAGTATGGTATTTGATAAGTCAAAGGACCAATGCCATACGTTATAAGAAAGGTATGTGATAATTCTTAATTGGGAGAGGTGTGGGGGTTCACGAACTGGTGCAAAATCTGATGATAGCTATGGCCCCTCTCTGCAGAACAAAGCACACATATATTTGTGCATGCAAGTTTATATTCCATTTTATAGACTTGTAAAACACACATCCATGGAACCCAAATTATGAAAACCTGACTAAAAACAATACGAATTTTTTTTTGGTAAAAAAATGTTTCTATTAGGAAAACATATTTATTTCCATTAGTATAAAATAAACAGGACAAGAGAAGTTACTCACATATAGCTATAGAGAAAACTGAGTAAAATATTCCTTAAATAGGTTGACACTTGGCTTGATAGATATAGGAATAAATAAAATAATACCTGAAGCCTAGGAAAGAAAATAAGAAGAAATAATTTTTCCTTAATCATAGAATCACTTTGTTTAAAAGCTAATAATAAATGAGCCCAACTCTTAATTAATTAAATAAATAGAACCATTTTCAATTGTCTGCTGATCAACTTTAGTCTATGAAACCATACCTGCTTATGCAGAGATTCCTCTCAGGGCAAGTAGAGAAGAAGGAAATTAAGTTATCTTTCATGAATTGAATTAGATTCTTCCGATTTAAATTCAGATTGTCTAAAGAGACAGTGAGGTAACTGGCTAGACATTATTTCCTGCAAATATAATCCCAAAGGAATTATGAATCAAAATTCCTGAAAGTATCTGCATGCAGCAAATTGAGCCTACTATAAAAATTTCAGAGCTAATGTCCATTTTGACAATATGAAGGATGGTAGAAACTTTAAATCATCGTAATTTATGACTATGCTTTTTACTTTGATTTCAACATAAAGAGTAGAAAAGAGATAGTCTATAAATAACACAGTCCAATCTTTTCATCAGTTCGTCTTGATAACACATCCATGTTTTATAATGTATATCAGTATAATGAAAATAAATTTAACCAATCAGTGAAGAATTAAGGAAAGGCCTAAGTGACAAAGATACAATTTTAGCATTTTTCATTTAATCTGAACTTTAAAGATTTATCCAAAGGACACAACGGCTGCTTAGAGACATTGAAGTCTTAAATCTTTGCAACCTTATATGTTTGGTCCACTATTGTGCTCATTGCCTATGCACACTACTTTTCCAAGGCTGGTTTTGATTCATGAAGGACCAGTCCTTTACTATCAGATACCTCAGATGATAGTTTGCATCAAATATTTATGGAACTTTATTCTCAGCCAATAATTTGGAACAGTGGTGTGGTAGAGAGAGCACTCTAGTTCATGAAACCCTTTTGGTAAATACCCAGACATTTGAAATCTGGTTGTTACATCTTTGGTAGATTAAAATTGGTGGTGATGGGAATATTTACACTGAAGAAACTGACAAATACCGAATAACAGGTTTTCTTTTGGTTTTGTCTTTTCAGAGTTTGCCTATCAGCTCACTACTGGACCTATCCATCTTATTCTTTGGTAGGCTTAGGAAGATAGAAAAAGCTTGAAGTGCATAGGGTTAGCAAAATGGCTATGCAAAATAAGCAAAAGTTGAACCCCCCCAAAAAAGGAAAGAACATGTACGTTATTTATTTACCTCTCATTCAAAGAATAATATAGCACTATGGTCAATATTAAAGCTCAAAGTCCACTGACACTTTCTGCTAACCTGAGTAAAATTTTTGCTTTTTGCAAAACTACAGTAAAGATCATATATATATATATATATATATATATGTGAACTATACTTTAACACCTATTCTGCCTTATCAGCCTAGAAAGTAGAACTCATTGTGATATTTCTGTGACCATCTGGCATCTACCCCCTGAACTAAATTTCTCTTGTTCTTTGTCTTTTCCTAATGTGAAGACTGAAATAACAACATAAGGCTAGTGCTAATAATAGTCACAAATTGTCCGCCTACTAAATGCTATAAATTCACATTAAGGCATTTTTGTCCCTCACAGCAATCTTACATGTTTGTTTTGCTGTTTCACTGCTTCCGTATTTCTTAAATTTGATTAATACATACAACCTTTTTAAGCAAAACAATTTCCCCTAACACCCTTATTTTTATAAAAGGAATAAGAGAAGATACATAAAATTATAACTTAAGTATAGTAGCAGAATTATAGCAAATCTGCATTTTCTCTCAAATTATTTCTAAGAATAATCAAATGGTAACGAAGATTGATATAATTGGTTGATGATGACAAATAAAGCCTTTATGGTTGGTCAGAAATTGGAGAGACTATGAGGAAGCATATTAAGGGAAGCATGTCCATTTCTCTATTTAATCTAACATAACATGCAGGATAAATGTTCGATGGGCTATGATACATGTATTATCCCTGTATAAAACAATAAAAGTGCCTTGGACCTTGGGAGGAGCTTGAAATCTTTGCTACATATCTTGGATCATTCTATTATTCAACTTCTATCTATCAAATAGTATAATTATTCTTCTTAAGTTGCAAATATGGTAACTCAGTAGATAAGTCACTCTTCTTTCTTCAGGTGTGATTTGGAATTAAAGTCTCCTGGTAACCTTAAAAACATTTTCACTTTCAAATATGTTGAGAAGTGACATGATATGCAACTGTTGGAGGATTTATTTCTGTGTTCTATGCCACATTTAACTCCTATTTTATTTAATGTCCTATAATAATGATAATCACATTTTACATTCATTTATTTCTTAGTCTTTGTATTGTGTCCAATCAACTCTCATTAGGAAACAAGCAGAGAATAACAAGATTATACAAGGAACTATTTCAAAAGGTATGGGAGACATTGAAGAAAAGCAGCACAGAGCATATCTGTCTGTCATTTCATAAGCAAATTACATCCTGGACAAATGATATGTCATTTCCTACTTTACTGCTTAAAAGTAAACCATTAAGCCTTCTTAAGCTACTAAACAGAAAATCCAGTTTATTTTTAAGGAAAGTATTGTTTTAACTAACAAAAAAAGGGAACGTTACTTATACTAGACTTTTATTTGGGAGCTCATGTACTTTAAGTATTAAAATTCTTATAAAAAAATCATCCTCCTCCCCCAGTAAAAAAAAAAAAATTGTATTTGGGCAAATATATTGAATTTCCTACAGAAAAGTCTTGAACGTTGTTAGACCTTCTCCACTTGAAAATTTTTGATATATATTATTTTACATATGCAAGAATAACACTCCAACTTTTATAAGAAAAAAAAGCTAGACAAGAGTTCATGTGTGAAGTAATAGTTCATGATATGGATTATAAATTTTTATCATATAATTTGTTACATATTTGCACATTTTCATACACTGATATCAAATTCAACACTATGTCATTTTAAGATAGAACTTCTTGATATTATTGTAAGTATAGTTTATTTTAAAAAGTTATTTGTAAACTAGAGGCCAAAAGAGTATTTAACATTTTATAAAATAAAAAAAGAGAAGTCCTAGAACTTTGATTATCTACTAATGTGGATAATCAAAGTGAAACAATCACTGAACAAAGTGATTTGAGAAATTTTATTTCAGATCATTGTGTTTTGCTTCCTTTATACCTTCTTACTATGGTGCTTTCACTCCAGAAAAATGACAGTTGAGCAATTAATTACTTTAAATTTCTATCTGTATATTTTAAGACATTTTCCTATGTGTTTTCTTTGTCTGTGCAATTATTGTCATTTGGTAAAATATATTAATTGAATTAAAGCCTAAGATGTGAGAGTAAACAAGAAGTTTGAGGAGAAACATAGTAAAGAAAACAAAAAAGCTAACTTTAAAATGATACCAATGCTCAGAAAATACTTTTAACATTAATTTCTAAAATTCTAATCATGTTGATTCACTCATGATATGAATAGATCTGCTAATTAAAGCAAAAAATGATTGAAATGAAAGCAATAGTAACAATCTAATTTCCTGTACATTCTATTAAGACAGTTTTTACATTGATGATGAAGGATCCCAAGACCCGGGTAAACTGGCAGAAAAAGAGAGGTCTTGGGAATAAAGCAAGGTCTTGGTTCCATCCCAGCGTTATAAAGCTGTGCTAAGTCACCAAGTTGAGCTTCAGTTTCCTTCTGTCAATGGGAATTAGTAATGGCTAATTCCTAAGCTCCTCCTAGTGTAGTGTTGAGCATAGGATGCATTAATGTTTAATAGCCTTATATTGGCTATTTTACAAATGTTTATTAATTGATTGAAAACACAGAAACAGACGGTTTGAAAACAGGAGTATAAATGATTGTTGTAAGTTTACCAAACCTCCAGTTCTCATTTGTAGAACTAAAATTTATTTTTATTTTCTAAAATTTATTTTAAATTTATCATTTCATAGTATTTTTCTTAGAGAATAGGCAAAACCAACATTTCTGCTTGATCTAGCAGTATTTTATTACTAAAAGTTAACATATGGAAGTTTGGTCTATCCTTAACTTGACATATTTGAGACACAGCATATAAACTTGAGTAAAAACTCCTTAGTGACAATCTTAAAAAGCCTTTTTCAGTGAGAGTTAAATGAAATGATTTGAAAGCCAGTAGAAATAAAATAAATTGTAATCTACTCGGTTATAGCGTTGAACATCTGCTGTGACTCTAATACCCACTGACGAAACATTTCATGACAGGGAAGATTATTATTATTGTCTTTTCTGTAAAATATAACAAGTTAAGTAATTAAGGTTATGAATCAAACCAAATTAACTGCACACAGCTGTAAGAAGCTTAGTGCATGACCAAATGACAGATGAGAAATTCCTTTGTTTTCACTGGTGATTTTCCTAATGGTGAGATAAATGTCCGATGACATACAAAGCCTGTCAATCCATTTATTTCATCACTCCTTATATTCATAGTGGGGAGGAGTAACTGCTCAATTGTTTGAGTACAGGAGTAGCTCTGTGTTGTCTGCGTAGGAAAACCTGCAAGCAATAGGAAAAATGTTTCAACCTACAGTTAAAAGCAATTTTTAATAAGGGTACCTTTTGTACAATAATATGTACAAATCAAACAACTTCCAGACTGGTCAAAATATAATAACTGAAATAAAATTTAGTTTTCTTAGAAGGAAATAATTCAGTTAATATTTGAACAAAACTTCCTACCTAGTCATTAAATTTATGCTTGTAAATCTATCAATACATACAATTTTCATGTTATATACCTCCAATGATGTAATCAAAGAGTCAACCATTTTTGCCCATGTTACAAAGGAAAAAGCTGAAACATCAGAATTCAAATACTTTTTTCAAAGATCACAGACTTAGTAAGTCGAAGAACCAAAAAGAATGTGAAAAAGGCAGAAATGCCTTTTGTTTGTGGAATCCTCTTACCAGTGTGGTGAGTTGGAATAAAAGAATGAAATAAAGAATTAAAAGGTAATATCATGCAAAGATCTATAAGCCCAAGAATGTATAGAGATTTACTTCCAATAAATCCAATTACAAACCTAGGGCAGATAATGTAGCAAATTGTGTCTTGAAGATTGTGAAAAACTCCAAAAGATGCCTGGGTTTTATGTAGGCCTCTGATGGACAGAATGAGAAGTAAACATATTTAGAAATAGTGGAAACTGAAGAACATAACAGCGAGAGCATATGGATTGCTCATAAAAGGAAAACAGCGAAGTCAAGAGCCCAAACAGAGGGTTGGCCTGAGTCAGGACCAGAAAAGAAGATATTAGGTAGAGTGATAAAGATGTGGAGTCAATGCATTGGATGTGGCACTTTGTCGTATAGACAGCACAAAGTTAATTTGGACAGTTTCGGAATCAAAAGTAGACCAGCAGAGTAAAGGATGGAATAGAGAACAAAATTTTAAAAACACAACATATAGGCAGCAAATCTACTCAGGTTGTTACTGTGAGAGGTAAGGCAAGAAAAAACACGCTTGTCCTCTTGAGTATTGTCTTTGAGGCTCTGAAGAACTTAAAAACAATTAAAACATAAGGTAATCATTTAATAAGCTATGGAAGCACAGAGAATATGAAGTGCTAACTCCCAAATTCAGTAAAACTTTTGAATCACCAATTGAAAGGGTGTGGAGAGTCAAGCCTGCACACAGTACACATTTAAATATTTACTCAGTGTACATGGATTACAAGAGGGATTAAAATAACTGTGTGTATTGTACAAAAGACATTATAAGGATCAAAAGAAACCAGAGATATGAAAGCTCTTGTCATAAACATACTATGTAAATTTAATCCATTAATATTATGTATAATCCCTATAGAATGATTTTGCTCTTTTTATGTCATTACACAAATATCTCAAGTTGTCTCACACTTTAAAATATAGATGTAGCTTTTTTTTATTGTAATAAAAGATTTATATATATTTTGTGTAAGTACATGAGAAAATGGGGGCGTGGGAGAAGGAGGGGAAAGAAACTGGAAAATCTGCCCTTGCTTATGTAGCAGGCAAAGCACAAGAACTGGAGATGAGTCTTCAGGCAATTGTCAGATGTCTTTAACTGGCTTTATATAACCAGATTCTCATGGACAAAGATGTATATTTACTTTTACAGGAAAACTATGGTGATTAACATAGATTGGATTTTTTTCCCTTAAAACTCATAAAATCTTCATTTTGGGGACAGGTAGCATAGCTTTCTGAAAAAACATGATCTTTGGAGATCCACAAATCTGTACATGAATACCAATTTTGTCCATTATGACTGGGAACCATTAAATAACACAGAAAACCAATCTGGGTCTCAGTTCCTCCTTTGTAAATTGGTGGTAGTGAACCCCTCTCTTCTTGGGGAATGTGAGAAAATTGAAATAGCTTACTAAAAAAGCATCTATCATGGCACACAATGGCTAGTAATCAAACAGTAGCCCAGCCTTTTTAGTTTTAAGGTTTTATATGTCCTTTGTATGGCGATTCTTAGAATACATTGAGTATTTAATTAATACTTGTTAGAAAGAAAGAAGTAATGAAGGAGGAAGGAAGGACGGTAGGTTAAGAGATGTAGACTGGAATCTCTTTCCTTATACTAGTAGTGGCAACTGTACTTGGTAGGAGTATTATAATTATTATTACTTTTTGAGGTGGAATCTTGTTATGTTTTATAGGATGATCTCAAACTTGTGAGATTAAGTGGTCCTCCAGCCTCAGCCTCCAGAGTAGCTGGGACTATAGATGCATGTCACTGCATACAGCTATTTCTTAATGACCTGAAAAATAACTCTATGTGATTAACAATTGAATTGTCTGTCATCTTTTTGTTTTACATATTAGTTGGAAATACAATAGAGAACTATTTATTTAGGAAATAAAGATGCCACATTTCAATGGACACTGCTGAGAGTAGTCTGATTTCTTGATCTTTCTTTGTCCAAACATGCCCATACTATTGTACTATAAAATAGAATGTTCAGTTATGCAATACTTAATCTCAACCACTACCAAAATTCAACAAAGTAGTATTTCTTTCACTGAATCATGTAAGAAATGCTGTTTCTGATACCACTCTTAATGGTTGATTCTTTTTTTGCAAATATCTTTTTTCTTCTCCCCACCTTGTATTATTCATTGCTGTGAAACCAGCCTCATGAATTGTTACCTTCACAGCACAGCTAATGAATACGTTCTCAAAACTTACCCTAGCTCATGCTGCCATCTGCTGGGAATGTACTGTTCCTTATTCATGGACATTAGATTAAAATGTAGGAACTTTATATTACTATCTTCTTAATCGTGACAATTTGGATGGTAATGGAAATTTCTGGAAACCCCTTTTTGTGCTTTTATTATAGGAAGCAGAAAAGGGCAACAATGATAGGATGCACTTTTGAAATAATACTTTGCCCTGTAAACAGCTTGCTTAGTCACCGTGTCTGTCATTTGGCCAAGGCTCATTTCTATTATCTCAGTGCCAAGAACTGCTTAGAATACACAAAGATGAGCAGGAAATGGCCTTGTTCCAAGGCTTTATTTCCCATGGAAAGAATCACAATTAAAGAAAGTAAATGGTGAAATGTTCTACATGATACAAGTAGAAATGTGAGCAACAAGGGTAGGTGGACATTGCAATTTCTACCCCAGAATCAGGCTTCTTGCAAAACAAAAGTGGAGGATTTTCCTCACAGAAAACAAACAAATGTTCACCAAAAGGGCAAGGCAAGAAAGAGGACACTGGCCAAAGGCAATGTTATGAACAGAGACACTCACTTCCAAAGAATAACATTTGTTTGTTTTTAGTGGCAGGATGAGGGCTTAGTTTATTATGCCATATACTTTATTTTTACATGTTGATTTTTAATTTTCAAATAAATATCATGATAATTTTAATAATAAAGAGAGAAGATACTGAAGTTTTGAACAGACTCAGTTTATAGTGTACTTCATATTTTTGTAAACAGTACTGTTAATGCTTAGTAAATATTTATTGCATTTCTTCAGATTACTACTTCTGTCTTAAAGAAGATTTTGTACTATTGGAGCCCTGATGACTGGTTTCCAGCAGTATTAACTCTAACAGGAGTTCTTTTCGTGATGTGTCTTTATGCTATTGCATGGTGCCTCGTCAAAGAGTAAGACTTTGATTTCTGCTTCAATTTGCATTTGTTCATAGCTCATAAAGTCCATCAAGAATGCCTAAAAGACCAGGATGAAGTGGGGAGAAAAGGTTGGAGAAAATTCATCATTTATTTTTGTTCCTTTAGAGACGCTGCCCTTATTGAAAATCACAACCAAGCTAAGAGATTACAGTATCACTCTTCTAGCTTTTGACCTAGCATGTTAAAGATCTTCCAGTTTGAAAGCTAATACTTTTTCCCTCAGTCATCAATCAAATCATTAATGCTAAAAACTGTTTATCTGAAAAAAGATAAAAAAATTGGATTTTAAATTTCCCTACAAAAAATAAATCAAATTTACTTGATATATTCATAAACAAGATGAAGACCTCTGATTATATTTACTTATCAAAGGATATATCTATATTCCTATTTTCCTTCCGGAAAATGCAAGATAAAATAATTTCAGTGGTAACTACAGAATGGTTGAATCCCATTGTAGAATTGTCTACTGAGCTGTTGTGGCTCAAATACTGTGGCAGGTGACCAGAATAGAAAGATAACAGACAGTACCTACCTTCAAGGAGCACAGCCCCCAAACCAGGAACTGATATTTTCTTATGAAAATTTATTAAAATGGTTTAAAGGAATTATTTTCATTTTAATATTCAGAAGAAATATTTATTGACATTATGTTTAGAATAGTTTATTTTTTGCATGGTGAGTGTTAACTGGGATTAAGATCAAAGAAGGAAACTAAGTTTAATCATTTTATTGAAAAATAAGCACTTAACTTCTGTTTACAAACATCCTCCCTGTTCTTTGTTCCTTTACCTACAGTGCTCCTGCCTGTTCAAGATTATTTCCTCATTGTCACAAATATCAGCAGTGTCAACCAAGTCTTACTGCCAAGGAGCCTGGGCAGGTACCAAGGTATAATTTCTTTCTTTAAGAAATTTTAGGCTTTATGAGTTGAGTCCTAAATAGTTCAGTATACTTCAATTTTAAAAATATCAAATGTCAATCACCCAGCTCTTTATCAATGCTTTAAGTAGCCTTATCCTACTACATAGGTACTTATTGATCACTTAAATGTTCTTCTAGACTTCTGGGCTAGCACAGAGCAAAGCTGGATTTAAGAATGAGAATTATAATATAGGACTGATATTTTCCTGCCACTAAATGGTATCACTACTGATGTCAAGCCATTTAATTATTTAATGATGAGGAGTATAAATGTTATGAGTCTAAAATGAAATATATCAACTTTTTACTTACAGCAGCATCAAGATTCATTACTTCTGTCTAGAAGAAAAGATACTATCTGGAATTATAAATAATAGGCACTTCTATTAATTTGAAATTTAGAGCATAAGTGACTATGATTTATAATATATGGAAAGCTATTAAGAGACACTTTAAGGAGTATTTAAATATAGCATTACATAGTGTTGATTTGCTTATTGATTTATATATGTAAATGATGCATCATTTATTACTATAAGCACTAAAATATATCTTTTGTGCTAAAGATTAAATAAATATCTCAAATATCTCCTTCATGATTTTAATAGATTTGAGTAATGACTCCAAATCAAACACAAAACCCAACTTGCTGCCTGGAAATCATCAGGTGAGGGTAAAGAGAAAACCCATGCCATAGATGCTAGGATTGTTACTCTCTCACTTTTCATAGGGTCCAAACAATGAAACAAGTAAGGTATCGTACATGCTAACTCATAAACTGCAATGAGGGGGTTGATGCAGCTTAGCTGCCAGTGGAATTGAAAACCGAGGGAGAAAGAGCTAACATTCAATTTAAAGTGGCTTAAAAATGACGTGTATTGGTATGGTGGCTTTCAAATTTCATCTCTTTCACTCTCTTTAATGTCTGAAAATAGATAGATGGAATTAAATGGCATAAATAATCTAGTGGTGTCCTAGCTAAGAATACCTGTGATACTCAGTCATCTTTATACAACTCAGGTATTTGAGTTGCATAAAACAGCTCTATATACAAAACTGTCTTTCAAGGGTGTTTTCATTGAGGTACTCACTTAATATACATATATATTTTAATTATAATTCAGGGCTGAGGCTGTGGCTCAAGTGATAGTGTGCTTGCCTTAACAATTGCAAGGCCCTAAATTCAAACCCCAGTACTGCCCAAAATATAAATAAAAATAAACTGTAGTTAAAACACTAAGTGAGAACCACACTGTTTTTCCGAACTACAGAATTTTTGTGTAAATCTATATTTGACTCAATGTCTTTGTCTAGGTAAAATATTTTTCTGGTCAACCCCAAAGTAATTAGCACTTATACTAGCTTAATCAATAATTTTAATTCGACAGGTATTTATGCAGAACTTAACTATTCAGATCATTCTGCAGATTACTTGAGAGAATTTAAGGAAGTATAAAACATGGCTTCCACTCTTAAAGAACTCATATTCCAACTGGGAAAAAGTATAGGTAAAACACTAAAGGGAATAATGTATAGAAGTTCATTAATTCTTAGAAACATTCACATTGCATGCAATAAGCTCCATAGTAATTCAGAGAGCAGTAAAGTCCTTGTGAGTTAGACTAGTCAGAGGAAATTTTGTTGTAGAATTAGCACTGGAAGTCACTTGAGGAAGGCACATTGTCTTTATAGATGGGGAACAGTAAGAAAGAGGCTACGTAGTCTTGACATTCACTCTTTCAGCCACCATCCAATTGTGTTATTTGTCAAAGCAATACTCTTTAAAAGAGTTATCTAGGCTAGCTGTCCACAATTTCTTGATTCCAAATATCTGTTCACCAGAAAAGGAAGTTTCCATGTATTGGACATTCTATCAATATGGTCCTTATCCATATCCACATGATTCACAATTTAGGGTAGATAAACCTAATTCTGATTTATCTGATCCTGTTATTGTAAAGGCAGTAGGAAGGCATTGTGTACCTTCCTTCTACATGACCTGGAGACATTTTGAAACAGTCAAATGCATATATGGCCTGAGAGAAGCCTTAGTATCGACTAGTAAATTGCTCTGTAACCATAGGAAGCTTTCAGTATGTTGTAAGTAATTACTTAATACATGAGTATTATACATGAGGAATAAACAAGGCAATCATTTTACTCTGTCGTCAGATTTCTTGAAGTATAAATGTTTCCAGTATAATGGAATCCTATTAGTAATTATAAGGTCATTGATAATATCAGCATTATCAAATACAAATTTGGAATAAAATAGTAATTGTAAATTTATTTTTTCTAGCCATCAATAGTTTATTATGGACGTGCAACTAATCCTGGTAAGAAGCAAAATATAATGTCAATGTTCTAATGTTTAAGAGGTATTTTAAAATATGAAAAAGTCTTCACAATATTGAGGAATAATTAGCATTGTCAAGTTTTGATTATTGAAAGATACTTAAGGGAGCTATAAATGCTTATATTTGCTTAAAGATGCATTAAAATAAGTTCTACCATTAAAAAATTATTTGTTTTTTCTTCATTACAATGATTCATGAACATTTAAGACACTTTTTTTTGAAACCTATACCCTGAAAATTCACAAATCCCATCTTTTATGGAAGTAGTTTTGAATACTTCTGTTATTTCCTATTAATCTCCATTGCTATGTGAATAGCCATAATTAATCATTTTTGCAAGCCAAGGCAATAGGCCTTTAATTGGCCTCACTTTTCCTTTCTACCATTCTTTTAAAAATTCGAATACTTCCTCCAGGGCTACTGTATAATAACACAGACTCTATGGAAAACACTGTGTGAGCATGTTCTAGATCTTAGCCCCTCTAAGCAAAAAGCATCCTAATGTTCAGTGAGTCTCATGAATATATTACTAGAGTGGTGATAATATTGAAAATTTTCTTCTAAAGAAATAAGAGACTTGCAGCCAAATTCACATTGTCAAAACTCCAAGTCCATCACTGATGAAAATGAGTTTGTTCTTCACTGTCTCTAGACAGACATAATCCCAAATATATTTCATTAATTCTGGGACTATAACACCATTTATATCTCCATAGGTCAATACTATGTATCATAGCTTTTGTTTTGTTTTTTGCAAAAGACATCATTGCCTATATTCTGGTTATATTTTCTTTTCATTTTATGCCCTTTCTGAATCCCTTCACCCTTCCTCAACTAGCTAACTCCTATTCGCAAAGCAAGACACCAACAACTTCACATCCCCTGAATAAACTTCCTTGAATGGGCATGTCTCTGCTCTACTCCTAATACGCTTACCAGCATTTATAATATCATTGGCTACTCTCCTTGTCTTCCTTACTGTAAACTTCTTAGAAGACAATATGAGATATTAATTGGATCTTTATCCCTGATGCCAAGTAAATGCTAGACACTCAAATTATGTTTGCTTCTAAGGGGATTTTCTGTTTAAGAGATTCCTGGTAACCTTTAAGAAGGTAAATATCATTGTACAACGGATTAGTGACAATAAAATGAGTAATCAGGTATAAGCTGTTCTTTCTACAGATTTTCTAGCACAAAAGATGAAAAAGATAGTATAGCAACACAACATAAATGGCTTTTCATGATTATTATAAAATATTTTATTCTAGAATAAGGTAAAGCTGTTTATCATCTTTTCTCTTTCTGGGCATGTGTATCTCATCTCAATGTGTGTATAATTAAGCTAAGGGAGAAATTTTATTGGAGTAACAAGTAGAGTAAACAATAGCTAAAGGTTTAGATGTTAAAGATGCAGCAGGAAGAACTGGAGTTTGTGTATAAGAGGGAAATAAGTTCATCATTTAAATTTCATATATCCTTATGGAAGCACTTAGTCCATCTTATCATCATACCTTCAAATGTATATTGGAGATATCATTTTTCTTAAAATATGCAGATGTCTGTGTTCTATTCCATAAGTTCTTGCCTAGGGCTGGGATGAATAAAACTTATATTCCTCTGGTGATCAGAATGTGCATCCAGGACGAAGAAACATAGAGGGATTGAAATGCTTAATGTGTGTCTTGTTCAATGGTGTGGGGGGAGTAGGCAGACCCCATCAGAAAGAACAAGGGTACTCTAAAATGTGAAGGCAGAAGAACTAAAGCATGAACTCATAGATAAGCATGAGACTAAAAGACCCAATAAGGGCCAGGCATGGTGTTGAATGTCTGTAATACCAATACTCCCAATATTCAGGAGGTTGAGGCAGGAAGATCCAAATTAGAGGATAGTATGGACCACATAGTGAGACACTGTCTCAAAAAAAAGAAAAGAAAAGCCAATAGAAAAGGCTCATGTGAAAAGCAACTGTTTTTCATATCACCCCATGTTGACTACTATGCACTTAAGTGTCTAGACAACCATAATTTGATTCTAAAAGTTAATAAATTTCAATCCATGTTATATCACAATTATGTCAAATACACTTCAATGAAGGGCCAACTAATATTCAAGTGCAACATTTCATTTCCTATATTATTACTCTCCACACCTTTTCCAGCTTTATCAGAAAATAAATATGTTTTCAGCAGCAATACATATCTCTGAGGGTTTCTAACATGTCACACAAGAGTGTTTATAATAAGGTACTGAATAATTTTCACATACATCAAAAACTTAGACAAAATAAAATTTTTGTAAATGAGAAAAAATAAAAACAAACAAAACTCTCTACAATCTTCCTATGACCACTGGATTATCTGTGCACCCTCTCTCTGTGTGCCCACAGCCTTGGAGTGCATTGCTTTATAGGCCAGTGTTAGGGAATCCATGCTGCTTGGAGGAAGACACTTTTTGGTTGTTTGTTCTTGAGATGGGGTCTTGCTCAGGCTGACCTCAAGCTTGCATTGTGATCCTTCTGCCTCAGTCTTCCAATATTGGTATTGCAGGTGCACCACCTGTCCTGTCTGAAGATATTGTTATCATCAAAGTCAAATCATTCTTTTCAGGCTTTCTGTCCATTGTTATTAAGGCATATTTTGGTGTGCTTCATATTTGAAATATGGCTTTATACAGTAGGTTTTTCTTATTGACCAAAATTAATTTCTCAAATTAATCTTATTTCTAGTAGTGTCTGCTATATAGAATCCAATTCCAATGCTGCTACATGTCTTTCCCCAAAAAGATTTCCTTGCAAGACTCTCCACTCTCTTCCTTACGCAACCCGAGCAACTGCTGCAATAATCTTTTCTACCCTGATACTTTTATTCATTATACATTTAACCTGGAGTAATGCAATCCTATTAAGGATCAGTGATCATTTCATGCGTGTGTGTGTGTTGTATATGTGTGTGTGTGTGTGTGTGTGCCCAATAGGTAAATTAATGCAGTGTTTTTTTCCATAGCCACCAAAGGGAGTGAATGTTCTCAGCCAATGAGGCCAACTTCACACACTGTGCTTTCCTTAGTTAGAAAACCACTCACTTATCTCTGTTTCTCCACCATGGACTCTCTTCCATTTTTCATGTCTTTGTGAATAATTCTAATATTCATACTGAAAATAAAAGTTTATTAAGTAAAAGAATATATTAAGTATGACAAGTTTGCTATTAAAAAATGCTTTATTTAACTCTCATTTCAAAAGAAAGGAATCAAAGTGATCCCCGATGTTAAATGCCAGAGTACAGTCCAGATGAGAATTAAACCCCTCCAACTCTATATAGCACTTACTCAGTGACTATGGGAGTGTCACCAATTCTAGGAATGAATCTCTCATATTAAATGTTAAAATTTCTGCTTTCTCAAATTCACTTTTGCTCTTTCTTTATATCCTAACTCCTCATTCAGCTGCTTAATTCATTTCTTTATTCTATGTGAGTTAAACCTTCTAGTCTTGCAGGCCAGCAGCTGCTGCTTATGACATAGAAAAGAAGAAGGAACTTTCCTTCTATCAGCCATTGACAAAAACTCCTAGACTTTTAAGCAATTTTTCAGACATACATACAAAAACTTATTTAATATTGATACCCATTCTAGGCGATAAGTACTAATTTACCAGTCCCATTTTATATATGAGGATATGAGACAGAGGGATGTAATATAACTTATATAATATTCACCACTGATAAATATGGGGACAGGATTCAAGCCCCAGTGGTTTATCTGTAGAGTCTGCAATTCAAATTCTCTAGATCAAATTCAGTATAGATATGATAAATAAGTTAGTGATTGAGAATTATTCTATTTTAACATTGTTTAGGTGTGCATGTGTATGTTCTGTATAATCTTGAAGATTTCTCCTCTTTCCTAACCTTTCTGTAAAAATTCTTTAGGATTGTGGGAGATGGAGTGTGCAGATGTTTTTGACAGTTGAGAGAAAACTTCCTCCAAAAGATAAGCTAGGGATTCAGGAGTACAGGGTAATTCTATAAGGTTTATTGAGAGAAAGTCAAAGAAATTCACTGGTGGAATATAATGATAAATGACAGCCAATGTATTTCTTGTGATTTTGTAAAGAAGATAAACTTAATAATTCAAACCCATCCTCTTTCTTAACAATAATATTGTTAATTATTGGTGAGCTAGTGTCAAGGGACTGATGCATTTTGAAGCATATATGCACCACTGAAGCAATGACTGATTATAAATTATCTCATTAAAGTATTAACACTAAAATATTTATACCTTTATTGGTCAACTTCATATTTTAAACATTTATGACATTCATGATTTTTTAAAAAGATTTTAACACAGTTTTTTTTTTCTTTTTATCAGTGTCAGGAATGCAATGTCTATTCAACAGTCAGACAGGGGAAGTCAAGATGTTGAACAATTAAACAAAGAAATGATTCCAGTGGAAGACGTTTGACTGTAATCAGCAGAAAGGTCATTATATCGTCATGTCACTTGCTTTATTTAAAAAGGTCTTTTTAAAACACAGCCTTTAACAATAAAACTGTGTCATTTTTTTTTCAATGTAGCTGGATCCTTTTGTGCAACCTTTCACATATTTTGATAGGTCTGAATTTTACTGCTGCAATTATGGTAATGTTTATATGCTACAGAGATGTGTTTGTTTTTAATGTAAAAGTCTACAGTGACATAGTAATCACCAATAAAAAATAAACTGAGTATTTCGATTGTGTTCAGACTGTGATTGTATTTCAACATTTAATATTAAGTTTTAAAATAGAAATTCTTCATATAAATAATTTGGAAAATAAAAAATTTACCATAAAACAAGACTACATTCTTCATTAAACTACCCAGAAATATAGTTTAATTTTCTTTTTTTGAAGGAAAAGATCATATATCTAAGTGATGAAATTTCATATCTTTTCATTGATGCACTTTCCCAACGTATTTTCAGACTGTCTCATGTGCTTACTTATGCTAATATCTTAATATAGCTCAAAAGTGTTAGAAATTCTATGCAAAATCAGTGGTATTTTACCAGTAACAATACTAAAAACAGAGCAAGTCTGCACTTGTTCAGGTTTTATGTAAGTGTATATCCTAAATCAGATGGTTTCCTAGAACAGGTTCCCCGAAAATACCATTTATAGGCAGATGGGTGTAGGGGGTTTACTGAAACATGCTTTAGTTATCATTCAATACTCAAGACAGCTAGAGAAGGACTGGCTAGAAGTAGATATGCATCACTGTTGCACAGAGCACTCATCAGAGCTTCCAGTCTGCAGGGAAAGTCATCTAAATTAGATGGTAAAGAAGTGAATAATAATTAGTGGTGTGGCTTTCAGACCAGCTGCAGCCCAGAAGGTCATTTTCTACTAGTATCCATATAACAAGGCAGGTAACCCATTAATCAGACACAGCTTTTTCCTCCTCGAATAGCTGAGACACCCACATAGCTGAAAGAGCTATCAGAACAAGACATAAAGGTCTAGACCACAAGAGCGTGCTGATAACTTGGTGTCTCTGCAAGTGCTCATACCTGATCCCAGATCTACTTCAGTTTGCCCCTAAATTGTTGTCTCCATAGACTTTGGCTTTTGTTGGTCTGATAGAAGACAGCCAGTAATGTGTAATTGTGGCAACATGGTTATTTAATATTCCATTTCTTCTTCAGATGATACACTCTGGGAGCTGTTTTTGTTTGTTTGTTTGTTTGTTTGTTTGTTTTGGAAAGGTGTGGGGGTTTTTGTTGCAGAAGGCCTGGATTTGCCATTAAGCCCTGTTACTCCATAAACGCCCCATGATGTCTTTCTTTACACAGATTCCTTCAGTTCTGTTGCCCAGGAGGCAGGATTGCTACCCTACCACTTATATCTGCTGCAGAGCCCTTTTCTGCTCTGAGCCCCATTCTTATTTGTTAGTTTTTAATGTCACCCAATAAACAGGTAAGTGTATTATTACCAGGTGTTGTGTTCTGTCTCAGTGAGTGGACCAGAGGTGTGATTCAAGTGGCAGACTTCCTGCTTTGCAAGCTTGAAGCCCTGAGTTCAATCCCCAATCCCACCAGGAAAAAAGAGGCCTGTTTTAGTGGGTGAGAAGTATAAAATAGAAGACTAGACTTTTTCTTTACTTTATATGGAGTATCATGACATATCCTAAACCAAAGGAACTATGAAAAAGAGAAATTGTTAAGGGGGCTGACCCCTGAATCTTTGTAGGCTTCATTTCCTGTCCTCTTTTGTGCATATACCTTATTAAGGTCTCCCACTTTTTTCCTTCTTATTGTTCAAATGTATAATTAATATGATGGTATAGACTTAATGGAACACTGCGGTGCTATATTTGTAAAATCATGGTTTCTTTTTACTGTATTGTGATGGGTCAGAGAATTAACCTAAACATGAGCTAGAACATAAGTATATATTACGGTCTATTTCTCAGATTGATAAAAATAACATACTCCCCAAATCAATGCCTTTATGCTAATAATCTGAGGCAGAGCTGATCTGCTCTAATGGAGCTTACCCAGGCCAGTCACTGAACTGGGGCTACTTCTTGCTTGATTTTGAGATAGCTTCCTCTAATCCACTTGGAGTAATCTAAATTTTGTAGAAGAGTTATGATGCAAAATTTTTAAAAATTAAAAAAAAAAAGACTTATGATACAAATGGAGCTCAGATGAGAACCACCACCACTGCCATCCTTTAAATCTGTAAGTGTAGCTCTAATCCCTGCCTTGCCCCACCTATCCAAAATTTGTGATATTGCTTTCAATTTATTGTCTTTTCCAGGGAGGAGGCAGTTTCAAAAGTTTATGTTTGATCTTTGTCACAGTCTAAGTCCATGAATGTGTTTTCTGCCAAGATTATATATGATTATACATTTCTGTCTGATTATGTATGATTATACATTTGAAATGTTCACAGATGAACCATGAGTTGAGCAGATAAACAATAAGCTGGACTTGGACTGAGACTCCATTTATTTTACCTGGTCTTAATGAGCTCAAAATCTGAGGTTATAGTGATGCCTTAGACTCTTATGAATCTATTACAACTTGAATCCTGTGTCCAAAATGACTAGTATTCCTCTTTTACACTGATTCACATACAGAAATAAACGGTCTAAGATTCCCTAGGAGGAAGGTCTATCGGGGAAAGGATTGCTGAAGTGTTTTATCTTCCTCATAAAGACCCAACTGTTAGTTTATGAATTCTTGGTCTCAAAATCATCTCATCTCTGGGTACTGGGCATGAGATCATGACTTTTTATTGAAGTGACTGACCTAAATCTTCAGATCATGAATCCTTTAATTGGTTTAGTTGTATAAATAATGAAATGCCCTAAGTGGCTATCCACTAATCTTGTACATGGAGCAATGTGTTCTAGTAATGGCTCTCATAACTCTGGTCAGACAATTCCAGCTGCCATTCTGACCACTTGCTGATTATGACATTTCTTGTTTTTGACTCTTTAAAGTGCATGGCTTCTCTTTTTATTATTCTGATATCCCCACTGCGATCAGTGTGCCAAATTTCAGCAACAATACCTACTACCAGCCTTGCTTACAGAAAGCAGCTTCCACTGATGTTCTTAATGGTGATGCTACTTGCCAGGAAATTCCTTGTTGTTGTAGTAAATTAAGTGTTCTTCGGGACTCCTTGTGGAACAAAATTAGGAAGTGAGTTTTCTGGTTTTATAGGCTATATCTACTCTATAGTGAAATTTCTGGGGACCATTTCGTCCCTTCCTAATCATCTACTATGAAAATTCTGCAATTCTTCTTTCATGTAGTACTTTCACTTTTTCAAACATAATAGGACTGTTTCTTGTGGTTTGTGTTATAGCGTTAATTATTCCTGTCATATAATTAATTCTTCATCATCACTATTATGTAAAATTTTCTAAATCTGTCAACCTTCACATCCTCAGGAGTTAGTACCATGTACTCTTTATGCTTCTGTTGGCATATACCCACTTGTTTCTGAAGCTGTTTTGGTGCATGGTTCTTTTCCTTCTATGGAAGAATCAGTTTTTCTCCAGTTGAGTGATATGTTTGCTTGACACTTATTATGGATCTGGTTCAGTCTTGATTTACTTACAAAATAAATTTCAAGGCATTGCCTTCAATCTAGTGAGAAACACTAGTCAATAATAAGGGTGGAGTGGGCCATTTCTACAGGCTCAGAGGGTTTCAAGGAAGGTAAGTTTCAAATTTAGTTCTCCAAATGTCTTGACTTGAGGTTTCACTTCTTCCCAATCAGGGTCCTGAGCAGAATTTGCAAACTGAATTTTCACTGGAGTTTCATGTCTCATGTAATTATGTCCTGGGCCAGAGCCTGGCTCTTTCTAATCTCTGGCTACCAGAGATAAGAGATAAGAGTTTCTTAGGAATTTAGACTGTTGAATTCCTTTTCTTTGTTTTTCCTCCTATCTTAGGGTAGATGAGAATGACTAGAATTGGCACATGCATGCATTAGCATTCATTTTTAAGGGAGGGTCCTCTCAGATAATATGTTTTTATAGTTGTGTTCAAAGTCAAAAATCATCAAGAAAACTACATGCTGATTACTACTCAAATGACTATCTTTTCAACTTACTATCACAAAAAAGTAAATCATTTCTTCCTCGAATAAATGTCTGTATTTAAGTCCTTAACCTATGTTTCAATTGGGCTATTAGTTTTATTGCTAATGAGTTCTAGGAATTCCTTACCTATTTTGGAGATTAACACCTTAAGGGTTAATCCCATTAACTCTTCTGTAGGTTGAATTTTCACATTTTGATTGCTATGCAGAGCTGTTTAGTTTGATGTAGTTCCAATTTTCTGCTTTTTGGGTTTTTTTACTTGTGCTTTTGGTGTCATATCCAAGAAATCATCAAGATTAATGCCAAAAATCTTTCCCTTGATAGTTTCCTCTAGTAGTTATATGGTTTGGGATTTTACATTTAAGTCTTTAGTTCACTTTGAGTTAATTTCTGTGTATGATGCAAAGAAAGGATCCATGTTCTTCATTTTCTTATGGATATCCAATTGCCCAACACCTTTTTTTTTTAATGGAACTGGGATTTGAACTCAGGACTCACATTTGTAAAGCAGTCACTCTACTACTTGAACCACACCTCTGGTCCATTTCACTCTAGTTATTGTGGAGATGGGGGCCTCATGAATTATTTGCCCAAGCTGAACCCAAACCACAATCCTCCCAGTCTCAGACTCCTACAATCCTCCCAGTCTCAGACTCCTAAGTAGCTGGAATTACAGGCGTAAACTCAGCTCTTAATATTTTTAAAGAGACTTTTCTTTCCCAGTTATGTATGTAAGGAACTGCCAAACAAAGACCGCACCACATGTAGAAAAGAAAGGTTTATTGGGGCACAGACTGCCAGGCTGACTCTCAGGTTCAGAGTACAGCAGTTCAACTGGACTGGGTAGTGGGTTTTAGAGGAGGGGCCATCAGGCAGAGAGGGAGGGTATCCTTCCTAAAGAAGAGCAAGGCCATTGGCTCCTGTTTGTCGATGATCACTAGGTGGAACCTGTTTATCAGTGATCACTGGGTGGAACGGATTGATATCTGTGGCTATTTGAAAAATAGGAAGAGGGGGATGTTTTGCAAGCTGAGGAATTTTGCCAACAGTCATAGGTCAGGGGATCTGGTTAATGATGCCTCAGGACTTTCTGCCCACCCTGTGGGGGCCAAGGACCTAACATTCCAGCCTTTTGTTGGTAATATGGGTGCCGCTCGATCTAGCTGATTCCCGATGAGCTGAAGCATCATTAAGAGGGGTCTGGCTGGAATTTGTGAGGCCCCCGAGAGTGGAGGCAGACAGTTCTTCTTAGGCTTCGTTTGCGGACAAGGCCAGTTTTTGGTAGGCCAGAGAAGGTTGTAGAAGCATCTGGTAGAAGGTCTGTCTGGTGAGTTCCCCTAGGTGATCCTGGAGGCATCTTTTTCAGAAATTGACCTGAGATACCATACCCTGGCTCTGACTAGTAGTAATAGTAGCTCCAGTAAGGACAACCTCCCCAGTCAGGATCCCTGCAGCATTGGATGGTCTGGTTAGACATAAGACAAAGGTATTTAGGTGACTCGCTCATTGTGTCCCATCTCATGTTACAATTGACAGAGCAGGCCTTTGATATATCAAAGGTAAGGAAGATCAAAGATTGGCATCCCTTAGTTGGGCAGAAGGTGGAGTTAAGCAGAGTATATGGGTTTTTATCAATAGCAAACACCTTGAATTGCCAACTGTAGCATACCCCCGGAGGGGATGAGGCAGCCTGGGAGCTGGGAAATAGGAAGGCAGAAAGGATGAGGAAGTTACTCAGGTATTGAAAGAAGTGAGGTTTTGCGAGAGAGGCATATACACGTGGAGCCCAGCAGTGTACAAGAATACTCATCTTTCATTGCAGTGGGAGAGTCCAAGGTTGGTGGAAAATGTTTTATTCTTGAAAGATGCTGCCACTGGGGGATCCCATTGAGCTTGACAGTGGTAGGCATTATGAGGATAAGCAGATGTGGTCCGATCCACTGAGGCCCCAAAGGAAAGGATCGAAAGTCCTTCAGGAGGACAGGATCCCTTGGTTGAACAGAAGTGTTAATGAGGCCCTCCAAAGGTTGGAGAAGGATCCAATAAGCACGTTCCCTGAGAAGTTGTCTTAGAAGGTTAAGGTAAGGTAAGTAGTCAGCCAGAGGGGCAAGGTCTGTTGGGAGCAGATTGCCCAAGAGGAATGAGGGGGGCATACATTACTTCAAAGGAGCTTAGGAAAGATGGGCTTCAGGAGGTGGCCCTAATCTGAGTTACTGCCAAAGGCAAGAGTTGGGTCCAGGGTAAGTGGAGAGTTTTTTTAGGTGTCCCTTAATTATTCGATTCATTTCTTCCACTTTTCCCAAGAACTAGGGGTGATAGGGAATGTGTAGATTGGAGGAGATAATCTGGGTCACCTTAGAAATAAACGCCGGGCCATTATCTAACTGTAAGGTCCAGGGTAGTCAAATCGGGGGATAATTTCCTTAATTAGATGGGTGAAGCCACTTCAGCAGATTCTCCCATAGTAGGAAAGGCTTCCACCCATCCTGAGAAAGTGTCTATTAGGGTTAATAGATACTTAACCTTTTTGTGGGCTGGCATGTGGATAAAGTCAATCTGCCAGTCTTCTCCAGGTATAGAGCCCCGGAGCTGATGGGCCGAGAAGGTTGGGGGTGGTTTTAGACCACACTGCAGAGAGACCTGGGCACAGGTAGGGCAGGAGGGCAGGATAAGGAAGGAATGTACAAAGGGAAAATCCAGTATATGGCATGAGAGTGGACCAGTAACTTTTGGCTGGTGGAGGAGACCATCCACCCCCACCATGGAGATCTGTGGATAAAGCTTACGTGAGAAGTCAGATAGCATCAAGTAGGTGGCCCCTGTGTAAGGAAATTGGCCTACCTGCTACTTGGACAGTTACACTGGGCTCCTCCAAGGTGGTCTTGAAGGGGGCCAAGTTCCCAGGGCTGCGTCAGTCTTTTGTCGCCAGGTCCGAGAGGCTTTCAGTCTGGTGGGAATGGAAGTGAGAGAATGACCTACCTTGTGGAGGCAAAGAGGAACAGTGGACCCTCCAGTGTCCATCTTGGCCACTTTGTGGACAGGGTTCTGGTGGCGGGTGAGGTGAAGAGCAGTTTTTGCCCAGGGCCCCGTCTGGTTGCATTTGACACAGGGCCCTGGAGGCGTGCATTGTCGGGCCCTTCTTGAAGGTGGAGGTGGCCTCAGGGAAGCTGCCAAGAGCTGAGCCTTACAGTGGTCTTGGGCCTCCTTTCAGTTGTTAAAAACCTTAAATGCCATTTTCACGAGATCTCCTTGGGGGATCTGAGGGCCAACCTCTGCCTGCTTAAGCTTTTTCCGAATATTGGGGGAGGATTGGGAAATAAAGTGGGAGTAGAAAATAATCATTCCATCCTTAGAGGATGGATCTAGTTTAGTATAGCAAATTAAGGTTTCTGTCAGACACCCCAGGAAGTTGGCAGGGTTTTTACTTGGGCGCCAGATGACTTCTCTAAGCTTACCAAAATTAACCACCCTATGGGAAGTAGTTTGTAGCCCCACAAGGAGTCAGGTAAGCATGCAATTTTGGGCAGCCAGCATCGGGGGATCTTGGTAGTCCCAATGCGGGTCCTCATGTGGCTCAGCTGCAGACCCCACTGGGAGAATGAGATCAGTGCAATGTACATCATCAGCATGTGCCTGGGCCACCAACCAGACTCTTTTCTTTTTATCTGAATTTAGGGTAGAGGAAAGGATGACATATATGTCATTCCAGGTCATATCTTATGCTTGGGTCAGGTATTTAAATTCCTTAATTGAAGAGGCAGCATCATTAGAGAAGGAGCCAAGTCTCTTTTTGATTTGAGAGAGGTCAGTCATGGAAAAAGGTACAAGGACCCTAATAATGCCATCAGCTCCCACCACCTCCTGGAGAGGGTACAGATGGGCTGGTTGTGTTTAGAAAGAGGTGTGAGAGCAAGTATGGGATGCTGGAGGGGAGGAGAAGGGTGAGGATGTAGCAGCGGTTGAGGGTGATGTTGGTGATGTTGGTCCTGGGGGCCCAATAGTGCAGGATCAATAGTGACCACTTTGGAAGGGGAATATGGTGGTGTGGGTTTAGATGAGCCAGTGGGGGAGGAGGGATATGATGGGTCTGAGCAGTGGGAGGATGGGGTAGAAGAAGAGGTTGGGGTAGAAGAAGAGGTTAGGGTAGAGGGCCAGTGAGAAGAGGAACTGGGAGGCAGACGGACGGAGTCTGTGAGGTCAAGTAAGGGAGAAATCTTCAGAAGAGGGGATCAGAGGGAGGGAGAGTTTCATACTTTGAGGGGGGATTTTCACAAGAGAGAAGAATCTGGAAGGTGTTGCAAGATTTAAGGAGGGAAGGTTGAGAATGAAGAGAGAAGAAAGCTTGGACATATAGGATTTTGGACCACTTGCTGTTGCAGTGGAAAAAATTGTCAAGATCTGTAAGTGTGCAGAAGTCAAAAGTACCATTTTCAGGCCATTGGGACTGATTATCTAATCTGTACTGAGGCCAAGTGGTGTTACAGTAAAAACTAAATTACTTGGGCTTAATACCTTGTTGGAGGCCAAGGTCACCAAGTGAGCAGAGAAGGCATCCTAAGGGAGTGGAACTATTGAATTTAGAGTATGGGGTACCCATGGTGAATCTGGAAGAAAGAGGGAAAAAGGGAGAAAGAGAGAGAGAGAGAAAGGGAAAGGAGTATAGGAGGGAAGAAGAGAGAGAGAGAGAAAGAGGGAAATGTCACCAGAGCAGATTCCCAAGGATGGGCATCCCTGGCCTGGGTCACCGTTCACAGAGAAAGCCCAACTGGTTAGCCAGGCATCCCTGTGCTAAGCGGCAGGTGCCCCAGCAGGCGTAGGAGGCATACCTGCCATAAGGCTACAATTTCAGTCGTCCTGAGAAGGGTGACACTAACCGAGTCTGAGGACAGGAGAATGTTAGGTGGACAGTGGTGGGAGGGATGTTAGTGATGGATGGGAGAGCAGGCAAGGCAGCAGGGTCAGGAATCTGAAGTCCATAGACACGTGGCATCAATTCAGCAGCCTGTGTCCAGGAGAGGGCAGGACATGAGGGCCAGGAGTTGGCCTAGGAAGGGGTGTCCTGCTAGCCATTCCTGAGTTTTGGCACCAGATATAAGGGACTGCCAAACAAAGACTGCATCACATGTAGAAAAGAAAGTTTATTGGGGCAGTCTGCCAGGCTGACTCTCTGGTTCAGAGTACAGCAGCTCAACTGGATTGGGTAGTGGGTTTTATAGGAGAGGTCATCAAGCAGAAGAGAGAGGGTATCCTTCCTAAAGAACAGCAAGACCATTGGCCCCTGTTTGTCAGTGATCACTGGGTGGAACGGGTTGATATCTGTGGCTATTTGAAAAACAGGAAGAGGGGGATGTTTTGCAAGCAGAGGAATTTTGCCAACAGCCATAGGTCAGGGAATCTGGTTAATGATAGCCTCGGGACTTTCTGCCTGTCCTGGGGGGGCCAAGGATCTAACAATGTATAATTGGCATCCTCATCAAAAGACATTTAATAATATGGACATTTAATTAAAAAAAAGTATGGATTTACTTCTGGGTTCTCTGTTGTTCTCCATTGCCCTATTTGTCTATCTTGTTGCCAGAACTGTACTCTTTTACCTACTGTGGTTTTGTAATATAATTTGGAATAAAAAAGTGTAGTGTCCAGCTTTGTTCTTTATCCTCAAGACTGTTTTGTTTATCCAGCTCTTCTGTGGTTGCGTATGATTTTTAGGACTAATTCTTTTTACTTTTGGAGAAACACCATTGTGAATTTGATAGAAATAATAAAGAATTTATAGATGGCTTTAGGTAAAGTAAAAATTAAATAGTATTAGATTCTACAATCAATGAATTTAAGATTTCTTTCCACTTATTTGTGCCTTCTTTCATTTCTTTCATCATTGTAATACAGTTTTTACTGTGGAACTCTTTTACAAACTTGGTTATATTTATTCTTAAGTATTTTATTGTTTTCAGTGCTATCACTAATGGCATCATATCTTTACTTCATTTTGGGGTAGTTGTTTGTTAATGTATAGACATGCAACTGAGTTTAGGTGTTGATTTTTGATCTTGCAACTTTACTAAACTGATTATTAGTTTTAACCTTTTTTGAGAAATTTTGTTGTCTTTAGGACTTCTACATATAAGATTATATCATCTGCAATCATAGGACATAATCAATAAAACTAAAAGTTTGTTTTTTGAAAGATATACAAAATTAACACATAGGTAAACAAAGAAAAAGGGAAAATTAATTCAAAATAGTCAAATTAGAAATGAAAGATGAGACATTATAACTGGTCCCACAAAAATGATCATAAAAAACTGCTTTGTATAATTATACACCACAAATTACATTGCCTACAAGAAATGGACAAATTCCTAGATGTAAATAGTCTACCAAGACTGAATCATGAATAAATAGAAAAATCTATACTGCTCAATGATGAGTAAGGAGATATAATCAGTAATCAAAAATTTCTAATCAAAGGAAGTCTCATGACAAAATGCCTTCACTGGTAAATTCTACCAAACAACTGAAGAATTACTACCAGTATTTCTCAACCTCGTCTAAAAATTGATGAAGAGAGAACATTTCTTAACTTTCTCATTTATTTATTTATTCTTTTTTTCTTTATGCGATACTAGGGATTGAACCCAGAATTTTGCCTCCACTCTTTTTGTTATTGTTTTTGAGATAAGGTTGCACTAACTTTGTCCTAGCTGGCCTGGAACTCATGATTCTCTTGTCTTTCAGTACTGAGAGGCTGGGATTATATGTAATATGTCATCATACCTGATTTTAACTCATTTTCTGAGGCCAGGATTACACTAATACTAAAGTCATCAAAAGACACTATAAAAAAAGAAAGCCATATGATAATCCCTGATGGACATTGATGAAAAAAAATCCTCAACACACTACTAAGAAACTAGCCAGGCACCATGACTCATGCTTGTAATTCTAGGTACCCAGGAGACAGAGATCAAGAAGATCAAGGTTCAAAGCCAGCCTGGGCAACTAGTTTTTGAGCCCCTATCTCAAAAAGCCCATCACAAAAAATGGGTTGGTGCAGTGGCTCAAAGCACAGGCCCTGAGTTCAAACCCCATTTCTGCAAAAACAAACAAACAAAATATAATACTAGGAAATTGAGAAGTGCGTTCACCTGTCTGAACTCAAAGAATGGACTCGGAGATGTTTGGCTGGTGGGCAGCCACCCCATGGTGATCAGGGACTCTCTGCTCACTTTCCACTCCATCCCTTCCTTCCCTTCATGATTACCATGGCAACTCCTGATGGCAGGCAATGGGTCTTGACCCATATTACCCCGAGCTCCTCCCCACCAAACCTCGACCTATCCCGATGCCCCATAATACCTTAAGCTCTTGACTTCACCCAGGATATAAAAACTGGGCTGCCATTTCTCCGGCGCGAATTCTCTGGCCCTGCTCTTTGGGGACGGTGAACCTCGCCCGAGAGCTCTCAATAAAGCCTGCTTAAAGCCTGCTTGCTTTGTTATTTGGCTTCAATTTGGCCTTCCCATCAGCATCGACCTAACAGGAGACACATGGAGAACAGTGAAAGTGACACATTAATGACGACCTTGCAAAGTCTTGCCTGACAGAGACCATTATATTGTCTAGGGCACAAGTGCTTCCCCCAGTTCCTCATTGGCTGATACTATGGAGTTTACATTCTTCCCCCCTGCCTAATTCCTATTAGGTTATTTAAAATATGCCTCTTGGGATTGGTCAAATTTTAGAGGTGGGCTTTAGGTGGTTATCTGCCTCCTTTGTGATGGGAAGGTCTCCATGTGTGTATGCTTTCTGGCACATGCAGTTTTTAACCTATGTGATTTAACCCTCCCAGTTGGAGTTCCCTTATTACTTGCCCCTCCCTCAATTCTGTAAGCTGATATGAAAACAAGTGGCTAGGGTCAAATGCTTTGCCTTGAAAATGGACTACCACTGACTTTATTTCTAACAGAAAGCAAAATCAAGATTATATAAAAAGTGTCAGATATCATGATCAAATGGGATTTATCCTTGAGGAGCAAGGATGGTTCAACATATGCAAATCAATGGTCATGCATCATACTAACAGAAGGAGGGGTGAAAATTGCATGCTCATCTCAATAGTAGCAGTGAAAGAATTTGACAAAATTCATTCTATCTTCATGACAAAAATTCTTACTAGAATATAAAGATATAAATATATTTCTAAATATAGAGGGTATTTACTCCAACATAATAAAGGCCATCAATCACAAATCCATAGCTAGCATTCCATTCAATAGTTAAAAACTGAAAGCTTTTCCTCAAAAATTAAGAATAAGACAAGAATATCTACTCTTTCCAATTTAATCCACTGCAGTATCAAAAGTCCTAACTGAAGAAATTTGGCAAGAAAAGTAAACAAAATGTAGATACAAGTGAAATGAGCCTGTTTTATTTTAACTTGATTCAGAAATAATCTACAATATTAGTAATGTTAAGTAGCAGTTAGCCATGAGTGATGAGTGAGCAAGATAAATAAATGAAGAGAAAGGGAAATTATATTATTTTAATAAATATTTAAAAAGCCAAACTCAAACATTAAAACAAGAAAGTTAAAACTAAAAAGTCAGAGCAGCTAGCCATCCCCTCCCATCTCCTTTGAGCCACTGAATCACAAGAACTGGGAGACTTATAAGGCTACCTGCATCTGCCTTCTTCTTTGCGATGTTAACAAGCTGCATGACACCTTGAGTGGGAAGAGGGAAAGGCATGCTTATCAAAGGGAAGTTCTAAAACTCACCTATTGTCCCTGAGTTTTGAGTGATTCTAACATTCATTCCAGCCACCCAGATCCATTATCTGAATGATTAGAGGTTGCTAGTTGCTAAACATTCCTCCAGCTATAAAACTAGAAATGAGAACCACCATTTTGAGTCTTTACTCCCATTTTCTGCATGGGAAGCAAGAAATGTTTTTTCCCTTTTTTCTGTCCATATCTGCCCACTTTTATCTTGTTATGCTAAATTTCCTTCCTAATAAACCTTACTATCATTTTCACAGTATTTTTGCATCTTGTCAGAATTCCCTTGCTGTATACAAGAACCAAGGACCAAGGTAGATAGTTATGTTGACTTTCCAGTAACAGTAACACGATGTTGTTTCACTTTTTACATAATTGCACTTAAGTCTGGCATATTTGAGGAAATATGTAGAAGTCTTCTAATATTTAAAACAATAGCCCGGAATAGTGAAGGAGGAAAGATGAGCTAGTGAGGAAAACATATTGCATGCAATGCTTTTTTCTTTTACTTATTCAATGAGTGTTTATTAAGCACCTGACTTGTGACATATGTTGGGAGACTGCAGCTGCCAGAAAGAGTACTGTGGACAAGGCCACTGTCCTAAATGATTTTACCCTTTTTATTTTCCTTTCTCTGCATTAAATTTTATTTTCAGATTTGCATATTTACATTTTTTTTACGTTTTACATTATTTTTAAGTTATAAATATAACTTAAAATAATAATGCACATTAGAATGATGGAGGCAGTGAATTCAACTATGATATATTGTAAGAACTTTTGTAAATGTCACAATGTACCCCCAGTATAACAATAATAATAATAAATTTTTAAAAATTAAAAAAAGAATAAAGTATTGGTACACACTACAATGTAGAAAAAATAATGTATGTTTTGTTTTGAGAACTTAAAGTGGTGTTTTGCTATATGTGTATATGTGGAATGATTAAATCTTGAATAGTGTGCAATTCAAATGGTTTTACAGCTATCATGTGCCATCTAGTGGTAAGGAAAGAAGTTTCACTTATAAATTTTTATTACTACCTTCTCCATATGTTAGTGTGCTGTTCATCAGTTTTTATTCCTATGACTCTTTACATAAGTCATTCTGGGTGATCCCACTGAATTGAAGTTGCATGCTTTCCTTTTCCCTAAACCTCTCATAAAGCACTATTTATGCATAAACAAAATGAGAAAACTAATTTTTAGCATCAAATCATAATGTAATAAGTTTTACCTGAATTTTATCTTTCCCCATAAAACTTTTTAACTACAAGATTTTCAGACCACATTTATGTCCCTATGACAAATTGACCTAAATAAATACCTAGACTGATACAGTACATAAAGTGTTTTGAAAATGTTACATTAAAAAAATCTAATTTAAAATAAAATAGTAATTTAAAATAATTGATTACAATATAAATTTAAAATAAAATGTTACAAAACTTGCAAAATTCATTTGTCTGAAACTTTTCCCCATACCTTTATTTACATCCTGTCCAGTTGTCTTAATTGTCAAACAGCATCTTTGAATTAAGTCATTGATCTCCCCCATTTTCCTAGCTTAACTTTTGTGATGGGGAAATTCTGTATTCCACTGACAGAACAGAATCCATCAGAAAGTAGCCCTGCCCTTTGATGTAAGCACCTAATTCAAGGGAACATAAGCATTCTTGTCTTTTCCCTGCTGTGACCAGTTGATCTAAAGCCAGGACTGTAGCAGGAAAATTGCCTCTATAAAGAAATAACTAAGGTAAAAAAGCAGTTATACCTCTCAAGTAAAGCTACAGGGAAAATTAATTCCTAAATAAATTTTAAGACTTCCAGTCATTTCTAAAGTCTGTTAGTAAGGAAATTGTGAATGACTTTTTAACGAGTAATGAAAAATATGTTTATTTAGTAATGTCTTAACAGTGGAATTGCCACAGGAATTCTGATACCCTTCTCACTTCACTATCACATAAGGTGTACCCAGACAGCAGACACTTGGACAATGATTGCTGATTACAACCAGATTCAGATGACAGCATCAGAGAAAACTACATTTGGGGCAAGCTAGCATGGAGTTTTCTCTCTAACTCAAATGAGCTGTAAAAATAGAGTAAAAACAACAGCAAAAATAAAACAACAAAAGATATTTACTCTGATTTTGATGATATGAATTGTTTTATTATAACAAATATAACTTAAAAACAGAATTTAAGAAATGGATAAACATGCCCTGTTTTAACATTTTGATATTTAAAAATCATAACCAAAGCCATAAATATTCTAAGATCTCAGTAAATGTAAGCCTATTTTTTAGTTTATTTCCATTAAAAATTATGTCAATGCATACTAAGTGTCAATGAAAGTCTGCTATTACTTATTTTTCCACATTATAAGTAATATTCCATGGGTTTAACAGTTGAATTTTCTAATGTTCTGTCAAGGAGCGCTCATTCACTGCAAAGCAATTTGATCAAGAATCTGAATAGCCATTAAGCAGTTACTTGCACTAGTTGCCAAAGAGAATCATAAAACATCATTGATAATGGGAAAATACACTGGAGACAGCAAAAGCACTCAACGTAATGCTGAATAGGTAGCAGTTAGACATAAGCAGTGTTAACAAGAGAAGACAAGGAAATTGTATTTTAATAAATATTTAAGGGGCAAGAGTCTGACACTGGAACAAGGAAAGCCAAAACAGCTAGCTCTCGCCCATCTCCTTTTAGATGCTAAGTTACAGGAACAGAGAGACAAAGAAGAGTTACCTGCTTCTGCTTTCCTTTTTGAGATGTTAACAAGCTATTAGGACCCTTGGATGGGTAGAGAGTAATGAAAGGGAAGTTCTAAAGCACACCTATTGTCTCTGTGATTTTGGGTGGGATGTGGGTGTGATTGGGTGTGATTTAGAGTATGATTTGGGAGGATGATCCCTCCCTGTTTTAACAGCCATCTCAACCACCTAGACCCCATTACTTTTGACCACATATATTCCCCCAGCTCTCTGGTATAAGACTAGGAGTGGGGACTGCCATTTTGAGGTTTTGTCCCCATTTCCTGTGTGGGGAACAAGAATGCTCCCTTCCCCTTCTTCCCCTCCCCCCGCTTTTTCTCACTCTAGAGACAACCTGCTTTCAGTCTGTTGAAAGTATATCCTTTCCTAATAAACCTTACTATTACCTTTGCTGAATCTTTGCATCTTGCTTGATTTCATCTCCCTGCCAGACCCAAGAGCCAAAGTACTTTTCAAGACCACTTTTCTGGTAACATACTGGCAGAATATTTTCTAGCTTCATTAAAGTGATGCACAGATGACATGTGCTGGAAGTTCAGGTGCTCAGGGTTCTTGAGCCCGCTCTGAGAATGAAAGCCCAGGTGGACTCCAGCTGCAGAAGTCAGAAAGATTTTATTTGTAGAGAAGAGAACAGAAAGACTGCATGGCGGAGAATGCAGGGGTACCTGGAAACCTGTGGTGCCCTGTGTCAGGGTGGGGATTGGGCTTTTTAGCCTTTTTTTGTGTACTGCTTGAGGGCAGAGATGTCTTTCAGATGCAGATGTGTGTTTCCTGGGGAGGAGAAGTGTCTTCATGACCTCTTGTGGTCTGTCCTTCAAGTCCCCACTATCAGTGACTGCCCTAAGGGCTGTTAGGAACAGAGATGATGAAGTCTATTCAGTAACTGCTTTCTGCTGACAGGGGGCGGTGGAGGGGCCTGCAGCATCAGAGCTGACCATGAGAGGAGTTGTCAAGGGGACCATAGTAGTAGGTCATTTTCATCTCCATCAAAGGCATTTGTAGTTTGATGGATTCTAGGCAAGGAGAAACAAACTTGACAAGTAAGTTTAAAACGCAAGGACCAAACACAAGCAAGAGGATAATGGCAACTATAGGCCCCAGAAAGGGTAGGAACCAAGTCCTGGAGGGGAGCCATTATTTTATTTGGTCCCATACCTGTGTGGAAATCTGAGTTTCAAGAGATTGCTCCTGGTGCCACTTGGCCTGTTGGAGAATGTAATCTGCACATTCCTCTACAATGCCTGAAGTTTTTATATATGTGCAATAGGAAGTACTGGTGATAGCACATACCCCTTTATGTTTAGCCAAAAGAAAATCTAGGGACTGGTGGCAGTCCATGACCATACAGGCAAGGGACAAAAAAGATCTTTCCATGTCCTTAATGGCAAGGCCTACCTGGTCTGAGGCATCCTCTACTACTTTGGTTAGGCTTTTTGCAGTTACATGATTGGCAATCACCCCATAGCTGATTGCAGCTGGGGCTGTAACTAATGCTGTGATCCCTAAAACTGTTAAAGTAACCTCTCTTTTATTTCTATGGGAAGTTGTTCCTGTTCGTTGGGAAAATTCAGTTTGTTGTATTATGGTATTATTCCAAAGAAGATATGTTCAGAGTTAGGTATTTGTTGGGCAATTGCCCAATTTCCTCGAGTATGGTTTGGGTATTTGGGTATAGATGTGGTAACCCCCATACCTGGTCCTTTTTCCATGACCTCCCTACAAAGAGATATCCCTCCTCAAGGCACAAAATACCTTGGGTGTTGTTATCTTGGGCGTGGGAGGTGTCTCTTGGAAACAAGTAGTCAGAGACATTAAGGCTGCTGGTAAAAGAGGCACAGGGGGTGGAAATGTAGAGTTACACAGTTTTCTTAACCCTGTTGTATATTTTGTTAAGATACATTTGTGATGGCCAGTAGTAAGTATGCAACAAGAGTTTTTACAGTGAGGTTTGAGGACTTGGTCAGCTTGGAGACAAGGCTCCCATTACAAGCACTATCCCTAAACACATTGGGACCCATAAAAGTGGGGCTCTTAAGAGTTAGTCATACAGCACCAGCTGGTTGTCAGATGATAGTCACCTCTAATGGTGGTGAAGTCAAAAATGACAAATAACAAACTGGTATATAGATGTCTGGGACAGAAACGTTAAACATCCAAATTTTTGTCTGAAAAATGAACCCAAGCGATGAGTAAGACATAGTAGGCTGGTTTTTCAATGGGACTCCTGTAAGAGGAACTATGGCATAGGAAAAGTTATCTGGCCTGAATATCAATGAAGGGAAGGGACCCTGAGTGAAATTTAATAGGACCCATGCCGGCAGGTGAGTGGCTGTCGGTCTCTCATAGCAAACCCAGGAGTTCTTTAGTGGAGATTTTGGAAGGGTAAATGCTCGAGAGAGATTTAAGAACCCATTGGTCTTCCATGAAGGGCTGTAGCTCTTCCTATGGGGGTGCTAGTGTACCCCAAAGACCAAGCCCCATAGCAATATAGTTAGCAAATAAAAGGAACATGCTGATGCTGTCTTTTGAGCTCTAGTCCAACCAGAGGGAGCTATAGCAGCTAGCTCTATTCCCAAAGTAATTACAAGCAGAATGAATAAGAAGTATTGGAAGTTTGGATCAAGAAGGGTTACGAAGGTGTTTTCTTTTTAAACAGCAGTTTTAATCCATACAAAGTTTCACATGAGAAGGAGGCAGGCTCCAATTCTGGATCTGGAGGTGGAGATGTGATATTCATAGAGGAATTCCAGCTCTTGACTCTTGAGCGATGAATCCAGGAATCCAGGCCAGCCACTTGCCCTGCCGTCAGAGTAGACAGAATAACTGGATATGGCCCCTCCTAGAGCAGGGTGTTTAAATCCTGGGTTGGATTTGGAGAGTTTATTAGGACTAGATCACCAGGGCAAAAGAGAGGTGGTCCCTTTATATCCTCCCTGGGAGTGGTTTGTTTGATTTCCGAGAGTGTTTGTTGGAATTTAGCAGTTGAGTGACATGGGAGATTAACTGAGCTGTCTCAAAGGAGATCATTGGTTAGGAAGATAGAGATCCAAAAGGGCTCAGTCCCTGCTTGCCTGGAGTGTTTCTGAGCCTGATGAGAACAATAGGGAGGAGCTTGGTTCAGGGGGAATGGGTTTCTTAGGCCAATTTAACCAGGTGTCTTTTTAAAAGTTCATTTGTTTTTTTCTACCTTTCCAGATGATTGAGACGCCAGGCACAGTGGAGGTGTTACTCTATGCCTAGTGCTCTAGAGAGTCCCTGAGTTACTTCTGTCTTAAATGCAGGTGAATTATGACTTTGATGGCTTTTTGGAAGACCAAAGTGAGGGATTATTTCTGTGATTAGAACTCAGACCACCTCCCTAGCATGTTCTATACTGCAAGGAAAAGCCTCTACCCATCCAGTTAATGTATCCACAAATACTAGCAGCAGCTTTCACTTTGGTCATCCTGGCATACAGGTAAAGTCTAGTTGCCATTCTTCCCTGGGATAGGATCCCTATCTCTGTACTCCTGGCATCTGGAGTTTTTATTTTTGGGATTTTTTTTTTTTGGCATGTTTCACATCCCTGTACAAATTGTGGGCAGTGTTCCTTAATTTAGTTCCCCCAAAACATTTTGTAGACCAAAGCTAAGGTATTGTCTAAGCCCAAATGATAGAGTTGGTGGAGAGTTTTAAGAATTTTCCATTGGAGTGCCTCAGGGAGCCATAACTTTCCTCCAGGGTACACCCAACAGCCTGGGTGATCTAACTGGTATCCTTGGTCTGAGCCTTGCTTACTTCCTCTGACTGATAATGTGGTCTTTCTGGGGGAAGAAGAGTCCTCTCCCAGAGGAGCCGGCCAGCTATTTATTCCTGCATGTCTGTCCATTTAGCTGTGTCATTGGCTGCTTTGTTTCCCTTTGTTATCTTATCTTCCCCTTTTTGGTGACCTTTGCAATGAATCACTGAGACCTCTTTAGGCAGTAGAACAGCATCTAAGAGGGCTAATATGTCACAAAAATGTCTAATGGGAGAGCCTGTTGTAGTTAGCATTTCCCTTTCCTTCCAGATAGCAGCATGAACATGTAGGATCGGGAGGCATACTTAGAATCTGTATAGATGTTGATGCTCTGTTCTTTTGACAGTCTTAGGGCTTCTGTTAGGGCCACTAATTCTGCCAGTTGAGCACTTGTATTAGGAGGAAGAGAACCTGATTTGAGGATACCAAATTCTGTTAGAACCACAAACCCTGCAAGTTTGAAACTGTTTTTGACAAAGAAACTGACATCAGTATATAATTCTATATTGGGTTTTTTTTTTAAGGACTGATTAGTTAAGTCAGGCAGCATAATTTTCCATAGATACCTCCTCACATGAGTGTTCAGGATTTTCCTCTGCCTCTGATAGGAAGGGATGCAAGATTGAGGCTCTGACAGGTCCTTAAAGTGAAAGGATGTGCCCTTTGCCCCAGCAGATCCCCATAGCAGAAACCAGTAAAGCCAGCACAGGATGCCCCGTGTAGGATAAGATAAACAGGATGGGGGCAGGTGGAATGTGAGGAATGTGAGGAATGTGAGCAGATTGCGAAAGATGACTAGAAGTACGTGCAAGATGTGCCCTGCCTGCTTGCTAAATGTAACCATGTGTGCGAATACTGACTCTTGAATCTATAGGCTAAGAAGTAATGTACTCTTAAATGGATAGGCTGGAAATGTATGTGGTGTTACAAACTCATTGGCTATGTACTGTGCGGGCTTTTGCTGAAATGGCCGGTAGGGGCCTATATAAGATCTTCCCTAAAGAGGCTCGGGGTCTTGTCTGCCCAATCGGACCTGTGTGTCTGTGTGGGAGCTTGACCCTGGCTTGCCAGCTCAATAAACTCTGCTTTGTTGATTGCATTCACGTGTGACTCTCTGTCTCTCGGAGGAATAGGATTCTCGGACCCTAACATTTGGAGGTCCCACCGAGATCCCCTTTTTCAAGAAGGCAGACTGTCCACGAGAAAGCAGAGGTGATTCCAAGTCCTAGGCATTGGGAGAGTCTGAGATTCTCATTTGGAGGGAACTAATTGGTAGATGATTGTTCCTGTTTGGGCCGTGGCAGGGATTTGGCCAATCCCCAGGGAGAATCATTCTAGGAATCTCATTAAGGGGACCACGAGGTCCTGCTGGGAGAGGCTTTCCTCTCATTTGGGCTCGAGCATTTCAGGAATCCTGGCGCCAGGTGAAGAACTAATTGAACTAGTCGACCGACCACCCGTCAAGAGGATGCCTTTCGGCCTGATATCCAAATTGGACGGTGAGGAGATTGAATGGGGTGCGCACCAGCATGAGAGAAGGACCGGTCCAAGCGAGTGGTGGAGAGTGTTCTGTGTGTGTGGAGTTGTTGTTGCTTTCACCCTTTTTGTTCTGTCTCTCCTGGTGGTTACTTCTCATCCCACAATGGGACAGGGACAAGCAACCCCAAAGTCTTTGATTCTCTCTCACTTTCCAGAAGTCAAAAAAAGGGCATTAAATGTGGGTCTGGTCATTAAGAAAGGTAAGTTCGACACCCTTTGTTCTGCAGAATGGCCCACCTTTGGAGTCAGATGGCCCATTCAAGGTTCCCTCTCCCTAGACCTGATCACTAAGGTCAAGGCTGTCGTTTTCTGACCAGGCAATCAAGGCCACCCAGATCAGGCCCCCTACATTTTGGTTTGGGAAAATTTAGTGGGGAACCCCCCCTTGGTTAACAGCTTTTCTGACTCACCCCTCCAGTTCGGCTCCTGGGGCTAAAACCCCAGTCACGCCTGCCTTGGTCATAAAAGAGGAAGAGAAACCTCCCCTTCCCTCCCTGACCAGTCCTCAAAATAGGACACCCTCTTTACTACCCCCGGTTTTACCAGAGAGTTCCCCCCTTTACCCATCCCTCGCGGGGATAGAGGAAGATCGGCCGCCCCCATATGTGACTCCCCCTGGTCAGGCCAGTGCTCCGGAGGAGGAAATTTCCTCATCCTCCTCAACAGGACTGACGGCCAGAGGAGGAATGGGTCGAAGACTCCGCCCCCGAGGGGTACGGGAAAGGGAGGGAGAAGATGGGCCCTCCTCATCAACACATGGGGAGGAAACTGTCCCCACATTTCCAGTCCGGACGGTAGGCCAAGGAGGACTGGGAGGGGGGCAACAGTTTCAGTACTGGCCCTTCTCCTCCAGTGATCTATATAACTGGAGGACACAGAACCCACCCTTTTCAGAAGACCCTAAGTGTCTCATAGATCTCCTGGAGTCCGTCATGCATACACACCGCCCCACATGGGACGACTGTCACCAGCTGCTCAATACTCTTTTTACAGCGGAGGAGTGGGAGCGCATCCTCCACGAAGCTAGAAAGAATGTCTTGGGGGACAACGGGAGACCCACAACCCTCCAACCGGCCATAGACAAGGCCTTCCCCCTGTGCCACCCTGATTGGGATTTCGGGACCACAGAAGGTAGGGAGCATCTCCGAATCTACCGCCAGACTCTTATGGCAGGTCTCCGAGCGGCTGCTAGGAGGCCCACCAACTTTGCAAAGGTAAAGGCAGTTGTCCAAGGGGAAAATGAAAGCCCGGCCAGTTTCTTAGAGCGCCTCTATGAGGCATACCATCAGTACACCCCTATTGACCCCGAGGCAGAGATCCACCGGTCTGCTGTGGTATTCTCATTCATTAATCAGGCAGCTCCAGACATTAGGAGAAAACTCAATAAACAGGAAAACTTAGGGGAGATAACCATTAGGGAAATGTTACAGATAGCAGAGAAGGTCTTTACCGCAAGGGAAACTCCAGAAGAAAGGGAGGAAAGGCAGAGAAAGGAAGATAGGGAGGCCCAGGAGAAATTGAGAAAGGAGGACAGGGAGTTCCAGGCTAAGGAAAACCGAAAGCAACAAAGAGAAATGGCCCGTATTTTCCTAGCGGGTGTCCGGGACCAACCCAGGGAAGGGGGCCACGCCAGAACCCCAGATAAGGAACACTGTTTTTACTGTAAGGAGACTGGGCATTGGAAGAGAGAGTGCCCTAAGTTAAAGGGAAGAAGAGGGTTTGGCAGGAGACTGGGAAGTAACAGGGAAAGGGAACGAGCAGTGGAGCAGGCCAGAGTCCTTCTAGCCGGAGAAGAGGACTGAGGGAGATGGGGCTCGGACCCCCTCCCCGAGTCTTGGGTAACTGTATGTGTGGAGGGGAAGCCGATGGGGTTCATGGTGGATACCGGCGCCCAGTATTCGGTCTTAAACAAGGCATGTGGACCTTTGAACAAGGAACGAACAAGTGTCATTCAGGGGGCCACGAGTACACAGCTATGCTCATGGACTACCAAAAGAAAGGTAGACTTAGGAAAACACCAGGTCACACACTCCTTCCTGGTCATCCCTGAGAGCCCTGCTCCCTTGCTCGGACGAAACCTGCTCACCAAAGTAAGGGCCCGTATCTATTTTGAACCAGATGAAATAATTGTGACTGATCGGGAGGGGAGCCTGATACACGTCCTGTCCCTATCATTGGCTGATGAATATCGACTGTTTGAGAGCTGACAGGGGCCAGGAGGGGACATAGCCCAATGGCTAAAAAGGTTTCCCATGGCCTGGGCAAAGACTGTGGGAATTGGCCTCGCCAAACACCTCCCTCCCGTAGTTATACAATTGAAGGCTTCCGCCCTTCCCATTCGGGTCAAACAGTATCCTATGCCCAAAGAGGCTCGAAGAGGCATAGCCCCTCATATCCGCAGGCTAATAAAGGAAGGAGTACTGCGGCCTTGTTGGTCCGCCTGGAATACTCCTCTGCTCCCCGTCCAAAAGCCGGGAAGCGGGTACTATAGGCCTGTGCAAGACCTGCGAAAGGTAAATGAGCGGGTGGAGGACATTCATCCCACTGTACCGAATCCCTATACCTTGCTCAGTCACCTACCGCCCTCACAAGTATGGTATACAACCCTTGATTTGAAAGATGCTTTCTTCAGCATTCCATTGTCAGAAATCAGCCAGCCGCTATTGGCATTCGAATGGCAAGAGGATGGGGGCCGGACCGGACAGCTCACTTGGACCAGACTGCCACAAGGATTTAAAAATTCTCCCACCCTGTTTAACGAGGCCCTGAGCCAGGACCTGGAGCCCTTTCGCCGGAGTCACCCGTAAGTCACTCTACTACAGTACGTTGATGACTTACTGTTAGCTGCAGAAACCCGAGAGGAGTGCAGCGAGGCTACTGAACACCTGCTAACGGAGTTAGGTGAGCTGGGATATCGGGCAAGTGCCAAGAAGACCCACATCTGTGAAAAGTCAGTGACATATCTGGGTTATCGGATCGCAGATGTGGCAAGATGGCTGACTGATGCCATGAAACAGACTATTTTGACTATTCCACCCCCCACATCCACTAGGGGAGTGAGAGAGTTCCTGGGCTCCACAGGGTTCTGTAGACTCTGGATTCCGGGATTTGCGGAGATAGCCAGACCCCTATATGAGGCCACCAAAGAGGCTCCGGATTGGAGGTGGGGAGAGGAACAACAGCAGGCCTTTGACCAGCTAAAGGCCACCCTTCTCCAGGCCCCTGCCTTGACCCTACCAGACCCCACAAAATCGTTCACTCTGTTTGTGGATGAAAAAAAGGGGGTAGCCAAAGGAGTCCTGGCCCAACAGTTAGGTCCCTGGAAGAGACCTGTGGCATATCTTTCCAAGAAATTAAACGCAGTAGCATCAGGATGGCCCCCCTGCCTCTGCATCATAGCGGCCATTGCCATGTTAGTGAGAGAAGCAGACAAATTAACCTTTGGACAGGCCCTCTGGGTCACGGCCCCTCACCCGGTGGAGGGAGTCCTTAAACAACCCCCTGGAAAATGGATGACGAATGCCAGGCTCACCCACTACCAGTGGCTCTTGCTGGATTCCCCTCGGATCACCTTCACAGATCCTGTAACTCTGAACCCTGCCACCCTGTTGCCCAACCTGGAACTACAGATACCTGTCCATGACTGCAAGGAGTTCCTCTCTGAAGTTACCCAGGTACGGGTTGACCTAAAGGACACCCCACTGTCCAGCTGTAAATTAAACTGGTACACTGATGGAAGCAGTTTTGTCCAAAATGGAGTCCAAAGGGCAGGGGCAGCAGTGGTTGACCAAGAAGGAAACATGGTATGGAGCAGTGCCCTCCCACCCGGAACCTCAGCCCAAAAGGCAGAATTAATTGCCTTGGCCGAGGCCCTGGAAAGGGCAGAAGGAAAACGAGTCAATATCTACACTGATAGCCGTTATGCTTTCAGTACCATCCACGTCCACGGATCCATCTATCGGAAAAGGGGATTTCACACAGCAGAAGGGAAAGGCTTAAAAAACCTGGCCGAAGTCCAGCGTCTATTAATAGCAGTGGAAAAACCGAAGGCAGTGGCAGTGATGTATGTCCCAGGCCATCAGTCTGCCAAGACTCCGGAAGCTGTCGGTAACAACAGGGTGGATCAAGAAGCTAGGAGAGCAGCAATGGTGATTCCCTCCATGGTCGCGGCTATAGATGTGCCTGTTCCTGAGCTCCCTTCGCTACCTCCCCGACCAGAGTACTCCTCGGAGGATTTCACTTGGATGAGAGCCCACTCCCTCACTAGAAAAAGGGAGGATGAATGGAGAAGCGACTTGAAAGGCAAGCTAATCCTGCCCGAGAAACTCGGCCGATTCCTGTTAGCTAACTTACATAAGTCCACCCACTTGGGGCGGAGAAAGTTGCTAGACTTGCTGACATCTGCACAACTCCGATTTCCGAAACCAGACCGCGGCCGTCCGTCAAATTGTGGAGGATTGTGCTAGCTGTACAGCTATGAAACCAGGACAAAGGGAGGGGCACCACACGGGTATTCGGGAATGGGGGAGGGCCCCGGGAAGAAGCTGGGAAGTGGATTTTACCAAAGTAAAACCAGGGAAGTTTGGGTACAAATATTTGCTAGTGTTCATAGATCCCTTTTCGGGCTGGGTAGAGATATTTCCTACAAAGAGGGAGACGAGTCAGGTAGTGGCAAAAGCCTTACTAGAGGAAATCATACCCAGGTACGGAGTGCCTGAGGCAATTGGGTCAGATAATGGTCCGGCTTTCGTTAGTAAAGTCCTGCAGGGACTAGCCCAGGCTATGGGGGCCAATTGGAAACTACATTGTGAATATAACCCCCAGAGCTCAGGGCAAGTAGAAAGGATGAATAGGACACTAAAGGAGACTTTAGCCAAATTGGCCCTGGAGACTGGTGGTGACTGGGTGACACTCCTTCCCTTGGCCATCTTCTGAGTCCGGAACTCCCCTTATGTCCATGGGCTAACCCCCTTTGAGATCCTGTATGGGGCTCCACCCCCCATCATTCAAAGGACCTTAAGCCTGGGACTAGGTGATCTGGCCCCAAATTACCTGACTATGCTACAGGCTCTAGCTAAGGTGCAACAACAAATATGGCCCTTAATTCAAGCGTACCATACTACTGAGAGGGTCCCGACTCCGGAACATGGCATAGTCCCGGGTGACATGGTATGGGTTAAAAGGCATCAGTCCAAAACCCTAAAGCCTAGATGGAAAGGACCTTATGTTGTACTGCTTACTACCCCCACCGCCCTCAAGGTTGATGGAATTGCACCATGGGTACAGCACTCCCATGTGAGATGGGCACGTCCTCAGGAGGAGCAGGGAAATTGGACTGCACGACAGCATCCCACAAATCCACTCAAGCTCTGGCTGATACGGGATGCTCCGGAAAACAAAAACACCCCAGATGCTCCGCAGCCCTCCTAGAATGGGATCATCACCTGGGTCCACTACACCCACATCAGACCGGCAGACCTGGTAGCTGTGAAGGAAGACTTCCTGCCAACATGAAGGGTGTCCCACCACAAGGACAATTCCTTCAAACTCAAACTTCAGCAAACTGGACCTCGGTAACCTTATTCCTTTTTCTAACCCTGTCCACCACTTGCTTGGGGCATACAAATCCACATCAACCTTTTAATCTGACCTGGATGATTGTAGCTGTATCCACAGGAGACATTCTTAACCAGACCTCCAAGGTGACCCCTCCCAGCACCTGGTTCCCAGAATTATACTTGGACTTAAGGGCCTTATTCACTGGCAGGGGACAATGGGATTTGCGCCAAAGTTACTTCTATGTCTGCCCCGCTCCCCAACCCAACCACAGAAAAAAATGTGGAGGAATCGCAGACTATTATTGTAAGTCATGGGGTTGTGAGAGCTCAGGGGACATATGGTGGCCACCCCCCAAACAGGGGACCTTATTCAGTTAAGTAGTGTCTCTCAATCTGGTATTACATACCACCAACCTAGACCTATAAATAAGGGATGCCCAACTCCCCCCAATTGTAATCCCATTATGATAAATTTCACTGATTTAGGAAAAAAGGTGACAAATTGGGAATTGGGTAAATCCTGGGGAGTCAGACTCTACAAAACAAATCATCCAGGAGCCCTTTTTACCTTGCGGCGTGTGCGACAACCAGTCTCTACTCTAACAATAGGACCTAATCTCGTGTTAAGGCCTAATCCTGTGTTAAAGCCAGAGTTGTCTGAGGCAAAATTGGTTCCATGCACAACTCCCCGGACGCCCCAGAACACCACTCCCAACGACTCTCAGAGTCACAAAGTGACACCCCCAGACCCCACAACCACCATTCCCTTCACTGTACCACTTAGCCCCCTGGAGACCTTGCTGTTTGCTACATTTGAGACCTTGAATAGGATAGCCCTTAATCTAACTGAGGCTTGCTGGCTTTGCTACAGCCCTTTGCCCCCTTTCTACGAGGCTATTGGAATCAATTCCTCTTTTGTAGTTAACACCACTACTCCAAGGGGTTGGGAGGCCCGACCAGCCGGCCTGACCATGGCTCAGGTCAGTGGCCAAGGGACTTGTGTAGGGCAGGTCCCAAAAGGAAATAAAAAATTGTGCGCTACTATAGTTGAGCACCCAAACTGGAATGCCTCCCATTGGATAACCCCGGCCAGAGGTGCCTGGTGGGCATGCTTGCTGAACGGGCTGACCCCCCACTTGGCTGGATCGGTCTTTAATGCCTCCCGGGAATTCTGCCTGATGGTGATAGTGGTGCCTAGAATCCTCTACCATCCAGCTGAATATCCCATTCCTTACTGGTCCGACCGCCTCCAGGCAAAAAGGTAGCCCATTACCACCCTAACCATTGCTACCCTATTTGGAATAGACCTGGCAGGGGCGGGTACCGGCATAGCCTCTCTGGTCACTCAGCACTCCGGCCTCACCTCCCTCAGGGCGGCCATCGATGAGGACCTAGAACGTATTGAAAAATCCATTAGCCACCTTGAAAAATCCCTAACTTCCCTATCCGAGGTAGTCCTCCAGAACCAGAGGGGACTGGACCTACTGTTCCTTAAGAATGGTAGCCTCTGTGCGGCTCTAGGGGAGGAATGTTGCTTTTACGCCGACCACACCAGGGTTGTTCATGACTCTATGTCCAAACTTCGGGAAGGCCTAGAGCAACGAAAAAGGGAAAGAGAGGCCAGGGAAGGCTGGTTCAAATCTTGGTTCAACCATTCCCCTTGGTTAGCTACCCTCCTGTCTGCACTAGCAGGGCCGATAGTAATCCTCCTGTTACTGGTCACCATAGGACCTTGTATTCTAAACCGACTTGTGACTTTCATCAAAAACCAAATTAACACTGTCCAACTTCTGGTCCTCCGCCAACAATACCAGGCTCCTCATCCCCTTGAGAATGATTCCTCAATATAGCCCAAAGAAAAGGGGGGAATGAAAGGATGTGCCATTTGCCCCAGCAGATCCCCATAGCAGAAACCAGTAAAGCCAGCACAGGATGCCCCGTGTAGGATAAGATAAACAGGATGGGGGCAGGTGGAATGTGAGGAATGTGAGGAATGTGAGCAGATTGCGAAAGATGACTAGAAGTACGTGCAAGATGTGCCCTGCCTGCTTGCTAAATGTAACCGTGTGTGCGAATACTGACTCTTGAATCTATAGGCTAAGAAGTAATGTACTCTTAAATGGATAGGCTGGAAATGTATGTGGTGTTACAAACTCATTGGCTATGTACTGTGCGGGCTTTTGCTGAAATGGCCGGTAGGGGCCTATATAAGATCTTCCCTAAAGAGGCTCGGGGTCTTGTCTGCCCAATCGGACCTGTGTGTCTGTGTGGGAGCTTGACCCTGGCTTGCCAGCTCAATAAACTCTGCTTTGTTGATTGCATTCACGTGTGACTCTGTCTCTCGGAGGAATAGGATTCTCGGACCCTAACAAAAGTTACTTCTGTCCCTCCCAGAATTTGAGCCTGGTGTTTAAGTAGACAGCTGTCAGATAGCCGAAGTTCTCCTTTTTAGTTTAAAATTCCCCCTAGGTTGTGTGGTGTATAAACCATTAGGAGATAGTTTAGGATAAGTTTTTGAGCTTCAGGCACTGGAAGGTTTACTGTAGCCACTGCTCTCCTGGTCATCCCTGGCTACCTGATCTAATTCTTTGCTTAAGTAGCCTACTGGCTGTGGAGTGATGCCCCAGAGCTGAGTCAGCACTCCCAAGGCCAGTCCTTCCTTTTCATAGACATATAATTGAAACTTGTCTTGTACTGGGAGACCCAGTGCTGGAGCTGTCATAAGGGCCTTTTTTTTAACTGGTGGAATGCATTTTCTGACTTGTCATCCCTTTCAATAAAGGGCTGGGTATATTTTTGTGCTTCTTTAAGGATTTGATATAAGGGCCTGGCTAGGTCTGCATATCCCAGGATCCAAATTCTACAGTATCCTGTGACCCCTAGGAAAGGCCCTCAATTGCTTTAGAGTTTTAAGTAGAGGAAACATCAGGATTGGATGCTCTCTATCTTCTCCTAGAGCCCTCATTTCTTTCTCCAGGACAAGACCTAAATATGTAACCCTAGACTGACACAATTGGGCTTTTTCTTTAGAGATTTTATATCCTCTATCTGCTAAGAAGTTTAGTAAGGATTCAGTGGCTCATGAAATGACAGGCTCACTCAGTCCACAGAGTAGGAGATCATCTACATATTATAGCAGAGTAGCTTGTGGATACTGCCATTCTGCCAAGTCTTGGGTTAGAGCTAACACAAAGAGATGAGAGCTGTCCAGGTGACCTATCCAGACTTTCTTGTGAGGTCCTCAAAGGCAAAGATAGGTTGACTTTTAGGATGTAAGGGAATGCAAAAGAAGGCATCCTTTAAGTCCAGAACAGAATAGTAAGCAGTACCTGGAGGTATTTAAGCTAAAAGTATATAGGGATTTGGAGCTACAGGGTGGAGAGGCACTACTGCTTCATTGATCAGGCAGAGATCCTGGACTATCTCCCATTTGTTAGGTTCCTTCCTGACACCAAGAAAAGGAGCGTTATATAGGCTGGAGCATTCTATTAGCAGTTCCTGTCTCTTTAAGTCTTCGATTATGAGAATTAGCCCCTCCTAAACTTCTGGCTTTAAAGGATATTGTTTTTGATAGGGAAACCAGGAGGGGTCCTTGAGATGAATTAGGACTGGGGCCACTGTTTGTGCCTGTCCCACAGTATGTCAATCTGTCCACACCATGGAGTCTACTTGTTCCTCTATTAGGGGCAAGCAAAAGTACTCTCCTGGGGGTAAAAGGAGCTGTACTCCCAATTTAGATAGAAGGTCTCACTCTAGCAGAGGAGTAGGGGTTTCTGGGACAATTAAAAAGGAGTGACAGAAGTGGAAATCTCCCCAGGAGCAGACTAAAGACTGAGTGAAATAATGCTCTAAAGGCTGGTCTGATATGTCCCAAACAGTAATTTTCTTGGAGGACCTGGGTCTGGGAGAGAAAAGAATAGCTGAGATGCTGGCTCCAGGATCAGTAAGGAGGCTGACCTTGCACTTTTCAATAGTAAGTATGACCTAGGGCTCCCCTGCTTTAATGGTGGTTATAAGAGCCTGGATAGGAGGCCCCAGGACCCGTTATTTGGTGGTAAGCTCTGGCCTTGGTTCCCCTGGGAACTGAGGACTGTGTGCCTTCCAATGTTTTCCCCCAAAAATGGGGCAGTGTCCTGGAGGTAGCTTTCTCCAGGGGCACTCCCTCCTAAAATGGCCTGCCTGTCCACATTAAAAGCATGTCCTCGGGTTTGGACTTTGCCCTGGGAAAGCCTTTCTGAGCACTGTGATCAGAGCCTCCTGCCATTTATCCTTTCTCTTTTCCTTTTCCAAGATCTTCTTTTCTTTTTTTAAGTCCCTATTATAGCATACAGATGTGGCCACACAGACCAATTGGTCTAGTTCTCTGCTCCCTTCAGCCACCAGTTTTTGAAGCTTTTTACAGATATCTGGTGCTGACTTTGTTAGAAATTTATTTTTTAGGATGATTTCCTCTTCCTGTGGCTCTGGTAATGTTGGTATGCTTTTGTAAAGCATCCTTAGGTTTCTGTAGGGAAGCTACTGGGGTTTCTAAGGGTCTTTTCTGTACAGTCATGACTTGGGAGTAATTAAGAGGTTTTACCTTGCCTCTCCTTAGACCCTCAAGAATGCAGTGGATGAAATGGTTACAGGTCCATTCATCCTTATCATTTTCAGGTTCCCACTTACGGTCACACCTAGGTACTGCCTGATCTCCTGTTGAAATTGGGAATCAAGGTTCCCTTTTAGGTATCCAGTGTCTTTGTCTTTCTTTTCCCCACCCCTCCTCCTCATGTGAGGCCCCAGTCTGAGATAGGCCTGTAGGGCCACATTTATCTAAGTGATAATCATCTCCAGCTTTGGCTGCCTGATCTAGTATCCACTGTTCCTCCAGAGAAGTAAGGGTCTGAGATAGCAAATGACATTACATCTTTCCAGATCAGTTCAAAGTTTTGGCTGACTTCTCTGAATGCTTGGATGTACTGATCTGGGTTTTCAGTGTAATTTCCTAAATCCTTTTTTATTTCTTTAAGTTCATTCACTTTAAAAGGAACATGATCCCTACTCCCTCCAGAAATTATCAGGAAGGGGTAGAGTCCTGTGAGGTGATGTCTGGTGTGTGAGGTAGTGTGTGAGTAAGGGAGGAGAGGGGGAGCAGATGGAGCATCAGATGGATTCTTTGGTTCAAGGGAGTTTTGGGGGATTTTTGTAAGGGATCACCATTGTCTGGGTATCTAGCCTGAATTTCCTCAGTCATTCTGGGTGGTCTCTTAGGAAAAAGAACAGTTGAACATATGGAACTTTGGTCCACTTTCCCTCCTTTTTACAGAACATATCTAATTGAAGATTGGTATTATAATTAATACTCCCTCCTTCTGGCCATCTTTCCTTGTCTCCCAGAGGATATTGTGGCCAAGCCTGGGTGCAGTAAAACTTTGAGTTGCTTTTGTTAAAATTAATATTTTAGTAAGCAGGCAAGGGGAGATCCTTCCTGGATCCTTGATGCTTGATTGCCCATCTAAAAAGGGAAACAAGGGAAAATTGGTCACCTTAACAGAGGTTTCTCCTTTTTCTTAGGCATCCCCAGATGAGGAGAAACTTTATTTGGGAGAGGGCATCCCTCTTTCCCTTGCTCTCTTGCCACTGCCACTTGTGGCTAAGGTTGTGGAGGACATTTAGGTTTTCCAGGTCCAGCCACCCCACCAGAAAGCCCCTGACCAATTTCTTACCTATTTTGACTTCCCTGTTTGCCCTGCAACCCAGTACCTGGCTCTCCTCTACCAGCTGAAAGGCTTGTCATTTAAAAATAACTCTATCAAAGTAACCAAGAGGGCTTGCATGGCCAGAGGGAAGACCCCTGCAGAGGTGTGGATGGGGACTCCTGATGAAGTAGACTTCTGTCCCTCTATATATCCTGTGAGACATATATGCTTTTTATGAAAAGAGAGAGGAGTCTGAAGACTTTTGCTATGGTAAGGGGCAAAAAATGGAGAAGACCTTGAGTCTCAGCCTTTTAATTGTTTTTTTTTTTTTTTCTTTCCCTGAGGGCAGGCTGTGGAACCTGTTTAACCAGTTTAAACAGATGATTGACAAAAACAGTTAAACCTAAATTAGAGACTAACACTTTCTGGTGCCTGCAGGGATTTTTCCCAAACTTCCTGAAGAAAGAAGCTCACTGCTGTTTAGAGCAAAAGGGGGAAGGAGACACTCATCCTGGACTACTTGGGAAAGCGGAAGGAGAGGCTGAGGATTGGGGGAAAAGAGAGTTTCCAGGCTCAATGCATGAGGGATTACTGGTCAACACTGCTGTCCAGGTTGATCTTGCCCAAGGACAGTACTGGAGCACTGGAAGCAAGGGGTAACCTCCACTCTGGGGCCATGGAATCCATGAAGAAAATGTAAGAGATCTGATTGTCTGTTTGCCTCAGACTTGGCTGGAGGGGTCTGAGATTTAGCTGCCTTTGGAGCCTCATGGTTGGTCAGGAAGTTGCATCTCCAGCCTTCAGGTGACACTGCCCCCAGCCAGAGCACCCTTATAGCTTGAAGAGAAACTTTCCTTTCCACCATCTATTTTTGGACCTCCTCCTAAGTGGGTCAGATCTTGAAAGAGAGAGGAAGAGTTTAAGGAGGGAGAAAGCTGAGAGTTGAGAGGAAAAGAAGCCTTGGTGCACTGAAGTCTGGTTCTGCCCACATGGTATTAGCAGTCCAGTATAAGCTCCCCAGTAGCCCCTGAGTTCTCTCAGGTTGCCTGCGTTACAGCTGTAATGGGTTCAGAGCTTTTCCTCAGGTTCTCAAAGGAGAAACCCTTCTTAATGAGAGAGAGAGAGAGAGAGAGAGAGAGAAAATGTCAGCCTGAGAGGTCCACCATAGCTAGGCCATGGTGTGGGGGAGTAGGGGGGCTCTCCTGGAGAACAGACTCCATTGGAGTGCCGGATGGTCATGGTCACATTCCTAGGCTGCCTTTCTCAATTTGGCACAACCTGTACCGACCTCAGGTGAAGGCTTGTCCCTTCGTGCATTGCCAAATATGATGCACAGATGACACACACTGGAATTTCAGGTGCTCAGGGTTCTTGAGCCTATTCTGAGAATGAAAGCACAGGCAGACTCCAGCAGCAGAGGTTAGAAAGATGTAATTTGTAGAGAAGAGAAGAGAAAGACTGCATGGCAGGGAATGAAGGAGGACCAGGAAACTGGTGGTACCCTGGGTCAGGGTAGGGATTGGGTTTTATAGCCTGTTTTTTGTTTATTGCCTGAGGGCATAAGTGTCTTTCAAATGCAGATGGGTGTTTCCTGGGGAGAAGTGTATCCTTGACCTTCTGTGGTCTGTCCTTCAAAGACATTCAATATTCTCTAAGATACTTTAAAATATGTTAATGATATTATTTTATGGAATAGAAATAATTTTTTATAATGTTAAGTAACATAATGAAGGATGGACCACAGTAGGTCAAGAAGACACTTCTCTTTCCCAGGAAATGACTGTCTGCATCTCAAAGACATCTCTGCCCTCAGGCAATACACAAAAAGGCTTTAAAAATCAATCCTCACCCTGACCCATGGGACCATCAGTTTCCAGAACCCCCTGCATGCCCCACCACACAGTCTTTCTCTTCTCTTCTTTACAAATAAAATCTTTCTGACCTCCGCTGCTGGAGTCCGCCTGTGCTTTCATTCTCAAAGCAGGCTCAAGAAATCTAAACACCTGAAATTCCTGCCCATGTCATCTGTGCATCAATACACAATTTCACCTATATAAACTGAAAAAGAGAGTGAAAGACATATTTAAATATTTTTAGTGATTATAAGTCAATGATAAAATTACTAAGATATTTTGTCCATATGTCTTTATTTTTCCCACTCTTGTTCCATGGACATATATTATTTTATTGAAACTTATGATATGGCTATTTTTATAGGGCAAATATTGTCAATTAAAATTAATTTCATAGTGTTTACATTAATATTTTATGATTTGAATTTTTTAACTAAAAGATTAATCACTCAATGGGGGTTTTCTTTTTGATAGATAACACTAGAAGTGACTTTAGGAAATCAGAAACAACTAGTGGATAAATAATATTTCATACAAAGCTAGAGGCTATGTAAGCACTAATTATAGACCTAGGTTTACAATTGGTACCACTGTTAGTCACAAACCTACCTTTGATATTCAAAGCTCCCAATGCTCCCTTTTCATCCAAATGAACTTTTAAATATGAATGTGTTTTATCTTGACTTTATCCCTCTCTTGGGATGTTCACTAATTATCTTCTTCCAATAACAGAATTCAGTTGGAGGTTCTGGGAATAAAACTAATTATCACAATAGTATAAAAATAATTGAAAATAGAGACATTATAAGCAGTTTCTACTGAGCTCAAGATGAATCTATAGGTCGAGTGATAGAGTCTGTTTCTATGAAATATTCCAAAGTTTAAAAATTCTCATAATCACAATTTTGCTACATGTTTAGCTATATGCAAAATAACATTTGGATCACATACCAAATGTTGCTTAAAAGTGATTTGATGTTGAACTTATGCTAATTCAAAGAATGGCTAAAAGAAAGTCAAACTAAGCAGCTATAAATAATATTGCATACAACTATAATTTATGTCAGAGATTGTTTTAATTAAACCATTTTTCAACAAATACTTATTGAACACTTTCTTACAATCATCTCATGTGTAAAGTCTTATAAAACGTGAAAGAATGAATCAATGTCTTTTAAAGTGGATTCACTCTACATAGACTGATAGAAATTAAGAAATCTAGAATACATCAGGGGATGGAAGCCATAAGGGATGTACAGGATACAGTTGCAGAGTGACCATATGTAACTTCACATAAGTCAGAGACAGTTTTTGAAAATTTATTGTTGCTGATCAGTCTTTTAATTGAATATTGACAATGAGATGCTAAGTTCAGTGTACATATTTAAAGTAATGCAAAATATTTATTTAAATTACTTTACTGAGGTAAGATTAACATATGAAAAGCTGTATATTTAATGTGTACATTTTTTTTCTGAGTCTGGGGTTAAATTTACACCTAAGAAACCTTCACTACCATAAGGCCACAAACTTATTCAAAGGAATTGAAATTGGTTCTCAAAGAAATATTTGCATTTCCATGCTCATTCTAGCAGTATTCACAATAGCTAAGATATGAAAGTAACTTAAATGTCCATGAATGAATGGATTAAAAAAATTGTGGCATATACACAGTGGAATAATATTATTAGCCTTAAAAATGAGTGTACTCCTTCCATTTGTGGCAACAAGGATTGGATGACCCTAGAGGGCACTATGTTAAGTAACTCAAAGAGATAAATTCTATATTATAGAATTTACATATGGAATCTAAAATGATCAGACTCGGAAACAGAGTAGGATGGTGGTTGCCAGTGACTGAAGGAAGAGAGAAATGTGGAAGTGATGATTAAAGCAATGGAATTTCAGGATAAAATTCATCAAATGAGAAGATACTGAAGTGGAATAGGATGTAGCTCCAGAAAAACAGCAACATTATCAATTGATATGAAAGTTCACTGGAGTGGGTGGAGAGGGTAGGAGAGGGAATGTGAGACAAAAAAGTAAAGCAAGTGGGGACTGATGAAAATGGTTGATAAACCTGAATAAATAGTATTCAGGAATTTCTTATTTTTTTTAGTAACTTCCCTCAAATTTGAAATTATATCAAAATAAAAATTTATCAAAAAGAATACATTTTGATAGTCTTTTTCTAGTAATAAAATAAATCTTAATTAATGTGCTGCTATGTTTATTTATTAATAAAGTAAAACAACACTAAGAAACAAACCCCAAATTTTATATCCCAGTGACAGAAAGTAGGATTTTATTGCAGTGTTTTTGAGAGAATGTATCAATAAGCTATTTATGAAAGCTGTTTATTGGTAGATATACAGTTAGATAGGTGTTCATAATTATTGACCCCAAAATTTCTCTTCTAAAATTCCTTTTCTTTAAAAGAAGTATCGAAAATGCAACTAATGCCTATGCAGAGAAGTCTATTTTAATATCTTTTTAAACTTTTTTAGAAATGTTGCTGATTGTTATTACTCTTTAAGAAGATAAAAGTAGAAAACAATGATTGTTTTCCTAGAGATTATGTTATTGGTAATCATTGTTCTCAGAAGATCTTTGTCTTTGTGCTCCAAATGGAAGAATCCAAGCAGAACACAAGGATAAGGTGAGGTAGAATGGCTTTATTCAAGGAAGTGGGGTTACCTGTTAGGCCAAGTGAGGAAAAGGAAGAAAAGGCTGGTCATTTTTATACAACCTTGAACTTGGAAATGGGGAGACATTATGTTATCACCTGGCTCTCTCACCTGTGGGCTATGGGGAGGAGCCCTTGAGCCAAGAAGGGGAGCTGTCTCAGACTATCCCTAACCTAGCCTTCCTCAAACTCACCCTGAGGGACAATATTCCAAAAAACCTTTTTTAGGTGTTGCTGAAGAGGGATGGTCCATCTTCTGTAGTTTCAAGCTGACAAGGGGCTGTACACCCTACCTATCAGAAATATTGCACTTTTCCTATTGCTTTTCCTGAGGACTTGAACAGGATGGATTGTTGTCTGAATCTTTGTCCAGCCTGACTAAGATTGCTCATGGGCATCTTGTCCACCTCTGGAAGTCGACAGCCCTGTCGTGTCATGGTTTGTGTTTTAAAGGCGTTTGTCCTGGAAGAGATAAATCTGGTTTAAAAGGCATGACCTGAACATTTGACAATGATAGGAGCATTGAAGGGACCCTGCCAGGTGTGGCAGAAAGAATAAAGTAATTTTGAAAAGTGACAGAGAGTCTTATGCTTACTTTACCTATCAGTGTTTATACCTATAGCTATTTTTAACTCTTAGATGGCCCTTTATTTTGGATTGTCACTATAGCAGTTAAGGGCTGACTACCTTAAGGGCCAGGTGTACTAGGGAGCAGGTGTCAGTCCAATTAGAGAGTAAACATCAATGAAAGATGATGTTCTATACAGAAAGCCTAAGCAAACTTAGATACAATTGAAAGTTATATTGCCTTTGTTTAAACTGAAGGCCTTGGCCAAAGATATGAGTTTACCTTTTGCCAGAAGCCTAGAAGGATTAAATATTAGAGCACATGCATAAGAGCCCTCTTTAAAAAATCTCTTCACTTTGGTTACTTTTAGAGGTCTGGCATAACTGATTCCATCTGCATCTGGAAAAGTTTCCTCATTTGTGCAGTCCTTTTGAACTGTCTTGTGTGGATGAACACCACACAAGTTGGGGCACATTCACCACTCAGGGATCACATCCTCAAACTGTTTCTTTGAACAATCATCACTGAAGATTTTGCCAATTTGGAGTTTTGTCCATTGATGGATGGTTGCTTCTTCCAGAAAGTCCAGAATGTCAGGTTCTGTCTCATGGAGGAAGGTAAGTAACATCAAATCGATCAGAAGTCAGTGCCAATGAGATCTTTTTGGCCAAATTAATTAACAAAGATATATAGTTTTAAAAAATGTTCTTAGGCTGGGCCTAATTAAATCTAATTGCTTGTCCCATTGGGATACCTTTAAATTGCTATAAAGTATAGGTAGGTAACAGTTATAAAGTTTTACAAGGAAAACAGAAAACAACTCCAGAATGTCTGTTCTGGTTGATAGATAAGCACTTTTCAGAGTGATTTTTCTTGGGCTTGTAATGACAAAACTTAAAGTCACCATGGTCAACTACAGTTTAAATCTTGGATTTTTACTAGGTAAAGTAGTGAGTTGGTGGTTGTCAGTACTGCCAGTACAGCACTGACAAAAATCCTAAGTTTTTTAATGTTAAGAGAAGGTAGTATTAGTAATTTCAAATAGCCCTGTTTTGATGATTAATATATATAACAATGTTATATATAAAACAATGTTTATCTAGCCAATGTCAGATAAACCAATGTTTATCCAATGAACAAATGTCAAATAAACCAACGTGTAGCTGACAAACAGATGTCAGGCCTAAAGTAGCAGAAATTTTAGCATTTGTCATAAAGAGGAGAAATGTCAAAGACCTTATTAGATAAAATGTACCTTAGATAAAAGAACTATAGCTGTTTACATGTATACACTTTTAACACTTTAAATGATTTTATGAAATTTAGATATACAAATAAGGCAGTAGGAGTACTAGAACCATTTTAAAGAGTTTTTACTTAGTTTAAACTTAGGTTTTTTTAGTGTTATCAGAAAATACCTTAGGTTTTTTTGTGTCTGGCAAGAGACTAAGCAGGATGTAAAGAATAGTAAATAATCTTAAATGGGCTATGAAGAGAACTAGTCATCTTATTTTTGGTTAGCAGGATCAAAGCATCTCCCAACACCTAAGGAAACAGTCAAGTGAATTGTTGGCTCTTTCTATGCTGGCTGGTGGAAAAGAGAGAGAGGAAAAGGGGAGGGAGAGAATCCATTCACCCCTTCTCCCCTGCATGAGGGTTCCTGAATGGAATTCCCTATTCTGGCTGGTGGAGAGTGTGAGAGAAGAAAAGGGAAGGTGGATAATTGCCTTTTTGGACAGAGAAAAACAAGAACTTTCTAGATTCTCAAAGTGTCCTTCTTAACCTTCTGAAAGCCTCAGTATAGGTCCTTCCAACCTGGTTTCATCACACATCTGTGGAGTAAGTAAGTGACAGTGTACCCTGTCTTCAAAGTCAACTGTTCCCTTAAGGGCCAGTCTCATCCATCCCAGCATGAGATGCTGATTCTGAATGCTGACCCACCTATTAAAACAACAGAACTATTATGACCAGTACAGAATCCATATTGCACCAAAGTAAGCTTGGCTGATACAAGCTCATCACTTGCGGTCAGCTTTCACATTAGGCCATGGGTTGTAGTCAGTTTGTAACCTGAGAAAAATGAGAGAACATGTATAATTTTTAATAATAAACCAATTAAGATTAATGGGTCAAATAATTAGATACAGAAACAGAGATAAGGGGCTAAGCATATTATAATATCTGGATGGTGAGCTTTTGTTTGATTTTGGTAAAATTTTGTATCAATTTACAGCACCAAAAGATCTTGATAGTTATTTTTATAAAACAGAAACCCATTTTTAAATACACATTAGTACCTTAAATTTTTACCTTAGAGAACTTTTAGGCAAACTTTAAATTATTAACTTATAAACTTTAAGACCTAAATTTATATATTGAAATAACCTTTGTAAAAAACAAAATTTAGATAGCACTGTTTTAAATAAAACTGTTAACCTTATACCTTAAGGGACTTGGGAAGAAAATTAAACCATCTTTTAATGATAGCAATCTACAAGAACACATGAGTCAATAAACCTAATTGTAAAAGAGTTAAATGTAAATTATACTCATGATAGCATAAAATAGAGATTATTGTTTGTAAAAATATATTTTTCTTAGTCCTAAGGCAGAGAATAATTAGGTCTGACTGGTATTAGAACTTTAAATAACCTTTGAAATAGTTGTGTACTTTAACTTTATAAATGCAGTTTGAGAACCATCTTAAAGACATCTAAACACACACACACACACACACACACACACACACACACACACACACACACAGATGTCTTGATCTAGGCATGCCTAAGAATATAAGCTCACATAATGAGCTCAAAAAGTAAAAAATTAAGTGACCACAATTGGTAGTAGACAAAGACCTACACAGAAAACACACAATGACACACAAAATAATTACATTAATTCAGAGTGCACTCTTAAATCATTTCTTGTCATTATCTTTAGTAGATTAGTCAGCTAGACTCTAAGTTGTTAACAATATAAATTTAATATAACAAGAAATTTAACAGAAATACTCTTATTTTTGGCCCAATCCTTAACTGGCCAGTGCAGTAAAAACAACATGCATAAGAACTATATTAATGTAGAGAATTTTAACCACAAGTAAATTATAATTTTCCTAGAGAATGGCAAGAGGAAATCACCCATGAGTTTTCTATTCCTAGGGAGTGGCAAGATGGCGCTGTGCTATGGTGGCTCCATAATGGTGGCAGCATTTCCTCGTGACACATGGTCTCTCCAAAGGGTCTCTCAAATTTATTTATAAAAATAAATAAGTAATTTATAAATAAATAAATAAATAATTTATAAAAATTAATTTATATTGTTATATGCAATATAAAGGCTCAAAATAGCAGTCTTTATAGGAATAAAAGACAATTCTCCCTGAAATACAGGTGTCCATGAGTTAGGCATGTTAATGACAGGAGCAAATTGAAGCAAGGTAAGGTGGGATTTAAAAGTTTTGTCGTCTCCTTGGATGTGCCATCACTTTATAATTTTAGAGAAGTTGTCATAGGTTGTAGAATTTTTTTCCTTTGAATATAATGTTTTGTCTTTTAGTTTTAAAGGCTTATTGCAATTTAGCATCACTAGGGCAAATGGCGGTAAGCCTTTAAGCTTTGAGGAGCTTTGTTAGTGTCTAGTTTACTCCAGGTGTTTATAATTAGATCCTGGACTTTCTCATAATGACCTTGTTATCACCTAGAAAGCCAAGAATCTAAACTCTGTAGAAAACCCAGCCATTTACAGATCTACAGTTTGGAAAGGACCTTAAAAAAGTTTAGAATCTGACATACTACTTTGAGCTATAGAGAACAAAATTTTATTAATTTTAAAACAAAAATAATTAATTGTTAAGAATAAAATCTCTAATTAAGTTGCCTATTTAAAATATCCATATGTAAAAAAACCCATTTTCTTTAACTTATTGGCTGTAAGCCTAATTTTATCAGCAGAGAACAGTTAAAATTAGAATGTTTTTAAAGGTTTATTGTATATTGTATTTTTGAATAACAATTATGACAGACAGCATTAATTAGCACTATATTTTAGTGTAAAAAGATGACATTGTACTAATAAATTTTTCCTTTAAATTAACTTTAGATTAGTTACAATTTTTTTTAATTACAGATACATTTTATGGGTGATCAATGTCAACTCCTTAATTAAATGTTTTTAATTTTAGAAAACATCCTCAAGAGAATTTAAATGCATTTAACATTTAAGGACAGCAACAATTAACATCACAGCTACACACATGTGAACTATATGTTAATTTAGACTTTACCTTTCAATGGAATTTAGAATCTTTGGCTAAGATAGGCAGACAAGCCCTTGTTAGCCCTGGGACAAGGGAATGTGACCTCGTGAGTGTTTCCCTGACCCCTGTAGGCTATGGGGGCAAGGAGAGTTGGGATGGGGTATTTAGGGCCGATTGGCATGGCAGGTAGGCAGGAAAGGGAGTGGGTCAAAGGAGAGTGACAGAGAAGGTTGCAGATAGGAAGAGGACAGTCAGGCATGACTTTGGTCACCAGAGGTGTTGCCCTTTTGTTTGTACAGCCACGACTGTAACTGTTGCAGCACTTACGTTGCCACCACTGCTGCCTTATGGTCACTGTCACTGGGCTTTACTGCTGCATGTCAGTGCTCTGTGGCTGGCTAGCGCAGGGCTGGAGGATCGCACCCAGCGATCATGGGTCCCCAGGCCCTGCGCATGGTGCTGGGCGTTCTGCATGCACCAGTGGTGGTGGGAGTTCCAAGGGTCCTACAGAATAGTACCAGGTTTCCCAAGGTCCCATCCCAGTGATGGCAGGATTTCCTGGGTCCCGTGTGAGCTGTGGGCAGAACTTCCATCCTTTGAAGGCAGGACTTTCTGTCCCTTGGAGGTTCTCTGGAGGCATGACCTCTCGAGGCTGGACTTCTGTCCAAGAAAAACACGTGTGTGTGCTGAACCTCATGTTTGACTACCCACACGGTTGCCTTGACTGACCGACTGGGAAAACATGCATATGCATCGTGAACTGTGGTTGTCTGTTTCGAGTGGCTAATGGGGAAACTGTGCACGTGTGTCCTGAACCACGGGTGTGGTTGCTTTGAGTAGTTGGCTGGGAAGCCACGTGGCTTGCACGCTGGTGTGCCTGCCCTAAGGGGTGTCCCAGGAGGCTGTGGGTGCATGCCCATCCCCAGGTGCTGCTGACTCTGCGCTGGGGATTTGACAACAAGGCTCCATTCCCTTCACACTATTGCATTGCCTGACAGGTGTAAGGCCTGTTGTTTTATGCTCCCCCCACACACCAGGGGTGATTGTGAGGAGTATACAAGCCTCCCAACTCACAGGTAGTAGTTTATTTGCTCCCTGTCCACGGGGTTTCCTCCCCTATTTTTTGAAAAGCAGTGCTTTCCCAGGGCAGGCTTTTTTTTTTTAAAAGCTTGTTGCCAATGGGCTGACTGAAGTATGCCTCCCATTTGTTTTAGAACAGCTGGTTAGGGGGAGAAAGAAAAGAAGAAAGGAAAGATGGGGGAAAGGGGCAGAGAAACTCAGTCCAAATGTTAATTGTCCCTGGCCACGGGGGGGGGGAGGTTAGAGACCTTGGAGTAAGATCTCCCACAGCACAATGAAGGAAAGGACAAGGAGAGGGAATTAAGGGTTAGGGAAGGGAAGGTTGGAGATGGGGCAGCGAGCTTTTAATGTGGTCCATCCCCAGGGGCAGGACCAGGGATCTTGGACACAAACCCTGTGCCTTGGGGTGCTGGCCGGAGCTTGTGAGTCTTGCTGGTGAATGTTGCATCCTGCCAATTAGGGTGCAGTCGGTCTGTGCTGGGGCTCTAAATGAGTCCTGAGCATGGGGTGAATGTTCCAGTGTGAGAGTGGTGTTTGGTTCTGAAGCATCAGGTGGTAAGGCGTGGTAGCAGAGGACAGACAAAGATGGATAGAAACAAAGAGGATCAGCAGAGATAGCATACTGGGATCTCACCCCTCAGTTTCTCCTGGCTGGCTTGCCACAAATATTATCAGTAATGGTTATTCTCAGAAGATCTTGGTCTTTGTGCTCCAAATGAAAGAAACCAAGCAGAACACATGGATTGGGTGAAGTAGAATAGTTTTATTGAGGTAAGGGGATCCCTGTTCTGCCAGGTGAGGAAAGGAGGTGGGGGAGAAGGAGGAGGAGGAGGAGAAGGAGAAGAGGAGGAAGAAGAAATGCTAGGGTTTCTTGGTAGGTCATTTTTATGCCACCTAAAACTTGGAAGGAGGAAGGTATTATGTCATTGCCTGTCTCCTCTCACCTGTTGGCTAGGGGAAGGAGCCCTTGAGACAATAGGGAGAGCTGACCCAGACTATCCCTAAACTAGCCTGCCTCAGTTATATGGATTAGTTAATGAAAACAGAGAGGGGTAAAAAAGAGGGAAAGCTGTACTATACAACTGACTTTTAGCTCAAAAGAAAAAGCAAAGTAGATAAACACACAACCTAATAGAATATTATGACCTGAATTCCTTCTCCTACCTAGATGGTGGGCTATTCATCCTGAAGTTAGTTTCCTGACAGTTCCCTCTCTCTTAAGATAAACCAACTAAGTATGTTGGGTAACTTGGGTATACATACTTTCAAGCCATAGAATCAAATTGTTCCTGTGGGAGACTTGTAATATTTTCACCCTACTTGTGTCTCAGTATTACAATGTAAACATTTCCATGGGTCTTAACAGAGCATAGGAAATTTGAAGACTACATGGTATTTGAGTGAACTATATTATTTAAGTACACATCTGCTGTGGATATTAAAATGTTTCCATACATGTATGTGTATGTATTATAAAAATTTTAGAATGAAGACATTTCTGTATAAAGAACACAACCATTTTAAAGCTTTTGATACATCATAAATTTTGAAGAATTTGTACTCAATTTCAAGCTTTCACAACATATTAATGTGGAGAAACCACGTAAATGTTTATTCAGTTTGTCCTGTCTTTGCATTTCTCTAGGCTTTTCTTCCCTGTAGGGTTTAGAAAAGGAGAGAACATGGTGGAGGGAGTGAATTCAAGTATGACATATTTGATATATTTGTAAATGCCACAATATACCTCCATGAAGCACAACGATAAAATAAAGGAAAAAGAAAAGGGGAGAACATTCTTTTGGGAGGAGATAGGGCCAGGCTGCCATCTCAGGGATGAGGATTAAGAAATTATCACTCAAATTTATAATTTCTAGCAAAATTTACACTAAGCCTATCTTATGTGGAGTGTGACAGTAGGTTTCTCTTTTCTACACTACTTACAAGAAGTAATCAGTATTCCATTTTTCTTGGACAGTGTAAAACCAGTTTCTCTTTCTTTAATTCTATAAATTACCACTTACTTTTTACCTATGTGGAGATAGTTTAATTTTGCTTTATTCTTAGCTAATATGGGGCATTCAGAGTCTTGAAACAATAATTTATATTTCTTTTATATAAGGTCAGTGTGCAATATAGGAAATTTTATGAAAATAAAAATTAATAATATATATATTTTTTTTTAGCTACTAAGTACTACTGAAAATGTGGTAGGGACTAACTTTGAAGGCAAACCAATATTTCCCTAGAAGGTCATAAATGGTAGTTAGGTCTGTCCTTGAATGATATTTTTTCTCCTGCAAATGTCCTTCTCTGCTGACAAAGACTCTTTCTATAACCAAATGTGAGTCAACCTGCTCTGAGTTTAGTTTTAGCAAGAATCATGCCAGGTCTGTTTAGGTGACATCTTCTACTCTGGTATCTTCTCAAATTCCTTATCCCCCTTCTCCACCTTTGATGTCTGGTCTTCTTGACGGCCCTCAGCATGAATTCTGTTAATTTAGCTATGACCCTCTATTACCCCTGATGTTTAATTTTCTGTCTGCTGACCCCCACCTTGCTCTTTGACTATACATTCTGTGTTTCCTTGTTGCATAAAGATCTGTCCTCCTACTGCCACACACTCATTGCAGAAGTTGCTCTTGAATGGTCTCCTCCTTATTTGTCTTTATCAAGTGTCAGGAAACAATTTTAACAGCACTTCAATGCATAATGTCCCACTTTCAGCTGACAGCACCTGTGTTTGTTTACTTGACATCATCTACTGGCACCAGAGTTTTCTTTATTTTCACATGGCAGACCCAGATTTAATGTCCCTTAAGAGCTGTTCTCAACCTATAACTGGAAGTAAACATGGAAAAGCCCTGGCTAGGATCACTTTGAGATGCAGGTTTCACTGTAGTCCTAGTTTCCAAAGACAAGCTCCATTTAGCCTTTGTGGTACTTTATTTAATAAAAATTCCTTAACTGGCTGCTTTTCCTTCACCTATTTTCCAGTATTTCTGGGCATTATATCCACAATAAACAAGCTACTCCTGAATCATTGTCTCACTCCCTTCTTCTGAGGTCCCTTACCTTAGGATACTATTCCTGCTGAAAACTCACAAAGGAAAGATGCTTTAAGTTTTAACTCTTGCAAATGAAAAAGTTATAAAGAAGCTATGGCTTACATTAAAATTTTAACCAAACTTTCTGGTGTGTTTTGTTATTATACAAAGCCAAACGATAATAACCTACAACTCAATGCTGGTCACTTTGCTAGTGTTTTATAGCAATTGTCCTGTTCAATTCTTTAAAAATCCTTTGAAGTTAGAAATATTTTTAATTTTTTTGTTGTTAAAGAAGGAAATAAAACCTAGAGAGATCTAATGACTTCACTAAATTTGTAATTCTTTAAAGTGAAACTCATAGATTGGATATCTATACTCTAAATTCTCAGTTGCTTCGTTGAACTAAATTCTGGCTTAATTTGTGAAATCGACTTATTCAGACTACCTTTTCCTGATGGGAAAAGTTATGTTTCTTAATTCTATGTCTTAGAATTAGTCAAGCTGAGAGCCCTATCCTGTGACTCACAGCATTCTCTTTTTTCTGTGAATTTTACTTCTGAGACCTGTCCAGGGGCCAGCTTGCCACCTGCATCAAGTTCTCTAATCCTACAGGAATCTTTTTTTCATCTCATATTTACCTAAACCTATGCAGCTGTCTGTTTATGGTTTATTAAGCTTTTCCATGGGAATCATGAATATCTTCAGGGAAGGGAGTTTTTAATTTTCACTCTTGTTCTTACATTCAGTGAAGGAAATTGGTAAGTAAAAGTCACTGAACTTTTCATTGCAACTAGGCTGCCTTTCACATTAAGGCCAGATGCAACATAACCATAGAAAAATGCATGTGTTTTTTTTTAATCCCACCAAATCTGTCTGTAAAATATTTGAAAGTAGAAAGTAAAATTATAGTGATGCCTTTATGTATGCTTAATAAAACTTCGAATATCTTACTGTTCCAATAGAACTATCTTGAGCAACAGTGTCTCTTAGGTTTACTCTGTAGTCTTTGGACAGAAATAGCTCTTTGTTCCCTTTTTTTTTCCTTCTGGAAAGTTCTGCCCTCCTTCCTTAAATCTATCATCTGATTTGTTCATTCCTTGCTTTTAGTAGTGAATTGTCCTAAGTGAAATTTAGACATGCCAAGAGCTCTTGACTTCTGTAATTCATGTTCTGCATGACTACAATGGGACAAGAAAAAAGTTGATTTGTTTTCATTTGCCTTTGATTCTTTGTCCATTATCTTCTGGAGCCTCTCTTTACTGACTCTACTCATGTCCAGATGTTATAAAAGAAAATGTCTCGATTGCTTTAGTTTTAGATTCTATAGCAAAATTACAGCTAAACAGGGACAATGCAAGGTTTTTTGGGCTTTGGGATGCTTGTAATATATTTTTAGGATCCCCTTTTAAGAAAATATGCAAGATTATGGTGTCATAATTAGGTTTGAAGTTGTAATTCAATTTCATACCTCATTGTGAAGGGCCTTGAAGTATAAGCATTACTAACTCTCTGGTAAATCTGATTCTAAAATTCTGAACTGTAGCAGAATGTATTCTTTGGATGACTTTTCCAGATTTCAGGCCCTATTTTCTCATTTTAGCTGTGTGAACTTTCTGTGAGCCCCAGATGTTGAGGTAATTTAAAGAGAATGAGAACTAAATATATGAAAATGCCTGCTGAATAGGAATTGTTCAACTGATGCTAGTTTTTTGAATAAAACATATTTCTTTTCACATAATATAAGCAAAATATAACTATATTTGAAATATAAGTATATTCATATGAAGAGAATTTTAACACATAGTCATATTGAGATATATTCTTCATACAGCAATTAAAATAATTTCTCCAAATCAGTATTATTATAAAAAGGAATGACAAACATAATAAGAATAGTAGCACTTGGACTAACAGAATGTAATGAAGTCATGGGTGGTGGTACAAGTCTGTAGCCTCAGCTACTCTGGAGGCTGAGATGGGAGGATCACTTGAATTCAGGGGTCAGAGACAGTAATGTAGTGAAACCCTGACTCAAGAAGAAGCAGGAAAGAAGGAAGGAAGGAGGGAAAGGAAAATGTAAAAAATCTAAATTACCATTTATATTTATTTACTTTATATAAAAATAAAAAAAAATTTAAAAAATATTTAACTATTAGTTTCTGTTTTACACTTATTAGCTCAAAATAGCTTAAATAGTCAAATTAAAATGAAGTATGGGCCCCCAAATTGTCTAGTTTGCTACATAGTAGAAGAATCCAATGAAGATTAAAAACATAAGATTAATCATTTTCATTGAGTTTCTTCATTTGCATTCTCAAATTGAGAGAGAAGTGCATGTGTTTCTGTGACTCTTCAGTTTTAATAAGTTCTTTTAGCTTGTGTTGTTCCATGTCAAAATGCTGTTGCTGGGATTTCCTATGAAGAAAATGAAGAAATTGCCACTCCTAACAGCTAAGTACAATTCCATCAAGGGACTGTACAGTATGCAGAAAAGACCATGGCATTTTCAAATGCTAGGAAGTATGCAACTGGTTCCACAGTACTCTATAGGACACCCACCAAATGAGCCAGGACACTGTCTCACCTAAATGGACTGCAGAACTCCTGCCCACCGGAGGCCTCGGTTTGGCTTTTGAGGAGCTTGAAGTTCAGCTTTCATCTGCTTCAGTGCAGTGGCTGTTCCTTCTTCAGCTCTCTCCAGCAAACCATGCTCTTTTTCTTCTTAAATTCTTCTAAAAGCAAGACTGTAAGCAGTCTGTGAACCAAATATTTTATGTTTTTCATCTGTCACATATTCATTATGTATTTTTTCTGTCTTGGGGCCTTAATAAAGTAGTACATCATGAACTACTTTATTAATGACAAACTTAAAAATATTTAATTAGGAAAATATCCATAAGGGTTGAGAGTGGAATCTCACTGCTGCTGTGAAATGGCTGCAGTTATGATTCTTTTATCTTCATTTTGTAGGTCCTAGAGGAATTAACCAACTGTTGACAGCATTCATTTAGTTACAGACTGATAGCACTCTTCTCTGAATGACAAAGTAAATGTTATCAAGGGAAGGTCATGTCAATAACAAACTACTGTGAAGGTGTGGTTGACACTATTTCAGATTTCCACACAGCTTCGCGCATAAAACCTGATGTGAGGGCAGCAGAAACCTCAGATGTACTGGGAATGGCATCCAAAGATTGGCACAGCTGTGGGCACGTTGGCCAGAAGCTCCTCAGGAAGCTCCTGCTGCCCTGGCATTCTGCTGTCCAAGAGGGAGACAGCTGTGCTTCTGCCCCACATGACTTGGGGCTCCCAGCCATAGATCATGGTGGACACAGCTCACCCTGCACCTTCTCCTTCACTGTGCACTGTGGTCTGGGGCCTTAACTGTTTTTACCTGGGTCAGATGATTCAATATTTCTGAATGAAATGCAAAAATTAAAACAAAACTATTGTTGTGACATTCAACTATAATCTTCCATACTTAAATCTAGGTTCTTTGAAAGAATAAGTGATACTAAGTTGCATTCTATATTTAGCATGTCAGAAATAAACTCACATTGGTCATTGTTTTCTTTATGAAACAAAATATAGTTTTCATAAGACAGTATAAGAATCAACTAAATTGGGTCTTTTCTGTCAAAGAGCTAGCTCAGTCAGTGGGGCATGAGACTTTTAATCTCAAGGTCCTGGGTTTGATCCCCCTCTTCTCCCCAGTATCACACTATGGAATATGTCTATATTGTGTGGATATTAGCTAATTTCCCAAGTTATCTATGTGCTTGGTGGCACATCACCTGGCTGTAAAGTTTCTGCCTTTAAGCAGAAAATTGTCATTGAATTCCCTAAAACTCAAACTCTTCTTTTTAAGATAATCATTGTCCAAAGGAATGTCTGCTTCAAAGTCCTTTAGACCTATGGGTTAATTATATACTTGGTACTGCCATTTCAGGTCAAACAGTCACTTCAGGCCTCAGTTTCTCCAGAATCCTAGAATTCCTATCGTATAGATCACCTCTTTGTCTTTGAATACACCAGCCAAATTAACTTTCTGTCCATGCTTTCCAATAATGTCTGCTTTTCCCCTATGCTGTCCCCTGAACCTCAACCTTAGCCAATCACAAAGAGTGTGAACCCAAACCTGTCCATCAAGGTGAGGTACAGACTTGCAGGAGAGATAAAAACTGACGAGACTTCTGGCTCAGTGTGTGTGTGCTGGCTTGCCCAGCTTGGGTCGGAGGCACACACCAAGCACACTCTTCTGCAGAAATAAATTCTGCTTTGTCCATCAGCTTTGGAGCATGTGTCTGATTTATGAATGTGGCAGTATCCTGGTATTTCTAATAACAGCTTTTATACACAGCAAAACCATGATAAATAATTCAAAGTCAGAAGACTAAATTCAACTAGATTTCAAAGTTGTGTTGGATGAAATATTACAGAGTGAAGATGGACTTTTGAAATAATATTCTTGTGCCTAATTAAATTTTATAAAATAGGCCAAATATATATAAGAAATTGCCTTGTTTAAAAAAGAGACCAAAGTTCTATCTACTGAGGCATCTCCAAAAATCCCTAGAGCTCATTGTAGCAGAATTTACCATTGGTTGAGCATTATTTGTCAGTATTGAGAGAATTATACACTTAGAAACATTAAAGACTTCCTCATTTGACTCATTAGAATTCTAAACTCCCCAATTAGTCAATCATATGAGTTAAAGCTTTGACTTTCTTTGTTAGCATGTTCCTTGGAAATTTAGGGGATTTGAAAAGGCCTTTGATGGGGAAATTCCATTACTATTAGGGTCTGACAAGGTTGAGAGTTAAGCTCACCACACTCTTTGGTTCATAAAAAACAAGAATCATCCATCTGTACTAGGCTCTTTTCTTATTTTGCAACTTATACCTACTCCCCAGTTCATGCTTTCTCTCATTCTTCTTCCTACAATAGAAGCCCACTGTAAAGTGGTTGATACAGGTATTTACATGAAAAGTATTAATTGATTTTTTATGAGTATTTTTCAATTGACACAAATGAAATTGTGCTATGAATCTCATTCTGTTGCTATTTTTAAACTCAAAAGTAAAGAATCATCTGCATGGCTTTATGTCTATCCACCTTAATACTTCTTATATCTTGGCTATATAATTTAATATGAATTCACTAAATTTTAATTTTTTGTTTGTGTGGTGATAGACAGCTGTATTATCTGAAAGTAACACATACAGTATAGAAACAATATCTTTATACATATCCCTTTTTTTATGGTATTAGGGTTTGAACTCAGGGCCTTGTGTTTGTTAGGAAAATGCTCTAACACTTGAACCATTTAGCCAGCATTTTTTTTTTTTTTTTTTTTGCTTTGCTATTTCTCAGATAGGGTCTCATGCTTTTACCCAGGAGCAGCCTTGGACCTTTGTTTTTCTCTCTCATGTAGCTGGGATTATAGACATATACCATCACACCTGACTTGTGTTTTAAAATAGGTTCTTGCTGACTTTTTGCTCAAGGTGTCCATTAACAAAAATCCTTCTATTTCTGCCTCTCATGTAGCTAACTAGGATTATAACCATGCACCACCATGACCAGCTCTTTATACATGTCCTTTAATACATATAAGTAAGAATTTCTCTAGGTAAGATATTTCTCAGGGGCAGTACTACAGGTTCTTAGAATATACCAACTGTGAGTTTTACTTAGTAGTTCAACATTATACTCTAGACTGACTTTCCAAGTTCGTACTTCTAAGTCACATTTTCATAAATATTTGCTTATGTAATATTCCATTCTTTTCCTGTATAATAGCTATTAAGTAATTTCTCACCATTTTTAAGTTTCATTTATATCATTACTAATAAATGTTTTGAGCATCTCCAAAAATATAGTAGGCCTCCCTTAGCTATGGTTTCACGTTTTGCACTTTCAGTTACATATCATATGGTTAACAGAAGCCTGAAAATACTAAATGGGAAATCACAGATATAAACAATTAATGAGTTTTATACCATTCAGAGTAGCATGACGAAGTTTTGCTGTCTGGCTCTGAATGTGAACCATTCCTGTGTTCACCATGTCCATGAGGTATATACTGTCCTCTAGTTAGTGACTTGCTGCTGTCTCAATTATCAGAGATTGACTGCCCTGGTGTCAGAACCATGCTTATGTTCAAGTAAACCTTATTTTCCTTCATAGCCCAAAATACAAAAGTGGTGATCCTGGAAATTTATATTTTTATTCATTTTTTTGTTCTATTGGAGTTCAAAAGTACCTTACCTTATATTATAGATAAAAATGTCAAATTAAGTCTGAATTTTGGTAATATGTTTTAACAATCCTTTGAACATTTGCAAAATTTATCTTAAAAGAAAATTTTGTTTTAATTTAATCAAATCCACTGAATAATTATTGTATGGTTTGTGGTTTCTGATATAAGAAATACTTCCTGTCTTTCTCATTTAGATTTTAATCAATTTAAGAATTACTTTTTCAAAGGTAAGAGGTAAGGAAAAAACTAACTTTAACTGATTATAAACTAGGTTTTCAAAAATAATTTTTTTCTGAATTTGATTTTTTAGACTAAATACATTGTCTATGGTTCTGTTTTTGTGACTAGCCCAAGCCTTAGCATCCTCACAGATGATCTGGGGACTGAGGCCCTGACTATATTATCCTTGCCCTTACACTCCAGCTCCTGCTGCTTTCTCCCCCAATCACTTTTACGGGATTTCTTAGAGGTAGCAGCATCTCTTAAGAGTATGTCTTACTTAGTCGCTCTGGAGCAGAGTTCCCTTTGAGATTATAATCAATAATACTGTCAGAAGAGAGAAAATTATGAGATAAATGCTCATAAATCACTTTATCCTGCAGTCCTCTATCAAAGAATCATGGTATGATTCACTTTTCTTCTTGAACAGTTTAATTCATTTTCCAGGAGGGTGAATATCATAGCAAAGAAGTAAGTGTTAAGCTATGACTTTCCAGTTTGATTTCTGAAAATAGATACAAATGCAAGGCTTTGTTAATGATAAAATTATTTTACCTATTAAAACTCAAATATCCAGTGAAGCCTGGAAACAATAAAGTTCAAACTGTGAGGCCTGAGGAAAAAGGAGATATAGAATGTGATGGAAGAGAAGTCTAAGCACACAGGGAGTCATCCAAGGGACTTGGACTAATCTGCTGACCTTTGTAGTCATTGCCAGTAACTGCAGCAGGCAATGAATGTGCCAAAAAGCACCTCCCTGTGGAGACAACCCACTGCTGCGAATCTCCTCTATATATAAGCATTACCTTCAGGATTTGTTTCTAAACTTGGATCTAGTCACATAACATTGGTTTGGGCAAATAAATGGGCAGAACTACTGAGCAGCTCTGGTCCTGGTTATCATACATGGTATTATCCAAAACTGCTTGACCTCAACAGAAGCATATGTCTTTATATCATTCAAATTGAAACAGTTCTGAACAGATCCATATATCTGTGCATATATAATATAGTTCTGTGTTTGCGAGCTGCTGTTGAAGGCACTGGGAGCACAGAATAGTCAAGGGTCAACTATGACCCATGAGTTTTTGTTTCCATAGCCCATGGATGGCCTTGACAAATGCAATTAAGAGTCAGATTGCCAAGTGCTGCTGCCACTTGATTAAGGCAGACTGTATAATTCTTTTTGCTGGGTTATGATGCTAGATTTATAGAGAAAGGGACCATTACTTGTTCTTTTTTCTCTAAATCTCTGTGCATGTGTAGAGATTATTGATTTCCTTTCTCTGCTAAAAAATTTAAAGGTCTCAGTTCACTAGCTATAATTGCACTTTTTCTCCATTCACCATTGATTCATATCAGATCCTCATCTGGAAGGGTCAGGTATGTGTAGGCTGAGGGCATTTCTACCAAATCTGTAGAACCACTTCTATTTCCCAGCTGGCCTGCATGGGCCACCACTGGGAGACTCAATCAACATTTTATTTAACCAAATGTTCATTATATTTATCTTGTCATTCCAGGAATGTAAATGGCTAAACAGAAGTAGAGTGCAGTATGAATCCCCAACTCCATTGTGGTCCTACTGATACTGAAAAGATATAACAACCCCCAAACATTGTCAAGGAGAGGAGACATCAAACCAAATATGATTCAGGGCAGAATCTTGTATTTGTAAAATAGGTCTATGTACCTCCCCACCTATTTTTCCTAATCATTACCCAGGACATTATGTTTCCAGGAAGTGATTTCATATTGTGCCCACTGTATCTTACCAGGAAGAGGAGAGGGAGGAAGAGTCAGACAGTTTCAAGATGAATTTTGAGAAAGCTGTTCCTGAGTTTGGTAATACCAGATGACTGCGGACTTACAGGGAATATGGAATGTCCATAAAATTCTTTGACTATTGACCCACTGTTGCATGGTTTGGTGACCAAAGGTACATTATTTCCAGACTGCAAATAGGCCAGAATCCTGAAAACATGGCACATATTAGTTTCAAGGTCCACAATAGTGTGACTGGAGTTGGGCAATTGGAACAAAAGAGCAACATGGTAACCTGATAATGTGTCAACAACAGTTAGTGAGGCACCACTGATAATTCTGAGAGGGGGTTGAAAGTCCTATGTAGTGAATGTGTCAGGAACAGCCAGGCTCTATGCCCTCTGTCACGTGGCTTTCTTCACTGCTTTACAAGCCAGCCAACATTCAGCAAGAGTCATAAGTGTGGTAAGCAATAGTAAGTTTACATCAGAAACATAAAATCTTTATTGTATGCCCAGTTTTTAGTATTTGATGAATGGCCACACCCAGCTCAATGCTAGATCTAGATGGTAGTAGTGATCATCTGAAAGTTCATGCTTCATCAACAACTGACTCAGTAGGGCTCATTCAAGAATCAGTTGTCACCAGGAGCATTTATGCGAGTGGCTCCAAGTGTCTGATAAGCAGCTGTGGTTTATTGCCACAATTCACCAATTTGTAATGTGTAGTTTTCCACATAGCAAACTAGATGCATATCCTATTGGCAACAGTCTAAGAGCAGTTGAAATCTAATATATCTGGTCCTTAAGGGTATTGTCTATAACAAGGGTGACAACTTTCAGTCCAGTCCATTGGACTGGTTGACTTTTACCTGCAACTGGTCTTTAAGAGTTATCAGGGGGCAAAACTGTTGCTGCTGCTGCCCAGTGAACACCAACAGCTTTTAACTTAGCTAAATCATCTGGAAATATGGTCCAGCCCCTACCAGTGTGAATCAAGAAAACCAGTGTGAATCAAGGACTCCCCATTGAGCCAGCAGTTTTGCATCAGGAAGCAGAATGAGAAATAAATTCCCTCAAAATAGACAGCTTTTACCATTTCTGGAAAAACTCACACCTGGGTCGTTTTGTTTCCACTTGATTAACTAAACTTGATGTTCTTTTCCTTAAAGTCTGGGAGTCTGACTTGACCCATCCTAAAATGGAGGTATTGGTAATGTCTGGAAATGCAGAACCTCTACACTGCAGGTGCTTTACTTCACAAGGAAAAAACTGCCTCCTTTTTCAAAAGAATTCACTTATTTCAAGTAGGTAGCCTGATGTACTGGAAAGTTGCCTCGTTTAGTGTTCTGGCAGTCCTTGTCATCGAATCATCCCTAATGCTGTGATTTTCTTTTTTTTTTCTCCTCATCCTGTATTGCTTTTTCTATTCTACACACGGTACAGGAGGAGACAGAGATCAACTCTATGACAAGCTGAACCTGAAAGGAAATACTAACTCTACATATCACAAACATGTACAGTACAAATATATCAGATCTAATTACGTATCCAACAGTGAAAGCCACAACAGCAGTACTTTGAATAGCCCCAAAGATGCTGGATGTGGTAGTACATGCCTATAATCTCACCACTTGAAGACTGAGTCAAGACAATCATGCGCTTGAATCCAGCCCAGGCTACATAGTGAGACACTGTCTCAAAAAAAGAAAACAAAAAGCAATCCAAAGATTGCACTCACAAAGTTGCTTTAATTTTCCTTTTTCATTGCAATTTGTTGAATCCTTACTACTTCGATCCAGAGGAAGTTTTCCTCTTGGGGCACATTAACCAAGGGGTTTATCACACTTGTCAAAGACTGTAGCTATGGAGATTATGTTCTTCTCTGAATGGAAGCATACAAAATGCAGGGAAAGTGAGTTAACTCACTGCCACAAACTATTTTCCTAGGGTTGGCTTCGATCCTTGATCCTCATGATTTCTAGCTCCTAAGTATATAGGATTACAGGTGTCAGTCACTGCAGCCATACTGAAATGAAATTTCTTATTTGAGAATTCTCCTGAGCTTTCAGAGGAGACTGTCAAACAATTGAGAGTTGGGAGCAGAACTTAAACTTATTCAGAAACCATGAGGATAGCATTTAAATTAGAATCTATGCCATATTGCTATGATATCTGAAAAGTGTCATTTGACTTTGTCCTTTGACTTAAATTTACGTGGGTTTTCTTTTACATATGTATGACTTGAGCATCTGTTACATAAATCAAAGAACTGTAGAACACAACATCCCCAGAATCATAATATACATCATCCCCAGAATCTATAATGTTTCTAGCCCACTTTGCCATAGTTTAGTAGAATTATTGTTACAGAATTATCTATTTATCCACAGTATTGAAACTTAACTTGCATTTCTCTGTTCTACCTGTTCTACAGGGAAAAATCAGCTGAATGCTCCACTGTATTATGGCAGTGTTTTCTGGGTGAGAGAATGATGCCTGTGATTTCATAGAATTATCTTGCAGCATTATTTTTCTTGGATTCAATCTCTAGAGATTTCTACTTGTTTTCTTTTCCAGTTTTTGGTTTTGCTTTTGTTTTTCCACATGTAATATTGGTAAAGGATATAGAATGGATAAAAGGTTTAATGTTGTAAAAAGAAAAACCCATGAACTTCTGTGCCTCCTAAAAAAATAAATCTGTCATTCTGCATGTCTACCTATTCTGGCTATTTTTCTGTGATACATAAATGAATAAGTAGACAATCTACATGTAAAAATACCTATTGATATACATAGATTATAAGCATTTAAGCATTTAAACAAATGTGAAGCATGGCACAAGGGCATATGAAAGCCTGATTATATTTCTGAGGAGTGATCATCACATACTCATGAAATGATCTGTGGTTTGGGAAGGCTAATTTCAGTCAGTTGCACAGTCTTGAATAGTATTTTGATGTTTTGGTTTTGCTTTTGTTTTTCTTTTAATCTATATTGTTTCTTCAACGTGACCTTGAGAATAGTCCTCATCCTATACCTCTGTTATGCTGGAAGCAAGAGATCAACATCTATATTCTGAAATTCATTGCTGAGTAGCATTTGCCCAAGACACACCCCCCTGCACTGCTCCCAGCCAATAACTGTAGACTTCACTTGTTCAGTGAGTGAGAGGGGCCCATCCCTGAGACCCAGGGAGTTCCCTAGACTAGTAACATGCCTCATGGGCTCTCTCAAACCCTTGAAGAAGTACTTTATTTAATTTACTTTTTTGTTGTTGTTATTATTTGACAGGATCTTACTATGCAGCTCAAGCTGGCCTCAAACTCACAATCCTGTATCTCAAGTGTTGGGATTACATGTGTTTGCCTGGCACAAAAAACACCCAGCTTTCAACATATTTTAGTAGATTAATATTTATTGATATGATGAATACATTCAGATTCTGTCATGATATTTTATGTACTCCTTTCTGTTTTTCTATTACTCTTGCATAATCACTATATTTGTTTATGTTGATAACTAGATTTGTATATTCCTTTTAGTAGTTAATTTTATAGCTACAAGCAATACTTCAATTATTTTCCTATTTACTTATTCACTATTGATTTCCTTACTGTGAATAAAGATGAAACTAACATATTGTCCATCTACTAAGTTTGTTTAATTACAGGTGGTCCTTAACTAAATGGTTTTCTTTTTTTTCTTTTTTTTTTTTAACTTTGTGATGTTAGAAAAACAAGATACATTTAGTAGAAACCATATTTTAAAGTTTGACCTTGATCTTTCTCAGGCTGGTAATGTGGTCTAATGCTCTCTTGTGATGCTGGACAGTAGCAGTGAATCAGCTCCTAGAAGGTCACACAATTATGTAGGTAAACAATCCATTCTCTGCAGTGTGTACTGTGTTGCTAAGCTGTTATATTTGGCAGGTCTTGTGCATTAAATGCATTCTTAACCTACAATATTTTCAATTTATGGTGGGCTTATTAGAATTTAACCCCATTTTAAGTTGATACCTAGGTGGTTATCTTTATAACCTCTATTGATATTTTATTTAATTGAAGTTCAACTTTTATAATAAGACATAAAGGAAATAGCTTATTAGATCACTTCTATCTTCCCTTTCTTCTTTCTTATTTATATCTTTTTACATGATCAGAATTTGTATCATTTACAAGTCTGTTCTGTATGTGTAATCTTCACCTCTGCTAAACTGATTACTATAGTTAAAAGATGTCAATTTTCAACCCATGGAGTAGCCAGGACTGCTCTTACATGTCTTTAATAAAAACCTCTGAAATAATGAGATAAGAATATGATACACTTGTTGTCTGATACTTGGTCTACAGACAGGACAAGATAGAGATGACCAAGGGAAGGAGATCAAACCAATGTCAGCTCTGTGACTGCCACCACTCACTGTCTGGAGTTTCAGTCCACAGTGCAGAGGTGGAATTCACAGAAAATCTGATGATCCATATGAGTTAAAGAGAGACCATGGTGTTAAGATTCTGGGAATTCAACATGGCTAATTTCACAAGGCAGAGAAACAGAGAAGGGCAAAGCAGCAACACAAAGGCAGCGCTAAACACTCTCTTCTGAAATCTCTTTCAATAACAAATATCAAGCTCAGTTGAAGAGCCCCTTGAGCACATTAAATTGTTGAATAATTTTGTTAGGATATAATGATATTTTTGCAAATGCCAGAACATTTTAATTAGACTTGAAAGTTAAATTCCTTCCTCTTCTTTATATAACATTTTATAAACAGGCATAGGATAACTGTAGTCATAGAAAGAGAAAGTCTTTACTGGAGGAATACACAGGGTGGTCCTGACCTGTAGAAAGAAGTAGTGTTTGAGCACATGCTGACCACATGTGGGTGCATTGTATACTAAGTCATTGCATCAGTGTGAACAACCTCTGTCCCAGAGTAGATTATCTGAGGTTAGATCAGTTAGGTTGGCAAGTTTGTTCAAAGCTAGGAACCTATTGAAAATTTGCTTGAATATCACAGTTTCACCTACTGTTCACGGGTGGACATCCTCACTTTGACAGAAGAAAGGACTTGAACAAAAAGGAAGGGTCATACAAAAGCAAACCAGAGACCTTTCTAAATAACAGAGGTTATTTAAAAAAATGATAAAAAAGATTTTTGAGGTCATAATAGTTTCTCTTACAGATTTCTCCAATTCAAAAATTCTGAATATTGGCCTGTTTAAATGATTCCAGGAATTGGGGGTAGGAAGATAAAGAATGATGGGAAGGGTCAATTCAAGTATGATATATTTGATATATTGTAAGAACTTTTGTTAATGCCACAATGTACCCCAGCACAACACTAAAAAAAAACAGAAAGAAAAAAAATCGCAAAACCCCCAAATTCTTAAAATGTTATATTAAAGTTGTGCCAAATATAGTTCAAAGCTAATCAGGTGATAATAAATAAGTTGTCAAAGATAAAAGTATTTTTGCATTCCTTTATATCTGATTGAAGTTTGTAAGACATTCAATTACTTTTAGTTTGTTTTTCAAACTTGCATTTGGTATGGAATATTTAATTATTCTTTAAATTCAATGTGGGTAGAAGAAAAAAGACAATGAGAACAGTTTCCTTTTTTATTTTTAAACACTTTTATTAGCATATATTAACTGTCCAAAGGGGTTTTGTTCTGATATTTCCATACATGCATATAAAAATCCTTAATCATATTAATCTCCTATTACCTTCTCCTTTCTCCTCTCTGTAGTCCCCCCCACAGAACCTCCCTTTACATTCATATCTTATTTATATATTTATTTATTTATTTCAGGTATAAATTCTGCATATGAGAGAAAAACATGAGATATGTCATTCTGAGTCTAACTTACTTCACTTAATATTATGAGCCTTTAATTGAGCACATTACTAGATACTTCCTTATGCTGTCACTTAATTTCCTCAACAACTAAGAGAGGTAGGAATCATTATCTCTATTTTTTTATGAAAACAAGAAAGTCTAAATGGGTTAAATAATGAACTTCAGTAAGACATTGGAGCCTGTAAAAGTTAGAAGCAGGGCACAAACTTGGATTTGCAATATAGGGTAAGAAACAGAAATAAGAAATTTGGAGGCTTCTTAAAAATCTAAACATAGATCTGCCATATGATCCAGTAATCCCACTCTTGGGGATATACCCAAAGGAATGCAACACGGGTTACTCCAGAGGCACCTGCACACCCATGTTTATTGCAGCTCTATTCACAATAGCCAAGTTATGGAAACAACCAAGATGCCCCACTACTGATGAATGGATCAAGAAAATGTGGTATGTATACACAGTGGAATTCTACTCAGCCATGAAGAAGAATGAAATCTTATCATTTGCAAGTAAATGGATGGAACTGAAGAACATCATTCGGAGCGAGGTCAGCCAGGCTCAGAAGACCAAAAATCATATGTTCTCCCTCATATGTGGACTTTAGATCTAGGGAAAATGCAGCAATGTGGTTGGACTTGGATCACATGATAAGGGGAGAGCACATACAGGAGATATAAGAATAGGTAGAAAACCCAAAACATGAAAACGTTTGATGTCCCCACTCCAGAGGAACTAATACAGAAACCTTAAAGAGACAGAGGTCAACATGAGAAGGGGATCAGGAACCAGTGCAAAAATCAGTTAGAGATGAATCAACTTGGATTGTAACACATTTGTACATGGAAGCAATGCTAGGAATCTCTCTGTATAGCTATCCCTATCTCAACTAGCAAAAATGCTTTGTCTTCCTTATTATGCTTATGTCTTTTCTTCAACAAAATTAGTGATAAGGGCAGACAGAACAGGATCTGCTTGGAAGTGAGAGGGGGAGGGAAGGAGAGGGTTGGGGGGGGCAAAGGGGAGAAATGACCCAAACAATGTATGCACATGTGAATAAATGAGTAATTAAAAAAAAAAGAAATAAGAAAGTTCAAATGAGTCAAAAGATGAGAGGCTACCAGTGAACAATTAGCTACTCCCAGAGAAGCAAGGAGGTTTAGAGAGGTAAGGGCTAAATAGCATCCATTAGGTTAGGCTACTGACATCAATGGTTATATATCAAAGAAGTACAGAAAGTACCTGAGTACAGAAATGGAAGTTCAAGTGAAAAGTGAGGAAGTTGAAAGCAGGTAGCTGCTTTAAAATGCTGGGTTGAAAAGGGAGGGAAAAGGTGCCGCCAGAGTTAGAGGCATCAGCAGGTTCAAAGGAGAGGTTTTCAATGTTTGTATTTAAAAAACAAAATTAGCACATACAGGAGATAGAGGAATAGGTAGAAAACCCATAACATGAACACGTTTGATGTCCCCACTCCAGAGGAACCAATACAGAAACCTTAAAATGACAGGTTATCATGAGCAGTGGATCAGGAACCAAGGTAAAGATCAGTTAGAGTTGAATCAACATGAGTCATAACACATGGGTATATGAAAGCAATAGTAGGAATCTCTCTGTATAGCTATCCTTAACTCAACTAGCAAAAACGCTGTGTCTTTCTTATTATTCATATGTCCTTTCTTCAACAAAATCAGTGATAAGGTCAGAACGGGACCTGCCTGAAACTGAGGAGGGAAGGGAGAGAAGAGAGGGGGAGGCGGGCAGGGTGGAGAAATGACCCAAACAATGTATACACATGTGAATAAATAAACAAAACAAAACAAAACAAGAGCAAATAAATCTGATAAAAAACAAAAAAACCCAAAATTAATTGTAATAGGAGAATCTTAAACATCTCTACATACTACTTTGGAAAAGACCTCATCAATATATAAGGATTAAAGGAAGACTCAGAGTCAAACTTGGACTCTAACAAAAGTTTCTTTTCATGGTAAAGCATCTGATTTTTTACATAATAGTTGAAATTTATATCAGATGATGATTGGGCAAGTTACAATAACAATCAGATAGTCATGTTTTAAGAAGCATGGTGAGCTGACCTAACCACACACTCAGAAATATCTAGACAAGAATAAAATGTATGGGAGAGAGGAAATGATTGGCTCAGGGGAAGGAAGAGAATGGATAGCCTGATGCATTCTGAGTAGAGAGTGAGCTTTCCATGGGAAGTACAGACTATAGCCTCGTCCAGAGCATGGGGTGTGTGTGTGTGGGGGGAAGGGAGGTTAGTGACAGGGAAGGTCCAAAAGTTCTAAGTTGAAATCCCAGTATTGCCAAAATATATGAAAACAGACAAAAGAAAAGATGTGCATGAATCTGTGTAAATATATGTTATGAAATATGTAGAATTTTATCCATATATGGTAATAAAATATGTCAATCAATATGGCTGTTTTTCAGTACATATATATAATCTTGATTTATTTAAAAACTTATTACATATAATATTATATTTGTGTATGCGCTGATAGATTTCATTTGTCTTTTTTATGATAAAAATTTATTTATAAAATATCTAGATTTAGGGCTTTTAGGTTAGGAATATTCATTTAATTATAAGTTACTATGAAATTGTTAAACAACATAAACATTTAGTAAAAGTCTGACTTTTTTCTTTTAAATATAGAAATTTTGTTAAATTCATAGCATTTGTAAAAAGCAGTATGCAATAATACAATGAAGCAGCAGATGGAGCTACAGAATTTTCTTTTACTACTCACCCTTCCTATGCAAGTCACTTTCTACTGCTGCCTCTGAAGTAACTGGAGAATCCAGATGTGTAACACAGACCTGCTTACTCTCCTAACTCCCTGGAATTTTATTCATTGCAGGATTCTGGCATTTCTAAAATTAATGGGTAGATTATGTTTATCCAATATTAAAAATAATTACGTATAGTAATAGAGATTATTAAAGAAAAAAATAATTTAATGACATTTGTTAAAACACAGGGAGAGACAACCTTATTCTGGACCACCCAGAAAGGTATAAGGACCACTGTAATGGAATTTTGCAGTTGGGAACAGACATTGATTTCAACTCCAAATATAGCATGGCAAGTGGGAATTTATAGCCAAGAATGTTGTGTGTGTGTGTGTGTGTGTGTGTGTGTGTGTGTGTGTGTGTGTTGGGTGGGTGGGTCAGTGGGATGGAAGATTACTAAAAGGAAATGGCAGGAATGAGGGGGGGGGTTCTGCTAAACTGATGTAACAGGCTTCACCTGGAGGAGGAGTAATCTGATGGTGACAGAGGATGAAGGATATCAAAAGAAGAGAGTTCTTGCTCAACCATCTTAGCAGGATTCTTATTAAAAGTATATTTTACCAGAAAGTGCACAAATAGATGTGGCTAAAGTGGTCAAGCAAAGAATTTATTTTTTATTATTGTTATATTTTAAATTGTGCATAGTAAAGAATTTTTGTCAATTTCAACATTTATGTTGTAATGATGTTAATATGCTGTTTTGTATATATTTTTAACTGGAACATATTGAAAACATCCAATTTTCCTTTCCCACACATAAGCTGGGAGTGTGTGTATAAATACTATTTACCTGATTGGCTATGACTCAAGGAAAATTCAACCCATACATTATGTGTATATATCCTCAGCTCACATCCCAACTTATCTCTAGCAATTTATTCTTAAATAACTTCATCTCATCTTCACTAAGCCTTATTTGATTTACTCTTCTGCAGGGAGTTAGTTGGTTTTTCTATGTGCCCTATTACCAAAAATTACAACAATTAAGTTCCAATTAATAATTTAATTTTCTATCTTTGTGCTGGCCTATGAGCTAAAACTCATAGTACCTAGCACAGAGTCTGCCATATGGTCAATATCCATTTAACTTCATTGAATAATAGGAAATGTGCATTTGGAGATAGGAAAGGAGGAGAAAAACAGAAACTCTAAATAAAGCAGGGAATATCCAAAGGACATAAAATGATGAAGAAGGAATAGTGATAGCTTTGCCAGTACTTCATTCACACCCAAAGTGACTTGATTGTCTTTGGTTAGTAGAAACAGGACAGCTTAGACAGGTCATTTTAGAGGTCATCACAGTACTTTTAAGAGACACCTTTATGTCTCTCAATATCAATAGTCAGGTAGTTCACTTAAATGGTTGAGTTCTCAGCTAAGGACTACAGAAAGCTGGGAGTGTGTGCCATGTCTAACAGAGATGTCATCTATTCAAATGGGGACTCAATATTCTAGAGTTCTGATCCCTATGGGAAACCAAAACAATAAATTTCATAATTATGAATTGGTAACCAATTTCAAGTTTTAAGAACTACTTGTAGCTTAAAAAAATTATGCCTGTGTCCCTGATCGATCCTGATTTATCTCAAAGATAATCAGTTTACCTTTCCTTGACTCAACGAGGACAAGAAGAGCAGTGATGGATAGGCAGTGGTGGATTCCAGTAACAACTGAGAGGTGAATTGGTAGTGATTATAAACTGAGATGTACAAACACGCAGATGCATTCAAATACACATTTATAACTTCAGTTACACAACATTTGAATGCAGTTGTTTGAGCTATAGCAATTTTTCTTCCTTCTCGTTTTATCTTCACTTACACCTTAATTTGTTTCAAGCTATATGTTAAAAAAGAATATGCCTAAAGTGTTCTTTTAATTGTTGGTTTCTGTCTTTATTCAATTTATTTAACATATATATACTCTTTCATTACTAAATTAACACCTGTGCCTTAGACTACAAACATACCAAAAATGCTCCCGTTCACCCAATTTTATACCAGAGAAATAAACACAATTAAGAACGTGATGTTGGAACAAGTCTTGTATTGATGCTCCAGCTGGTCCCAAACTCTTGAGCTCAAGTGATTCTCATCCGTCAGTCTTCCAGGTAGCTGGGACTACAAGCATGTGCCACCATGCCTAGCTAATATTTTGGTTTAATTATCAAATTAAAGATTCCTTTAAGATATAAGCAAGCAAAATAAACAAAGAAACAAGTACTATGTTTAAATATTCCTATAAAATTGATTGATCTGAGTTTACAATTTCACCCAAGAAAAGTACAAGTAACATGTCCCAAATATCTCAAATCCTAAATAGAAACCATGGTCAGTTCATCCCAGTGTTCAGATGCCTGTTTCCTTCCCACCATCAAAGAGCTGAAGAAAATAAGTGTGTATCTTTCACAGGAATTAGGTCCACAGACAACTTTACAAACACAGTGGCCACTAGGGGGCAGGATCAGCTTTCTTATTAGTGAGACTGTACCTCCTAGTCTCATTTTGATTTCTAAGCAGTCCTGGTTTATAGGTAAATAATTTTGAAATTAGTAACAATTACAAAAGTAGTTAAAAGGTTCATACTTATTATAGGCAGGTTTTATTATATATTTAATATTTCATGCTTTTAATGTATAATTTGATGTGTTAGAAATGATTGTGGCAAAATCCAAAGGTAATTTTTATATCAATTACTTGACAAACTTTGTCAGTCTCCATAAAATTATGCTCATTTTGCACAAATATTTTTAAGCATGTTTTCATATGATTAATTTTATATCCTAAGAGTTTCCATAGGATTAAAATATATGATTAAATCAATTTTTGGCTTTCTTAACTTTCCTCTTTACAGATATGTGGTACCTAAGCCCCCTATTACTATTGCACATTTAGGATGCCTCTGATTTTCTATGATGTAAAACAGACTCTAAAAGTGCAGGCAGACCTGGATTTGGGCCTTGGCTGTGCCATTTACTATTTGAAATGTGGAGTTAATTATTAACACCTGTAAGCTTGGATATATTTATTTCTTAAAATGGTGAGAATTGTATCTATGCGGCAGTTGATATTAGTGCTAAGTGACTTAAAGAGAAGAGTCCAGCATATACTAAATATATGTTATACGTTACTATATCAGTCTTAGAACTTCTGTACGTGAAACTGCATTTAAGATCATTTTTCTAGAACAAATTTCTAAAAGCAAACATTCTCATTTAAAAGTCATTGATCATGGTGGTTCATGCCTGTCATCCCAGCTACACTGGATGGTAGGTAAGAGCATTGCTGAATGAGGCCGGCCCTGGGTAAAAGGCAGGACCCTATCAAAAATATTAAAGCAAAAAAAAGGTTGTGGGAGTGGCTGAAGTGGTATAGAGCATCTGCATAACAAACAGAAGACCATGATTTCAAACCTCAATACTACCATTAAAAAAAAGAAAAGTTAAGGTCCTTCATTGGTACAAGAAAAGAACTCTTTCAGAGAATGTCATGGTTTTGAGGACTATAGGAATCCATATTGTCTTTAGATGGTGAACCAGCATGCGGATTAGAAAGTATTCAGTGTGTCTGAGTCTGATTTAGTCTTTTTATTTTTCTAAACCAGAGAAGGTTTTTTACAAGATCTGTCAAGTATTTTATGTGTACAAAAATAGGTCCCATGTTTGTGAATAGAGAGAACAACACTTGTAAATTTTGGGAAACTGTCTCAAGAAAGGTAAAGGACCTGAAGCATAAACCCAGGCTTCCTAAAATGTGAGACCTGCCAATTGGACAGAAAACCTTCAAATATGTGTTGCTCTTCTGAGCCAGATAAGTTAATTAGTGTAGGGACACGATGTGAGCTTTGCCATATTTCTTTGGCTAGTATTGTCTATAACCTTTTGGGTCTGGTAGAGATGATACAATTTGGGTTATAATACACATATGCATGGAAACAACACAAGAAATCTCCCTGCAAAACTATCTTTATCTCAAACTAGCAAAAATGCTATGTTTTTCTTATTATCTTCCATGGTTTTTCTTCAACAAAATCGGAGAACAAGAAGGCAGAACAGGTACTTCCCAGAGGTGGGGGAGGTGGGGAGAGATGGCCTAACTAATGTATATACAAGTAAATAAATGTAAAAATGAAAAATTAAATCTTTCAAAATTTATTTTTACTATTATTTTAAGCATCTGAGTAACTTGCTGTATAACGACTGCATTACTATTTTGAAGCTTTACATATACACCACGTGGAGCCTCTAAAATAAGTTTCAGCTAGCTGCTTTGGGTCCACGCATATTTAATTCATAAATGTACTGAAGTGTTTTATTCATTCATGTTAGAGACAGGTCTGAATTTTTTTAACTAATTGTGTCTAATTAGAAGACACATTGAAAAATATAGCAAAACAGCTTGCATTTATCTTCTTTTATCTGAGGGGCTGCCAAGTATACATTTGCAAAGAATGGTCAAGAACTAATTATTTTTAAATGTTATGCACTTGTTAGTTCTATTTCTTCTTACTTCCATATGTCCAGAAAACAGAAAGCTTTGAAGAGTGACTACATTTGGGGCATTTAAATAATGAAAAGTAAATAAACAAAAATAAACAAAGTGACATTATTCTTACATTCATCCCTTGAAAAAGAAGTCTTAAATAGGTAAGCTTTTGATTGAGGCATTTTTATAAAACCCATAAGTAGGATTACTTTTAGAGAAAGATGTAGTTTCCCTTAAACGGTTTTCCTTAACCTTCACTCTCCCAGGGGCATTCTGGATTGTAGATAAGAATCTCAGCTATGCTGAGATGAAAGCTACCTATGAAAGGATCCAATTAGAGGTCTGAAGTACAAATAACCATTGAAAAGTAAATTGTAGGACACCTACCCTACTTCTCTGTTTCAACTTTCAGTCGGGCACCAAAATCACTGATATGAGAAGGCAGACTCTTAACTACTCAATTTGTAATTTTTACTGAATTTGATAACCTGCTTCCAATCTCATTTAGTTGATATTATAAAGATACAGCCCAAGGACTGTATGTCTGCCTGAACCAGACCATGCATGTCAGGAGATCATTATGGAATGGTTGACTGAGAAAACTTTGTCCCATATCCCTGTTTTCTACCATTGTGAACAAAATTACAAAATAACATGCTATTTCAGTGAAATCAGCAACAAGTTGCTCTTCCTTTTGGATCTCTTCCATGAATCCAAGAATTTGGAGCAAATATTCTGAGTCCCCAGAAAATTTTGAATAGATATTTAACATACTTTAGAGTTTCAAAAAGTGAAAATTATTCCCCATCTCAAATTATGTATTAGCATTCATTAATTCATTAAAAATGAACCACCACATTCGTAGGAAATTACAGAGTAAGAGACTTGCTCACATTTTAGTTCCCTTCAAGTACTTCCATTGTTAGTTAAGGAAAGTTTCTTATGAAAGCTGCTCAATAAGTCAGGGCACTATCCTTTTAGTAGTTCGAGGGTATCCTTTTGGAAATGAGCCCAAGAGGAAGTAAAGAAAACTTCTAGTCAGGATTTCCCCATTACTTTTATATTAAAAGATGTCCCTTTACTATTGAGTAGAATTTATCTTAAAGTCTTGGATATGAACCACAGAAATGTGTGCAGTAATTTGCTCAAAATGATGCTAATAACTGCCATGAGGCAGCCCTGGAGTCTGAGCAGCCTGTGCATGACAACTGCCACTGTCAAGTTTGCTGTATTCTCAGTGCTAGGGTATTAAGTAAATTAATGAATGTTCACAAATATAAAATACATTGACCTTGTTTATGTTCAGTACACAAGTTAAATTGAGTTAAGTTTAGTTACAATGATAAGAATATCATTGTAATAGTCAGGCAAGTTTGTCCTTCCTTGCTTGGTCTTGAAAAATTTTCTTGTAAGAATATTTGGAAAATTTCAATGTTTCAGGTAGTACTTGTATGAGTAATGCAAATTTTGAACAGAATTCAGTAATTAAATTTATTTTCCCTTCATTAAAAGAGTGCCTTAAAATCATCTTCCACACACCTACACCTATTATTTTGGAAGAAATATGTCCCTTACATCTGGGGAAATTTAAAAAATTAAGCCTACTCTGGCTTAAGAAGCATGGGTTTGGATATTTGTACACGCGTTGATCCAATACTTGGTAATCAATGTGAATCTGCTTAGAAAACCTCAAGTGATCTGAGAAGAGACAAATAGATCTCATGCTAGGTAAGTGGAGTTTCATGAGCTTTACTACACATGGTAGAAGTTTCCCTAATCTTATTTACTATGTTTTTCCATGCCATAAATCTAAGAATTGTCTAGGATGAATATTGGCTCATGATTATAGCGATGGACTCAGGGAAGCTTGAAACATAAATACAAACTTAAAGAATGTAAAATACTATGTACCATTATAATACTAAGAAGTAATTTTCACTCTTTCATTCTGTAGTGGAGGAAAACTAAAGTCGAAAATTTTCATTTGTTAAGAGAATTACAAATTCCTTTGGCATGAATACTCAAGATTAGAAATTAAGCATAGATTATTAATAAACTTCTCTTAACATGCAAACATACACAACGTGTTTTAATTCAGACGTGAATTTCAGAAACTCAAAAACATTTTCCTTGGTTGGAAAACCCCCATTGTTTCTACAGTTTATCTTATCAATCATAGTTTATATGTCAGAGTCTAATTCTATATCTAAAAAAAAGAAAGAGTTTTAATTGTAGATGTCTGAAACATGTATTTTCTGTACAGAGGCCAGATCTACTGTTTTTATTTACTGGAACATTCTTAAGTTTCATTTGATTTTCCCATCATTACTGTCACAAAATTCCCGTGAAGTCTTCATAATGTACTTTTATACATTCCCAAAAGAATTAACTTTAGTGAAGAGGTTTCTGTGGGGATTTAATCTTTGAGTAGGTAGAGAAAATTGCATGTCTTGGTAGTATTGTTCTAAGAAACTTCAAGTTCTGATTGCTCCCCAAGTGAGATTGCTATTTAAAAAATCTTTAACATTTGAATAAAAATATGTTTTGTATTTAGTCAGAGTAAGGATTTTTTTAACAGCACTGTCTCCATAATATTGCCTTTTCCACAATGTCATAGAGTTGGAGTCACAGTACATCACTTCAGTACTGTGCATCTAACCTTTTCCACGTCACTATAGCTCAGTTTTTAAAAGACTGAATAACATTCCAATGTCTTGATGTATCAAGTTTATTTGTCCATTCACCTACTGAGGGATATCTTGGTTCCTTCGAACTTATAGAAATCATATATACAGATGCCAGAAATATCTGAGTGCAAAGTTATGTTTCTTTCTTGTTTTAGAAAGGTTTTTACTTGTCTTCAAAAAGACAAATTATAGATACTTATTTATAAATTCAATCAGCTGGATTCTAAAGGGTAAAATAAGAAGGTCCCTCCAGCTGCCATCTAATCTTAATTCTTTAGTTCTAGAGTTAACTACTGCTGTTAAAATTTGCACTATTTATGGGCCAAAGATAAATTTAAGTATTCTTAGTTGGGAGAGTGATTTAAGAAAAAACAAGAGAAAGATACTGGGATCTTAATTATTTCTTTCAATGAGGAAAAATAATTCATTTAAGTTATCTAAAATAAAGATTAAACTATGAATTATCCATGCTTATTATGCTATCATATGTAGTATTTGCTATATTCTAATGTATACTAATATATATGAAGACAAATATAGGACTTATTGAGATATGCTGTCTGAAATATGTACTTTTTAAATTCTGGTTTTTAAAGAAATGTTCTAAATACTAAATTTGTGAGAAAACTAAGAGTACAGATAATTCACATATAGATTTTTCCTAGCAAAAACTACATAATGTCAGCTTTATTTTTTGAAGGATTATATTACAGATTTAAAATACCTAGACACTAGCATAGTGTTTTTCTTTTTAAAAGTCTCACTTCTCTTATCCTTTTTAAATAACAATGTGTTTTATAACCAAGATAATGTTTCTAGAGAATAAAGGACCTTCAAGAAAATATTTTAAAATATCTGATCATCTTGCCTAATTAATAATACTGAGGGTTAAGGCTCACTTTTAAAGTTGTTTTAAAATGTTTCATTTTGAATTATGTTTTAAAAGAACAAAGGGTGAAAAGGCCTGTCTGGTTTTGATATTCAAAGACTGAATAGAGGCACAATTTCTCTTTTCTCTCGGAATATATTTATTTTACTTAAACTGACACATTCCCTCCCTGATTTATCAGTTCTTGGCTTCTCAACTTCGACAACTTTCCTGGTCTGAAGAGAATTCTTGGTTCTTTTTCTGCAGTCTGCCTCATCATTTGCTAACCATGTTTCAACAAGCTACTGTGTTTACTTTTCATCTCCTGCTTCAAAATTTTCTGTGGTTTCCCTTCCTTCCTTGTAGAAGTTTTACAAATAAATCTTCAGTGCATAAGAGAATAATGTCTTCTTTTGAGACTTCAGAAAAATAATTATATACAGTAAAGGACTGGCTTTCTTCCCTCAGTTAGGCAGGAGATATCAAATTAAGGAGAATATTTTAGCCTCAAGAAAGTAAATTCAGCCAAAGAAAAAAACAAAGTTGAGAGAGTCCATTTTATTTCAGAAGCAAAGAAAAACACATCACAAATAAAAGTCTTAACTAGAAAACATTGTTTATGGCTATAAGATAGATGTCCAAAGAATGCATTTGTGATGTAGTATTTTTTCTGTCAATGCAAAATAATAATAATAATTATAAAGCAATCCAATTACCCAAAAGCAATAAGACGCCTACAGTGACTCCTTGGCCCTACTCCATGTTCTTCCCTTGAGCCACAGGCACTTTCTCCATGTCAATTTACTCTCAAGTACTTGTGTTCTTGCTGTTCCCTCCTCATCTGTCTCCCAGGTACTATACTGGTGACCTCTGCTTCTCATGCAGGGTTCAGCTGAAATTTCATGTCCTCCTCATACATCTCATCAGTTTCCTTAGGATAGTCTTGATTTTTTTTATCATCTTGTTCATTTACTGTTTTAATAGCAATTATGTCTCCTGAAATTATCATGCTCACTTAGTTATTTATTGCCTGTCTTCTTAAATTTAACCTTTATGTGAATAGGATCTTTTTGTCTTGTTTCCATTTTGTAGTCCAATTCCTGAAGACTGAATGGCACAATAGCTATTGAATTTTTTTTTACAATTATTAATGACTTTAGCATCTTCACAACATCAATGTCCTTGAGTAAGCACCAGGATTGTAAAATTTCACAAATGGGAAAGATTTAGAGTGGTAGAGCCCAATTATTCATTGAACATTAGCATCATCAAAATTTGTGTTTATCTTGAGTAAGACGGGAGGGTTGAAATATCTATCATGGGAATTCAGTATCTCCCAAAGAATCTCTTTTCAATGTTATTATAAAGTTATTTTACAGAGTAAATCTAAGTTAATTTATTAATTCAACAAATATTTTTATTGCACAAAATGATGGCTTTTATCATATTTTCACACATGTATACAATATACTTTAACACTATTTATGCTCTTATTAGCCTCTCTTATCCCCCTTTCCTTTTCCCCTGATACCTCTTCCCAAATAGTCCCCCATTTAGGTTCATGTCTTTTTCAACAAATACTTACTAATCTATGAGCTATTACATGCAAGGAATGTTCTAGAGTTTTGGAATACTTAAATACTATTAAGCAGAGCAACAAGAGTAAAATTTCTCATTCTCATGGAAGTAAAATTCTAGAAAAAAGAAATAAAGAATAAAATATAATCAAATTTAAAACATCACAATGTATTAGGAAGTGATATGAAGAACAGGATGGAGGATGGTCAGTAGTTATAAGGTCAGGAGGTTTAAAATTTAAAGATAGTATTAAAACTTGACTTTATAAAGGTGTGGAAGATATGTTAGAGATATGTGGGAATCATACCAGGCAGAAAAGTAGGAGGCAAAATGTGTATGTATGGGGTGTGTGTGTGTGTGTGAGTGTGAGTGTGAGTGTGTGTGGCGTTGACATACTAGATGTTGTTGGCTATTGAAGCTTCTCCTGTGAGTAAGAGGGGAAATTTTGCAATGTGCTCAGTATTGATATATCATACTCATGGTTTATAACGATTTCTGGTTCTTGTGTTGAAAATAAATTGTGTGAGGCCTAGGATAAACCAGGCAGGTAAATGAGGAGCACATCACAGCAATCTCAGGAGAGGACAGTGGCTCGACCCTGTGGTTATGGTTCAGATGATGAGAGTTAGCTTAATTCCAGACATATTTTAGAAGTGGAATCAGAAGACTTTTTTGCACATAAGGTATGGAATGGAAAAGAAAGAGAAATCAATGATGACACCACATTCTTGGTTTTGGAATCTTGTGTGGAGAATGGACTGAAAGGTCAAGATCAGGCTTATAGGAACAGTAAAAGGGTATTGCGCCAGTCTCTAAGACAGGTTACAAGAACTAAGGCCATAGAGCTAAAGCTATGGTAGTAGAAATAGGGAAGAGGTCAGTTTAAAGTTTACTTCGAAGACAGAGCAATAAGAAAAACATCAGCCAATACACACAATAATAAAAATAATTAGCAATCACTACATGCCAGTCCTTGTTGAAAATTAATATATTAACTTATTTAATTCTATCATAATTAACATAAGGAATTGCCTCAGGCAATTTGCTCATAAGAAAAAATCACCAATAATTGATAACTAATTTGTTCTGCATGTGTGTAAAAGGATATGCAGATGGTGATATGATGGGGATATTGTCTGATTGCAGGATCACCATGAAGAAAATTTTGGAGCTGGAACATATTGTAGGCAAAAAAGATACTCCCCAACTGCTTCTGGACAATTTCATTCTTCTTACTCATTGCTACTAGATAAATATCCCTAGAGTACATCTCTGATCCTGCCTTCCCTCTTGCAGGAAACATTTAAGGACTGTTATCACCTATAAGACAGACATCAGCTTTGTCAAACTAGATTCCACAGCTTTGAATGTAAACAGCTTTTCTAAATTTATCTCCACTGTTCTTTTCCTCAAATCTTATGATTATCTGTTGAAATAATCTCTTTCGTTCTATGAATCCTCAGTTTCCAAGTTCACTATGTTTTCCTCTATCAGTAAAGTTCTTTCTGTGTAAACTTTCCTCACTGTCTATCTTCTTTTTTTGGCTCAGCTTACCTGGCACCTCTTGCTGAAGACTTCTCTCACCATCCTCATGTCTTTAAACAATCACTGTATTTTAGGTAAAATTGTTTTATAGTTTTTCATTATTTTCTATATTATATTGTTTGTATTTCAGGAGTCAAACTATGAAGTAATGCCATAAGTTATTTATTATCCTGATGTTAGATGGGGAAAAGTGGAAGACTAACTTCAAAATCTCGCTTGTGGTGTTCAGGTTGTGCCCTGTAAAAGGGCTTCACAGCTATGTGGATGTCACATTCACAGTGAATCCTCTCACCGTGCTGTCTGTGTAAGAGCTTAATGGCAAGTGTGGCTACTTCTAGTCCTCACAAGGAGAAGAACTCTGCTCTCTATGTTCTTGCATGATGGGGCACCATGTGTGAGAAACTTGGGGCATATGTGGATGAAAGAGCTCTTAAAATCTCTCAGCAGCAAAATATTATGTGGTGCAATAATATTCTGAATTTATTTATTATATTTTTGAAAATATGTTTATTTATATTTATTTATTTTATTTGAAGAAGGGGAACTTTGCTAATTTTCACATCATCAAATAGATAGAGGTGTTTCTGGTAACACTACCCCCTCACTTGGTCAGCCCTATAATTTCTCCTAAAAATATCTATTGAATGTCTCCTATGAGTCTGAAGTAATAAATTTGCAGATTGTGTGAAAAAGTAAATGGAGCTTGTGATCTAGGAATAGAAGTGAAAGGCTGCCATGGAGTCTAGATGGACAGGAAGAAAGGAACACTGGGCACAAAAAGGGAACCAGATTCCCTAGATACCCCAGAGCTAGATTAAGGATCTAACTGAATGATTATTTTGAATGAGTGTGTAGTTAGGAAGAGGTACGTGGAAGTCAGAGGGCAAAAGAGGGAAGTCAAGGATATGAAAATTCCAATTTACTCTTTGCATTCTCTGGGAATATGATGGCAAAAATCAAGAAAAAACAGTTTTGATGGATAAAAGTATAATATAACTTCACTTTTAGATACATTGTTCTATCTTGAATTATGCAAGTATTGGCATATGTGTGTACATAACTAAAACCTGAGTTTTTTTATATATTAAATGCTTTGCTTTGTATAAAATATTTAATAAATACCATTGAATTTATTAAATATTGTGACTTTATGTTATATGTCATGAGTTTCTCATGAGCACTTTTTAATGTTTTTATTTGCTTAGTTTTGTAAAGAAGCTTTATACATTGATGCAACAGTTCTGAGTCCTTACATAAATAATATACAGGACAGCTTAATGCCTCACATTAGCAGAAACTCTAAAATATCATTAAAAATGCAGCTTGTAGGAAGGGTACCAATCCTGTTGGTGCTAGCCCAGGAAGCGGGTTGGGATGTAACAGAGAGGGCTCTGCCCATGTCCACAGCATAAGCAATTCCTTTGGGAGCTCAGTTGCATCAAATATGCTGGCAGTGGATTGTATACAGTTGGGTATTGGAGAGCTGCTGTTGGAAGTGGGATCAATGTTGCTGCTGCTAGGTCAGCTGAATCCTCTGCTGCTGGGATTGGGGCTGGGGTGGGAACCACCCGTTGCTGCTGTTGCTGTGGTCATTGCTGTTATCACAGTTACAACTGCTTCTGCTGCCAGATGTGGTGCTGCTTTTTGCTGGCTGTTGCTGAATCAGGATGGAAATTGATCAGAGGCCTGTCAGGATGCTCTGGGCACTCATTGGAGTCACGGTACCTCTCATGGATCTTAACTGCTGTGTCTGGCATAAAAAACCTTTAAATGAAGGTCAATCCATGTCTATAAACAGAGGTCTGTTGGTGCACATAGCAACTCAGTTTCTGACAAATAAGTGGCAAAATAGGATATGCCAGAGCACGATTGATAAAAGAGTGGTGGCTCTTATAAGAATGGTTGGAGGAGCTGGGGGCAAGTGTTCCATGATAACAATGAAGACTTACATTATTGTAATCCCTGGCTTTGCCTGAATATTGGGCTTCGTGAATCAACAAAAAATCAATGCTGCTCATTTGACAAAAAAGATAAAACTGTAAGCAGCAATATAATAGAATTAGTGATGACAATAATAATCAAATGTAATTCATATTGAACATTCATCATTTTGAGATACCTGGTATCTATGTACCTTCCCCCATTGATTTTCCAAAGTTATTTTACTGCGTGAGGAAATTGAGACACAAAGTTTAAAAAGTTACCCAAATCATCAATTTGAAACAGGATTGAGTCAAGTTTTTAATTTAGGAAGTTTAGTGAATTGGTTTATGAGCCTAACTCTTAAACTTTAACATATAACATTGAATATATAATAAAAATAACAGTTGTAATATTGCAAAAACTGATGGTAACTAGCACAAATGACATTTAAGTTAAAGGAAGGAGATGGAGATAGACAGTCTAGGTAGACTTCTTAAAATATAAGTTACTTAAAAAGTCATCCTTTTATATAACTGTTCATTACTGAGGCTACATTGCAAACTGAGGAAAAATATTATAAAGACTAGTAAAATACAAATGAACAATGAGAGTTGGATAGAAAGAATAAAAGTTTTGTTGTTGATATCGCCAATCTGGCTGGCATTAGTAGGACATAAATTGTTACAAGTAGTTTGAAGCCCATAATAAAGTACTTTGAGTTTTGTGATATGAAACTGGATTTTATCCTGTCAGCACAGGACAAACAATGAAAGATTTAGCTAAGGGAATGACAAGTTGATGCAGTGTTTTAGTTATCTGCCAACAATGCTAGGCATGAGGGGAAAAAGAAGGGGGTCTGTTAAGATCAAGTTGAAAGACTTTCCAATGACACAGGGATTATATTGATTATGGATCTAATACCAATATAGCACAAGCAAAATGAGCAATGTCATGCAAGACTTAGGGAAGGAAGAATCAATGAGATTGATGGAGAATCCACTTTTTTTTTTGCTCATTTTTATTAACATATTTTTGTTGAACAAGGGGTACCCTGAGACATTTACAAAAGTTCTTACCATATATTTTAGTTGTGAGGAAGACAGTCTTTTCTAACAAAGTGTGCTGCCATCCTAGCTGCCTGCAGTTCCCGGTAAGCTCACTGAGCTCCATTTTCACACCAAAATTACTACCTACCGCACCCCCAAATTCCAAGTGTAGCATTAGCCACTCGCGAACAGTCTGTGCACCCAAACTCAACGAATCCAAGTAAAGGGGGCAGGGCCCTACTGTCAGGAGTAAAAATGAAGACCTATGGTCTGCTCTTCATGCTTGCTGCGCCCTTCTGAAGTAAATTTTGCCTTGCCGAGAAAATTTTTCATTTCTATATATTCAATTGTGACCCTGGTGATCTTAAAGGGTCTTATTTCTAACCATTTGGGGGCTCATCTGAGATAATTCTATCCATGAGAGTTTCTCAGAAGCCCCTTCCCCCAAGGGAGATGCGTCCCTCTGCCTGGTTGCAGTGGCTCTAGGGTATCCGGTGACCAGCGCTCTTAAACTGAAAATTCATTTCAGGCCTGCATTATCTTAGCAACACAGGGAGAAAGGGTGTTAGTGAGCACAACAGTGACCAAACAATTCTGTCCACAGACCAAGGAAGGTAAGAAATGTTATCAACTGGCAAAGTTTTCCTTGGTGATTGGGAAGGATCTTGGAGGTTGTTTGAGAGTGATTGAAATGTGTCTGAGACATGGGGCAAATTTGGAGTCCCAATCCGCGGTTCCATAGATATCCAGGTGACTACATACAGTTGGCAGTCCATATGGACCTGGTCAGGGGCTTATTGCCAAGTAGCACCACTGGATATCCTTGAGAGGGAATTGGTCAGATGAAGTGCATGGGGTAGTGTGTGAGATACCTCCAGGACATTAGGGAGGCTGAGCATCTACTGGGCATTGGCACCAACTAGGAAGACCAGGATGGAAAGCACATTATGTAGAAAGAGCTCTAAGGAAGGTGAAAGTAACCGAGATGGCATGTGGCTGAGGTTTGGAGCTGCTTCTTTCCTAGATTGTTTTTTCTACCTAATTCTAAGGCTTTAAGTCTGTCTAAACTCTCTAGTAATAACTAACCCCTTTAAGTCTTACTTTCAAGATGGAACACCTTTCCCATCTTGACAGATATGTCAAAGCCAATAGAGGGAACAGGTCATACTCAGGGAGCTGCAGGTGGCAACTGTGGGCTGGCCCCTTTGCTGTCCTGGCCAAGACACCATTTGGTTGCCTTCAGCTTCATGTATGCCCATGCAGGAGGGACCAGAGAGGGAATTCCAATTTTCTGTCTAAGCTTTTCTTTACCTCCTACAAATACCCATGCATTTAAAATTGGGACCTTGGTATTCCAGATTATTACATTAGCTAAAAGGCAAAAAGATAGCCCCCTTCTTGGGTTCTGTTATGAATTCAATAAGACATTTGGGTTTTTTTATGATTATAAGTGCTCCTTCTCTGAAATTATCTCTCGATGGACTAAATCAGTCTACCTTTTCCATGCTTACTAAGATAGCAGGGTATCACCAGTTTCATTGGAGATGTAATCCCTGTTCCTTGCCTGACATACAAATTCTGATTTGAAAAACTAATTTTTGGTGCAAATTAAGAGGGTGGACTTGTGTATCCTGTGTTGTTTTTCTGGAGAAGGATATAGGATGCCAGCTTTCCACCCAAAACTAGGCTCCCTAAATTTTCTTTAAAAGGTTTGGCTCGTAACAAAGTTGCTGCAGCACAAGGTAAACTTACTAGAGGTTATTTAAAAAGCACCCTCTAGGGGTAAAACTGATGTCCTAAAAGAGGCCATTTTAAGTTAAGATCCTGCTCTTTTATCCTAGTCATGTGTCTCAATATGACTAGTAAGGGGACCCCCCTCTAGAATAGGGGGGTCCAGGGACCCAGCAATAAGGACTGGGGAGGGGCAATGATTAGAAACGGATGCCTCCATAAAAATCATTGCAGATTTAATTAATTACTCTTGTTAAGGAGTAAGGAGACATCTATCCCTAAGGGTATAGATTAATTGTTCTGAATAAAGGAAACAGATGTAGATATGCATGGCTGCATTTCTGTCTTTTCTTCCTTTGGTCTTTCTTCCCCAGGCAAAATTGAGACAGCATAGGAGAAAATGCAGCCCTGACAATTCTCCCTTATGATTTTATGAGTGCTGCTTACTGTGCTAAGGGTACAACTAAATGCGTAACATTTTAAAAAGAAGGGATTAAAAAATAATACATGGCCAAACCTAACATTAAGATGCCTCAGAAATGGGCATTAAAAAACTCCAAATCCAACTTTGGTATTTTGAGCCATTTGTGTTACTTTTAAACTGATTTTAAGTTTCTGCAGTTTGTCTAACAAGGAAATTTAGATTGTATTTTGGCCTTTAGCAGGGAAGGAATGGTATATATTAAAACAGGAGGTTTGCCTTGTTCCTTCCTATTATTCCTTATACGCTCTCTTCAACAAAATTAGAGATAAGGGCAAAATAGTTTCTGTCGGATATCAAGGGAGTGGGGGGGAGAGGGATGGGGGGGTGGGGTGGGTGGTAAGGGAGGGGTGGGGACAGGAGGGAGAAATGACCCAAGCATTGTATGCACATATGAATAATAAAAAAATAAAAAATAAAAAAAAATAAAAACAATTACAAGTCTATCAAAAGGACTCAGGACGAAACTAAAATATAGTAGTTACCTCTGGTCAAAATGGACAATTGTTTTTTCAAAATGGATACTGTCTATAATGAGTTCACAATGATATGTAAAAATACAAACTTGTTGAAAAAAAAACAAAAACAGGAGGTTTAAAGAGATCTTTTGTGATTTGCATAAAAATTAAAGGCCCTGAGCTTATTTTGTTGCTACCCCAAGGAAAACTCTAACCTACACATCATTTTAAAGGTTTTTCTGTGAATGCACTTTAGCTGTTTTTGTATATTTGTGTGAATGTCTATGAGTCTTGCATTTATGATTGTTCTGGAATTCCGGTCATCTATGCATGCTTAAATTGACACTTATGGCATGCCTAATTTAAAACTTTTTTTGGTGTATGTGTATGTTAAAACAACTTTAAAATGATTCATATTATAGAGTTAATATAAAGGAATTGCTGATTCTGTTTCCATTTCTCCCTCACCTCTTCTGCTACTACTTTTTAGGAAAAACAGATTTTCAAGGTTTTATTTCAACCAGATGTAGCTAAAATACAGCATTATTTCATGGACAGTAATCTTCATCTATTTCATCCTATCTCACATTCAACTCTTTCATAACTGGCTGTGTCTTTAAGTTACTTGCATACACAAACAGTTTAAAATTGCCTTTTTTCATGGGTCTATACAGTAAAAATAAGGCTAATTAAAAGGGCAATTTTATTTAAATTTAAAATTCTTATAAAAGTTATTTTAAAATCCAAGTTACAAAGTCAAGAAGAAAAGATATAAAAAGGTATTTAGTATGTGTTTGGGAAAAAGTTAAAGGGATAAAGACTTCTTTTGGATAACAAAGAATTTTGTAAAGAAAAGTTTGTCCTAAAGATTGTTCCAAATTAAGAGGGATAAGAACAAACCATCAGAGGATTCAGAATGTTGTGTAAAGGTCCTAAGTAGGTCTTCGGAGTGTATGATATATGGAGTTTATAAAAGTTTATCTGTGTAATTAAGTTGACTATAATTTAAGAGTTATTGAAGGGATTTCCTAAAGTCAAAATATTGCTTGTGAAACTCATCAAGATTTTAACTATTTAGTAAACTGAATCCTAACAAAATGTCTTTTCAATGATTTTGATACACTTATCATGCTAAAAATATGTGGGCTGTATGTCTAAATTTCATTCAAATGCTATACAAAAGTTTATGGTGTTAAAGTTATAATAGTTTAAAGTGACCAACACTTGATCAATTAAAAAAAACAAACACTAACACAGTCTCCCTAAGCTTGTAAGAGGTCTAAAAGCTTTGCTAAATCTTACTCTAAAGGTAAAAAAATTAAATTAACAGCCCTAGTAATCTTAAATTTAGATAAGTCTTTAAAACTAAAAGGCAGGAAATTTTATTCAAAAGAAAAAAAAACAGTGCAGCCTATTGCTTCCTATGGGGAAGCAAATTTAACTTATTTTAGGGTAAAATCATTCAAGGCTGTGGAGGCATTCCTCTTCTCCCTAAAGGTCTATAAGTTTTTCCCAGCTGTAATAAAAAGTACGTAAAAGAGCCACAGTTCAAGAAACATCATTTGCTTATGATAAAGGTGGAAATTTCTTTATATTTGATCATAAGGTTAGTACTGTAAATTTTTGCAATATAATCTTTGCTTATGGATCAGTTTCTCTGAAATTATGTGCTCAGTCTTTCTTCAACTCTATCATCCCTTATGCAACAGTGACTGCTGTGCGTGTGAGTCAACTCCCTGTAGAGCTATCCTTATCTCAACCAGCAAAAACCCTTGTTCCTTCCTATTATTGCTTATACTCTCTCTACAACAAAATTAGAAATAAGGGCAAAATAGTTTCTGCTGGGTATTGAGGGGGGTGGGGGGGAGAGGGAGGGGGTGGAGTGGGTGGTAAGGGAGGGAGTGGGGGCAGGGGGGAGAAATGACCCAAGCCTTGTATGCACATATGAATAATAAAACAATAATAATAATAATAATAATAAAAAAAACCAGTGACTGCTGGGTCAGACTCTATCGCTTGAATTTCCAGTGCATCCTTACCAGGAGAACTTGAAGTGGAGAAAAACTCAAACCATCCTGGGAGGAACCTTATCAGGTGCTACTAACTACCGAGACAATAGTAAGTATTGCTAAGAAGAGATGGACCTACTGTATCTAAATAAAATGAGCGTCCCAGGAAGAATGATGGATAGTGTTTTCAAGTCCCAGTGACACAAAAGTAAACTTAAAGAGAGTGTAATAAGACTGTTATTCCTTTTCCATTTGGGAAACTCTATTATTGGTATTGCTCAGATCTCTTCCCCTATCTCTATTAAATTTGATTATGTGTTGTAATACACTGTGGGAATCTTGAGAATCAGAGTTATATCCAGACTAGGGCTGAGACTATATATGTGTGCAGACCCCACCACTGGTTATGAAAAGTGTACTTATGAAGGTGGTTACCACCCATGTTCTGGTTGGGACATGATAGGATAGATGACTACATCTGGGGAATATATCTCACCAACCTACTACTAACCCATAGAATAGGGAAAGGATAATTATGAAAAAATTAAGGGACAAAATCCATCTTAAAAAAATTACTCTCTCTCCCAATTGTCAGCCCCTCCAGTGCAACCCCTTTAGGCTGATAATAAAGAATCTCCATTTTGTGACCACAGAACATCTGTCTTAAGGTGCTATGGAATAGGAGCTAATCTTATTGAGAACTCTGATCCTATAGGTTCATTGCTTTTAAAATTGCATAAAGGACCTGTTACTACAGCAACCTCTAAGGCCCTATCCCCAACACTATCCCGCAGTTTTGTCATAATCAGACCAGGATAACTGTAGTGGAAGTCAAAGATCTAAGACATACTATAGCTATTAAAACAAGTTATGGGGGGAGGGGTCCAAGATGGTGATTAGAGCAAGGAATCAGAAATCCTAAGCTCAGTATCTCCAGAAACCACCTTGAGATGTCCAAGCTACACTTGGGTAATTCCGATTGTTTGTAGCCAAAATAATAACTACCCTCACAATAGGTGCACAAAAAATTCAAAGACTGACCTTCAAATCAGCTTTTAATTGCACCTAATAGCCTTGAAAATCCTGTGCATCACAGCTAGCAAAGCATGTCTAGCCCTGGGGAAAAAAGCCCCCTGGCCATTTCTCTCTCTCATTCTCTCTCTCTCTCTCTCTCTCTCTCTCTCTCTCTCTCTCCCTCTCCTTCTTTTTCTCCCAAAGAGCAAAAGACAGAGCATCAATCAGAATTGATCTCTGTGACATCCTGGACCCCTAACCCATGGAAAGCCTCTCTACAGTGTGCCATTTCTCCCTCCCAACTGGTTTCAAAGTTGCTCGTGTGAATCTGCAGAATGAACGGGTGAGCATTATGTGCAATTCATGACTCCCCTACCCTCCCCCATGGGAACATAATCCAGCACAACCCCTGGGCAGACTGAACAACTCCTCAACAAAACTGAACAGCATAAATAGTGAACTGTCATCTAACACTGACAGTGGAGGTGGGGGTGGAATGCCGAACCTGCCCTGAAAAACAGGGGTGGGGCAAGAAGCCAAACTCTCAATGCCGAACTCTCAGTGAATGAACACAGGTAGCAGGTAAATCAACAAAGGCTGAGAGGGGGGGTGGGGCAACAATTCCCAAAATCACTTGCCCAAAATCAGGTCAAGTGGTGGATCCCAGAGCTGATCTCATGGACAGAGGGAAGTATTCAAAACTGAATCGCCTCATCTTGCTGGGGGAGGAGTGTGACCAAACAGAGTTGCTACTGAAAGGCAACACAGCTGCAGCCCAGTGAAAACAACAACAGCTCTAACCACCCTGCATGAACTGGCAGACTTACCTCACCTCTCAGTTGCAACTAACCCTGTGGACAGAAGGAACCAAATACTACTCACAAGCCAGTCACCTGGTGAGACCACATCACATCTCCTGTTTGTACACCAATACCAGGATCGGAATGCCTAAGGAATAACTCCTTTGGTGGCCTTTGGGAGGTGACTGAGAGTAGATAAAGTTATTAGGTTGTGTCCTCTGTGATTGAATTTGAATACTGGGGGCTATTATGAGAAAGAGAGAGAGAGAGAAGGAGGAAAGAGAGATTGAGAGAACAGGCCAACACAAACATTGTGCACATACCCCTTTCCTGTATCTTACTATGTGATATTCTGTATCACCTTAGAAATCTATGGGCAAGGTGACTATCACCAGATATAGACCCATAAACTTCCAGAACTGTGATAAAAATAAAACCTGTTTTCTTTATAAAATTAACTAGCTTCAAGTATATCATTATAGTAACAGAAAATGTACCATACAGATGACACATAGCTTTGAATAATAATTATTTGTACTTTTCATATATTTCATAAGGATTCCTTTGATTCCATTTAATAGTAGTAAAGCAAATTAAAATTAAGAATCAAAATACAGAATTAATAGAAATGGATCCAAGGCAGAGAACTTTTATTTTCTTCAGATATGCTTTCAAGCATTGTAATCCTGCTCCCAAGTATGGTGTAATAGAAAGATATAAATTAGTAGGCAGAAAAACTAGTACTTAAACTTAACACTTAATCCCCACTACTGTGGTATTTAGATAAATCACATAATATGTATATATCTTGATCTATAAATAAGAGAAGTTGGAGTACCTCATCTTAGCCCAATTCTAAAAAAAAAGGAAGAAAGTTGAGTTACATTAAAAAAAAAAAAAGAAAACTTATGAAGAAATATATTATCATACATTGGTTAAAATTGATCTTTATTTGGTTAAAAATATGGAAAAATGATGTAAGACATTATGCTATCTAGTACTTCTTTTATACAATAGTTTCATAATTATCCAAAAGTTTATTATATTAAGAGAGGAACAAAGAGATCCAAAATGGTGGTGGCTAGGGTAGGGAATCAAAAATCCTAAGCTCCATGATGCCAGAAACCTCATGGAGATGTTAGAGCTACAGTCGGGTAATTCTGATTGCTCCTAGCCAAAATAATAACTACCACCACATTAGGTGCAGATAAAATTCAAAGACTGACCCTTAAATCAGCCTTTAATTGCACCTAACAGCTGCAAAAACCCCACACAGCATAGTCAGCAATGTGTGTCTGGCCTCCAACACTGGGAAAAAAGCCTCCCAGCTATTTCTCTCTCTCTCTTTTTCTCCCTACAAGCAGAAGATAGAGCATCAATCAGAATCAAACTCTGCAACATCCTGGACCCATAGACCATGGAAAGCCTCCCTATGCCTCACCACACTGAAAAAAGTGGAATATTTCTCCCTGCCAGCCAGCTCCAGAGATGCTTGCATGAAACAGCAGAAGAACAGGTGAGCATTAAACTCCCATACTCCTCACCCTGGGAAAATAATCCAGTGCAGCCCCTGAGAAGACTGAAGCCCCTACCCCAAGCAAAACTGGAAAACATAAACAGCAAACTGTAATCTAACATTGACTGCAGATGTGGGAGTGGAATGCTGAACCTCAGCTCTGAGCTCTCACTGAACTAATGTGCACATAAAGCAGCAAAGCCTTAGAGTGGGAGCAGGGCAATAAGCCAATCTCCGAGGAGCCACTGGCACCCAGCATGGATTGGGAGAGGCATAAAGGCTGAGAGTAGGGGTAGGGTGACAAGACAAACCTCCCAAAGCAGGGCAGGTGGTGGATCTGGAGCTGATCTCTGGAACAGAGTGTGGTATTCAAAAACTGAATTGCTCTCCCTTGCTGGGGGAGGAGCTGACCAAACAGAGCTGCAGCTGAAGGGCAACCCAGTTGTCACCTGGTGCAAACAACTCTGACCACTCTGCACGAGCTGGCAGTCTTAACCTCACCTCACAATTCCAACTAATCTTGTGGGCAGAAGATACCAAATATTACTCTCAAGCCAGTCACTTGATAATATCACATCACTTGTGATATGATACATCAATACCAGGATTGGACACCTAAGAAAAAACTCCAGAAATTTAACCAAAAGAGTGAACTTTCTGTGGTTCCTGAACCGATATTTTTTATTATTTCTTTTTTTACTTTAATTTTTATTATTCCTGTATTATTAGCTTCACCATCACTATTCTCTTATCCCTACTATTATCCTCTTTGCTTTCCCTCCTTCTCCTGTGCTACAATCTACTGTTCTCCCTCCCAACTACTCTTTCTCTCCTTCTCATCCACTCTCCCCTGTCTTCACCTCCTCTCCTATCCTTCCCCACCCTGTCACCACACTACCACTCTCTTCTACACACTTACCACCAACTGACTAGCCTACTGTACAACTGCTCACACCACCAGCCCCCTACAAATCCCTGATACTACAACAGAAATATACCCAAACACATACAAGAGTCACAAAACCCAGCAGCCCCTATACCTCTTCCTCCATCCATCCACCACATTTCCCACAACACCCTTTTTAGTAACACCTTTTCCAATTCTCCAAAATCCATAACTAACCTAATAACCATCACCCACCCCTAACTCCCACTGTTCATAGATATTATCATCAAAGGGTTTTCTATATAATATGTAAACAACTGGTCTGGCATTGAACCTGTGAATTTGTTATTGCTGTATCACACATCCAGGAAAGGGACAGAACGATGACATCAACCTAGTCAGTCACAACACGAAAATTAAATCAGGGAAGGAATCAGACAATCAAAACTACCAACTAGCCTACAAAAACATAGTTGTATAGCACCAAGTAGAGTGATGGGAAGAAGAAGAAGGGATGGAAACTACTGTCCTCAAAAAAAGAATTCAATACAGGATTCAGTGGGAAATTAAGAAAATGGATACCCAGTTCCTGATCTCAATGATAAATGTCACTAAAGAGCCCAGTGACACCCACATAAAAACGCTCAAAGAAGAAATTTTGGAAGATATCACTGAGAAATTCATGGGAAAGATACTAGACATGGTTAACCAGAATGTATAAGAGGCACTCAAGAAATTTCAAGCCATAAAAAATGAACAAGAGAAGACACACAAAAAAATTAAAGGAACTCAGACTTCAACAAATACCAAAGTGAAACAAAGGACACTATAAAAAGGGAGATATATGAATTAAAGATGACAACACAAAACATAAAAGAGGACTTGAACAAAGATATGGAAAACCTCAGAAAAAAGAATCAAACAGAAATCTTGGAAATAAAAAGTCCCTTTAGTTAAACAAAAAACACAGTGGAAAACCACTCCAGTAGACTAGAACAAGTGGAAGACAGAATCTCACAGCTTGAAGATAAAATAGAAATTAAAGGAAAAGCAGAAGAAATCTTAGGCAAACAAATAGAAAGCTGTGGAAAGAATATGCAAGAACTCAGTGACTCTATCAAAAGGTCAAACCTGAGACACATGGGCATTAAAGAAGTAGAAGAGGTGAAAGCCAAAGGGATACATAATATATTCAATAAAATAATAGCAGAAATTTTCCCAAATCTCAAGAATGTTTTGCCAATTCAGGTACAGAAAGCCTCCAGGACACCAAACAGACTTGACCAAAATAGCTCCTCCCCATGGCATATTATCATTAAAACTATAAGCACAGAGAACAGAGAAAGAATATTGAAGGCTGTCAGAGAGAAAACAAATAATGTATAAAGGTAAACCCATATAAATAATAACAGATTTCTCAATGGAAACATTAAAAGCAAGAAGGGCATGGAGTGAGGTATTTCAGGCACTGAATGAAAATAATTTCAGTTCTAGGGTACTCTACCCTAGCAAAACTACCATTCAAAATTGATGGCACAATAAAAATCTTCTCGATAAAGAGAAACTAAAACAATATGCAGCCACCAAGCCATCACTACAGAAGATTCTACAAGGAATTCTGCACACAGAAGATGAAAGCAAACTAAACCATGAGAAACCATCAAACCATGTAGTTTGATGGGAAGCATCAAACCACAGGAGAAGAAAAGACAAGTAATCAGAGAGTAGCATTTATTTGACTGCATACAATCAAATCCTTAAACAACAAAAACAACTAAATGGCAGGAATCACCACATACCTGTCAATATTAACCCTGAATGTTAATGGACTCAACTCCCCCATCAAAAGGCAGATTTTGGCAAACTGGATTCCAAAGCAAGATTGACATTCTATTGTTTACAAGAGACCTATCTTATTGACAGAAATAAACATTGGCTTAGGGTGAAAGTCTGGAAGAAAATTTACCAAGCCAATGGCCCCCCAAAACAGTCAGGAGTAGCAATACTCATATCAGACAAAGTAGACTTTAAGCTTACATTGGTCAAACAAGACAAAGAATGACACTTCATACTAACAAAAGGGGCAATACATCAAAAGGAAATAACGATTATTAACCTAGATGCACCCAATGTTAATTCATCCAATTTCATCAAACATACACTAAAGGACTTAAAAGCACATATAGACTCCAACACAGTGGTAGAGGGATACTTTAATATCCCTATATCACTAATAGATAAGTCATTCAAACAAAAAATCAGCAAAGAAATCTGAGAACTAAATGAAGATAGATCAAATGGACCTAAATATTGTATATAGAATATTGCATCTGACAACAGCATAACACCCATTCTTCTCAGCAGCCCATGGAGCTTTCTCCAAAATAGATCATATCTTAAGACACAAAGCAAACCTCAGGAAAGATAAGAAAATAGAAATAACCTTCTGCATTCTATCTGATCACAATGGAATGAAACTAGAACTCAACAACAAAAACAACAGCATGAAATATGCAAATAATTGGAGGCTGAATAGAACATTGCTCAATGATCATTAAGTCACAGAAGAAATAAGAGAGGAAATCAAAGTATTCCTGGAAGTTAACGAAACTGAAAACACCACCTCCCAGAACCTATGGGACACAGCAAAAGCAGTTGTAAGAGGAAAATTTATAGTCATGAGTGCATATATTAAAAGGACAGAAAGATCTCAAATAAACAACCTAATGCTACATTTCAAACTCCTAGAAAAACAAAAACAAGCAAAACCCAAAACATACAGAAGGAGAGATATAATAAAATAAGGGTTGAAATTAATGAAATAGAGACCAAAAAAAAATTTACAAAGAATCAACGAAGCATAAAGGTGGTTCTTTGAAAAAATAATAAGCAAGATTGACAAGCCCCTGGCAAATCTAACTAAAATGAGGAGGGAAAAGGCCCAAATTAGTAAAATCAGAAACAAAAAAGAGGAGATACAACAAACAACAATGAAATCCAGAAAATTATCAGAGACTACTTTGAGAACTTATATACCAATAAATTTGAAAACCTTGAAGAAATGGACAAATTTCTCAACACTTACGAACATACAAATCTGAACCAAGAGGAAATTAATGACCTAAACAGATCTATAACATGTAATGAAATTAAAGCAGCAGCAAAGAGTCTCCCAAAAAAGAAAAGTCCAGGACCTGATGGATTCTCTGCTGAATTCTATCAGACCTTTAAAGAAGAACTAATATCAACACTCCTTAAACTTTTCCATGAAATAGAAAGGGAAGGAACACTGTGTAAATCATTCTGTGAAGCCAGGATTACACTCATCCCAAAACTGGAGAAGGACACATCCAAAAAGAACTACAGGCTAATCTCCTTAATGAACATTAATGCAAAAATGCTCAAAAAGTAATGGCAAACTGAATCCAGCAACATATCAGAGAGATCATTCATCATGTACACGTCCACTTCATCCCAGGGATGCAGAAATGGTTCAGCATATACAAATCAATAAATGTAATATAGCACATTAATAGAAGCAAAGACAAAAACCACTTGATCATCTCAATAGATGGAGAAAAAGCTTTTGATATGATTCAATACCACTCCATGGTAAAAGCTCTAAGAACACTAGGAATAGAAGGAATGTACCTCAACATTATAAAGGCTACATAAGACAAACGTATGGCTAACACCATACTTACTGGGGAAAAACTGAAGACAGGAACAAGACAAAGATACCCACTCTTCCCACTCCTATTCAACATAGTCCTGGAATTCCTAGCCAGAGCAATAAGGCAAGAAGAAGAAATAAAAGGAATACTGGTAGGTGAAGAAATAGTTAAGTATCCCTGTTTGCAGACATGATCCTATACCTCAAAGACCCAAAAAACTCCACCCAAAAACTGTTAGATACCATAAGCAGCTTCAGCAATGCAGTAGGATACAAAATCAACTTACAAAAATCAGTATTCTTTCTGTACACCCACAATGACAAAATTGAGAAAAAATATAGGAAAATAATTCATTTTACAATAGCCTCAAAAAATCAAATACCTGGGAATAAACTTAACAAAGGATGTAAACAACTCTGCAATAAGAATTACAAACTACTAAAGAAAGAGATCTGATAATACTACAGAAGATGGAAAGATCTCCCATGCTCATGGATTGGTAGAATCAGCACAGTAAAAATGGCTGTACTACCAAACACAATGCACATGTTCAATGCAATTCCCATCAAAATCCCAATCACATTCATCACAAAGATTGAAAAATGAACCCTAAAGTTCATTTGGAAACACAAATGACTGCAAATAGCCAAAGTAATGCTAAACAAAAAGAGCTACGTTGGAGGTATCACAATACCAGATTTCAAACTGTACTACAGAGCCATAGCAACAAAAACAGCATGGTACTGACACAAAAACAGATATGAAGACCAGTGGAACAGAATAGAGGACCCGGCTCTGAATCCACACAGCTATGCCCACCTTATTTTTGACAAAAGTGCCAAAACCATATGATGGAGAAAAGACAGCTTCTTCAACAAATTTTGTTGGGAAAAGTGGTTGTCTGCCTACAGAATATGGAAACTAGATCCATACCTATCACCCTTTACTAATATCAACTCAAAGTGAATTAAGGACCTCAATATCAGACCCAAAACCTTACAGTTAGTACAGGAAAGAGCAGGGAACACTCTGTAAGCAATAAGTATAGGCAAAGACTTCCTCAGTAGAGCTTCAGCAGCCCAGCAACTAAGAGAAACATATGGGACTAAATGAAATTAAAAAGTTTCTGAACAACAAAAGAAATGGTCTCTAAATTGAAGAAACCACCCATAGAGTGGGAGAAAACACTTGCTAGTTATATATCAGACAAAGGACTGATAACCAGAATATATAGGGAGCTCACAAAACTAAACTCCCCCCAAATGAATGAACAATAAAAAAAGTAGGCAACTGAACTAAACAGAACTTTTTCCAAGGAAGAAGTCCAAATGGCCAGAAATCACATGAAAATATGCTCGCCATCCCTGGTCATAAAGGAAATGCAAATCAAAACCACACTAAGATTTTATCGTACTCTTGTTATAATAGCTAGCAAAAAGAATACCACCAACAACAAATGTTGGTGAGGAAACAGGGAAAAGGAGCCCTCATACACTGCTGGTGGGAATGTAAGCTAGTACAACCATTTTGGAAAATAATATGGAGGCTTCTTATAAAACTAAATCTAGATCTGCCATATGACCCAGCAATACCACGCCTAAGGATATACCCATGTTTATTGCAGCACTATTCTCAACAGCCAAGCTATTGATACAGAAAAGATGTCCTACTACCAATAAGTAGATTAAGTAAATGTGGTATTTGTACACATGGAATTTTATTCAGTCACAAAGAAGAATGAAATTTTGTTATTCACAAGTAAACGGATGGAACTGGAGAACATAATCTTAAACCAGGCTCAGAAGGCCAAAAATCACATGCTCTCCCTCATATGCTGATTACAGACCTAAAACAATTGCAGTGATATTATTGGATATGGGTCATACATCAAGGGGAGAACTTCTACGGGAGGAATAGGGAGAGGGAAGGAAATCTAAAACTTGAAATTGGTTTCTATGCTCACTGTAGAGGAGTGAATAAAGTGGCAGAGGCCACTATGGAAAGGAGACTAGGAAGTAGTGAAGAGGTCAGGTAGAGATGAACCAATGTGGGTTGCAATACACATGTTCATGGAAGAAATGCTAGGAATCTGTCTGTATATTTATCTTTATCTCAAACTAGCAAAAAATGAGATGTCTTTCTTATTTTCTCTTTAAAGGCCTGGCTGGAATGGATTAAATATTCTGTTTGCACTTTATAAACAAAATTGATTGTTACACAGGAAGACCAGAACCCCAAGTTGTTCCTTTTCCTCTGGGATGGACCTCTGACCCTGCTGGTATGGCATGCATGATTTCCCTCTTCTAAGAAAGGACAGCCTAGGCAATGGTCTTGCAGGACCTGTCACTACTGTTTCCTGTGACTATTGATCATGAGAAGCTAAAGCCACCTTGGTTGATTAGACCCCCATCTTGAAGCTCTAACTTTGCCTCTTGCCTCTTTTGGTGGGGGCGTGAGAAGGACTAGAGTTTCTGGGAAACACGTCTGGGTGCAGTGAAGGCCAATCCTTCGAAGAGATGAGCAATAAGTCTGCTCTAACTGTCTCCAGTGCAGATATCTGATGGTTTTGCAGGGGACCCTTATTTGAGACTCCTCTGGTCAAATGGAGTGAGACTTGCACTTTAGTCCAATTGGCCATCCCTTTCACACTAGCATTCCGAAAAGCCGTATCTACGTAGATGCCATTGGGGTCCCATGGGAAGTCCCTGAGGAATTCAAAGCAGAAAATCAAATAACAGCAGGATTTGAATCAGCACTACTCTGGTGGTCCACTGTTACTAAGAATGTGAATTAGATTAGCTATATCTATTATAACAACAGCAATTTGTCAATTATACTAGGGATGCAGTGAAGGGAATTGCAAAACAACTAGGTCCAACCTATAAGATGGCATGAAAAAACTGGATGGCTGTAGACATGATTCTCACAGAAAAGGGGGTGGGTGGGTAATTGTGTCCTGACTGGGGGCAAATGTTGCACACATTCATCCCCAGCAGCACAGCTCTGGATGGGATCGTAACCAATATTCTCCAAGGCCTGACAGCCCTGTCAAACAACTGACTAAGAACTCAGGGATAAATGACCACCTTACCAACTGGCTATAACAATGGTTTAAAAAAAAATAGAAGGGAGTGATGAATTTAATCTTAATAACCCCCATTGTTGTATTGGGGCAGTGGCTTTAATTGGGTGTTGTGTTATACCCTGTATGTGGAGACTAATTCTCAGACTCATAGAAACTGCCCTAACTAAACACACTCCCAAATCGCACCAATTATTGCTGAGTGCAGTTGAAATAGCGAGTCAAATAATGTTAAATGAGTTTGAAGAAAAGAATGGAAAATAAAACGGGAACTGTGAGGAAAACAGTCTTTTCTTTCAAAGTGTGTTGCCATCTTAGCTGCTTTCAGTTCTGGGTTCTTGTTCACTGAGCTCCATTTTCATGCCAAAATTAGTACCTACCCCATCCCCAGATTCTAAGTGTAGCATTAGTCTATTGCGAGCAGATTGCGCACCCAAACTTGACCAATCTGAGTACAGGAGCAAGGCCTACTGAGTCAGAAATGAAAATGAGGACTTGTGGTCTGTTCCTCATGTTTTCTGTGCCTGTGTGCCTGTGCACCCTTCTGCAGAAGTAAATTTTGCCTTGCTGAGACAATGTTCTGTTTTTGTGTCTTCAATTGTGACTCCAGTGGTCTTCGGGGGTCTTATTTCTAACATAGTTGAATTCACCCCTCCATCATTCTCCTTTATCCTCTCTCTCCCCTCATTTCTGGAATAGTTTCAACAGGTCTCATGTTTCCCTTTGCATACATGGGTACATAACATGTCCACCAAGACAATCCACTTCTTGGATGCACCTGGCATGAGGAGTGAGTCGATATAAAGTGAGAAAAAGGAACGAAGAAAGCTGGAAAACCAGAAGAATTAAATACTGTTGACAGAAAGAGTAGAGGAAAAAAAGTGAGAGACTACTTGAAAAAAAATGATGATTTGTTTTAGAAGAATAAATTTTACATGATGAAAGTCATTTGAGGATATTTTGAGCTTAAACATCTCTTCTCATTGATGCCTTGGCTCATTCTTAGCAGAGCCATACCTCTTTCTTCAGAGTTCAAAAATCATCAAAGGAAGTCTGAATATCCTTACACCAGTCTTGCACACTGATGGGCATGTATGCCTTCTTGTTCTTCATCGGGAGGAAGGTTCTTTTTATATAAGGCCTGTGCCTTGGATTCAAGTCCTCCCCCTGTTCCCAGAGGCTTTCTTTCATAGAAACTCTTTTCTCTCTGGAATTTGCAGTGTCCTCCTGTTCATACCTACCTCTCATCAGTATTTCAATAGGCACAAATTTTTATATTAGAATGAAAAATATAATGCAAATCTCAAAATCTTAACTTTATACTCCATGAAACTCCTCTACTTTCAGATAGTGGTTTGTCATATTTTCTTAAAACTTATTGAAAAAGATAAATTTCCAACATTTGGTGTTTTTTTTTTTTAGCATAATTACTTCTTTAGAGAGTGTGAAGCAGATTCATTGGTTTGGGTTTATGGAATTTTTTTCTTTCTTAATTCTAAGTATGTATTTGATCTGCTTCTGAAAAATATTATTCTTAGAAGATGTGGGAGGTGAGTCTATGTATGCATGTATATATGTGCTTGCTCACATGCATGGGTGCTAGTTACATTCACATGTGAGTGCACTTGTGATATAAGTATGATACATATGCACATGTATAAGATTTACCAAGAAAATATTACCAAGACATAATAGCAGCAGGTGGAGAAAAATCTTACCCCTATGTGGGTGGTATAAATTTATATCAGTGAGCTAGGTCCCTTTATAGACTTAAACTACTCACATGTCCTATTTCACATGTACTGGAGATAAGGCTCTTTGTTTTGGAGCTCCCCACCTCAACTTGTGATTTTACTGCTTAAACAAAATACAATAGATGGGGTAGATTAAATAAGAGATATTATTTCTCAAACTTCTGGAAGCTAGAAGTCCAAGATCAGGGTGCCAGTGTGCTCAAATTCTTGAGAAGGGTCCCTTTTCTTGGTGAGGGTACAGATGGCTATGTCTCACTGTATGCAAGCATGTCAAAGAAGAAGTGTTCTTGTTCCTTCATTTCCTTCTAAGGAAACTAATGTCAAAATGGGGCTCCTCTCTTCTGTCCTAATCTAAGCCTCACTCCTTGCCAAACAGCCCACTGAGTATCATCACATTGAAGATTAGAATTTTGACACATGAACAGAGGAGCAGGAACATTCACTCTACAGCACCTATCACGTCAAATAGCTGTACTCGTAGCAGGAAGACAAATCCTGCTTAATTAGAATGCTCTCTAAGTACCTCATCCTAGGTGATGTTATGTTGAAATTTCCAGTGGACTGTTCTGGAAACTCAAACAGTGCCCTTTGCCATTATTAAATAGGAGAGCTAAGCTCCAGTGGAGGTTTCATCATGAAGTAGGTAAGAGCTACTGAGTCATTCATCTTTTTGATGATTTACTTTCCTCCCTTATAAAATGAGGAGATCTAGCTGAATGATTTCAAAAAAATCTTTCATTTAAAAAGCTTGATTATATGAATAAAAAGTGTAGAGTGTAATATCAAATGGCTGGCAAAGTAGCTTATCAGTGAAATTACTTCACTCTAAAACTACAGAGTAGTTTTATCAGTAATTATTTTAAAAGCAACCACAATTCTGGGACAGCAATGTTTTTAAGGAGAATTGGAAAAAAAAGATCTTAAAATGTAGAGATAGAGGTGAAGGTTTTTCCTTCTACTAATTGCTCTTCAAAATATGAGAAATTTCCTTTTGCCAAAGAGCCAAGAATCCTGGCTACATATTCCAGTCTGTACTGTGAAATCACCCCTGTAAGTGCTATGCTGGTAGGAGGTTTGCATCCCTCTTTGTGATGTGGTTCTGGAATCTTGCAGGATTTTAGGACTGAGAAATGATTGCCTTTTAATGCCAGTGCAGTCTTTGGCAGGAATGCCACATAGAGAAAACAGCACAAGGCAGTTTGAAAAAGATGGATATCCTCTCAGACAGACACATATGATCACTTAAGCTTTTCCTTCCCCAAATGACTTCCAGCCAAAGCACAAAACCTCTTCTCAGTATTACTACATCCTGATAAATCAATGATTCAGACTCATACCACAATTACATGAAACTAAGTTTATTTTATCTTTTCCATTGTCAATGTTCTTAAAACTGTGCATCAAAATAACAGCAACAATTTTTGATCGAAAGGAAGTCCTCCAGCATATGGCTATACTTGAGGAGTAAATCCAGACATTTTCTGATAGTAAACCACCTTTTCCTTTGAAGATTCCCCAAGTCATGCTTTCCAAAGCACACTTTATAAACATTTCACAATAAAAACTGACAAAGATATTAAGATGTCTTAGTGCGAAATTCTTTTACATCACTAAGTAGATGACACAAAAATTAAGTGACATCTGAGATAATAACATTAAACTGTTTACTTTGTCAGTAAATATCCAACTTGCTTTGTGGCTTTGTGGGATATAGTAGTCTGTGAAAAAAATTTAAATATTATTAACTTAGAATATAAACACTGGGTATATTTGCAAAATTTATTTAGTGCCAAAATAAAACAATTCAGGTAATCCCTATGTGTATAACAGGTAAATATGAGAAATATTCTAAACATATTAGCTCTGTTTCTCCTAGTACATGCCAAGGCTCAGACAGGGATTATGTTATACTTTTCTTATTTTGTATATTGCCTAACAGAATTAACATATAATGATTGTCCTTATTAATTTTGTCTTTATTATTAATGGCATATTTTTATTAACAAGATCAAATTTTCAGGTAGGGTCCATAGTAATTTTACCTGGGCTAACTTCAACCCATGATCCTCCTGTCTGTGCCTCCAGAGTAGCTATATTACATTCTTAAGCTCATAGTTATGGTTTGAATATGGTTTGGCCTCCTGAACTCATTTGACAGTTTAATCCCCAGATTCTATGGCACTGATATTCCATGTAAAATCTTAATCTGACTATGGTGTTTAGAAGTAGGTCCTCTTGGAAAGTGACTCCATTCTATTATATTAGGTCTTTAAGATGCAGCACTCACTCTTAAGTGGGTTTGTAAGAAGAAAGAGAGAACACACAGACAGGGAATCACATGGTTTTGCCATGATTTGAGGGGGCCCTTGCTAAAGCCCATGTTTTTTGTACTTTGTACCTCCAAACTGTGAGCCAAAGCAAACCCTTTTTTATTTATACAGTATCCTGCCTCAGAATTTTTATTACAGTAACAAAAAGCTGACCAATGCACTTACCCACACTAAGTTCTCCTCTTCTACCTATTCTAGGTAGTAAGAGTTAAGGGTTGAATTACACCCCTCAAAATTCCTATGTTGAGATACCTCAGCATGTGACCTTCTTTGGAGATAGGGGGCTTATAGAGACAACCCAATTGCAGTGAGGATATTTGGATGGATTCTAATTCAATATAACTGTTATTGTCTTTAGAAAGGACAAGTTAGAGATAAATACACAGAGAGAGAATGTCTTGTGAAGATGAAGGGTGTTGAACAAGAAACATCACAGATGCACAGAAGCTAGGGAGAAGTTCTGTACTTCCTCCTATAATTCTCCCTAGAATTCTATCTCCTGCCGCCCAGGAGAAACTTCGATCTTGATCTTGGACTTCTAGCCTGTAGAATTGTGAGACAATTCTAGACACTGGTGGTTTAAAACTGTTCAGTGAAGTAATTTGTTAGGCAATCCTAGCAAACAAATATGATGACCAAACCAACTCTTAATTTACATAAAACATAAAAGAATTGCTTAATTGGTTCAGCAAATTTCATAGCTTTTGAAAAAAATACTTTCTATGTTGGTTTTATCTCCCACCTTTTTATATAAACAAATAAGTAAGCAAGTCTGAGTGTCCTTATTTTAGTAGGCAGGTGAGGAAAATGACTTTATAAGCAATAAATCAACTGTCTTTATGCTATGGCAGTATGGGCTCGTTTGCATTCAAATTAATTCCCTTAATCTTGAAACAGATATGATTAGAGATAGTAAAGTTTAGAGTATGGATGCTTTTTCAAAGAAAATCTCCCTTTTACAGAAGCAGTCCATATTAAAATTTTATTCCAGGTATAATTTATTTCAATAAAAATTGATTCATAATAACAGGTAAGATATCATGATAGGGAATTCATCAAAAAGTGAAATGTACTTACAATTACTTCAAGAAACTGTGTCTGCATCTTCTCAAACAATTATAATTCAGTAGAGAGGGAGTATTAGTAAAATTGTGCTCAAGAGCAATGGACAGAGCATAGAGAAAAGACTGATCATGTTTAGTGTGAGATGAGGAAAGCAAAAGATCAGTGATGATTAAAACTGAGTGCTCCTTGGGTGGACAATGGTGAAAATGACATTTCTGACATAATAATGTGCAACAGAAGCAAGAAACATGTGACCTGTTTAGAGGACTCTAATTTGTTAAGACCATGGCATATGATATCTTCAAAGATGGGACTGGATAATTAACAGGTGGCTGTTGAGAGAAATATACTAGAAGAATTATAAATCTAATATTCACTTAAAAATAAACTCTAAGGAAAAGGGGAAGGAGGGTGAATATGGTGGATGTATTTTGTATTTATGTATGAAAATAGAACAATGAAACCTGTTGAAATTGTTCTAAGAAGGGGGTGGGGAGTATGAGGGAGAAAGATGGAGGGGCTGAATCTAATTAAGATATAAAAAGCACATGTGTAAATGTCACAATGTATCCCCCGGGTGCAACTATCATATGCTAATAAAAAGTAACAAAATAAACTATGGTGGGGGACTTATAGATAATTTGATAAAGGGTAAGACCAGAGTAAAGACATCTAATTGTTGCTATAATTATGATCATCTTGTGTGTTATCCTTCCTCGTACCCCTAGCTAGGGACAGCTTTCCCATGGTAACAGAAAGCCCTGTTATAGACCCACAGTCAGTAGTTATGCATAGAGACATTGAGACCACATATCAATAGCAAGGATGAATTGATGGATGACAAGAACTAAAAATAAAAGAAAATAAAAAAGTATTGGTTACTGGGGGGCAGTTAGATAGAGGAAGGAGTCTAAATAATATTTTCTAGTTTATTTTTGATTGCTAGGACTCCCCAACAAGGCAGGAAATACACTAGAAAAAGTGGTTTGGGTGGGAGGCTGCCGAAGACAAGTATATTTTATTTTACTTTCTTTTTTCTCAGCATCCAAAAGTCCATATTTAAATGGTCATGTAAACACACACACACACACACACACACACACACACACACACACACACACACACACACACAGTGTTGAAACTGATTTTGAATTGAAATACTGAGCCATTTGTAAAAGAATCCCGGCATATGGCATGCAACTGTCAGCTCTAAAATGTTTGCTCCATTGGCCCTTGTCTCTTCCCAAAACTCTTGAACAATTAACTGTTTAGAACAAAGAAAAATAGAGTGTAGCAGTCTACTCAACAAATTTGTGATTTTTTTGGTATTGCTGAAACCAAAGTTATTGCATATCACTATGAAGGCTAATTTTATAACCAATGTAAGATGATATATATTAATGAAAATTTAATGGCTGACATTTTGTGTTTCTAACACTTTATTCAATCAATTATCTTTTTTATGAGAAGTATAAAATAATAAGTTAAAAGGATATTTGAACAAATGGTAACACTATAGTTATAAATAAATGCAAATGCAATAGCCATAAACATTCTAAAAAGAATCTTATATATGCTAAGAAAGTGAAATAAGAATATCTACACATTTCCACAAAGGCAGTGTTAAAAAGTATTCAGATTAGAATAGAGCTTCTGTGTATTAAGTATTTAAAGAACTTTTCAGAGGGGAAAAAAGATACAAAGAGAGAATTGATTAGATAGACATAAGTAGGTTTAACAAAAATGAGAACATAAAATTATCCTGATATCAAAAACAATGACAAAAAAGTCTGGTCCTTTCATTATTCATGAAAGCCTATTTAGAAAGTGTGGCTTTTTGAAAGGTTGATAAACTGGTGAGATTGAGTGCTATACTTGGAACAGTTTTTTGACCACTGTGCCAGATGAGAAAATGGTACTGGATTTTAGGAAACAATCCAGTTTGGTAGTAATCTTTTTCAAACTTAACATGAAATACTTTATTTAATTTTGTTTTTACTGGATCATACCTGAATAAGTTTATTTTGTTGCCTTAGTCAGTTGGTTTGAAGTTTTGTTGATGTGGCACATACACAAAATCTTTTTTCCTTGTATGAGAAAACAGCTTTAAAGCAGTCTTTAATTTGAAAACCAGTTTGGCTGCTGTTACTACTTCTTTCCTTTACTTCCATGACAGATTTCATTGTAAAAGTAAATACTGTTTTTTCCAGGATTGGAATTTAGTCCAAGATTATCGTTATTAACAAGAAATAACACATAAAAGTCATCTGGATTCTCCATTACAATGTACCTTTAGTTTATGGTGTCCAAGATAACTCATTTAGACCCATATTAAGTTTTGCATTTAAATTGCAGTTGACATCAAATAACATATATATAAGTTATTGCTATGGTTTGCATCTGAAATGTTTCACAAAAGCTCATGTGTTAAAGGCTGGGTCTTCAATGCTTTGGGGAGTGTTGGATCATGAGGGCTCTGTCCCATCAATGGACTAATCCATTTATGGATTCATTTCTTAATGAACTATTGAGAGGTGATGGAAATGTTAGAAGGTAGAGCCTAGTAGAAAGGAGGTCCTTAGGGGTGCACCATTTGAGAGCGTATTTGCTGCAGACCCCTTTCTCTGTCTCTCTTTGACTCTGGATCAACATAAGGTAAGCAGTTTTGTTTCACTATGTACTCTCTGCTGTGTTGCTCTGACTCCTCACAGGTGGCAAGACTGTGAGCCAAAATAATCATTTCCTTCTTTAAAGCTGTTTATCTCAAGTATTTTATCACAGCTACAGAAAACTAACACATATATTGACTTTATTACTTTTTTTTTTTTGTGGACAGGGGACATCCTGCCTACTAGGCAGTGCTGCTCTACCCCTGGAGTCACTATTTCAGCCCTACTTCGAATATTTAATTTGAAGATAACACTTTTTGCTTTTACATTTCTAAAATTTTTTAATGCTTATCCACTTCAACATTCTAGTTTATGGAGCATTTTTATAGCTGTTTGACCAATAGTGCATGGAGAATTTAAAATTCTGACAAAAGTCTTTATTAAAGAGGTCTAGATGAATGAAAGGAATATTTCACATATCTGAAGCTTAATAACTTTAGTTTGGCTTCTTCTACTTAACAATTCTGCCTTAAAACAAACCTTATATGAGGTTGAGCCAACTGAATTAAGAGAACTATTTTTTCTGTCCTCTGCACTGCCATGGATGAATTGCACATTCTTTTAATATGTGTACTAACTCATGGTAAGTCAAATAAAAGAAGACTCATCTTATTCAATCTTTTAATTTCTTATCACAATTTGTTAACTCAAATAAGATGTTCAATAATACAACGTCATAACATAATGAAAAATATTTGATCAATAATTAAATTTTATTGATAAATTTGAAATTCACTTTTCCTTTACCAGGCCCAGAAATCAGGTATAATTACTAAGTTTGAAGTTTTACAGATATTATGTTAGTTCTACTACTCTTTGGCCTAAAGACATATTGCAACTCAAAGAGCATGTGGTTGACAATGTTGCATAGCAGCTGGTGCAAGAACACTGGCAGAGTATACTTGGACTGACAATAAAAAAAAGACATTGCTAGTTGCTACTGCATGCTTTCTTGCCTTGAATAAAAATTGTTACCAGAGCTGTCTTATTAGCAATTATCTATAGTAGAATGAATGTCTACATTTTTAAATTAAAAGGCAAAGCTTCTCTAAATATTTAAGTCTCCAGACTATATTCACTTACTTTCAATTGACAGATCAAAATTGTTTATATTCATGGTGTGCAGCATGATATTGTTTTACAAATATATATATATATATACATATATATGATGGAGTAGCTAAGATAAGCCAATCACCTTACATACTATCCACTAATAATTTTGGAAGGAACACTTAAAATCTATTCTCATCAATTTTTAAGTATACAATGTATTGTTCTTAATTATAATCAGTTGAGTTGACTTTTGTATGTAGATGAGAAGAGGATGTCTGCTTTTCCCAACATTTAGTCAAGTGATTGTCACTTTCTTAGTGACTATTCTTGGTACATTTGTTGAAGATCAATGAAAAAAGTAGAAAAATAGGTGATTTATTTCTGGCTCTATTTTCTGTTCCATTGGTATGTATGGCTGTTTCCTACGCTAGCATTGTGCGATTATGAGGTTTGTAATTTTTGAATTCAGATAGTGTGGTGCCTCTAGTTTTTTTTTCCCCCTCAAGATTTCTTTGGCTATTTGGAATCTTTCGTGGTATCATACACATTTTAGGCTTTTAAAAAATTTCTGTGAAAAATGACTTTGGCACTTTGGTAGAGATTGCGTTGAGTCTGGAGCTTGCTTTGGATAGTATGAACTTTTAAGAATATTCTTCCAATACAATAACATGGGATATATTTCCATTTATTTCTTTCCTCTTCCTTTTCTTTCATAAATATTTTATAGTTTTCAATGTATAGATCTTTTACTTCTTTAGTTAATTTTTTTCTGATGTACTTTTTAAAATGCTGTTGAATTGTTTGCCTTAGTTTCTTTTTCAGAAAGTTTGTTACTAATGTTTAGAAGTACTACTAATTCCTGTACATTGTTTTTGTATCCTGCAACTTTACTGAATCCCTATCATGTTTATGTAACTGGTTTGTCTATGTGCTATCATCTTCCATAAAACATGTACATCTTATAGGAAGTACACAATTAAACCACTTAGACATGATGGCAAAGCTTCTGTGAAAAAATAAAATCAATTAAAATAGCAGAATTTACTTAATAATAGTCACCAATGCTTAAATTAATGCTGACAGAGTTTAATCTTCAAGTGAACTCATGTTTCAATGGACATAATTTTAGCTATTTAGTAATATATTTAATAATCTATGTGGTCAATTGTTAAAAATTCAAGTACCTTAGGGTAATGATTTAAAGAAAGGAGTTTAATATCAATATGGTATTCCTATTTATTTCACAGAATTTATGTATTATATTATGAATAGAGAAGAAATAAAGGTATGCTACTATTTTATACTTAAATAACTTATGTGTTCAAAATTAGTCCCTAATTTTGAAAAATTATATTAATCTCTTTTTTATTTCATCAAACCTCTTTGCTATGGGTTAATTTGCTTTTGCAACACTTGTGTTAGAAGTTTTCGAGGATATTCATGCTTGCACTGTGCTTGTTGAACTTGTTATGTACAGAACAATCTCTTTTTTATTTCTATTATTGGTTGTGTTTATACAATGTTATCCAATAAATACAAAATTCTTATAAGAAAACCATATGTTTTTAAATACCCAGTGCATAGTAAAATAAACATTAACTGAATGTTATTGAGTAGCTATTTACTAAAATATTATTTGCCTTGGAAAAGTTCATCTTTTTTCTATCACAGTGTTTTCCAACGGCCAAGTAGTATCAACAGAAATTGTTCTACATGTGAGCTCACAGATTCATACACATTTTGGACTTTACCTCTTATCCTTTTGGAACCAATAAATTCTAAATGCTAATTGTCTTAATTTATGAGAACTCCTATTAATCTGATAATTTCTTATTTCACATATGACTTCTTCATTTTTTATATTTAACCCTGCCAAGCCTGGAAGCCTGTGACAAACATTTTAGCTAATGTTTCCACAACATACTTTTTTGCTATTTATTCCTTTTATATATTTATTCACACATATGTCACAATTATTATTTCAAATATTTTCTATTTTTCCTAAATCTTTATTAACCAATTACCTGACCCCTGCTCTTACTTTACAGAAAAATCTAAAACTAACACAGGGAATTCTATATTTTCCTGCTTCTAAACCTCCACTCTTATTTATGCCCTCCACTTCCTATTATAAAAGAAGATTGTTTATGTGGCTAATGATAACAACCCTAAATCATGTCAGCAAACATACTTTTGGGAGTTGCCTTTTTAGGTTTCTTAACTAACAACATCTAATGGTTTTCTTGGCCCTGAAATGCTTATATTACATGGAAGATGATAGATAATTAATGTATAATTTTGGTACAATTGAATGTTATTCACTAAGTTAATAACACTAAATATATATTAGTTGTTAAACTTTATTTAGAAAAAGTACAGCATTTCATGCAGACACAAACCCTTTTCTTGTTTTGCACATTTCAGTGGGAGGTGAGAAGCTGAAAAGACACGAATAGAATATAAGTCCTGAGCAGGAGAGCAGTCAGCTAGAAAAGTGAATAGGTGATTTTTGAAAGTGGCTGAATAGGTTTTGGATAGTCGTGTCTGAAGGTCACACTAAACGTAGTGACATTTTTGTCAAGTCCTGAGGAGGTAAAGGAGAAAGTCAATGCTTTCCAGACAGATGGAATGGCAAATGAAAAGCCCAGAGAGGGCTTGGTATATTCAGCAAATAGCAAAGGACCCTGTGTTGATGAAGAAAAATGAGAGGAGATATAGTGAAAGTTCAGGGTAGAGTGGGGATGGACTCCATTGTGGGAGAGGAGTCACCGATCTGACTTAGGTTTTAAAACAATAATTCTGTCCAATTTGTTGAGAAAACACTGACGAGAGCAAGGACAGGAGCAGGAGAAGCTGTTAGCAACTGTCACATATATGTAAGAACAGTGGCTTGGACCGAAGATCAGTACAACTAGAGAATTAAGAACTCACTTTATAGAGTTGTGACACAAGCTAGAAAATTTGATAGGAAGCCTCACAAAGATTTACACAAGCACACATATGATTGCATATGTGAGCTAAACATATTTGCATTTTTGGAAATGGATTGAAAATAACAATGCTAGAAGCAATGTAGCTAGTGAGAAGGCTCACAGGAGTCTAAGAGAAAACAATGCCAAAAGAGGAAGGACAATACTGACATAGAGAAATGGATGAACTTGAGAGATTTTTAGGGACTTTTAAAGTTGTACAAGTAGTAGATGATTGAATCCATTTGGTCATAAGGATAGGGCAGAATGAAGTATGATGGCAAGATGTTCAACCTGGATAATTGGCTACTGGATGGTCCTATTTATTTAGCTGGCACAGAATTTTATTGATTGGAAAGATGAGGTCAGTGTGAGACAGGATGCCTTTTATGAATAACATAGTGTATTTATACACCTAGTTTAGAAATCAGAAGAGTTGTGCAGGCAGTTGTTTAGGGAAAATTTATGAACAGTTAGGTCTATAAATAACACTTCAAAGCATGAAAGAAAATTTAAAGTGAGAAGGTCTAAAATAGAAACCTGTGGAAATCCAATATTAAACAGCATGTAGAGGAGGCAAATTGTGAAAAGTAGACATAGATGAGAAGAAAAGCAGGACCCATACTGGTAGAGAAGCCAGGGGAAGATATCAGTTCCAGAGAAAAGCAAGGAAGTCAGTGCACAGTGCTGCTGAGAGGCCAAGCAACATAAGACCCTTGACTTAGGTATAAGGAGGCAATGAATTATTTTGGCAAGCACATTTCTCAGTGGAGTGATGGAAATGGAAAATAGCTAAAAAATGACAACAGAGGAACTGTACCTGCCTATAATCACAGCTACTTGGGAGGCAGAGGCAGAAGGATCACAAATTCAAGGGCAGCCTGTACAAAGTTAGGGAGAACCTATTTTTAAAACAAAATATGAATAAAAAAGACTGGGAGAATGGCTCAAGGGTTAGAGTGCTTGCTTAGAAGGCATGAGGCGCTGGGGTCAATTTCCAGTACTGAAAAAAAAAAAAAAAGAAAAGAGAAGAGAAGAGAAAAGTAAAAGGGAAAGGAAAGAAGGGAAAAAAAGTAGGTGAGGGTATGGAGAAATCATACAAAGTCAGATCTAAAATTTTGTCTGTGTTGCAGATAAGTGTTCCAGTGTAGTAGTTAAAAGATGCAAGGTAGAGCGGGGAAATCAGTAATTTTCAGTATAGAAGTAAATTCACCATAATAAATGCTAACTGCAGTCCTGCAGTTAGCAGGAAAGTTAGTAGAAAGAGAGAAGTGAAGATATAGGAAAGAAAGATCATCTATGATAGCTGAAGTTTCCTGAGAAGAAAGAAAGAGATACATGGCTTCCGGATCCTTGCTTGAGCAGAGAAACCTAATAGGAGTGAAACCAACAGGATTTTAGATTTTGTGACGGGGAGCTCACGAGACTCCTTTTCATGAAGACTCGTTTCTCTGTGAGGGAAAAACTACAATCAACAACTCAGAAATGAAATTATTGGAAAGTTGTTAGGTTTCGAGTATAGTGAAGAATTTCTTAAATGGTAATTGAGGAATATTATAAGCTGACAGTTTATGTCTCCTCCTCCAACTCATAGGTTAGAGCCCAGGAGACAGTCTAGTAGGCCTTTAGAGGAGAGACTTTTTCAGAGGTAATTGGGTTTAGATAAGGGCACGAGAGTGGGTGCCCATAATGGAATTAATGTCCTTACAAGAAAAAGAAGATACCTGAAGCTTTCTCTCTGCCGTGGAAGGACACAGCGAGAAGGCTGGCCCCTGAAGGCAGAAGGAGAGTCCTCCTCAAGGATCTAACAATACTGATACCCTGAGCTCGGATTTCCCAGCCTCTGAGGAAGAAACGTCTGCGGTTTAAGCCACCCTGTCCATAATATTTTGTAAGAGCAGCCCAAGCTGACTAAAAGAAAGGAGTGTGGGGGATGCTGAGAGAGGTATTTAATTCATAAGCATTGTACAATTGCTGGGCATGTAAAGGACCCAGATGACAAGCATGGATTTATTAACCTGTCTGCAGGTTGGTTTGGAAGCTGCAGAAGCCATTCATTCCGTATTTAAACATTATGTTGTAAAGTGCCAGGAACTTAATTTCTTTGCTAGAAAGTATGATAATGGTGTTAAAAGTCCCTAATAAAAACTCAAGTTCCTGTAGTTATAATGTTTAAATTTAAAAAAGATTGTTTCCTTATGGTATCTTGCTTGAAAACTAATTCAGATTAAAATTTTAGATACGTAATTTTCATAGTACTATTTTATAGTTGTTTGTATTTAAAATATTTGATGTTCTGTTTTGATATTTGTCACTGAGAGTAGAATTTTCATGGTTGAGATTAAAAACAGTAAAATTAGTTATTTTATAATATTTATGACATAAATACATTACTCAATTTAAGGCTATGACCAGTTATTTTTTCACTGAAAATTTTTTATAACTGTGTTTTAAATGTATATTTAAGTAAGAAATGATTATGTGCTATCATAACAGAAAAATTATGTTCTCAAATATTTTATTTCTACCTATAATTATTGAAGGAAATAAAGTTGTTCAATGTGATTTCAGCCATAGAAATTTTTAAAAGATTTTATACAATTTGAACATTTTTAATCTTATGAATCATGGAAGAAGATATCTCTTTTACATAATGTAATAACGAGGAGACTGTATAGTTTTGCTTATAAAACACTATGAATGCTGATGATCTTGAAAGTGAAGGAAATCTCATGGAAACAGATGTTTTCTGTGGAACAAAAATGGGTAAACATCAGCACACTTAGACACTTGCTGATATTATTGACTACTAATGTTTGCAAGTCTGAATATCTTTTGAAGGATAATATTCAATTACTTTCCTTTATGAGAGTAATCCTATGGGTGTAAGCATACAAATTTAAGAAACAGTTCAGTGAACCCTAACTAAATTATTTTGAGGAAAAGACAAACACATCAAAATATTTATAGTCAGTGCAATATTATAACATATTGTGTGCATTATTAAAGTTAGCCTCTCTTGTATGTAACAGATAAGAATAATATTATCTTGTGTCTAGTGCAAAATAAAAATGTAACCTTTTAGACAGCTAGAACAGATACTTAAAATAACCGAAGTAGGCAGAAAGCAAATTGTTCGACAGTTGTCATTAGTCTATCATAGGAAAACCGTTACTTCAGTTTCTTTTGCAAATAATATGAGAAATTGTTTTAATGTTAAAGTTCTTTCAGAATAAAGAGAGTTGGGCCAGTATCTCCCTAAAAGGACATATTAGACATGTAACAAATTGTCAGTGAACAGAACAACTGTTTCTAACATCGTCATTTTAATTTTCATATTACATTGTATAGATTATTTTAAAAAATGTCTATGTTAAAGGCTTCAATTCTTTCAAACATCTAAAATACTTTCTCAAATAAAATTCATTAGCAGAGAAGATATAGGATGTTAATCTTAATTATACTAAACTAAGCACATTATATATCCCTAATTGACTGAAATGTCTCCAAATATTAACAGTGACATACTAACATTACATTGAAAATTACCTACTTAATACATCATAAATAAAATAGAGAAAGAGAGAAAGAGAGGGACAGAGAGAGAGAGAGAGAGAGAGAGAGAGAGAGAGAGGAAGAGAGAGAGAGAGAGAGAGAGAGAGAAAAGAGAGATTGGTATTTCCTGAGACAGTAGTTTGAGTTGTTATTTTCATATATAAATATTTTACAATAATTGCAAGAAACTTGAAACTCCCAAATTAGCAGACCAGTGTTTTCTGTTTCCTGAAACAATTGGAACACAGTCATAGACAGTATTTCACCTCCTTCCTGGCTTGCCTCCATTTGGAGACACAGACAGGTATTCATAAGGCCTGAGATCTGGAAACACTGAACAGCAAACCTGCTTGGCAGAACCTCAAATTCTCTTTTTATTGGTTTTTGAAGAACTGAACCTTAATTTTAAAGCCGTATTTGTGGAAGGACATCTTAATCTATACCATGCAGAAATGTTTATTCTAATCTCAATCAAATATCATTTTATAGTAAAATTTTTATGCACAAAATGTCTTACATTTTATTTTGGTAAGCCTTTTATTTTTGTGAGTAACAAAGTTATTTATTCATTTTCTTGCAAGAACAATTGACATTGAATGTTTTGGAAACCAAATATTTTCTGAAATAAAAATTAGGATGCTTATTCTAGTCATATCTTTTTAAAGTATCTGGTGAAAATCATGACATGTGTAATCAATAACCTAACATTACATATTGACATAAAAAACTAATAAAGATACTTGCTTCATTACTGGAAAATAACTTTGTAATTAATTTTAAGATGACCGAGGAGCTCTCAAGAGTGTTTCTCTCCCATTTTCTCAATATTTGGAAGGGCAAATTATAGTCAATATTTTGAAAACATCATAAATCTCATTCCAAAGGTAAAAGTGAAGTTGACACATCTTTAAAGTTTTACTTGGTACTATTTTTACCAAGTAAATATATACTTATTGGTGTATATCATGTACTTCAACAGTAAATGTACCAATTTACAATCTAATTTCTCTATCCCTTTTCTTAGCTTAGCATTTTGAAAATATTGAAACTATTAGCTCTTATTTTAACATTTTCTTTCTTTGTGCAACTTTCTTAGAACATGACTTTTACATTCCCTCAAACTTTCTTGGCAATGGACTTTTCAGTTTCTCTCCAACTCTTTTATTTTATAGGTGTTAGATGGCTGTTTTACCTGGTAAAGAAACACTAAAAAATGGCAGACATTTTAAGCCCATCTCACCTAAAGATATTCATTAGTAGTTGGAAAATTTAGGGCCCCAACTCAAATTAATTAGAAAACATTTCCAATATTACAGGATTTAACCATTTGATCATAACCAAATAGTTCTTAATATTTCAATGAAGCAATTGAAAAGACGATATGAAACAAATTTGAAAATTGTACAAGGAACCCATGAGGGAATAACAATTTTGTATTACATGGCATACCATTTAGGGTTAAGTGCTATTCTGGGGGCTCTCTGGAAATGACTAATTCCTTTTTTTTTTTTTTCTTTTTTAGTGGAATAGGTTAACACCATGGTTTGATCGGAAAGTCTGTGCAGATCTTTTTTTTTTCTTTAGCAGAAGCCTTAGGATAAACTATTCGTAGTCAGTTTTCTGATAATGGGATTTAGTGAATTTGAATATTTGCTTACCATGATGTTTGTTTCTTCTCAACTTTTCCTTCTGACCATTTATTCCTCACCTCCTTGACTGATCTTCCTTAATTCCTTTGTTTCAAAAGGTTGGACTTAAATTATGTTTAAATATAAACTTACACACATTAAAATTTTAGAGTTAATTTGAGTATTCAGTGATTCATACATGGTACAGTGCCAAACCACAAGTTGTTTGGGCTCCATCAAAGGGGTGTGAAAAGAAATCTTTTATAAGGTGTGTGTGGAAGCAAGAATAAAACCTTTGATTGGTTAAAGTGGAGTTGTCTTAAACTTCAATTTTTATTATATGACCATTTACTCTTAAATTAGGTTTGTTTTTCTCACATAGAAACTCAAAGGGATGGGGCTAACCCAGCCCATCATGGCCTTCCAGTTAATTTTTTTAATATCTGTCTTAACCTGTTGGTTTATACTTTTCTGAGACTATGCCTGTACATACTTGAGTTCTTTACCACCTATTGATTCTAAATTTCCAAATCTCAGCATCCAGCATAAACTAGACCCCTCCCAAGGATTCTCTATATCATCTTCAAGTGTTATATTGTGTTCAGTCATTTCTAACTGAACTCCTGTGTTAGTCAGATTTCCATTACTGTAACAAATACCTGAAATAAGTCAACTTTATAAAACAAAAATCCCAATACTTGGAAGACTGAGGCAGGAGGATCATGAGTTCCAGTCAAGACAGAACATGTCATGAGACCCTGTCAGAGATGAGAGAGAGAGAAAAAGAGAGAGAGAGAGACAGAGAGAGAGACAGAAAGAGAGAGAACATGAGGAACTCCACTGTTCCCTTCAAGGATATGTACCTAAAACATCCCCCTAAGCCTTACTTCTTAACATCTTCACACTGTACTACCATGGGCTATAAGACCAAGCATTCAATGTTTGAGCCCTCTGGGACATTTCAGATCCAAACTATTGCAACTCCTTTTTCATTTTCCCTTTGTATTGGGAATCTTTTGAAATCCACTGTGCATGTGATTAAGAGACCCCAAAATTATAACTATTATGATACAAAGTATGAATATAAATAAAGACAGGAAAATAAACTAGAAAATTAGCAAGATTTTAGCTAGAAATATTTTAACTAGAAATATTAGCAAGTCTTTAGGGAGAAGTTATTTGACTCTTACTAACAGTGTATTTGTTTTGTTTTTTTTTTCTTTGAATGTTGCCAGAAGTTTTATAATACAGTGATGCTAGGACACAAAGAATGCATTTGCAACCATTGACTCTGCTTTTCTAATCTTCTTTTAAAAAGCTAACAAACAAGAGCTCAGTAAGCATAGCATGAAAAAGTGTTGGGAAAAGTGATTTGAGACTAGAAATCTTCATTGAAATAATTAGTAGCATTCAATATTGACATTAAAACTGAACATTCCAAATAAGCACCTTACAATTTACCTAATTTTCAGTATTAAAACACATGAAAGAATAAAATAAAATTAGCTATAGTTTTTCACTAGAAGCAAAATCATTTTGACTGTGTTATAAGATTTGGGGTTAGTACTAAATATCCATTTAAAATTTTTGTTAGTACATTACCATGAATAAAATATATCAATCCACTAGGTCACATTTAAAGTACCTATTAAACACTATATAGTTGGGAACTATGTGTACATATTAGTACCACTACTTCTTTTGGATATATACCTAGTAGTAAAATTTGTCAGAGTATTTAGTTTTAGTAGGTACTGGAAAACAATATTACCAAAAGAACACATGATAAACTATTGAGCACATATAATCCTTGCCCATCCTTAAGTAGTCTGGAATCCAGGAGGGAAAAGCAGAAAATTACTGCCATTGAGATTTACAACAGATTGCTAAGGACTGGATGTAAGTATGTACAAGTACACAGAAATCTATGCTGAAACTCATAAAATAGCAATACATTATTATTACTACCATCTTAGAGTATTAGTGCTTCTGTACTGTGAAAGAACTGAAATCTGAAATTTATTTCAAACATGGGAAAATGTTTCAGTTTGGTTTTATTTAGGAATTTGCAGAATAATGCCCTAATATGTGACGCCTATAATATTAAAGTTCAGTTCAAGTTGATTCTAGATGTTAACACTTCTGAATTATTTTAAATTTTCTTAAAGTGATAATCTCTTCTTGTCCCTCCATCTGATTTAGAGACTAATTCTTTTGACATCCCTGATTATAGAAATTATTACACTTATCAGAAGAACAAACTGTGTCAGAAATCAGAAAATTATTTGTATCCAGCCATCCTCATCACTGACAGACCTTGGGAAAAATGGCTTTGGATATGAGTATTGAAAGGTGGATTACTGGCACTATGATTCTCAGCACATAGCAATTTTTACTTGGTGATATCTCTTAATGAAAGTTATATTTGAAAAATTGCCTCAGTGAAATTGTAATAAGCCACTCAAATGTGGAAAATCAGCAAGACCTGAAGGTGATGGATAGGGTATTAAGGACAGCAGTCAACAGTGAGAAAGAAACCATATTTCTTTGAACAGCCTTGACTGGATCACAGCCAGGGATGTCAAGCCTCTGCTTTACCCCTGTAACAAGGAGAGACTAGATGTATCCCATTCTTAGGAAAGAGGTTGCTAAGAGGTCAGCAGTCCTTAGAGTCATCTTGAAGGAGACATCCGAGAATTGCCAGAAAGATGTTGTCTACAAATATGAGGATTAATGACTCACAAAACAATGGAAGCAGCAGTGGTCCTGAAGGCAGGAACCATATTTTGCTGTCATTTTATTCCAACATCCTTCGATACAAGGTGCATGGTATTTACTTGACAGATATTTGATGAATAGCAGATAGAATGAATTTCCTAGTGAAGGAACAAAAATTTTCTGATCGAATAAATACTGTAAGGTACTGCTGAATAAAGACCACGCCACGTGTGGAAAGGAAAGATTTATTAGGAATCCAGACTGCAGGGCTGTCACTCTCAGGTTCAGAGTGAAGTGGCTTGGCTGAATTGGATAGTGGGCTTTATAGGAGGGGCCAAGCCATGGGGGAGGCAGAGAGTCTCTGGTCTCTGATTATCTGTGATCACCAGATGGCTAGTTGAATAACTGGAAGTTCCTGAGTTGTTTTGCAAGCTGAGAAACAATCAGGCAGGGAGCAACAAGCGGTCATAAGTCAGGGGGTCTGGTTTTGGTGCTAGTCTTGGGACCTTCCGCCCACCCCAAGAATGCCAGGGACCTAACATTCCAGCCTTTTGTTGGTATTATGGGTACCAATTGATCTAGCTGCTTTGTGCTGAGTGGGGGCATTGTTAAGGGGGGTTTGGCTGGAATTTGGAAATTTGTGGTGTCCCCAGGAGTGAGGCTGATGGTTTTTTCCAGGCTTCATTTGCAGATAAGGCCAGTTGTTGGGAGAAGGTGTAGTAGCATCTGGTGGGAAGTCTGTCTGCTGAGTTCCCCTAGGAAATCCTGGAGGCATCTAGGGTTAAAGAGCATTTTTTTGGTTTAAGGGTTTGTATTTCCATAGCATCACTACATGTGCAGCTGTTTTTCTTTCTATAGTAGCCTCTATAATGGACCTGATAGATCGTATAACCAAGGGAAGTAAGCAGGAAATTATTATGTATGCTCCCAGAATTAGGCCACTGCCCCTACCAGTGCTTTAAATTCACCTGTGGCAGAAAATTGAGAGCTAGATGAGGACTAAGAACTTATGCAGGAGTGGAAGAGAGAGAGAGTTTGCAGGAGAGGCACAGCCATGTGGGGCCCAGAGGTACACAAGAGTACTCATCCTTTGCTGTTATGGAAGAGTCTTAGTTTGTTGGGCAATGTTTTATCCTTGAAAGGTGCTGCCACTGGGGGATCCCATTGAGCTTAAAAGTGGTGGGCATTGTGAGGATGACTAGATGAGGGCCGGTCCACAGAGGTCCTAGCAGAGGGGTAAAAGATCCTTGAAAACAAGATCCCCTGGTTTAACAGAAATTATTATGGGGCCCTCTGAGGGGCGGGGCAGGATCCAGTCTGCATGCTCTCTGAGAAATTCCCTGAGAAGGTTAAGGTAAGGCAGATAGTCAGCCAAAGGAGCAGGGTCTGTTGGAGGCAAGTTTCCTAAGAGAAATGGGTGGCCATATATTATTTCAAAGGGGCTCAAGAAGGAAGGGATTCAGGGGGTGGCTCTGATGTGGGCCAAAGCTAGGGGCAAGAGCTGAGTCCAGGGCAAGTGGAGCTCAATGGAGAGCTTTTATAGATGGTTTTTTATTATTCCATTTATTCTCTCTACTTTTCCTGATGATTGAGGGTGATAAGGAATATGTAGGTTCCAGGCCACTCCCAGGGTAGAAGAGACAATTTAGGTCACCTTTGAGATAAAGACTGGACCATTATCAGATTGTAAAATCCAAAGCAATCCAAAGTGGGAGATAATGTCACTGATTATGTGGGTAGATACTATGTCTGCTGACTCTCCTGTAGTAGGAAAAGCCTCAACCCATCCAGAAAAGGTGTCAACCAAGGTTAATAAATACTTAAGTTTTTTTTATGAGCTGGCATATGGGAAAAATCAATCTGCCAGTCTTCCCTAGTATGGAGCCCTGGAGCTGGTGAGCAGAGAAGGAAGGGGGTGGTCTCAGGCCACCCTGGGGGGAAACCTGGGCACAGGTGGGGCACTCTTGGGTAATCTTTTTTATGAGAGATGAGAAAGAAGGATGAAAGAATAAAGGCTGAAGAAAGCAGAGAAGAGGCTTAGCACCAATATGAAGGGTTTTGTGAATGGCCCTTGGAACCCCCTCTGCTTGTGTGTTGGGGAGAACATGTTTTCCATTTAAAACATTGTGAACCTGGTGTGTCTGTGTCTCCTAGATTTATAAGTCTATTTTGCTCTTCAGGTGTATAAGTAGGGTTAATCTTAGGAGTAGTTATAAAAAGTGCGATGGGGGGAGTCTGTGCACTAGCCCTTTAAGACCACACCTAGGTAGGTGACCTGAGGGAGACATAATTGAGCCTTCTCCTTAGAGACTTTGTATTCCCAGAGGCCAGAAAGTTTTAAAAAGGACTCAGTCACCCTGCAGATGAGGGGCTTTGTGGCTCTGCACTGAAGTAAGTCATATTGAAGAAGGGTGGCCTCTGGGTAGTGCTAATCTAATAAGTCTCTGGTTAGGGTCTGTCCACAAAGATGAGGGCTGTCTTTAAATTCTTGTGGCAAGACTGACCAGGTTAGTTGTTATGAAGCATTTGTGGGACCTTTCAAGGCAAATAGAGGCTGGCTGTCAGGATGTAGGTTAAATGTAGAATTTTTGGATAAAAAAGAGCTTTAGCTCATTATTTTACATAAACTGACACTTTTAACTCTGTAAAAGTTTGTATCATATTTAGATAAGGTATAGACACAGAACACAGTTATAAGGTGGTCATTTAAGAGATCTTTCCATGAACAAATATATAAATGAACTCTGATTTAGTAGAACTTCTTAGATTATAGTCAACTTTAACTTTATCACACACTGAAGCTTTTATTATACACTTTTAAAACTTACTCAGACCTTCATACAACATACTAAACCCTTTGATGGTTTGTCCTTATTCTTCCTATTTGAAACAATCTTTAGGACAGACCCTTTACAAGATCCTTTCTCAACCAAAAAACCATTCCTTTTTCCTTGAACTTCTCAAAAATACATTCAATACTTATCTATATCTTTTCCAGTTGTTTATTTGTAAATTGTATTTTAAAATTAACTTTTATAAGAATTTTAATTTTAAATAAAACTGTCTTTCTTTTTTGGCTGGTGAATGAGACCGTCCACCCCCACCCTGGAGATCTGTGAAGGATAAAGCTTTCCTGAAAAGACAGATAGCACCAAGTAGGTGATTGAGGCCTACCTGCTACTTGGACAATTACCTTGGGCTCATCCGAGGTGATCTTGAAGGAAGGCCAAGGTTCCAGGGCTGCATCAGTCTTCTGCTACCAGGCCCAAGGGGTTCATGAGGCCTTCATTCTGTTGAGAGTGGGAGTGGGAGACTGACCTACCTTGCAGAGACAAAGAGGGGCAGTCATCCTTTCAGTGTCCATTCTGGCCATATTGTGGATAGGGTCCTGGTGGCGGGCAAGGTGAAAGGCAGGTTTTCTTCCAATACCTTGTCTGGTTGTACTTGAAGCAGGCCCCTGAAGGCATGCTTTGTTGTCCGGCCCATCTCAAGGTTGGAGGAGGTAGCCTTAGGGCAGCCACCAAGAGCCTTTCACTGGTCTCAAGCCTCATCTCGATTATTAAATACCTTAAATGCCATTTTCACAAGATCTCCCTGGGGATTTGAGGGCCACCCTCTGCCTGTTTAAGTTTTTTTTTGAATATCAGGGAAGGATTGGGAAATAAAATGAGAGTTGAGAATAATTGGGTTAGGTATTTAAATTCTTTAATATAGGAGGCTGAGTCATTAGAGAAGGAGCCAAGTCTCTTTTCAATTTGAGAGAGGTCAGTCATGGAAAAGGGCACATAAACTCTGATAATGCCATAAGCTCCTGCCACCTCCCGGAATGGGTAGAGATGGGCTGGGCGTGCTTGGAAGGAGGTATGAGAGTGGGTATGGGACACAGGTGGGGAGAAGAAGGGTGAGGTTGTAGCAGGGGCTGAGGGCAAGGCTGGCAATGTTGGTTCCTGAGGAGCTGATGGCTCATTGTGACCATAATAGAAGGGGAATAAGGTAGCAGATGTTTGGGAAAGCCAGCAGGGGTGGAAGAAGAGGGGTCTGAGTCATGGGAGGATAAGGTGGGAGAAGAGATTAATGTAGAGGACCGGCAGGAGGAGTTGGGAGGTGGGCAGAGAGAGCCCGTGAGGTCACAAGTAAGAGAAGAGTCTTCTGAAGGGGGTTCAGTGGGAGGGAGAGACATAGAATTTGAGGAGGGGGTTGTTTCTGGCAAGGAGTATTTTAAAAGCATTACAAGAGCGGAGCAGGGAGGGTCAAGAGCAGAGAGAAAGGAAAGCTTGGACGAATGGAATTTTGGATCACTTGCCCTTGCGATGGCAGAAATTGTCAAGACCTAGAAGTGTGTAAAAATCAGTCACTTAGGTTATATATTGTCTTGGAGACCAAGGGAGATGGTGCAGAGAAGGCAGATCAGTGTATGCATCTAATGCAGAGTGGGAAGTCCCCATAATGTAGAAAGAAAGAGGGGAGAGAGAGAGAGAGAGAGAGAGAGAGAGAGAGAGAGAGGCAGGTGCCTTGGTGAGTTTACTCTTCAGGCCAATGTAGATCTAGGTCAAGATCTAGCCTCCCTTACATGACTCAGGAAAGGAGAGAAGAATCATCCAGTTGCCATTTGGCCATAGTAAGCTGGAGGGGCTGTCGAGCTCTCACCATAGGCAGAGGAAAGGAAAACAGAGAGGGAGAGCAAGAGAGAGAGAAAGAGGGAAGGAGAGTGTGAGTGTCACCCAAATGGGTTTCCAAGGGTGGGCATCCCCAGCCTGGGTTGGCATCTCACAGAGAATGCCCAACTGGTTAGCCAGGCATCCCTGTGCTAAATGGTGGGTGCCCCAAACGGGGGTAGGAGATGTGCCTGGTGTGGCGCCCCGAGACCAGAGAGAGAGAGAGAGAGAGAGAGAGCAGGTAGCCTCAAGGAGGGTGACACTTACTGTGTCTGAGGAGAGGAATAGGTCAGGTGGAGAGCAGTGGAAGAGAAAGGCTAATGATGAATGGGAAAGCCAGCAAGGCAATAAGATCTGAAATCCACAGTCCGGAGGCACATGGGGTCAATTCAGCAGTCTGGGTCTGGGAGACGGCAGGACACAAAGGCCAAGGGACCAGCCCTAGGCCAGAGCATCCTGTTAACCTCTCCCGGGTTTCTGTACCAGATGTAAGGAACTGCCGAATAAAGACCATGCCACGTGTGGAAAGGAAAGATTCATTAGGAATCCAGACCTCAGGGCTGTCACTCTCGGGTTCAGAGTGAAGCAGCTTGGCTGAATTGGATAGTGGGCTTTATAGGAGGGGCCAAGCCATGGGGGAGGAAGAGAGAGTCTGGTCTCTGGTAAGATATGTTCAGAATTTTTGGCTTCTAGATTAATTCTTATTTTCAATTGGACAAGCTGTTTCCTTGGGTTATAATGTATATATCTGGATATATTATAATAGAAATTTGTGAAGAAAAGATAAAAATACTTAAAGAAAGTGAAAGTAAAGATTCATTAAGACAATGACAATTCTATTAATGATAATAATTAAAAGGTGTTTGAGTTATTGGACCTGAAAATTGATTGAATGTAAATATACTTTCTTTATAAAGACCAATAGTGATTTACAAAAATTATGTATTATGCAACCTTATGTCTAAATAAAATATATTTCCATGCCATATGTTTACCATTTGTTTACATATACAATTGAAATACAAATTACCTTCTTTTATAAAGCTACAGTGGTTTTTTATTGTGTGTGTATGTTTTTAAAGTATGGAATTTACCACAGTATAGACATTTTTAAATCCTCATTTGGACATGTGTTTTTAATTCTTAAAACACAGAAGCTGAAGAAAATCTGATATGCTAAGAAAAAAAGAACTTTCTGACAGGAATAATCTCAAAGACACAAAAGTGAAGTTAGAAGAAACAGAGATTGAAGATGGAAAATCAATGTGCTTGGTGGTTACTACTGAGTTGTTCATGACATCAGAACTATCTGATTGTTCGGAGTGGATATCCTCCAGATAGGCCATACCCTCCTGGCTGGAAGACTTCAAAACAGTCCTCGAGTGAAGGAAGGCAGAGAAATTGAACTATGGACTCCTCTTGCCACCCCCCCCCCCCACACTGGTCAAAGTTTCTCACCACAGGGCATTAACTCCATGCTCCCTTCTCATCAAGGTTTACAGTAATGAGCTTTTCATCCGAGTTTGAAAATGGTGAGAGGAGCTCAGACTTTCTCCACAGGAAGAATCTGAGTGTTTGAAAAACTGAAGTTTCAAATACAACTGAAATAATGGTGGCATCTCCATAGCTTCTCTGGTAATCCTAGGAGAGAAAGTATAGCCAACAGAGTTAGAAGATCAGGATATGCTCAGACTGAGGCAGGATAGATAGAGGAGACAGGGAAATTATATTATTTTAATAAATATTTAAAGGACCAGACTCAGACATTAGAATGAGGAAATAAAAACTGAAAAGCCAGAGTAGCTAGCTCCCTCCCATCTCCTTTTAGATGCTAAGTTATACCAACAGCAAGGCATACGGGAGCTACCTGATTCTGCTTTTTCTTTGAGATGTTAACCAGCTCCTAGTTTCCTTGGATATGTGGAAAATATCGTGTCTTGCAGAGGGAAATTCTAAGACACACCTATTGTTTCTGTGTTTTGGGTGGGCCTGGTGAGTCACTACTCCCATTTCCTGAAAGGGGCAGGGTGTTTCTCTCTTTTTTTTCCATTTCTCCCTACTTTTATCCTGTTACACTAAATTTCTTTCCTAATAAACATTGCTATTATTTTTACTACATCTTGTGTGTCTTGCTTGAATTCTTTTCCTGCTAGACACAAGAATCAAGGTATTTGTCAGAGCTGTTTTTGTGGTAACAAGACAGTAAGGGGCAAAATAAATGTGACGGAGAGGAAAACTGCTTCAGTCAGAGCAGGGACCACTTTGCACAAATGGGCAACTAGTTGCACCCGTAAGTTTAATGACATGCCCAAGATGCTTCAGTTAGAAAATTAAAGAGGCAGGACCTGAACTCAAGTGCTTCTGACACCAAAAGTAGTGCTCTTAATGGGACAGGAGACTGCCTCCAGTTTAGCTAAAAGGGCATGCATCATGCAGTAGTAAACATTTATGGAGTATTCTCCATATGTCCAACAAATAATGAGATATCATTTTTTTTCTGTTTATTTGTATTTATTTATTTTTCTTTATTGTTGTGCTGGGTGAGGGTACATTGTGGCATTTACACAGGTTCTTACAACGTATATTTGAATTTACCTCCTCTACCATTCTCCTTCATCCCTCCCTTCCCAGATTCTGGAGTAGTTCAGCAGGTATCATTTTTGCATTTACATACATACATATGTACACATTTTGTGCACCATATTCACACTTTTACTCCATTTCCTAACACCTCCTCCTTCCTACTGGTGCTAGCCCTCCCCACTGGGCAGGACTTGTTCAACCCTCCTGTTCTCCAATTTTGTAGAAGAAAAAAAGAGAAAAGATAAAATGAAAAACATGACATTTTAGATAGTTTGAGGTAAAGGTAGCTACACAGGGACTTGCCTTATGATATTTCCATGTATATATGTGTTATAACACCAAATGGTCCATCTCTTCTATTTTTCTTCATCCTACCTTAGTCCCTTTTTTATGGTAGTTTCAGTCAATTTAAGATTTCTATATTCATTCTTGTATAGAGAATATATCATCCATACTCACATTCTTCTTTCTCTACCTCTCCCATGCATGACCTCCCCTTAGTGTGATCAGTGTTTCATAATATTGCTGCATTTGTATTAGGTCTACATTCCACATATGAGAGAGAACATGCAGCCTGGCTAACTTCACTTAAGATGACCTTCCTCCAGTTCCATCCATTTACCTGGGCAAAGAGGGGGCAAAGCTCAGTAGTGTGAAAATCAGGCTTAACTATGTCTCTTCTTTTAAAATATTTATTTATTTATATTATGCTGGGGATACATTGTGGCATTTACAAAAGTTCTTACAATATAACAAATATATCATACTTGAATTCACCCCCTCTACCATTCTCCTTTATTCTTCCTTCCCCCATTCCTGGAATAGTTTCAACAGGTCTCATTTTTCCATTTACATATATGTGTACACAGTATTTGCACTGTGTATTCACACTCCTACATCCTTTCACCACATCTGCCTCCTCCCACTGGTACCAACCCCCCAGGCAGGACCTGTTCTGCCTTCTTGTTCTTTGATTTTGTAAAAGAAAAAGAAATAACATATTTTTTTTTTAAGAGAGCTATACAGGGAATATCCTTGTGACATTTCCATATATATATGTATTATAACTCATATTGGCTCATCTCCTTTATTTTTCTTCTTTCTACTTTAGTCCACCTCTTATGGTGATTTCAACAGGTTTAAAAATTCTCTATTAACTCTTGTATAGGAAGTACATTGACCATATTCATCTTCTTAACTTCTTTCTCTTACCCTCCATTTCTCATGTATGACCTCCCCTTAGTGTGACTTCTTTTTTATAATATTGCTGTATTTGTAATATGTTTATATTTGACATATGAGAGATAGCATGTGACTTTTGTGAACCTGGCTAATTTTACTTATGATGATGTTCTCCAGTTCCATTCCTTTGCCTGCAAATGACAAAATTTTATTCTTCTTTGTGGCTGAGTAAAATTCCATTGTGTATAAACACCACATTTTCTTACTTCATACATCAGTAGTGGAACATCTTGGCTGTTTCCATAGCTTAGCTACTATGAATAATGCTATAGTAAGCATGAGTATGCAGGTAATTTTGTTGTAAACTGACTCACAATCCTTTGGGTATATCCCTAGGAGTGGTATTGATGGATCATATGGCAAGTCTGTTTTTAGTTTTTTAAGAGGCCGCCATACTGTTTTCCATAGTGGTTGTACTAGCTTACATTCCCATCAGCAGTATATGAGGGTTCTTTTATCTCCTTTATCCTTGCCAACATTTGTTGTTGTTTGTGTTCTTAATGGTAGCTGCTCTAACAGGAGTAAGGTGGAATCTTAGTGTGGTTTTGATGTGCATTTGCTTTATGGCCAGGGATGTGAGCATTTTTTCATGTGTTGTCTAGCTGTTTGGACTTCTTTCTGAGAAAAGGCTCTGTTCAGTTCATTTGAACATTTCTTCATTGGGTTGTTGATAGTGAAGGCTTTTGAGCTCCCTGTATATTCTGGCTATCAACCTCCTGTCAGATGTATAGCTCGCAAAGATTTTCTCCCATTCCGTGAGCTGCCTCTTCAATTTGGTGACCATTTCTTTTGATGTGCAGAAATTTTTTTTTTTTGGAGTACTGCAGCTTGAACTCAGGACCTTCACTTTAAGTCACTCCACCAACCCTTTTTGTGATGGATATTTTTGAGACAGGGTCTTGCAAACTAGTTGCCTGGGATCGCTTCGAAATACTATCTTCCTGATCTCTGCCTCCTAAGTACCTAGGAATATAGGTATGAGCCACCAGCACCCAACTTTTTTGTGCAGGAATTTTTAAATTTCATGTAGTCCCATTTGTTGATCCTTTTTCTTAGTTGCCAGCCAATTGAGTTCTACTGAGGAAGTCCTTGCCTATGCCCATTGCCTTTGGTGTATCCCCTGCTCCTTCTTGCACTAGTTTCAAAGTTTCAGGTCTTTTATTAAGGTCTTTAATCCACTTTGAGTTGATACTTGTACAGGGTGATAAACATGGATCTAGTTTCAGTTTTCTGCAGGCAGATATCCAGTTTTCAAGCAACATTTGTTGAAGAAGCTGTCTTTCTCCATTGTATGTTTTTGGAGACTTATCAAAAATTAGGTGGGCATAGCTGCTTGGATATGTATCCAAGTCCTCTATTCTGTATTCATGAGCTATCAGAAAGCAAGTTACAAGGAGAATAAACATGAAAATTATTCTAAAGTAATTCTCTAGAAAATAAATGCATAAGAAGTCAAATAAACATTAAAATCATATCACTTGGCATTAGGGTATATGGTGATAGATAAGTTGGATTGAACTTTAAAATGAGCCATTAAAATGGATTAATGTATATGCATACCTATAAAATATGCTTTATATACTTTCAAAATGATAAATGCAAGCTATAAAACATTTTGGGTGATATAATCTGTTAAAGAAATACCATGAGGCAGAATGAGTGGTAGGAGAGAGTAGGTGTGGTTATTCTGCACTGGGAAGAGTGGTACAGAGCTTCACCTTCTGTACTGTACCCTTTTATATTATTCATTTCTTAAAACAATAAATATTTCAAATAGCTTTATTTTTATATATAGCTTTAAATTTTTACAATAACTTTAAATTTTACATACTTACATTGTGATTTCAGTAATTAAAATTAAAAAGCTATTTTCAATTTGGAGCAAAAGTCACTAGCTCATTTGAGGGTTTGTTTACTGCATGATTTATAAAGAAAGAAAGGCTTCTCATTTTGCTCTTATGACTCTGAAATAGGTTTTTGAAAGGAAGAGTAATGGCCTAGATGTCTTCTTATCTTTCTTCAGTTTAACTCTTTCATCCTTAGTCACTAAGCCTATCATTAAACACTTATTCATAAATCTAGAAAGTCTAAATGTATTAGGAGAATCTAAAGGACTTTTGAAAGTCAGGGAAATGTTTAGGTTATACATGAGACTGATAAGTCAACTATCAACAACTGATCTTTTTCTTCCTCAGACCTCAGATACAGTAAAGCAAAGAAAAAAACATGTTCTCTTCAGAGAAAGTCTGCTTTTTGTGACATCTGACATTGTATTTCCCAGGCTAAATCAAATTGGGTGGCACATAAGGGCATATTATCCTTAAGAAGACAAAATCTTTCTAAAGGGCCTTGGCCAAATCTGCACGATCTTAAACTCATCAAATCCCTCCAGGCTTATGTAGTTCAGTGTCCTGGGATTTTTCAAGCTATCATGTATTTTCTGTGCTCAGAAACTCTAGATATGCCTTTTTCTATCAGAAGACATGGTTGCCCAGGTTCCAGTAATAAGAGCTGTGAACTCTAGCAACTGTGCCAGTTAGATTTTAGAATTTCCATTGACCAATTGACTCTGTGCTTCCTTCTTTCCTCATGTTGGTCAGGATGAGACTCCACAGTTTGGTTATATTGAGTATATGGGGATCAGACAACTGGGTCTCTTTAGTTTACAGGTCTTCAGATCAGGAAGAAAAGAACCCAAGGGCACATGTATACCTGGCACTATTCTAGAATATGGAATTTGAGCTGGTACTTTATAAGAACTCCTTGTAAGGGTTTTAGGGCCTAGGGATGAGATGAGTCTATTTTTTATGTGAGAGGAACATGTATACTTAGAGATGAAAAGGTAGACCCTAGTAGTCAGCCTTAAGGTTAGAAGTTGGCCTGAATTGTCATCTGGCTTCAGTCAAGCTTCCCCACAACTGCATTCTCACCCAACATCTGACTGTAGCTACATGAGAGATCTCAAGTGGGATGCTTTCCAATTCTTGACTGACAGAAGTCATGGAAGATAATAAATAATTATGATCAATATTGATTGATTTTAGGACAGGAGTCAGCAAATCTTTCTTTGTAAACAGATAGTAAAATATTTCAGGTTTTGCCGTATTGATCTCTTTTGCAAATGTTTAACATTGCTGTGTAAGTTTGAAAGTTGTTTAGTAGACAATAGTTAAACAAGTGCGTGTGGATATGTGACAGTAGCACTTGGAATGTGGATACATGAAGATTGGAAGTTCTAGGCCAGTCTGAGCTACACAGCAAGACTGCTTGGAAAAACCAAGTTCTGGGGGTGGGGGTGGAGGCATAACTCAAGGCTTAGCATGTGCAAAGCCTTGGGTTCAATTCCCAGCACTAGGAAAAAACAAAACAAACAAAAACCAGGCAAACAAAAAAACCCTATTCATGGACACTGGAATTTGAGCTTGAGTTATATAAATTTTTACACATCAGGAAATACTATACTTATTTTCATTTTTTTCTTAGCACTATTCTTACCTTACAGACTGTACAATAGTAGGCATCAGGCTGAATTTGGCAAATAAGACAGAAGCTTCTAATAACTGTTTTAAGCCATTAAATTTCAAACAAAGGGTCCATCAAATATTATAAATAAGAAACACCCAGAGCGGGGGAAGTAAAGACTATGTTGTTGAAATGAGATAGGTATCTGCGAGGGCTTGAATGTGAGTACAGAGACAAATAAAAGATGCTGCACTAGGTAGTTCCTGCTCTCTGGTCTTCATCAGCTCACATGCCTGGGAAAGTTCCCCACATATACTCCCCTTAAGTCTTACCCAGAATTGAAAGGGACTATTAACCTTACCTCAACCTAAGAAGCTCAAAATATAAATTTGAATGATTAATTTTATAATTTGTGTTTTTCAATTTATCAGTTATAAATGCAAAACTGGTGTCTAGTTCCTCCTGCCTCAGGAAGAACTGGAGTAATGGGGGCATTAAGATTGGCAAAACAGAGTGGCAGTCCAGTATTGACTGTCCTCTTCAGGGTCACACTTCAGTAGCTGAGTCCTGTCTCCTGCTTGAAGAAAAATTGGTCCCCTTCACTTACAGAGTGTAACAACCACTGAAGACTTTTGCTGTTGAAACATAATGGCTAGTGTACTGCATCTCAGAAATGGATCCTTTAAGAGTGATTTAGGCTACAAAGTCTTCTTTGTCATGAATTAGACTAAGACCCTTGTGTTAAGTTCCTTGTACGTCAGAAGGAAAGCTGAGGATCTTCTTCCAGTCCTTGTGAACTTCAATGAAATTGATTGTATCAGTCCTAGCTAACCCACTAGAAGGAAAGTAAGACTCCAAGGATAGCCTCACCATAGAAGAAGGTGGTAAACCAAGTTGTCAGTATGTTCCAAAGTGTTAAGTTCTCTTCCCTTTTTATCTTCTTCCACATGAAGTCACAGCACTCTTTCCCTCCAGAGGATGAAGCAACAAGATAGCATCTTAGCAGTTTGTAGCCCTCACCAGAAAACCAAAACTGTGGATACCTTGGTCTTAGACTTCCTAAGTTCCAGAACTGTGAGGAAACAAATTCTTCTTCTTTATAAATTAGCCAGTCTCAGGTATTTTGTTATAATATCAGAAATGGACCAAGACAGAGGATAGATACAGTTTTGCTAGTACTACAATGAGCTGTGGTTGTACTCAGGCCCACAAGCCTTTATTCATAGCATAAGCTCAGGGTCAAGTAGTAAAATCAGAAGATATTCCAAAATCAGCCCTTGAGATGATTAGAGCTAGCTCTCCCTTGTAACCACCAGGCTCTGATCCTGAACGTGCTGACAACTTGGTTCACCACTTTTCTCTTCAGTGAGGCTATCCTTGGAGTATTACTTTCCTTCTGGTGTGTTAGCTAGGACTGATACATTAGAGAGGAAATTAAGCAATCAAGTTCATTGAAGTTCACAGGGAATGGAAGAAGATCCTCAGCTTTCCTTCTAACATCCTGTATATTAAAAAAAACTCATTACCTTTCCAGCATTCCTAAAAATTTCCTAAACCAATGGATGTGGAAAGTGGATATCAAGACTATATTAATGTATTAGTATACTTAGTCTGAAGCTTGGGAATTGACCTTGCCAGAAACAAAATATGGTAACAATAAAATGAGTCTTGTTGCATGATTCTTCAAGTATAGAAGAACGTTTTGGACCCTAAAATTGCATAATAAAGGGGATATTGAAATTTTTATTTTTAGAGAACAAATAAGTTTTATGCTAAGGTAAATTCTGTATGTTCTTTCGGATATAGATTGAGCCTAGTTAAAAGAGATGTAAAAGTAATGGATTTTTTTTTTCTGATTCCAAGTTATTATGATTAGGTTTTTCACTTGAGCATATATAATTTAAACAAAACAAGAAAATTCATCTTTGAACCCTGACTTTATTGAGAATAGAAGACAAATTAGATAAGAAAACTTAGAAAACAATAAAATAAGAAGTTGTCTGCATTGATCACAATTTGTGTCTACATCAGTGGTTTCTTCCATTTTTAGAAAGAAAGAATAAGTATACTATTACTTTTCCTCTCTCTCTCTCTCTCTCTCTCTCTCTCACACACACACACACACACACAGACACTCATTTGCTCGATGCTTACATAACTGAGGTACTTTTGAAAGTAGCCACACATTAAATAACTAAGGAATATACTTATTAAAATATCTCTTAAACAGTAAATAAATATTTTAATAACAATTTAGCAAATAATGCTTGACATATTTACCATCCACATAAGAATTTAAATGAAGAACTGAAAAGTGCTGAGAGTGAAATGAGTGATCCCACAATGATAATATAAATGAGTTATTGAGTTTACTAACTTCATGTCAGCTTATTCATTTGGATATGGAAATTTTTAGTGTCAATGTGTTGTAACGTGTCCTTGGTGCTGTCAGTTTCCATCACCTGTGTTTTGCAATAACGGTATAAGTAATGACAGCTCATAATTCCAAAGGAAAATAAAAAGAAGGCAACTAGAAATAGAGAATAATTTATTAAGTAATTCAGATAAGTCTTAATTAATCACCCCTCATTGATGAAGTTAAAAATAGCCGAAAGGGTATTAGTAAATATATGTTTGTTTTGACACAAAGTAGGTGACTTTGAGCAAATGACATAATGCTCTTGTTTAGTACTCTCATTACTGAAATGTCCATATCGACCAAAATTCTCCATGTTGCCTTTGTCGGTCTTGGGTTCTTTCTTTTCAGAATGACAGCTCTATCTTAATTTTGGGAGGAGTTTGATTATTCTGATTTAGTTTCATGAGAATTTCTTCTGAGCCTCTATGTTTTTCTTTGACTTTTTCTTCTGTACTAACACACATGTAAATATCCTTTTGAGAATCTCAACGTAGTACACAGCTCTATAAATAACATATGTGCGTATATATACACAACTGTTGAATTTTTTTTAATTGCAAATTTAAGACAATCATTGTAACAATCCAATGAATACAGTTACACAGAGCAAAGATTTGTATTTTAAACTCTAACATCCTCCTTTTTCAGTCCTTACTTTCTTCTCAACAAGTAATCAATGTGAAAGTTGATTTCCACACTCCCAGATCTTTTCTATGTTCTCAAGCTTATACAGCATGTATTTCTACTCATAAAGGTGTTTTTATTTCTTCCTTCTTTTTCTCCTATTTACTCTCTTTCCTCCCTCCCTCTGCTTTTTTTTTCAGTTATTTATTTGCTTCTTTACTTACACATGCACATTACCATAATGGACACTAACATTTTACTAATTGTGGGTTACAAACTGTTAGAAACTTGTGAAATGAATTCAATGGTCATTAGCACCATTAAAAACTTTCTTAAGTATTAGAGACAAATGTACAATGAGCAGAAACTGAACTGAAAATATTAAGGTATACCAACAATAACAAGTTTTATTGTAGTGAAATTTTATTTCAGTTTATATGTATATGCATCTGAGATTATACACCAATGCAGAAGTGTGTGTCAGATTGAGTGTGCACGTGAATGAGTACTGGGTATAGATCATTACATAAAATAGATTTGTTATAGTGTGCAATAATACAAAAATGATCCAAAATTTCTTTGGTAAATTTTTGTCTTTTATCTGGTTTATACACAAATTTATATAAAGTGGTTTACCACATTAAACATTTATTGGTTATAAAGCATACAGCACAGACAAATGAACTATATTGAGCCCAGCAGTAGACTTGTCCTTTGCAAGGTAGCATGCCATATTAATTAAATGATTTATAGTGGCTTTCATCTCTAGCATGCGAATGTTTCTAGCCTGTGCTAAATATTTGTCTTTAGGGTATTATTGACCTCAGTCCTGGTGAGTGTAACTGTAATAATAACCTAGGGAACAGGATGGGGCAAAAAATAATGGAGAAAAAAATAATATAATTAGAATATTAATATGGATTTTAATTTCACTTTGCCATCATCAATGTTCAGTCCCCATAGTTTTATGGCCTTTGATTTAATAGGAATTCTGATCTTTAAAAGCATAATTTGTAACACTTGAGGTAGCCAATTAATTTTTATAAAAATGAAATACTGTTAGGAGTATACTCAGTGAATATGAAATGATGCCAATCCATTTATTTAGCTGATTCTGTCTTCTATAGTATATTTACATACATATATTTAAGATTTCATATATTTATATATAAGATTATATATATGTGTGTGTGTGTGTGTTAAAAACCATGAGTACTAAACCTGTTGATAAAAACTGAAACTATATTTAGAGTTTGTCCTCCTTAAATCACCAAATGTTTTGCAAGGAAAAAATATAAAAGAATAAAAGTTTTTTCTGGTTCATAGCTAAAATCATTTAAAATTTTAAGTCTTTTACAAGAAAGACATTTTTTTGAAATTTGAAAAATTCTATACGAAGAATTTGGCAATATGCTTGTGATCTTAGTGTAAGACTAGTGTTAAACTTCTATCTGTAAGATAGCAGTTTCAAGAAAAGAGGCTCATTTCTGTGTTTCCAGGGCTCAACATTCTTGGAATAGAAGAAATGCATATCTATCTCCAGGGATCATGATTCAGATGAAATGTGTCTAGAACAGCATGCAAAGTTTGGAAAAGGAAGTTCCCAGTAATACTGTAAGAGAAAACAAAAGACCGCCTGCCAGCTACACTGGTGCTATAACTTGTCTTGGTGAGTGATGAAAAGTAGCTCCTCAGTTGCATCGTGAAAAATAATAAGGATGTAACATTCAGACAGACATGCAAATCAGAAGCAGCCCTAAGGCCAGGGTATGAATACCATTAGGCCAATGGTAATGGAAATAGCATTCATTCATCTCCTAGCTTCTCTCTAGTCTTGGCTCAGATGGCATTTTTTTTTTTCTTCAAGAAGTCCTCCTTCTCTTTTGCTTCTCTTTCCCTTTCTTTTACCTAATGTCCCTTTGCCAAACTCTGTTGCTTATGTGATTACTATTGGACTCCTTTGTTCGAATAACATCTCTAAGAGAAGTTGATCTAAGTTACTGCACCATGACCAATATCTAGAACAGTCTTGTCATAAGAAAATACTTAATAAACACTTTAGAAATAAAAGGCTCTGATCTTTTTAATTCTCAAACCAAAAACTGTGAGTTGAGATTTCTCAGCCTCTCCACATTTTCCACACCAAATGTATTATTGTTCATCCCCTCAAACGAACACTGCCTCCCTAATACTTCAATTCTGTCCTCCTCTTTTGCTGTCTTGGTTTTAAATCCTTATATGAAGCAGTCTTAATCTGCTATAGCCAACATGGTAATAATTAAATATGAAAATAGTGATTTGTTGTTGCTCTAAAATTACCAAATAGGGTGTGCAGCAGTACTCTCTACCCTCTGTTCTCAAAACCTTAGCTTTCTTCTTTCCTCTCTCCTTTCCTTGGCTTCCTTCTCCATCACACAGTAAAGCAACAGCCAATTGCATTCAGTTAAATCAATGCACACAAGAGGTTGTAAACTGACCATTCTCTTTTAGACCAGTGTTTTAATTTTTTTTTCTCTTTCAGATTTGAAAACTTCTGAGGTAACTGTTCCATTTTATGTAGGCCCATATGTTCCATGTCTTCCTGAATAAACTCAAGGCTAGTTGTTACATTTTCAAGTAATTTTACAATCAGAAATCAGAAGTCTATTTATTTTTCATTAGTGTCTGACTGAATCATCTTTTTCTTTTTTTTTTTAATCAATGTAAATTATTGTTCTCTTATAACCTGCCAAGTGTAAGTTTGAAGTGAAGGGCTTTGAATATAAGCTTATGATCTCAATCATTTTTCAACTTTATACATTTAAATGTATCTCTTTAGCTTTTAAATTTTCAAAAAATTGACAAATAACATTATATTACCACATACACTGTAATGCTTTGAAGTATATAAACATTGTGAAATCACTAAATCTAACAATTAGCACATGTATTACTTCAGATAATTATCATTTTTATGATAATATTTTTTATGTATTCTGAAAGAGGCAAATGATTTGTTGTGAAAATAAGAACTTGGTATGTTACATTTTGATATGGAAAGAAAAGTAATAAATAAATGGGATAAATTTGAAGTTTGTCAAATTCATATGAAATATGGTTATAAATTTTTTCCTGATGAATAAGACAGAAGAGAAGGGAGGTGTGAGTTAAAGTTTTACATCTATCTATACATGTGTGCATATATGTGCATCTATATCTAGAAAGAATGACATAAAAGCTTCACTGTTCTTTCCTGTGTGCATGTGCTTCGAAGAGAGTGAGGAGAGAGGGGGAGAGAGATACACAGAGATACACACACACAGAGACAGAGCTAGTGAGAGGGATTGAGACTTGTGCTTGAGCCAAAACCAAATGTCCCTAGTATCAAACATCCTGTGCCAAGAAAGGCTCACCAAAATATCATGTCTCAATCTCTTCTTAAGCAGATACTCTTAGAGATTAATTTATTACTATTTCTGCAAATGACACCTCTGAAACGAATTCTTTCTCTACCAGAATGATATAGCTAAAATGAAAATCTGAAAAGGTCATTTTCCTGTTAAAAACCTTTCAGTAGCTCTATACTATCTAATGGAAAAGACAGAAATATTTATCATTTATGTCAGAGTCTATCATGACTGTCTACATTTTCTTCTGTGGCTCTGTCTTCTACTTCTTCCCTAGTTAGATGGACTTGACATAAATACAGTTCCCTCTGTTTCCTGGACTGACCATGCTGTTTTATGCTTTGAAACCTGTGTGAAGTCAGCTTGCTGTTAGTGGATGCAGAAGGCTGAACAACAAAAAATTCAGCTTCTGCAGAAAGTGGGCCGGTTTAATAAGAAAAACAATGATATCCATATTTCTTTGCATTTGGGGATCTGTTTTAAGCTCAGTATCTGGAAATTACTGCTTTTGTCCCAAAAACTAAGGATAATAGTTTTTTTTCCAACTGTAGCAAAGCATAAAAGCAGACAAGAAAGGGAATCAGTTAACAGACAACATTTAAAGGAAACATACAGCCACAGGTTCACATAAAAAGACAGAAACCATTTCTAGGATAATGAATCACAGGTGGCATCATTTAGCAGAATGCATTTGAGGAAAACAACATTTTAAATGCATTATAAGGTGATTCTGTATATAAAATCCAAATATATAATGATAACTCAGAAAAAAGAATTTTCTAAAATTAGAAATTAAGGCCCTGATATGAGAAGTTGACCATTCCAATACAAAACTGATTGGACTGAGAAAGGACTGAGATTCAGGGAAAGGAAACATTGATTTAAAATTAAGACAAGCTAAGTAACTGGTGAACATGAAAATGTAAATTCTTAAAAATGAACTTGCAATCTTTAGTTCTAGCAAAGAAAAAAATAAATTCCATTGGATACTATTAATAGTTGTTAAAGATAACTGTGTTTTAGCAAAGTGTCACAAAACAGCTATTATTCTTCTGTAAAGTGACATCATTTATCTTTTAATTTTTCTTTGTTGGTATTACTCTTCAAAAGTTCTTAAAGAATTAATTAATCCCTATCTATTCCAGATATCATCCCACTAATTATTCTAGTCAGTCATGGGTGTGAAAATCTCTCTTATGAAATGTGTTTGCAGTTTATTTTTCTCTGTTTATGCTACTTGGCACTTCTACATGCATTATTTACTGGAATGATCCTTTGCTCTTTACTTGGTGAGTTGTTATTTCTTCTTTTCAACCATGAAGCATTTTTCTTTTCTGTGAACTTTTAGTTGCCCACCACCCTTAAAGCCCTTTCCCAAAGTATCCTAGAGCCCCACTTTATCTACACTCAGACAATAGTCTCCAACTTGTACTTAAGACGATGTCATCATTTTGGACCCTCCATCTCTCAGATCAAAGGAAGAATGGAAATAGGGAAAGAAGAAAAAATGAAAGAAGGAAGGAAAGAATGGAGAAAAAAGAGAGGAGGAAAATGAGAGAGTTCTAAGTGTTCCAAATCATGAGCCATCTCAAAAATGTTGCTGATAATATCATAGACAAAATTATTACCACAGTGAAACATGGAAATCCAGTAATTTCCAACTCAACCCAACTTGTTTTCCAAGTCAAACAAGATACAAAAATATCATTTTATTGTTTAATTTTGTTTTATTAATTAGTACCTTTTATGACTTTATATGTAAAGTATTCAGACACATAAACTGATTTGTTTATCATGCTTTAGTATGTACTGTACTATTCCAAAGACTTTTAAAGCACTTGACTGTAATAACATATCATAAATATTCTTCATAATATCTTTTCAAGTCCTACTACCTTAAAAATGTAGTTAGTATATCTATAAACACTCTTCATTATGTCTTTTTAAGTTTTACTATATTCATATGCAAAAAGAGATTAATAGAATTTCACATGAAAACAATAAAAAAAAATAAGGATCAATGAGTTGCTTTTCACTGACCCTCTCTGAAATGCAGTCCTCTCCATTCAGTTACCATAATGATGCACTGTTACTAGTATAAATTCTTTTTTGCTTTTTATTATAAATTTAAAACATGGAAAAGCATATCAATGGTTTAGACTGCTATTAGAAGGCAGGAAGCTCACTCCTCCAAGAATTTCACTTGAAATGTTCATTAAATCCCTTGTAAGCTTCATCACTGTAATTTAAGTTCCAATTTAACATTGCAGAAAGCATTTTGAGGGAGAGAACACAATAATAACAACGTCCACTTTTGACAAAATCTTTTCTTCTAATACAGAGATTTTAGAACTCTGCACAGATCTCTTTGACAGTTTGCCAGCAACCATATTAATTATCAGTTTGTTTTTGGTAGAAAAATCTGTTGGATTGGCTCTGATTAAAATGTTTCCTACATGTTATACTCAAGCTTTGATCACTAATAAGCTCCTTTGTCAAGTCCATCCTGCTAATATGCTCTGTGGTTTACCAAAATGGGTTACAGCATCTTTAGTCTCTAGCACAAATAATATTGCGAGACTGAAAAATAAAAATGCACTCATTAAGAAGTATATTAATTTAAAAGTTCTCAAGGTGAAAAAGTTTATCAAAGCAATAAGATAATTAAAAAATATATTGGAGTCAGAAATAGCACATAAAGGTACACTAAAAGACATAAGAATTTGCAATATTTGGACACAAATAATTTAAATATTTGGTTTTTTCTCATTTCAAAAAGAGTGAAGAAGCTGCTTGAGCAGTCATGTACTTACTTAAATTCACAGACCTAGAAAACAAAAGAAAAACAAAATTCCTTTTCATATATAATTGAAATTGGTGTCATTTTATTTTACCAAATGTTCCTGAAAGTCCAAAGGACAAATAATTGCAAGTCAGAAAATGCAAGACATAAACAGAAAAACACTGTAGCTTTTGAATGTTTTTCTTCTCTGGAGGAGTGGCTCAAGTGGTAGTCATCTGCCTAGCAAGTGTGAGGCCCTGAGTTCAAACCCCAGTGCTGGAAAAAGAAAAGAAAAGAACTATGAAAGTCTTTGAAACAGACCAGTAAAATACTGGGTGTCTTCAATGGAAGACTTTAAGTGAACTAAAAGCACACCCTTCTAGCTTATCTGGTTCCAAGCTATTTATACTATTATCTTCTTTGAACTACAATAGAGGGAGAAAGACTCTTGTCTGTAGACATGAAAATATTCTTCATAGCAAAGGGTAATTAACTTTCTTTCATCACCAATGGGAAAAAAGCCAGTTTTCGATCTATTTGTAAATTAACTGCAGTATTCTTGACTGACTTAATGTAAGCGTGGTGCATTGTATTTTCCTTTGAGATAATTGTACCATTTACTGGTATCCTCATCAATTATTGAGTTAAATAACATCTTTGACTTTTGTTCATTTTATATAAGTATGAGAGCCATTATTTTATCTTTAGAAAATTATCTTTTAATAATGTTAGTAACTTTCTATGACTTCTAATAGAAGAAACATACAAGAAATACTAGAATTGAGGCCAGACATACAATGACTAGATGTTATTTAAATAACTGTCAAAAAATTTCAGAGCAATAAGTACTAATAAATTATATGAGAATATTCCCCCCCCCCCCGCCAAAGATGGCCATGTTTTAACACTTGTAACCTATGAATATGTCACCTGTCATGGCAAAAGTACCTAGCACATGGATTATGGTTAAGGACAGTATGGCATTATTATCCTCAGTTATCCATTTGTACCCAAAGGAATAAAAATATAAGGTTACTCTGAGAAGAAGAAGAAGGGTCAGAGTCAGAGAAGGTGGTATGATAATGGAAACAGCTCCAGAGGAGAAAATGTGTAGGATCTGTACTGCTGGTTTTGAAAATGGAAAAGGGGCCCCATTCCATGACATGCGAGGAGGCTGGACAGTGGAAAGGACTGGGAACAGATTTCCTCTGGGGCTTCCAGAAGGGATGCTTTTTACCAGCATAGTGATTTTCAGCCTATATGACCCATTTCAGAATTATTGACTTCCAGAAATGTAATAGAAGATGTCATAATAGATGTCATAAAAATATGATCAAATATTTTAAGTTCCTGGGTTTTTTTTTTTTTTATAGTAGCAGAAACTAGCACAAAGCTTTAGAAATTCACAGAGAGGCCCAATCCCTTTACATGTTTGTATGAGCGCTAAAGTTATTAAAATAATACATTAATATTCAAACAGTATTGCTTGGATTCTGAAGTTTCAAAAAATATCCATAAAGGACATACAAAATATTTTATGATTTGTTATAGCTATAGAATTCAGTGTCTTGTCCTTACATATTCTAATTATTAGGTACTGCTTTTGGTTAGTTTTATTTTTCAACCTAATTAGTTATGTAATCAAGTACTAACCATGGTGTTCCTGGGAAAGTATTTTATATATGGCTAGCATCTATAGCTAGTTGATGTTAGCTGAAAGAGATTACTCCAACATGTGGATGGAGCTCATCCAATAAATTGAGGACTCAAGAGCAAAAACCTGAGATTTCCTGGAGAAAAAATTCTGCTTGAAGATTGCAGTGTTAGCCCTGCCTGAGTGCTCAGGCCAATACCTATTCTTTGAGATTTCAGACTTGCCATAATGCTCACAATGCTAAAATGAAGATAACCACCCTGGTTCTTCTGACTACATTTTTCTTCTGTCCTTGACACCTTGATACATAGCCATCACTGAAATGTATCAAAAAATTGCAATGTAAAATCAGTCATTCTCTCAGATAATGCTGAAAGAACTAAAAGTCAAGTTAGTCAATACTTGCTTGAATGCTTGCTTCTTCTTCTTATAATCTTTAATTCCATAAAATATCCATTTTTACTTGATACTTGTTGAACATGTGATGCAAGCCTGACGCGGATTTACGAATTAGCTGAGATGACTGGCAATATATATTTTGGCTAACAAAATATATTTCTATGTGCCAAAGACTTGTAAATTATTCATTATTTTCCATCATTTCTAGAAATTCGTCTAAAGGAAACATCCTATATATGTATAAATATTTATTTATAATTCTGCTTTTCAAAATATTGTTTACATATCTTAATGTCCATCATAGGGGATGAGTTAAACAAATCATGGTATTGATATCTGATAGGATATTTTGCAACCAAAAGAACAAGTTTACAGTGAAATATCTCATGATGTGGATACATAGTATTAAGGTTATAAAATTAAGAGTAGATTATAAAATTAGATATATGTATTTTACCAATTTCCAAAGAAACTTAGTATGCTTTATATATAGTTTTATAGTAACAGGAGAAGCTGCATCACTAGAATGCTGGGCTAGGGACGTAGAAGCTCAGGGGTAAAGCGTGTCTTGTACGTACAAGGCCCTGTTCCACCCCAGCACTGAAGAAAAGTCAGTCTTTGATATCTGTACATGGTGGGTGATAGAAGATGTTGTAGTGCTTTTTAACTGTAATAAAACTTTAAAAAACAATTTTAAACTAAAAATAATTCATCAAAATATGTTCTGAGACATCAACTTTTTATGTTTCCCAGTTATTCACAGAGAGATTAGACCTTAAGAATTACCTTTACATCTTGAAATAGCTATAGAACTTTGTGAAAAAGAAATGTCTTTATGAACAAACCATTAGTAGTTAAGTAAAATGAACTGAGTGACTAAAAGTTCCTTAAGCCACATGTATTTTAGTTTGTTTAGGGTACTTACCTTCACTCCCTTTATCATGGCTACCCATGGTCTTGTCATAGCAAATGGTTCAGAGACATCACCAGTACAGTCTGAATCAGTCATCTTCCCTGCAAAAACAGGCATAATATGCATACACACACATATATCAATACTAACATTGAACTAAGAATGTTAGTTTAAACACTGCCTGTTAAATAATTGTAAGATGCTAAAGGTCTGTGTACACTAGATGAGAAGAGAATCAACATGACAGCACAGTAGAGGTAAGAGACAGAGAGAATGCAGATGAAATTCAAGCGCATCTTTCTGGTCACTGTGGTACTCGTTGATTTGTCAATTTAGTTTCATACCACATTCCATGCTGAATAAACCCCATGCTTGTGTAAACACTTCTAATACTTACACGCAATCAAAAAATACACTAAATTTAAGCTAAGATCTTTTTCATAATATTTCTTAATCAACAAATATAAGTGTTGCAAGTTAGCTATTAATGGGAAAAATTGTAACCGCTTAATTATGTAGTGAGGCAAATTTTTCCTCCATTTGTGTTCTACAAAATTAGAAATTGAGAGATGGCAAAGAAAATACACCATAAGCAATTTACATTTAAGCTAGCATTTTTAACATTTGCTGGTTTCCTCTTCCCATTCCAGTGTCTAGCCAAAGAGCTGAGAAGCTTTATGCTGTAGCCAAATATTTCAGTCACTGATTTTGGCAAGATACTTCAATCTGGTCACATTCAAACCTCAGATACTAGATTGAAAAACGTCATTTAAAAATTCTAATGTAAAAAACGTAATAATAGAGTAAGTTTTTTCTAGTATTTAAAAAGACACACTTTTTTAACATTTATTAGTTTTAACATTTATTAGTTTGCAAGTGAACAAGTAAAATTAAGAGGGCATTATATTTGTTTTAGACAATAGCTGCTGGAAATCACATTCTTTACTAAAACACAGTTTTTAACACAGTAAAATTAAAGATAACACAAAATAATTACAAACCATGTACAAGTAAAGTAGTATTATATTATTCCAAATACCCCATAGGAATATTCTCAATAAATGACAAATATTCTGGGTTTCACTATGAACATTTTCAAAGAACAACTTGAATTTGTATTAGAGTCTCAAATTATCAGGAGAGATTCTTTGGAAAGGTCATGCTATGTTCTAAAAAACCAAAAAAGCCTCAAACCTCAAAATTTAATAAGTGAGAAATAGGAAATGAAGAGGAAACCAAGTCAAATTAGTTCAGTGTGAAAAGGCAACATCTGAAGATATTATACTGCACACCGATCGGGGCCAAACCTGAGTATCTTGCTTTTTCTGGGTGGTCTAAAACCAGGCCACTTTAGAATGAAGCACTGTAGTTTATTGCAAGGAAAGACTAGCATACATAGTCAAGTCAGTACCTTTCTCTTTTGGTTCAATTTAGAAACTATAGCTCAGAAACACGTCTGTCATTCCTAAGCTTCATTGATAAGCAAAGTTTCTCATTAAGTGCATAGAAATGTAGCTACCCAAGCACATATGTATCTACAGAACACTTCTTCATAAGAGTAGATCAGAAGCTGAGTGACAGCTAACAAGTGGGGTAGGGGAAGAACTGGTTCATTTGAACTCAGCAGCAGGTTTAGGGGGCTCAAAACCAAAAGGTCTTTATGTAGAGTTTGGCAGATCTAAAAAAGGTGTATTACAAGGCAGGAAGACATACACATACACAATGTCCTGCTTAGAACTAAGTGTGAATAAGAAACTGAGACAAACTTCCCATCATGGACCTCCATTTTCCACAGAAGTATTGTCTCACGTCCATTGCTGAGACCACGGCCTTTGGCTGCTATCTCTGTTCTAGTTACCTTTCCCAACCATACTTTATAACTTATCCTCAAATGTAACCCTACTCTTAATTCTTCTGTCTAGGTCTTAAATTTCCCTGCTCAATCTTCTATATTTCAGTATGGAAGTCTTAGAAATGATTAGCTCTAAGGATTTTATCTTTTTGTGTTAGGAAAAGTAGTGTATATTTTATTTCATGTTCCAAAGATTTAGTCTCACTATATAAAAATAGAAACGAGTTTTCCCTGTGACTTGTCTAAATGTAATTGCTGATTGAATAGGATTTTGATTTTGATAGGTTCCTTCAATTTTTCACCATTATCTCATGTTATTAATGGTAGTACCTGCTATGGCATTCAGTAAAATGCTGAAGTAAAGTATTGATAATGACATCTTCTTACTCCAATCTTTAGAGAAAAGTTTTCAGCCTTTTGATATTAGGTATGATATTATTGTACATTTTTTTATGTGCTCTTTATCACATTGGGAAAGTTTCAACTTCCAGCTTCTGAGAGTTTTTAACACGAATAAATATCAGTTTTAAGCACCTTTCTGTAATTACTAAAACTACCATAAAATTTTTCTTTTATTATTTTAATGTATTGAATTATATTTATTGCTTTGAATGTTAAGCCAATTTTACATTGCTGAGATAAGCTTTGGTAATGGTATATTTTATATTTAAAGAAATCAATTTCCTAATATTTCAGGGACTCTAGGTCTTGTTCATGAGAAATATTTGTCAGAGTTTCCTTGTAATGACTTTTCCAACTTTGGTGCTAAAATGATCTGGACTCATAAAAATAGTTGGAATATGTTCTTTTTTTTCCTATAATTTATTAAATTATTTTGATAAAATTAATATAATTTCTTCCTAAATTGTGTCATAGACTTCAACAGTGAAGTGAACATAAGTCTTTTTTTAGGAAAGTTTTTAATTATAATTTCAATTATTTTCTCAGATACAGCATAATTCAGATATTCTTTTTGTGCTACTTTTAGAAAATTGTGTTTTCAAGGAATATGTCTTTAAGTTGTCAAATACATCTTGATAAAATTGTACAATATTTCTGTTTATATCTTTTTAATTTCATTTCTCTGCTGATGACTTTAATAATTTTAATTTTTTCTCCTCAGTTTTTCATTTTTATTAATATTTATAATTAATTTAATGAATCTTTTTTGTTGTTTTTCTGTTTTCTAATTCATTAATTTCTACAAAATAGTGTGTTTCATTGTGACATTTTCATATAAGTACGTATTGTACTTTGAACATATTCATTCCCTATTACACTCTCTTGACCTCCCCTTCCCATCCCACTGGTTTCCTTCCTCCTCCCAAATAGAGCCCCTTCTACTGTCAATTTTTTAAATCTAAATACTGCATATGAGTCTGGAGTGTTTGCTTAACATGTTGATCTGCAATTCAACCTATTTTACTGCAAATGACATGATTTCGTTCTTTGTGGCTACATAAAACTCCACTGTGTATGTAGCATATTTTCTTTCTCCAGTTGTCTGTTGGTGGGCACCTAGGTTGATTCCACAGCTTGACTATTGTGAATAGTGCTGCAATAAACATGGATGCTCAGGTGTCTCTAGGGTGTGCTGACTAAGACCCTTTGAATGAATCCCAGGAGAAGCATAGCTGAATGATATGGTAGTTCTACTTCTTAGGTTTTTAAAATTTTTAAAAAATTGTTCTGGGGTTTCAGTGTGGCATTTACAAAAGTTATTTCATTATAACAAACACATCATATTTGAATTCACCCCCTCCATCATTCTCGTTTATCCTCCCTCCCCCATTTCCTGGAATAGTTTCAACAGGTCTCATTTTTCCATTTACATACATGTGTACCCAGTATTTGCACTATATTCACCCTCCTACACCCTTTCCCCACCTCCTCATCCCTCACACTGGTATCAACAGCTCCATACAGGACCCCATCTGCCCTCCTGTTCTCTGGTTTTGTGAAAAAAACAAATGACATTTTTGTTTGTTTCAGATAGCTATACAGAGAATTTCCTTGTGACATTTCCATGTATACGTACGAATTATAACCCATCTCCTCTATTTTTCTCCTTAAATCTTTCTAGGTTTAAGAATTCTATATTCATCCTTACATAGGAAGTACATCAACCATACTCACCTTTTTAGTTTCTTTCTTTTACCTGACCTGTCTCATATGTGGCCTCCCCCTAAGTGTGACCTGTTTTTCATAATATTGCTGTATTTGTATTATGCCTCTATTTCACTTTCACATATGAAAGAAACATGCTATCTTTGGCTTTCTGAACCTAGCTAACATCACTTAAGATTATGTTCTTCAGTTCCATCCAATTATCTGCAAACTAAAAATTGAAATGCTGTATGATCCAGAAATACTAGGGACATACCTGAAGGAATGTAGGTCAGGTTATAATAAAGGCACCTGCACACCCATGTTTATTGCAACATTATTCACCATAGCTAAGGTGTGGAAACAGCCAAGAAGCCCACTACTCATGAATAGATTAAGAAAATGTGGTGTTTTGAGGAACCTGCCTACTGATTTCCATAGTGGCTGGACTAATTTTTATTCTTACTAACAGTGCATAGTTTTCTTTTTCTTTTTTTCCTGTATCCTAGCCAATGTTTTTCTGTTTTCTTGGTTATAGCCATTCTCATTGGAATGAAACGGAATCTCAATATAGTTACTTTTTAACATATGTGAGTTGTACAAAGGGTTCTCATTGTGATATTGCCATGATATATATGGTGTACTTTAATCAAATTCACTCCTCTTTGTCTTCCCCTTCTTTAAACAACTTTAGTAAATTTCATTATTCTGCTTTCCTACATGCAGTTCATACAATGTACTTTCTATTTACCCTCCCTTATCACCATTTTCTTTTCCCTGATGGCTGAAGATGTTAACTCTTTTTTTTCATGCATTTGTTGGCCATTTGTACCTCCTTTTTTAAGACATGTCTGTTCAATTTATTTGCCCATTTGATTGAGTTGGTTTTGTCTTTTGGTGTTTAAGTTTTTTAGTTCTTTATGTATTTGAATATTCATCTCCTGTCAGATGGATAGCTAGCAAAGATTTTTTTCCCTATCTTTTAGGCTGCCTCTTTACTCTGATAATTGTTTCCTTTGTTATGCAGAAGCTTTTCCTTTACTTTTATGCAATACTATTTTTCAATTTTTGTTATTATTTCCTGAGTTATTGGAGTCCTATTCAGACATTTGTAGTGTATGTTTATATCTTCAAGTTATTTCCCTACGTTTAACTCTAAGAGTTTCACAGTATCACTTATTACATTAAGGATTTCAATCCACTTTTAATTTATTTTGTATAGGGTGAGAGATATGGGCCTAGTTTTCATCTTTTGCATGTGGATATCAGTTTTCTCAGCATCATTTTTTAAAGAAGCTATCTTTCCTCTAGTGTAAGATTTTGGCATCTTTGCCAGGAATCAAATTGCTTTAACTATGTGGGTTTATTTCTGGCTCTTCTATTCTATTTTATTGATCTATGTGTCTGTTTTTGTGCAGTATGAAGCTAATTTTGTTGCTGTGGCTCTGTAGTATAATTTGAAATCTGATATTGTGATATTGCCAGAATTGCTCTTTTTGCTTAGCATTGCTTTTGCTAATTCAGGGTCATTTGTGTTTCCAGTTGAATTTAAGAACTGTTTTTTCTAGTTCTGTAAAGAATGTCATTGCAATTTTGATGGGGATGTACTGAATCTGCAGGTCACTTTCAGTAATATAGCCATTTTTACAATGTTAATTCTGCCTATCCATGAACATAGTAGGTATTTCCATCTTCTGTTTTCTTTATTCTGTCTCATCTAGTTTTCATTGCAGAGATCTTTCACCTCTAGCTTTCATTGCAGAGGTTAGGTTTATTGCTAGGTATTTTATATTTCTTGAGGTTATTGTAAATAGGATTGCTTTCCTGATTTCTTTCTCAAATGTTTTTCTATTGAGAAATTGCTGACTTCTATATGATTATTTTGTATCCTACTATTTTACTAAAAGTATTTGTCAAATCTAAGAATTTTCTGGTGGAGTCTTTAGGGTCTTTTAAGTATAGGATCATATCAGCAAACAGAGAGAAAAGAATGTAAGAAAATTTTTGCCAGCTTTCCATCTGACAGGGGATTAATATTCAAAATATGTAAATAACTCAAAACATTAAATACCAAAGGATAAATAATCTAATTAATAAATGGGTAACTAAATTGAATAGTAAGAAATACAAATGGTCAATAAATCCATGAAAAATTTTGAACATGTCTAGTCATCAAGGAAATGTAAATCAAAATGACATTGAATGTCTACCTCACTTTAGTCAGAATGGCTATTATCAAGAAGACAAACACAAAAACAAAAAAAAACCCTGGTGAGGATGGAGGGGAAAAAGGAAAACTTATACAACTATTGATAAGACAATACATTAGTCCAGCCCCTATAGAAATCAGTATGAAGTTTCCTCAAAAAACTAAAAATAGAATTACCGTATCATTCTACTATGTAAGTCACATTACAAGAGAGACCCATACACATCCATGTTTATTGTACCACCATTTTACAATACCCAAACTATGGAATCAACTTAGGTGTCCATCAACAGATGAATGGATAAAGAAAATGTGGTATATTTATACAATGGAGTTTTATTCAGCAATAAAAAGAATGAAACTATGTCAGTTTTCAGTAAAATGGATGGAACCAGAGATCATCATGTTAAGCAAAATAAGTTAGAGTTAGAAATACAAATATGGATCATTTTCTTTTACACATGTGGAACCTAAATGTAAATAAAAGTAAGATGTGGCAATAGTAGGGGGAATATTTGAGAAGCAGAATACCAGTAGGAAGGAAGAGGGGATGAGAGATAGTAATGGGGGATAAATATAATCAAAGTACATCATATAGATATAAAAATATAATGAAACCCATCGAAATTTACAAAAATAAAAAAGAATCCAAAAATAATGTAGATTAACTATGAAGTTAAAAATTAATACACAAAAAAGTAATAACAATAGACAAATGAAATAAAGAAGACTGCTCAGAAGGGGAAAATGAAAGAAAGGGCAAGGTTAAATAAGAAGAGGAAAAAAATATGAAAAAGAAAAACTTAATAAAACCAAAGAATTGAAGAAGGCTCTGTGTCCTTTAATATTGGAATCTGGCAGGTGTGTGTGTGTGTGTGTGTGTGTGTGTGTGTGTGTGTGTGTGTGTGTGTGTGTAGGTAGTGGGGGGGGATGAGGGAGTTGTGACAGAAGTCTATTGTATTTCGTATTGTTGGTTGGTACTGGGTGTGGGCTGAGGGCCAAGCTAGTTAAGGTTCTTTGTCAGCTTCAGGGCTGCATTCACTTTAGAACTTCCCTTCTTTTCATTCTGGGAACTGCTACTACCTCTAATGAGCTTTGTGACCCATGGGCTAGGCAGATTCCTACTTTTTATTTACCTACCCCCAAGACCCCCGAGTCTTGTGCACTCAGGGGTTGGCAAATGTCCAACTCAAAAGGTATCCATCAAGTGTTTTGGAGAGAGGGGAATCAAAGAGAACACTGAGCTCTGCACTGGAGGGGAGAACTCAGAGGACCCTGCTCTCTTCCTTTTGGGTCTCAGCTATTTCAGATCCTGTCCAGCAGTAAACCATCCTGCAAGAGGCTGTGGAAATCTAGAGAGCTACTGAGCCTGGGCTCAGAGCCTCAGTCTCTGAGGTAGCAAGAAGCCAGCTCAAGAAACTGAGTAATCCACTGGAGGTGGGCTCAGAGCGTCATTCTCTGCAGTAATTCACATGTGGCAGGGCTGCTCCTTGCCACAGAGGGTGGGGACACTGACCTCTATGCCCCACACCTGGAGCACCTAGATGCTTAAACTGCTCAGTGGCTCTGTGTCCAACCCATCCTTTCATCATGATTTCTTCTCATGGATGTCTCCAAGCCAGGTACTGTGGCAGGATTTTCCCAAGCTCTCTAATTTATTATTGTTCTCTGTTTCCAGGTCCCCTGTAGCTGAGTCTGAAACAATTGACCTCCTCTCAAGTCAGTGCCAACCTGTGGCTCTCTAAAATGTGGGGAGTAACACAAAGGGTTTCTTCTCTGACAATGGCCTGTCATGCAGGAGAGTCACTGTCACACCAAATCCTACACACCGGATTCAAGCCTTGTGAAAACTGTGGGTTTCTCCTGTGGCTGGGATTGCTAGCCTGTTGCAGTCAGGGCCGCCTGGCTTACCTTGTGGCTTTGACTTCACCACCACCCCACCACAGCAAGTCAGGGTTGGAGCTGTGAACTCTTTCCTACCTCTCCCTGCACTGCCTTTCTATTTCTCCATGCTTTTTTGGTTGTCTTCTTGCCTCTTTCTCTATTCCAGATGTTCTTCCTCTCTCTCTCTTTGAAATGTAGTCTGTCCTTTGTTTCCCTGACTCTTATTCATGGAGTCACTCAGAGAAAGCTTCTCATCAACCATGTTACCCAGAAAGAAGCCAATTCATTGATTACTGCTTTGATATTTACTATTGCCTTTCTTCTATTTCCTTTGATTTGGACTTATTACTTTCTACACATTATATATAACATTAGATGCAGCCTAAACACTTGGGTGTGTTGTTTTCATTTTCATTCAGTTCAAAATATTTACATTTTTTTCTTATGTAATTTTCTTTGACCCTTGTGTCAAACATTTAAAAATATTTCAAGAAACCTTTTTGTTAATGATATATATAATAATGTTATTGTGTTCAGAGATTGTACTCTGGATGGTCTGAAATTATTTAATTTGCTTTTGATAGTTTTGCTGTTGCCCAATATATGGTCTATTTTAGTGACTATTCAATATAAATTTCAAAACTAATGTATTTTTTTCTGTTTTCAGATGCAATATCCCATAAACATCTATTAGGCCAAATAGGCTGACGGTGTTTTTACTTTTTCTCTAGAGGTGGCCTTTGGGAGGTGCTAAGTTTATGCTCACTTCCTCTATTAATTATTGGAGCAGTAATATAATTGCCATAAAAGTTATAGATTTTTCTATTTTCTTCTTTAGATCTTTCAATTTGTTTCCTAAATGCATCTTCGAAGGTGTGATTATGGGACATGTAAACTTGAAAATGTTACTCATTTTGATAAATTTTCTTCTCTATTCATTACAAAATATCAATTTCTGGAAGAACAGTACATGTACAGTGCATATCATGATTACTATGCTATTCTAGTTCACTTATTTTCCGTTTCTTAAAATGGGTTTCTTAAACACAGCATATATTTCTCTTATATTTTTTATTCATACTGAGAGTTGGTAGCTGTAATCTATTTATATTCAATGAAATTATTGATGTACTTATTAACATACCTGTATGCATATTTGTTTATAATTTTAAAATGATTTTTTCTATTACAGCATGTCTATTATTTATGGATCTATATTTGTTTATTGATTTTTTTCCTCCTGGTTTTATAGAATATTTTCCTAATGTTTTGCATGTCTAACAATTTTCATTATATACAGTTGAACACAATAATCTATGGTATGTTAAGTGTTCCAGTTTTATTGTCTGAAACAATGCTACTTTTTAATAAGGTAGTGAACATATTGTGAACCAGCTTAATCTCTTTTTTTTTTAGTGGATCTTAGAGTAGTTTTTACTGTAGGTTAGTACTAGTTTATTTAGTTATTTTTTTGGCAGTGGTAGGCATCGAATCCAGGGTCTCACACATGCTAGGCTCTTTCACTGAGCTGTCAGCCCCGCCCTAGCCCTAGTCGTAAAGCATGGATTTCTGAGATCACTACTTAATGCTCCGTCTGGAAGATCTGGAAGGTCAGGATTAGACATTCCCCTGCATATTATCATCTCAAGTATTTGTTCAGCTTGCAGTGCCACATATGCAGTTCATTTTGGTTAAAAAAAATAAGTATTTCCCAATAGTTGTTCTTTACTGGGCATTTTTGAAGTCTCTTCCTGTATATAGGCAGTCTATGATTTGACAAAATTTTCCTGGGAAGAAGTTCAATCCCTGCACAGCCCAGTTTTCTTTGTTATCTTACTGTGTCAAGCAAATTCTAGATAACTCAGCAGCTCTCATCTCCCTGTCTCCACAGGAGCAAGACCACAGAATGTGCCCTATGGAGCTGCATCTGGAAATTGGGTCCACGCAGGGAGGGGCCAGTGGACTAGAGTGGCTATGTTCACTGCTGACCTTCCAGGTATCAAAATTCTGCACTCCCCGTTTTTTCTTACTCTACACAATCTTCATTTTCACCTGGGATTCAACTTCACTTCATAGAATAATTATATAGAAACATTAAAATATTTTCCTTAATAATGTTTTTGCAGTTTATGAAACAATTTCTCTTTCATATTAACCTACTTTAAAAAAGTTAAGATAAATTTCTAAGCTCTGCTGAGAAGGGCAATAGCAGCAACACCATTTTTGTGATATAGATTTATGTGACAAAATAGTAAAGAAAATCCAGGGAATAGTAACTCACAAATTTCTGGGTACTGGCTTTATCATAAGTTTTTTTTATTTTTCTTAAAATAGAGGATGCTACATTTTGGATATGTTTTGAGTGTATCCTGGAAGGGTTCATTTGTTGAAGTTTAATCCCTGTTGTGAGGTATTAAGAGGGTAGAAATTTAACCTGTCTATGCTGTTTAAAGGTGGCCTTTGGGAGGTGATTATGAGTAGATGAAGTTTTTAGGATGGAGCCTCTATGATTGAATATTGAATACTGGGAGCTATTATGAGAGAGAGAGAGAGAGAGAGAGAGAGAGAGAGAGAGAGACTGAAAGAATAGGATAACACCAACACTACACACATGCCCCTTCCCTGTATCTTACCATGTGATACTCGGTATCACCTTAGGACACCTTAGAACTCTGTGTGCAAGGAGAATACCACCAGATACAGACCCACGAACCTCCAGAACTGTGATCTAAATAAAACTTGTTTTCTCTATAAAATTAACCAGCTTCAAGTATTTTATTATAGTAACAGAAAATGAACCATACAGATGACACATATCCTTGTGTAATAATTATATTTTTCATATATTTCATAAAGATCTCTTTGATTCCATTCAATAGTTAATAAAGCAAATTAAAATCAAGAAGCAAAATACAGAATTGATAGAAACCTAAATTTACATTAGTGAATCAAGAGTCAATTATTTCAATTAGTAATATGAGCACATGTTGGAAATGGTTCCAAGGCAGAGAACTTTTTTTTTCTTCAGATATGTTTTCTAAACAGTGTAGTCCTGCTCCCAAGTATGGTGTAATAGAAAAATCTAAATTAACAGGCAAGAAAACTAGTATTTAAACTTAACACTTAATCCTCATGACATATATTTAGATAAATCACATAATATGTATATATTGTTATCTATAAATAGGAGAAGTTGAAATATCTAGTCTTAGCCCAGTTGTAAAAAAAGGAAGAAAGTTGAGTTAAACTTAAAAAACTTATAAGGAAATATATTATCATATATTGATTAAAATTATCTTTATTTAGTTAAAAATATGGAAAATTAATGTAAGATATTATATTATTTAGTACTTTTTCCATATAATATTTTCATAATTATCCAAAAATTTATTATATTAAGAAAAGAACAAAACTTAAAGTATCTAAATGAGACATTATTATTTTTGTGTAAGACTAATGAAGAACTGGACAGAAATAAGCAATGATTTTCATAAGTTTTGCTGGCATTAGTTTTCCTGTTTGTTGGCATTTTTGGATTCTGTTCAAATATTTGCATTGGTTTTGTGATTCAAAGCAGGTATGAAAGACCATCAAGAATTGATTAAGTTTTCAGCTATGATATACAACATCAGGGAGAAATTGGTAGGTAGGTGCTGTCACTGCTTGAGTCACTCTGCCAGTGCAACATAAGGGTTAAATTGGATGTAAACTAGTAATAAATGTCCTGTATACCCAGTTGAGCTCATGTCATTGTCTGGATAATATATCTATGTAAAGAGAATATTTCCTGCCATGATTATTCATTGTGGACATCAGGAGGCTGGAACTAGTGGCAATCCTGAGTACAAACAATGAAGCCTATTAAGGAGACCTGAGTGATGGTACAGTATCAGCACAAGTATGAATATTGATTCATCTTCAGAAGATATTTGTGGAGGAAGTCCAAATCACCCCACATTTATGCAACTTCCATATCTGAGGTAGACCATCACAGACTTTGGCAAACAACCATGAGATATGTCTTAATCCAGAAGATAGGTAATCATTTGAGTCCTAAGTTTGGACATAGAAGATCCATTCCATTACCAATGCCTTGACAATATATCTTTGAAAAATGAATCTATTATCTGATAAGGAATTAATAACCAGGATAGGGAGCTCACATAACTAAACTCCCCAAAAGTCAATGACCCAACAAAGAAATAGGCAAATGAACTGAACAAAGCTATCTCAAAGGAAGAAGTCCAAATGACTAAGAAACACATGAAGAAATGCTCAACATCCCTGGCCATAAAGAAAAATGCAGATCAAATCCACAATAAGATGCCAGCCTCACTCCTGTTAGAATAACTACCATCAAGAACACAAATAACAGCACATGTTGGTGAGGATGCAGGGAAAAGGCAACCCTCATACACTGCTGGTGGGAATGTATGCTAGTACAATCACTATGGAAAACAGTATGGAGGCTTCTCAAAAATCTAAAAACATAACTACCATATGATCCAGCAATTCTGTTCCTAGGGATATCCCCAAAAGAATGTAAGTCAGATTATAGCAAAGGCACCCGCACATCCATGTTTATTGCAGCATCATTCACGATAATTAAGCTGTGGAAACAGCCAAGATGCCCCACTACTGATGAATGGATTAAGAAAATGAGGTATTTAAATGCAATGGAATCTTATTGAGCCACAGGGAATAATGAAATTTTATCGTTTGCAGGTAAATGGATGGAACTGGACAATGGAATTTTATGCAGCCATGAAGAAGAATGAAATGTTATCATTCGCTGGTAAATGGATGGAATTGGAGAACATCATTCTGAGTGAGGTTAGCCTGGCCCAAAAGACCAAAAATCGTATGTTCTCCCTCATATGTGGACATTAGATCAAGGGCAAACACAACAAAGGGATTGGACTATGAGCACATGATAAAAGCGAGAGCACACAAGGGAGGGGTGAGGATAGGTAAGACACCTAAAAAACTAGCTAGCATTTGTTGCCCTTAACGCAGAGAAACTAAAGCAGATACCTTAAAAGCAACTGAGGCCAATAGGAAAAGGGGACCAGGTACTAGAGAAAAGGTTAGATCAAAAAGAATTAACCTAGAAGGTAACACCCACGCACAGAAATCAATGTGAGTCAATGCCCTGTATAGCTATCCTTATCTCAACCAGCAAAACCCCTTGTTCCTTCCTATTGCTTATACTCTCTCTACAACAAAACTAGAAATAAGGGCAAAATAGTTTCTGCTGGGTATTGAGGGGGGGGAGCGGGAGGAGGTGGAGTGGGTGGTAAGGGAGGGGGTGGGGGCAGGGGGGAGAAATGAACCAAGCCTTGTATGCACATATGAATAATAAAAGAAAAATGAAAAATAAATAAATAAATAAATAAAAATCAAAATCAAAAAAAAAAAAAAAAACAGAAAATCATCTTAAGTGAAGTTAGCCAGATTCAGAAGGCCAAAAACCACATTTTTTTCTATCATATGTGGCATAAAGGCCTCATAACAATACAGCAGTATTATGAAAAATAGATCATGCTAAGGGGAGGTCACATAGAGGGGAAGCGTAAAAAAAAGTAAGTTAAGGTGAATATGGTTGATGAATTCTCTATACAAGAATGAACCTAGAATTTTTAAACCTATTGAAACCACCATAAAAAGAGGACTAAGGCAGAAAGAAGTAAAATAGAGGAGAAGAATCAATTTGGGTAATATTATATATATACATATATATAAACTATTTTAAATAAAAATGTCATTTTTTTTTCATTTATAAAATCAGAGAACAGGAGGGCTAAACAGGTCCTGCCTGGAGGGGTTGGTACTAGTGGGAGGGAGGAGGTGGAGAAAGGGCATGGGAGCATCAATATAGTGAAAATATTGTGTACATCTGTATGAAAATTGAAAAATGATACCTATTGAAACTATTCCAGGAATAATGGGAGGGGGGATAAAGGAGAATGATGGAGGGGGTGAATTCAAGTATGATATATTTGATACATCATGAGAACATATGTAAATGCCACAGTGTACCTCCACACAGCACAACAGTGAAAAATAAAGAAAAACAGAAAGAGAAATGCGTGTATTAGCATGGTTCAGAACAATCACCTTGTGAACAATATAGTAGAAGACCAGGAATATGGTCTCTGTACCTTTCTCCATTCTAATTGAAGAAGAATCTTTCATAAGTTGGTAAGATTGATGTCAATTAAGTAGGATCAAATTTCAACAGGGGTACAGATTTATAGTTCATCATAAATGCTTGTTAGAGTGATTACCAGGAGCTTCCTGTCTAATCGTAAAAATCCTCTTCTCTCAGAGTCATGTTCTCTGGTAAATTGTATCCTGGAATTTCATACCACTAATTATGTCTCCTTTAATATCCTCTAAAAAGATTCTATGTACTAGGGTTTCCTGATTCTTTGACAAAATAATTTTTCCATTGGACTTCTCATTACAGCTCCTACTTCCCCAAGCCTTCCTCATTTCAGGTATTTCCTATTGTACATTAATTCAGAAGGTGTCTCAAGAATGAAAAACATGGGAGTTTTCATTTTCTGTTCAATACCATCAAACAAGAACATTGAAATAAATAGCATATATCTTATGATGAAGTTATCATCAGATCAATAAAGAAATTAATCTGTGATTTAATATCTTAATGTATGGCTGCATATGATAAAATATTAATAGCAGGAAAAAACTTGTTTGACACATTGAATTCATAGAAATAGAATGCTAGTATGTTATTTTTGTTGAGCACTTTATATGTGATAATCTATGTATTCACTGTCTTGGTATTTCTCCTTCATACCCAAATATTCAACATAGGCATATTTATGCCTATAGATGCCCTCTCTTACCATATATGCATGACTTATTGGTCAATAGATAGTGATAGATTAACAGATTTACCTTTATCCAGTCATCCCTGTAGCACATGTACTTTAACTGTTGAAGGACTTATTTTCTGTAAATAATATCTATTTTAGATTTTTGTTTTAAAAAATCAGTTTATATCCTGTTTTGTATGCCAGGGGGCACTGTGGCTCAGAGTTAGTGTTCCTATTCTTCTGATGGCTTGTTAGAATTTAGTTGCTTATGGATTTTTTTAAGTATTCTTTTTTTTTCTCTTATAACAAAACATCCCTGAGTGAATTTGAAGCAACAAAACAGTAGGTAGTGATGGCCTATTTTGACTTACTGGTTTATTGCAGCTAGCCAAAAAGTAGCTTGGTATAGAGAGTGTGTTCCTGTTAAAAGAATATGAAAGATTTCTGTATAACTCACTAAATTTCCTATAGTGAACTGCAAACACTTTTTTACTATGCCATAAACAAGCTCTTTAGCTACTTAAATACTCAGAAGCATACTGAAAAGTTGAGATCTGATTACTTTTTAGCATTTACATACTAAGAGTTTTTGTTTTATGGTTAAATATGTTAAACTGAGACTCTTGGATTACATGTTTCTGTATGACTTCTCAGGTTTTTCCTCCCTTCTTATACCCAATACCCCTAATATATAAAACTAGAGAAAGATTAAGTCATAATATTAAAAATTGAATTTTAGACCTTTACCTTAATAGCGTTGCTATTTCTCTTGTCTAGCAAGTAAAAATCTTTTCTTACACACAAACACATACACACAGACAAAAAAACCAAAATAACAAAAAAAAAATGCTACCATTATTGCTTGGGTGACTGGGTGTTCTTTGTTGGGGACTTGACAGGAAAATGGTCCCTTTGTAATGCTAAAGGTTTAGTTTCCAACTTCTGAGACTTCCTTGGTGATTACAATGACCACTATTTCTAACTAACAGTATACACCTTAGTTTGGGAGCTGGTCTCGGCCAATAGAAAAGAAATGTTCACTTGAAAACTGGGTGATGCCATCAGTCCTGCCAGGTAATATCTTCCAGAGATATTACCAAACTGAGACCTTTAACTCTTGTCATCTTTTACAGTTAGAATTGTAGAGAAATAGACTACTCCAGTTATATGTTTTCTTATAAGGTTTGGAAGTAACTGAAAATATTTGTTGGCCTCTTTTGACACATTTTTTCAGTTATTTGATTAGATAAAGGTGTATGAAAATTGCCTGACACGAGTAATAACTATGGCAACATTGTAATTACATTGAGTATATTCCACCAAAATAACCCCATTCATTTTTTTACTTTCTCTCAAAAATTAATTTTGATAATGAATGTGCAACTAGCACTATTCTATGGATAATGATCTTTCTCAGTAGGAATACATAAATTCATCAAAGCCATGCTTTTCTTTTTTCTGAAGTTTTGTTGTCTGTTCCATTAAGTCTCAGGGAAACTGGGCCAGAACTCGGTACACACGTCAATTGTATTTACCTTTATTCATCCAAGCATGATTTGCTAACTCCAGTGCCAATAGAGGACATGTCTTCTCAAGGTTATATGGCATGAAAGTTAAGAAGGTACCTGTGAAGAAGTCATCAGGGTCACCATGTAATATTCCAATATTTAGTAGTCTTAAATTTTTTGCTAAAACTACAATAGCAAAGATAAAATGTTGGAAAAGGGAGCTGCTTTACTAATTGATATTATCTAAAGATTTAGGAAAGGTCATGTGTGCTGTGATAATGAGTGGGACAAAGCTTGGAGAGCAAAAACGTTGGGTATTATTAGCCTTTGTATCATTTACATCCCCTGAACATATGCACTCCAATGTTTTTAGGGTAGTTTTAACCATCCATTAACTTTGCAATGATAAACTATCTTGCCAAGGCCAGCTAACATGACCAGAGCCATGTTGATTTGAAAGATTGTCTACTAAAAAACAAGAATGCTATTTTGTGAAAAGCTGACCCTATGAGGGAAACATAGCATCTTTGAATACAGAGAACTGTGTTGTGATTATGCTTCTCACCAAGAATGACTAAGTATTCATGGAGAGTGTATTGTACTCCCATAACTTGTCAACTTTTTAGATTACATTGGTAGGTAAGGGATAATCACATCTTCTCAAGTGAAGTAATAGTTCTGTGAAATTCAAGACTTTGTCCTATAAAAATACATCATTCTGTTTATATGACAAGATATACAGGATTCAACATTTGTAGGAAAGTCTTGGTGGCCAAGAACGAAACAGTATGCTTGGGGAAACCAGGTTCCATAGCAAGGGGATTTATCTAGGCACCTTTGTCTATATGTTGAGTTAATTAAAATTGTAATCAGGAGTTTGTTACATGAATGGAACTAAATTTGATAAATGTAAAGTTGTCTTATTGATGTGAGAATAAATGTGAGAGCAAGTGAATTCAAAGCCTGCATTTTGTCAGGTAAAATGCTATTGGAAAAATACACGCTTTTATTTAGCGAAGGCTGAACTCACAGTCAAGGCAGCTGTCAGTGGGTGAGGTCACCCAAAGACATATAATCCTATAAGACTCTGGAGTTGGAAGGAAAGGATTCCTGGAGCCAGCTCCAGTGAAAATGCAACTACATTTCAGAGCAATTCTATTGGCATCTATTGCTTTCGGCATCTTCCCAAGTTCTTAAGTATGTAAGTAGGACCAGTTACCCAAATGGCTTTAATGCTCTTCTTAGGGTTTTGACATGTAGACAACAGAATCCATTTTAACTATTTTAAGCAGGAAGAGATTTAGTAGAGGTTATTTTGTGGCTTATAGAATCCTTGGCGGAGCTGGAAATGGGTGGGGTGGTCAGATACAGCCCAGAAAAAGGAAGCCAAAGGAAACACTCTACTGCAAAACTCTCCTGGTGGAAACCCTAAGACACTGGCTCATGCCATTTGGCAAACACCACAACAGGAACCAGATGCTGGAATGCCTGCCAGGGCTGTCCCATAACAAAATTCCTCTTCTTATGGGTTTGCACAATATACCTATTTCCTTCTGCAGCCTCAAATTATGTCCTCTCTCCTAATTATCTGTCAGAGTTTCTACCTGGAAGTTTCTTGAACCCTGACTACAAATGAGTTCCTTAAAGTTATTTTATACTTTTTTAAGCACTGCCATTTTGGAAGGGATGCTTCTAGAGAAATTCAATCTATGTCAGCTATTCTCTTTATGAAGATCAGCTTAGTCATGGAGAATATAATCAAAATGGTCTAAATAACTAAACGTTGTAATTATTGTCAGTGGGAATAAGAACATAGCAACTTAAACTTAAATCATAAAATCCCCAAAAGGCTTATTTTGGGGGTCTAGGGTCTGTTGCATAGATCAAGCTATGCTGAAATGTAGGCACTTTTCAAATTGGCCTGTTAAAATATTTAGGTTAATCAATTTAAAAACAGCTGATAATGTGAGTAAGACAAATCTTAAAACAATATGTGTTTTAGGGATGACTTTTAATTATTTAAACCACTGAAGAGATTATGTATGTCATATTTCTTTTTTCTTCTGTTAAATTTATAACCTTTAATCTTTTCTCTTTTGCTTTTCACTTGTACATTTTGAAAGGTTTATTAAACAAAATACTTGAAAGATCAGTATCTACAAAATCCAAGTGGACATTCAATAAACTATGAAGGAAAACTGAAAAATACAAGGAATGCAACTCCACCCTAAAAAGATACTTAACACTGTAGAAATAACCTCTGGTTTATATGAAGAGAATTTCATAAGAATGAGTAATATGCTTTTCCTCACTTGGTGGTGATTTTCTTTTCCTTTGCTATATAATTCCAGTATGAAACTACTAAAAAATAACTTAAGTGCTTACAGTGTACAATAAAATACATTGTGCTAGATTCTGAGAAGAATTTTTGAAGAATTTATATATCAGGTTCACAAAATGTTAATCATATCCTTAAGTGTTGGGTCACAAGAAATTCTAGAATACATATTTATATTTGGCATATTTATATAATAACTAAAAGATAACTGGAAGAAAACTTTAATATTTATGTACACCCTGTTTTTAACAGATTACATTTTATTAATGATTTATTAAAAACTTCTTTTTAGATCTCCACTTATTTTTTTAAGGAAAATTTCTTCCTATGAGCAATTCCATTTGTCAAAACAAATGCATAAATTAGTCTACATAAAATGAGTACTTTAATCTCTAAAACTAATTCAAGCCAAGCTTTGTGATCATAAAAGACTGTTTAGCCTCACATTTGTAATCTAATTTATCTTTTTGTAAACTGGAATGTAGTATTTTTTGCTATTGGATGATCAGATAATCTTCTTTTTCCAAATGAATAAATTGTCACATCTTCAGTGTGATCAAAATCATAATTTTCTAGTGAGAATTATACCTAAAACCATCATAAAGTTCTCGGATAAAGTCCACTTTCAATAATCACACTAAATGCTGTTGTAGGTCAGAACCATGACTTCATAGTATCAAGTTTTTAGTTTGATTTGTATTTCAAGAAGGACTTATTTTCACGTTAAACTAATGATGCTCAGACTAGATGCGTATTAGGTTCATGCTGAAATTTTGGGCACCTAGAAATTCTGATTGAATTCACCTGGGAAATAAGATGGACATCAATATTTTTTCTAGAACTAATTGATTATACTTGGCAGCTACAGTGGTGATCTGCTATGCTGGACATTAATCTCAATAGGTGGGTTATGAACCCAAAATGCAAAGCTTGCCATATATATTAACAAAGTGTACCACTTATCCATAAATGCATCTAAATAGTTCTTTAAAATTTTTTTTTTCAGTGCTGGCAATAAAACCCACGGCCTTTCACATGCTAGGCAAGGATTCTACCACTGAGTTGTACTCTGGCCCTCAGTAGTTCTCGAAGCTTTGGATTTCCAATTTGCATTTGTTTTCAGAATTTTTTAGATCAACTTAAAAAGTTACCATATTCATATTACATGAGAACACTTTATTTAATGTCAGTGCTTTGCAATCAGATCACTATTTATTTGATATAAATACATACATTTAGGTTTATAAAAATATTATAGCACACTGTATAAAGATAACAAAATAGCATTCAATAGGTATTCTATTCTTATAGTACCTCTTACTTTAGATGTTGAACAACTGACTATACATTTCACCTTATAGAACCCTTTTAACTAGGGTTCCACTTAATATGCTTGAATCTGATTCAAACCCAAAACACAAAAGCATTTGATGTCCTCACTCCAGAGGAGCTAATACAGAAACCTTAAAGTGACAGAGGTTAACATGAGAAGGGGATTAGGAACCAGTGTAAAGATCAGTTAGAGATGAATCAACTTGGGTTGTAACATATTTGTACATGGAAGCAATAGTAGGAATCTCTCTGTATAGCTACCCTTAACCCAACTAGCAAAAACGCTGTCTTCCTTATTATGCTTATGTCTTTTCTTCCACAAAATTAGAGATAAGGGCAGAACAGGTTTTGCCTGGAAATGGGGAGCTGGAGGGCAGGGGGAAGAAATGACCTAAACAATGTATGCACATGAAAATAAATGAATAATAACAATAATAAAAAACTGTTGATGCAACTGTCATTCCTACTGACATGTACAAATGTAGTTTCTATGTCCAGTCTTACATTTTGGGGTTGTTGAGAAGCAAGGCGCCAGACTCCATCTGGCCAGCGTGGTTTATAACAAAGGAGGTGCACTTAATGTTGAGTGGCAGCAGCGGTAGTTAAGATGACCTGATTATAGCACATGCCTGAATGGGTCAGGTTACTGCTCCTTGCTGTGAGAATGTGATTCTGGGGATGCTGGCTTCCTGAGGGAAAGTGGCACTGGCTCACTTGGTAGCCTAATTGAGAGATGTGTCTTTGGACAGCATTCCTAGAAGTAATGTTTATGATGTCTTTAAATCTATTCTCAGATATCCTAAACAGGAAGAAATGTTTTGGTTTCCTTAATCTGAAATTTCCTTTAATTCTATTATATTTTTACTGATGCACTGTGACCTAAAATTAATAGCGCACTCTTATGTTGGTTATTATATACATACTTATACATTTTTTATTTTATCATTTTTGCACTTATTTACATGTGTATACATTATTGGGTCACCTCCCCCTCTCCCCCACCTCCAGGAAAAACCTGTTCCACACTCTTTTTCTCTGATTTTGTAGAAGAAAAAAACATAAAAAGTGATAAGAAAAACATGGCATTTTTGCTAATTTGAGATAAAAATAGCTTATATTGATTATAAGGCAACATTAGACAAAAGTTCATATTTTCAGATAATTGGTTGTGGTGATTCTTTCACCCCTGCTTGGTCATAATTTGCCATTAAAATGAATTGTTAAAACAACCTCATATTGATTTGGGAGGTTAACTGATAGTTCATGCTGGAAAAAACATCACGCTACCTACTGCTGCAGCCAATGCACATTTCAGTGAAGTTTGTTTTTTTTTCAACTCTAGATTTTACAATCAGAACAGGACTATGGTTCAGGTAGGCCAACAGAGGAGATCCAAAAGAAGCTGCTAGAAATACAGCAGAATGATACTGATGACAACATTCAGGGAAATTGATTGGTTTTGTATAAAAGACCCTACTTTGTATAAAAATAGTGCTGAGTTTCATTTGGCTTTCAGGTAAACAACAAATGATTTTTAGTACATTTGACCCTTAGCACAGTATTTAGGGTGTTGACCTCCATGAAGTTCAAAAGGCTGTAAAATTTTAGACTTCCCCCAAAACTTACCTACTAATAACCTACAATTGACTGAAAACCTGATTACATAAACTGTTGATGAACACATCTTTGTATATGTTTACATATGGTGAAAAATAGGTGAGAATTGCAAGAGATTACTTTTTAATGAAATATACAAGTTACTAAGGAGCCAGACTTTGCACATCTAAATTATTAGTGGGGAAGATGATGTCATGGGGTATTTTAAGCCAACACTCACAATATTTAAGCTCAGCTCAACAGCTAAACAATTATTACAGTAGTATAGTGTACTTCAGTTCACTTTATGGAGTTATGATTTAATACTGCATTTTGTTTCTTTTCATTTCTCTAGAGAAAATGATACCATGTGTGGTGTCTGGCATAAGTTTTGATAAATTTGAACATTTCCAAACAAATTTTTGCACATTTTTATTGTAGTAAATGACAAAATAGACGACTCTCTACATATGTGTTATGCATGTATGTGATATACCTAACTTTGTATTAATTTTTTACATTTCTAGTCTTTGTAGTTCATCTGTGAATTTCTTTCAAATTGTGGCAAATCTCAGAAAGTAATCCATCCATAAATGGACCAGCACAATTAAAATACACGTTGTTCATGGCTCAACTGTATATGCAGTCTTTGGAGTGCAACATTTAGGAGGGACTTACACACACACACATCCGTTGCTACCTGAGTTCAAGTTTGGCCATATGTGTTCTATGTGTTATCTGGGAATCCTGCCTTGCAATAAATAAATCAGGATCAGATGTAATGTCCCATCACTGAAGAAAACAAAGCAGGACTACAGTTCTATAGGAAATATAAGTACACCTTAGAATTTTAAAACCAAAGCTAATTCTCTTGAAGCCATACTCAAAATGGTGCTGTGTGATCATGCGGGATCACACAAGACAGTGCGGACAGTGAGGACAGTGCGGACAGTGAGGACAGTGAGGTCAGTGAGGACAGTGAGGACAAGGAGGACAGTGTGGACAGTGAGGACAGTGAGGAGAGTGAGGAGAGTGAGGACAGTGAGGACAGGGAGGACAGTGAGGACAGTGCGGACAGTGAGGACAGTGAGGACAGTGTGGAGAGTGAGGACAGTGCGATCATGTGAGGACAGTGAAGACAGTGAGGACAGTAAGGACAGTGAGGACAGTGAGGAGAGTGAGGATAGTGAGGACAGTGAGATCATGTGAGGACAGTGAGAACAGTGAGGAGAGTGAGGACAGTGAGGAGAGTGAGGACAGTGAGGACAGGGAAGGCAGTGAGGAGAGTGCGGACAGTGAGGAGAGTGAGGAGAGTGAGGACAGTGAGGACAGTGAGGACAGTGCGGACAGTGAGGAGAGTGAGGACAGTGTGGAGAGTGAGGACAGTGCAATCATGTGAGGACAGTGAACACAGTGAGGACAGTGAGGACAGTGTGGACAGTGAGGACAGTGAGGACAGTGAGGAGAGTGAGGAGAGTGAGGACAGTGAGATCATGTGAGGACAGTGAGGACAGTGAGAACAGTGAGGAGAGTGAGGACAGTGAGGAGAGTGAGGACAGTGAGGACAGTGCGGACAGTGAGGAAAGTGCGGACGGTGAGGATGGTGAGAACGGTGAGGAGAGTGAGGACGGTGAGGACAGTGAGGACGGTGAGGACGGTGCGGACAGTGAGGACAGTGGAGGACAATGAGGACAGTGAGGAGAGTGAGGACAATGAGGACAGTGAGGAGAGTGAGGAGAGTGAGGACAGTGAGGACAGTGTGGAGAGTGAGGACAGTGCAATCATGCGAGGACAGTGAAGACAGTGAGAACAGTGCGGGCAGTGAGGACAGTAAGGACAGTGAGGAGAGTGAGGACAGTAAGGAGAGTGAGGAGAGTGAGGACAGTGTGGACAGTGAGGACAGTGAGGACAGTGAGGACCCAAACAGCTTCTTGCATCAGAGGACCAGAGCATGATGGCTTGCCACTGGGCCTCTGAGTTCTTAATCCCCATTGGCTGTGAGTAGTGTTAATTTTAACCCAGAATGGAATAAAAACTAATGACAACCATGTAGCCAACTTGTGAACTAAAAAAGTCATGAGCCAGGCAGCACACGGCATTTGAAAACTGCCAAGTCTTAACTACCAACCAGAATTTGATGGCTTGCCCTTTGTGGGCTCTGGTGTGTCAGTATTCCTGGATACGTGCTTTTCCCTTGACCGTTTCTTCTGTTATTTTCACTCTGCCAAGCTGACTCTCATCCTGAACTCTAACCTCTCCTACTTGCTATTAAAACTGCCCAGCATTTCATCCACAATGTATATGAGAAATCAAAGCCCATTATTTTATTAGTACAGAATTTGCATTTGTTTCATAATTGAACTATTTCTGCCATTCTCAATCTAAAAGCTCATTTACCATGATACCACCTCCTTTTACCCATACAGAGCTTTGAAAGCTCCTGACTGACATATACTTCTGAACTACATTTAAGAACGGTTCTCATTATAGTTTCGCTTTTCCCTCCATCTTATGCGTCATTTATAAGACTTCTACATAAAACTATGACAAATGAAACTATTGTGAACTGTAGACCTTATAGTGACACTGCTCTGTACAAACCATTGCTTTGATTTTGACCATTGTCCTCCTTTATTTCTGACTCAACATTTAAAATAGTTTTTATCTTTTAGAGATTTGTACAATTTTTGGAAGTCCAAGTGCATTTCCTTTGTCCATATAATAGTTTTCCTTTCAAAAAACGAAATCTATAATTCAAATTTGTCAAGATGAAAAAAATGATAAAGTTATATTTCTATGTAATATCCTTGAAGGATTTTTGCCTTTGTCATTTTTAAGCTGAGAATGTCTTTTGGCAGTACCATCCCTTGAACTCAGGACTTCATGCTTGGAAGTCAGGCGCTCTGCCACTTGAGCTATGTCTCCAGCCATACGTTTTTTGAATGAATAAATACAGGTGGAAATCAACATGGAATTAAAAAACCTAAGTTGTTTTTAGATCTTTTATGTATCTCTAGCTTACACCTCACTTGTCATTTCTAGGTTTATATATCAAGCTCTTAGACATCTTTGGAATTATAACAGACACCTCAGGTATAACATGCCTAACCTGAACTCATTATTTCCTTCACATCTTATCTTTTTACTTGTCCCAAGTTAAAACATTAGAAGCGTATTTTCCAATCTCCAAATACCATCTATAACCATGTCTTTTTGCTTGTTTTGTTTGAAGGCGTTATTCTATTTACCCATATAATTATGTCTTTACTCTGACACCAGCTTGGATCATACTCCATTCATATCACACATCTATTGTGAATTCATCATCTACAGGAATCTTTTAAAAATGCAGTAAGTTTTCAAAATATTGCTTGTATTAGGTCTAAATTCCACATATGTGAGAAAACGTGGCCTTTGGCTTTCTGAGTCTAGCTAACTTCACTTGATATGATGTTCTCTAGTTCCATCCATTTACCTGCCAATGACAAAACTTCATTCTTCTTTTATGACTGAATAGAATGTCATTGTGTATGAATTCCACATTTTCTTAATCCATTCATCAGTATTGGGACATCTTAGCTGTTTCCATAGCTTAGCTATTATGAATAATGCTGCAATAAACACGAGTGTACAGGTAACCTGAATTAACATTTCTTCTGGTATATCCCTAGGACTGGTATTCCTGGGTTACATACAAGAGAGGGAGGGTAAAAGGAAGATGCTAAGAAGGTGAACATGGTTAATACACTTCCTATACAAGAATGAATATAGAGTGTTTAGGCCTGTTGAAATCACCATAAGAAGGGGACTAAGGTAGAAAGGAAAAAAATAAAGGAGATGAACCAATTCAGGTTATAGTACATATATACATGGAAATGTCACAAAAAAACTCCCTGCATAGCTATCTTACACAAAACAAAAATGTCATTTTTTTTTTTTTTTTACAAAATTGGAGAACAGGAGGGCTGTTCAGGTCCTGTTTGGGAGATTGGTACCAGTGTAAGGAGGGAGGATGTGGGTAAAGTGTGTAAGAGCGTGAACAGGTGGCAAATATTGTGTACTCATATATGTAAATGGAAAAATTAGACCCTTTGAAACTATTGTAGGAATAAGGGGAAGGAGGAATAAAGGAGAATGACGGAGGGGCTGAATTCAACTATGATGTATTTTAAGAACTTTTGCAAATGTCACAGTGCACATCCACACAACACAGCAATAAAAAAACACAGTGAGTTCATGACAACTCACTCCACTTTTCACAACAATTTCAACAACTTCCCTTTGCATATTGTGTGTGTGTGTGTGTGCATATGTGTGTGTGTGTGTGTGCACGCATGTGTGGGTGTGGGTGTGCATGTGTGTGCATGTGTGTGTGCACGTGCAGTGCTGGAGTGAAACTCAGGGCCTCATTCATGCTAAGCCAGTATTCTACCACTGAGGTAAGCCCTTCAACCCCTTTACATTGCATTCAAACCCCTGACCAAGCTGTGTGAGCTGCATCTGATTTCTTCTCCATTGTCAGCACATAACACTATCTGTATTTGTTCACTATCTGTATTTCAGCCACGCTCTCCTCATTTTTTTTCTTATCTTTATACTTGCAGATCTTTTTACCACTTTTCAGATCTCAAACTTAATGTCCTTCAAGCACAGGCTGTTCCTCTCCCACATCTTTGTGTGGCTTGCTGGATCCTTATCTTTCAGATCTTAACACAAATGTCACTTTCTTAAATTTGCCTCTGGTTGGTTACACTGTCACATCACCCTGTTTACTTCCTTTGCTGCTTATATCGAACCCTAAAATTATTTCATTTATCTATTTTATTGGTTAGTATTCCTATTACCGAAGAGAATATATGCTCCATGTGGATGAGAAATCCTTTGTGTCTCAATTAATTCTGTGTGTTCAGCCTCTAAAATGTAGCCTAGGCCATAATCAGAAATAAGTAAATACTTATTAAGGGAATTAATTCATCAATTTCTAAAAATTAAGCTTCTCTGAGTTCAGTATTCATATGGCTTATGTGTTTTCCTAAATGTCAAACAATATAAATAAACAGAATAATACAACTTTAGTAGATTTGCAATCTAGGATTACTATTTAATTGCATATATGTTTCATGTAAGTTGATTATTTTAACTTGTAAAAAATAATCATTTTTAAACTAAAAAAGGGAAAGTAAGAATTTCAAATAAATTTGCTTTAATTTTCAAGACACTAAATCTGAATGTTAAAAGCAAATTCAATTTGAATTTAGATGTTAAATTGGGCACTGGTGGCACATGCCTGTAATCCTAGCTATTCAGGAGGCAGAGATCAGGAGGATCGCAGTTCAAAGCCAATCCCGGGCAAATAGTTCATGAGACCCTATCTTGAAAAATCCCAACATGAAAGGGTTGGTGGAGTGGCTCAAGGTGTAGGCCCTGAGTTCCAGCCCCAGTATTGCAAAAACAAAACAAAAACAAACAAGAAACAAAACTTGAATGCTGAATTTGAAAGCATGATTTGTTTTTCTAAAAGTGTAGCACCAAGTGATGTATCTACTACATTTTTTAAGTGGATCAATTTAATTTAATTATGATATTTTAAGTAGCTATATTTTTAATCTTGGTGGCTGTACTGGAAAAGGTCAATTCAAATTTTTCTATGAATTCTTTAGCTTTTCCTCACAAGATTTTGTAAACACGTATATCTGGTTTTATGTGTTCTTAGGTATTATTTTGTTGAGGTTCAAACATCACACTTAACTATTCCTGATATTTATTTTCTTCAGCTTTAAAATCAAATAATTTGTTTTGAAGAAGTACTGGTGTTTTAATATCTTAAACTAATTTAAGAATTTTAAGTCAACATACAATAGAAATGCATGTTTATCCATATTTATTCACAATGACCAAGTTATGGAATCAGCCTCGTGCCATCAACAGATAAACTGACAAAAACAGCAGCATATAGGCTCAATTGAGTATTATATAGCTATAAAGAACAAAATTATATCATTTGTAGGCAAATGGACGAAATTGGATATTATCATGTGAAATAAGCCAGACTCAAAAAGAAAAATCCACGTTTTTTCTTGAAAGCAGGATCTAGATTCATAGATACAAATAAGTAAAAAGACGTGAGCTTACATGGCAGATATTTCACTGGGGAGACAAGGAAGGCCGATGAGGAGTAAATAAGATCAAAGTGTAGGACACACATATGTGGAAACATGATAATGAAACCCATTATTTTGTACGATAAATTTAAAACAATGAAGTACAGATGTGTTAGTATGTTAAACTAATTTAATAATTTTAAGAAAATATGAGACAGGTGCCACCAAAGAGCCACAATCAACTGTTCTCTGAGAACATTGCTATTTTTGCTGGAGGTAAATATAGCTCTTTTTGACTTATTCATCCTGAAGAATTATATTTGCCATATATAAACATCTGAATTTTGCACAAAAATGTCTATGAAATGAATTATATCAGTTATATAGTTGAAAACACTTCTAAATATACTTTTCATTATGCATTTGCTATACTAGGAATGTTGATATCTGCTTCCTTTTAATTGGAGGCAAAATCACAAACATTGTTATAAAGACATGAGAAAAATGAAGCACTGTGACAAATGTGATCCCTAAAGACCCTCGAAATAATTTTTTAGATTATCAGTTTTGACATTGTCAAAATGCAAATTATAAGTGAAAAACACAATATGTTTTGGTAGAACAATATGGATAACATCAGTAAAAGGCTGGGATATTTAAATTACAAGCTATTTTAATGTTTTCATTAATGTTATATTTACATTAATATACAATATTAATCATATATATGCATTAATTATTATTATATAATAATTAATAATTATAATTATATGCATAATATATAATATACATAACTTTGTACAGTCTAAAAACATGAACAAATTGACTTTTGAAACATATCTACCCTTACGGTTGAAGAACAAGGACCTTTGAATCTTTCTTTCTCTCTCTCCCTTCCTTCCCTCCTTCCCTCTTTTCTTCCTTCCCTCCTTCCCTCCTTTCTTCCTTCCTTCCCTCCCTCCCTCCCTTCCTCCTTCCCCTTTCCCTCCCTCTGTTATTCCCTCCCTCCTTCTCCCTCATTCCCTCCTTCTTCCTCCTCTTTCTTTCTTGACTTCCTTTAAACTACAATTCTTCTATCTATGCTTCCCATGGAATTTCACACCATGCCTGACTTGTTATTTTACACAAGCTCTCACTGACTTTCTCCCCTGGGCTGGCTTCAAATTGTGATTCTACAGATTCTCTACCTCTTAAGTAGCTGGGACTATAGGCAGGCACCAGGACATGACTTAATGGTATGAAAATTATAACAATTCTACCATAAATTTGAAAGCAAAATAAATTCTTTTTCTCTAGGAATGATGATTAGTCAAATATGCCATTCATTTTATTTCTTAGAAATTGATTTTGAGTGTGTAATACTACATTTACATAGTATAATATGCTCCATACATAAAATTCAAAAATCTAAAACAGTAAATAAATAAATTGAATTTTGAAATATATCTAAAGGTACTTCAGGTTTGTGTTTCAAAAATTCAGACCTAAAACACAAATTAGTTTATTGGGTTGTATACTTTTTAAGAAAAGTATTGTAGAAATGTAATGTGCTTGTTTCCATGAAGACTATGTTATAGGTAATTATTCTCTTTCTATAAATTATGCTATGTTATTTTAAGCTTGCTAGAGATTGTTTATATGTGTACAGTTCTTCTTTGGAATAAAGGTTTCTCTTTTTTATAGTATTTATTGTGAAAACCTTGGCTGCTTTCTCCATAAATCTCATCACATTATATCATAGTTAGGTATGGTTCTAACCAATTACTTACCTGGTAACTATTTAAAAATTTTTTATAATAAAATCCCAAATGCACTATTATCCTTGAGATGAGAGAAATGCCATATGGTTATGATGTATGTTGTCAGTATTTCTTTCAACAAAGCAAGGGAATTCTGACAAAATTTAAACTGGCATTTAAGATAAACTACAAAATATATTTCAATGAATTTCTTTTCATGATCTATAGCAAAATCATAAGGACAGTTACATGATGGTAACTACCAAGCTTCACTATGCACAATAGATTGCTAATAACATGTAAAAAAATCGGGAGGAAATTCCAAGAATTGCAACTTTTTCTCTAGCTTTATTTTCTTAATGTTTAAATGAAATTATTAGAAATGCATGAGAAAATTAGGAACATAGTGAAGAATTCTGTTTTGAACTGAACTCTATGCATGGACAAAGTTGATTAGTACTGTTCTCATGCCTTAGATACTTTTTTCAGTAGTCTACTTGCAAATGTCTTCTATTAAATTACTACTATTTGAATATCAATGCTATACAATTCTATGTCCAGCATTCTGCCTGTTATTTAAAAACTTTCAATAAATGTTTTTTGAATCAATCTAAATTTAGATATTTGTTTAATAATAGAAAATAACTTGTGCTAATAGCTTCCATTTTATTTCTTGTTGCCAGGTTATTATCCAGGAGGAAATTCACTTGTAAGAATCTAGAGTGAATGCCTATCACTAGGCATAATTATCAGAGTCTTAAAAATAAAAGATGCAAAGTATATTTAAATTAGAGTGGTCTGAGGTGAGTGCAATGATCAGGAAGAGAAACACAATAGCAGGCCTGGGAGAAGCATAATTTTTATTTTCTAGGTAATTCTGGTTTCTTCCTGAGTGCTAGGCTTCTGTTTCTATTTTCTTCTCCACCTAAACATTTCTAGGTTCTTTGATAACAACTTCAGGATTTTAAAAAGTGAATTCTGCATTCCAATTTTCATCCCCCACCTATATTTCTTGTTTGAGAAATATACCACTTGAGAACTTTGTTCCCACCAGAACTCTGGGAAGCTTTACTCAATTCAGTTCACTCTGCCTCATAATATCTCTTTAATTTCTCCTTTCTCCATATTTCTTGAATTTGCCTTAATTCAGACACTTATTATTTTTTACTTAGCTTTCTACAAAATCCTTTTGAACTGTCCTCTTGCCTCAAGTTATAAATTACTAATCTACTTAGAGTCAACGTAAGAGTAGTCTTTGTGAAGTTCTAATGTAACTGTTTATGACTTCCCGTCATATTCAGTGAAACCGCACACTCTGTAGTAAGGCATATATAATCTGTCACAGAGTTCTTTGAGACCATCTCCAGACTTACAGTGTCTTCAGACATGCAGGCTTTGCCGCAGTTGTGAGTGAAGGCACTTTTCCCTTACAACAGTCTGTCCTTTTTGAGGAAGACAGCAACTCCACCTTCTTTCCTCCATCCATCCTTTATACAGAGTCCACAAAAACTTCTCAGAAATATCTTCTCTGTTTCTAAAGACATATTTCCCTCCTCACAGAGTCTCATATAGAATTTTAATAATCTCTCTTACTGTAGTTACAAATCACTAAAGTATTTGTTTGAATTTATTCATCTCTTTACTACAATGAGTCTTTCAAGGACAATGAATGAAACATGATCTTTACATCCACAGTACATAGCAGTGTCTGACACTCCTTCGTTGATGTTGGTGACTACAACCTAATTCATGTTACTGTTGCATTTGCTTTCCTTAACCTGTAAGTCTTCACTCTTCCTTTATTTCTTCTACATTTGTACCATGCACCAGGACAAGCAAATTCTCTAATATTTTGATATATGGCATCAGAATTTAATAAACACAATTGCTCATACCTATTACCATAGAACACATAAAGAATGTACCACTCATTTAGCCCTCAAGCAAACACATTACTTTACAGTGATTTTTTTTCTACTGTGTATATTTTGTTTTTCCAACATAATATTTCATGTTGGTTCTAGGTATTTTCTCTTTGGAGCACACAAAAGTAGAGTAGCCATGAAAGCCTATTTGCCTAGGAGAAAAAAAATCCTAGTTTATTTTTGTTGCCAAGAAATATTTATCCTCTGTCCTTTTTATTTTCAAAACTATTCACATTTACATAAAAATAATTTGACAACACAACAAATAATATCATTTCACTGTTATTTGTTAATTTTGCATAGACCATAAAATCAGTGCAGAAATCACCAAGTTTGAGAGAAGAATGTGTATGAAATGGAATGATTTGGGAATACGAATTATAGATACTTTAGTATTCTCTCAGTGAGAATAACAGATTTTGGTGAAACAATTCAGGAGTGTAGAAGTGCTGTGGGGAAATCCTGTAATACTGAAAATCTTGAATTTGAACAATTTCTCTAATTTTAGTAGCTAAATGGATATCTATAATTTAAAGGAAAAATTTAATTTTTACTAAAGGTTTAACTTAGAGATTATAATACACTAATAGTACAAAAGTAATGATCTTGCATAAAGAAAATAAAATTGATTCAGAATGAGATCTTTGTATTATATCTATACTGTGTGAAATGAATATTCATTTATCACTTCTGGGTCTTTTCCACATTATGTGAGTTTTAACTTTATAGTATCGAATACAAGTTAAATAAACTTAACATTGAGTCAAAGCAAACAATAAAATTATGCAATATATTTACAAAAGGTTTTAAAGATACAGAATATAATTATTGTCTTCACTCTTATTTCCATATTGCTAAGAAAATAGTTTAAGACTTTTAAATGGAATAATTCTTCAGACTAGAGCTTTATATAAATCTAAAACCAGTTGACTCATCAGAAAAATCTGTTAGCCACAGAATGACATTTATTTAAATAAACCATTCTCTATGGATGTAAGCCATAGAATGAAGCAAAATTGTGGTTCAGAAGGTAACTCCTTTTTTTACAGCCCCATGTCCGGGATTCAGTAGAAACAGTTTTCCTCTTTAGTTATTTTTCTGATATTTTTTCAGTCAAAGTTTTTTCTACCTTAATGAATTCACAAATCAATGAAAGTCTAACTTCTTAAAATATAATTTTGTATCACCATAGGTTTTTATATTCTGAGAGAATTATCTGCATCTTACACACACACACGTTTTTAATTATCTTGGGGATTATCTATTTTGAATTCTATTATATTCCTCTAAAAGCTTTGCTTAGCTTAAAAGTGATAAAATACAATATTTGAAGGTAAACAAATAATTATTTTTCTCTGAAATACATGGGTTTCTTGACCCACTACAGATGCTCACCAGGAAAAAGAACTAGTCCTGGGGAAAGTTTCCATAGACCACCAGCAAGATTTGGCAGCAGAAGAAAATTTCTGCCAGACTTCTGCTAAGACTATTTTTATAAACTTTGGAAAAGATAGTCTAAGGAGAAGTGATTGTTGTGTCTGGATTGGTTAGATTTAACAGTCCAAGAAAAAAATGTTTTTTTCTCTTTTTTTAAAGCGTGTATTATTTGTCCAAAGGGATTTCATTGTGATACTTCCACACACATGCGTAGATTATGCCTCAATTAAATTCACCTCCTTATCCCTCTCCCTTTATTCCCCCTTCTTAAAATAATTTCAACAGGTTTCAGGATTCTATTTTCATCCACAGGTATAAAATACTTTGACCATATTTACCACTCTTCACCCTGTCTTTTCATGCTCCCCACTCCTGTTGGTAGCCACCCTTAAACAAGACTTATTTTACATTCCTGTTCTTCATTTTTTAAGAGTAGATTCTGCATATGAGACAGAACATGCAATATTAGTCTTTTTTTCCATCTGTTTTATTTTACTTAATGTGATGATCTTCTAGTTCCATTCATTTTCTTGCAAGTCACATTATTTCTTCTTAATGGCTGAATAATACTCTATTCCAAATGTGAAATATACACATTTTCTTTATCCATTCATTAGCTGTTGGACACCTAAGCTGATTCCCTAGTTTGACTATATAAATAGTACTGCTATAAACAAGTATATGCAGGTATCTCAACTGTATGCTGACTGACCCTTTTTAGGATATATGCCCAGAAGTGGTATAGAAGGATCATATGATAGATCTATCTTTAGTTTCTTAAGGAATCTCCATACTGCTTTTCATAGTGGTTGCACTAGCTTACATTCCCACCAACAGTGTATATGGGTTATGTCTTCCCTCATCCTTGCCAACATTTGTTGTTTGTTTTCTTTTCTTTTTTGCCAGTTTCGTGGGTTGGACTTGGGACCTTGTGCTTGTTAGGCAGACACTCTACCATTTGAACTAGTCTGCAAGTTCTTTTTGTGTTGGTTATTGTTGAAACAAGGTCTCACTTCCTTTTTGGGGTCGTCTGAATCAAGTTCCTCTTATTTGTGCTTCCCAGCATAGCTGGGACAACAGACCTGTGCCACTGTGCCCAGTCATTTGTTGAGAGGGGGTCTATGAGCTACTCTTGAGAAGCTTGGATGACAGGCTTGAGCAACTGCACATGACATTTTATTTGTTTTCTTGATGATAGCCATTCTGCCTAAGGTGAGATAGAATCTCAATGAAGTTTTGATTTGCATATCCTTTGTGGCTAAGGATATCGAACTTTTTGTCATGAGTTTATTAGTCATTTGCACTTCCTCTTTAGAAAACTCTCTGCTCAATTCATTTGGCCATTTATTAATTTAAATGTTTATTCTTTTGGTGTTTAAATTTTTTTGAAATTTTTATTCTATTAATCATCTTTTATCCAATGGAAAACAAACAAAGATTATCCCCCATTCTGTAGGTTTTCTTTTGATTCTGGTCACTGTATCCTTTGTTGTGCATTTTAAAAAATTTATTGCCATTCCAGTTTTCAATTATAATTCTTATTTTTGAAGAATTGAATTCTATTAAAAAAAACAGGTTTTAACTATTATAAACATATATGAACTGAATGTCTGTACATTCAATTTCATAAAAGAAACACTGCTCAACATAAAAACTCAGATAGACATCAATACAATTAATAGCACAGTGACTTTAATACCCAACAAAGAAACCAACAAGGAAACCTAAGAATTAATTGACACTGAACATCAAAAATGGTCTTAGTAGAGCTCTACAGAATATTACACTCAATAAATGCAGAATACACATTCTTCTCAGAAGCCCTTGACTCTCCTAAAAAGATCAAACTTTAGCACATAAAGAGGGTCTTAACAAATAGAAGAAAATTTAAATAACTTTCTGTGTTGATTCAACCACAATGGAATAATACTAGAAATTAATAACAAGAAAAACTATGGAAAACATTCTAACACATGGAGAATGAGCAACTCACTTTTTGAACTATCAGTGAATCACTGATGAAATAGGGAGTAAATAAAAAAATTCCTAGAAGCAAATGAAAATGAAAACACAACTTACTAGAACCTTTGGGACACAGAAAAGACAATTCTAAGAGGAGTGTCTACATTAAAAAAGTCAGAGAAATTTCAAATAAATAACCTAAACTGCAACTCAAACTCTTTGAAAAACAAGAACAAACCAAACCTAAAAGCAATACATGGAAAGAAATACTAGGCATCAGGGAAGAAATTAATAAGGGGGGGAAAAAGAACATATAAAGGACCAATGAAACAAAAAGTTGGTTCTTTAAAAAGACAAACAAGATTAATAAACTTTTAACTAAACTCACCAAAAGAAAGAGGGAGAGGATGCAAATTAATATAATTAGAGATAAGAAAGAGGACATCACAAGAAATACCAAAGAAATTCAGAGGATCATTAGGAAGTACTTTGAAGACCTATATTCTAACAGGTTAGAAAAACTAAGAGAAATTGCCAAATTTATGGATCATATGACCTGCCAAAACTGAGCCAAACTGCCTAAAGAACACAAACCATCTAAACAGATAAATAACAAGCAGTGAAATCAAGGCACTAATGAAGTCTTTCAACAAAGAAAAGCCCAGGACAAAATAGATTGACTGCTGGATTCTACCAAACCTTTAAAGAATAATTGATACCAATGCTCCTCAAACTCTTTCAAAAACTAGAAGTGGAAGGGACACTACCAAACTCATTCTATGAAACCCTTAAGGACAGGACATACACAAAAAGAAAATTATAGGCCAATTTCCCTGACAAACATAGACACAAAAGTTCTGATTAAACTACTTGCAAACTGAACTCAATAATACATTAAAAATATCATACAATATGACCAAGTTAATTTCATTTCTGAGAAGAAAGGATGGTTCACATATACAAATCAGTTAATGTAATACAGCACATAAATAGAAGACAAACATCACATGATCATTTCAATAGATACAGAGAAAGCCTTTGACAAAATTCAACATCCCCTCGTGATAACAGCTTTTAAAAAGTAGGAATTGAAGGAACATACCTCAACATAGTAAAAGCTGTGTATGTTAAACCAATAGCTAACATCATCCTAAATAGAAAAGATTGAAATCATTCTTCTAAAGTCAAGAATGACACGTGTGTCCACTCTCTTTTTTCTTATTCAGTACAGTGCTAGAATTCTTAGTCAGAGCAATAAGGCAAGAGAAAGAAATAAAATGGAAATGGGAAAGGAAGAAATCAAATTTTCCTTATTTACAGATATGAGACTTATAGTACTCTAAAGACTCCACTAAGAAACTCTTAGTTCTGATAAGCACAGCAAAGAAGCAGTATACAAAATCAACATCCAAAAAATCAGTAGCTTTTCTATATACCAAAAGTGAGCACTCTGGGAAAGAAATCAAGAAAATTATCACATTAACAATAGCCTAAAAACCAAATACCTATGATGAGAGATCTCTATAACAAAAGGTATAAAACACGGAAGACAGAAATTGAAAAAGACACCAGAAGATGGAAAGACCTCCTAAGTTTATGGATTGGTTGAATTAATAATATGAAAATGGCTATAATACCAACAGCAATTTACAGATTAAATGTAATCCCCATCAGAAATAAAAAAGAAATCAATTCTAAAATTCATTTGGAAACATGAAAGATCCTGGATAGCAAAAGCATTCCTGAGCAAAACAAAGAGAAATGCTGGAGCTTTTGTAAAACCTGACTTCAAATTATACTACAAAGTCATAGTAACAAAAACAGTATGGTATTGGCACAAAAATGGCCAGGTAGATCAAAGGAACAGTATAAAAGATATAGAAATAAACTCATATAACTATTAGTCATCTGATATTTGATAAAGGTGCCAAAAACCTACACTAATGATAAACTTCCTCAAATGCAGACTCAATGTAGATACCCTACTGGAAGGCTGAGAGTGTTAAGACTGCCCTTTCTTCACAACCAAGACTCACTCATGTAAAGCCCTGAATCTCCATGTCATGGTATTTTATGCTCATGGAGTATGTATTCCCCTTGGCAGTTTTGACATCTATAATTTTCTTCCTGGGAGGTAGAGAATTATTCTCAAGACTGAATATTGCAAGCTAACATAAATTTTCAAGAAAATTGGGATAAAGACTTCACCTGAGAATTGTTCAGTTTTTCTCCCTGTAGGAGAATTGTGGTACTTTTGTATTTTGAAAAGATATTAATAAATCTTATGTATTTGTTTATCCACATATAATCTATAAATGTCTAATGAGCACAAGCCAATCCCAAAAAGATAAGCCACTTGCTTAGACTGTCCTAATGGAAATGACATGATTAAAATGAGTATCTTGAGTAATAAAGTAAGTATGAAGATGATCCAAGTGTAGAAGCATCATGTAAATTAGACCAAATAGTCCTGTCTAAATTTAATTGCAGTGGGAAAACACTACATGTTTATAAAATACACAGATCATGTTCAAGTAAGTCTAGGGCACCTAACAACTTGAAATCCTTGGAATGCCTTTCTTCACACAGCTTCTGCTCTTTGATACTCTCACCGTTTCTTTCTTTTTTCTGGCACAGGGTCTCGCTGTACAGCCCAGGCTGTCTTCAGACATGTAGATCCTCCTTCTTCTCAAGTACTGGGAAAATGGGCATGTCCTGCTACTTCCATCCCTTGTCATCTTTTGTTTCCCTCTTCTAACTCAAGCTTTCTTATTATAAAATGTTGGGTTAAACCTAACTTCAAGTTATGTCCATTTATCTAATTAATAACTTTCATAATATGCACGACTTTCATTCACCTTACAAGTGAAAATACCCACTTTCTTTTAAATTGGAAATCTTACAAAATTTAGCAAACTATGTAAAAGTTTATTAATATTAATTCAATTTCATTCAACTGTCACTAAGTGCGTGTTTTATTCATGTGATTGTGAAAGGAAGTAAAGATAAGCAGAAAAAGCTCCATGCTTACATTACTTACCACGTCCAGATTTTATTCTGTTCCTGCCATTAATAATATGCATACTTACAAAAATATATTGATAGCAAAATCATTTCTCAAAAGAATAGCCTGTATTTATTCATTAACATTTAATTCTATGCCATCTCCACACTTGTCTTGTATGAGCATTGCCTTATTTAACAATTACAGAAATCCTCTGTTACTAAAGAAGAAATTGGGTCTCTTAAGAAGCTACAAAATCCTGCCCAAGATCATACAAGTATCCTGTGGCAAATTTGAGATCAGATGACAAGCTTAACATAGCTTAAAGAGGTAACATCTTTGCATGGTTGTATATGTCTGTCTTCCTAAGAAATAAAATTGTAGATTGGTTACTACTATGGAAATTTTGATATCTCAAAGGTGTTTACTATATGAACTTGATTTTAATGCAGTTTGTCTCTCCATGACATAAAATAAACTTAAAAATTTGTGTGACCAGTGTTTATCTCAGTACTATTTACAATAGCCAATGGAAGCAACCCAGATGCCCGACAACTGATGAATGGATCAAGAAAATGTGGTGTGTAGGTACAATGGAATATTACTCATCCATAAGGAAGAATAACACCATGTAGCATAGAGGTAAATGGATAAAACTGGAGGACATAATGTTAAGCGAAATAAGTCAGGTTCAGAAAAAAGCCGCATGTTTTCTCTCATATGTGGAAGATAGATCCAAAAGATAAACATATAAAACATATACAGAAACTAACAGGGTCATATAACAGGGTATATGTTGAACTCATTTGTAATGCTGAACATGTAGAACTACTCTATGGAACTTGGGAAGGAGGGTAAGGAAAAGAGAATGATGGTATATTAACAATATCATAATATATAACATCTGTGCAAGTAGAGAATATAACAACATGTATTGAAAGCTGTTTAAAAATGGGGGTGGGTGGGAGGTAAAAGTGTAAGGGAGAGCAATGAAGGGGTTGAATGGACCAAAGTAAAGTAGACTCACAGCAGGGGTACACTGAGAAATCCCTTTGAACATCAACTTAGATATAAATAACAAAAGACAGGACTAGGTACAGTGTGTGGGGAGATACTTGTGGAAAGGGGAGAATGAACAAGGGAGATGAAGGTGAGGGAATGGACTTCATACACTTCATAAACAAAATACAACAATGAAATCTCTTGCAATTCCTTTAAGTGGGGCAGGAGGGGGTTGAGGGGGTTGAGGAGGAAAAAACAGTAGGAATGATTTAGCCAATGTACAATGTAAGCCTACTCTGAATTGTACAATTACATCCTAATTTAAAAAGAAGAAACTTGTGTGAGTATATTTGATGTAGACATGAGGACATGAACCAATGTGGATTTTTTTCTATGATACCCTAAGAATTTATCAGTCACTCAGCCATCCAGTAGAACCTTGCTTCTTTCTTTCTTTTTCCCTTTTCTTTTCAGGTGTCATGGGTTTGGTGATCCTGGGGCTTGAACTCAGCACTTAGTGCTTGCTAGACAGGTACTCTATTGCTTTAACCATAACTCCAGCACCCCTTTCTCCTTCCTAACTACCTAAGTGAGCATGACAACTATGATACAAATAGAAAATAATATTTTATTAGCATAAATTCTACTTCATATATGTATATGATGTACTTTGATCAAATTCACCTCCCTTCCATTATGCCATCTTATCCACTTTCCCTCCTCCCTCCTTTTAAATGGTTTTTTAGTGTGTTTCATTATTCTATTTTCATATATATATATATATATATATATATAATGTACTTTGATCATATTCATTCCTCAGAACTCTCTCTTTTCCCTCTTCCCCCTCCTGCTGGTTGCCTCCACCAGAGTCCCACTCTGAACAATTATGTCATATCATCATCATCATCATTATCACCACCATCATCATCATTTTAGCTCTAGATTCTACATACCAGCAAAAATATATGGTATTTGCCTTTTTGAGCTTGGCTTATCTCAATATGATGATCTCCAGTTTCATCCATTTTTCTGCAAATGACATAATTTCATTCTTCTTTATGACTGAATTATACTCCATTGTGTTTATATACCACATTTTCTTTATCCATTCACTGTTGCTGGGCAACTAGGTTGACTCCATAGTTTGGCTATTATAAATATGCTGAAATAAACTTGAGGCATGGATACAAATAGAGAATAATAGAGACTTTCAGCAGTCTATCTTCAGATTCCTCAGAAATGTGATGTTTCATTGAATGATAGTAGGGAGGAAAGCACAGACCTCATAAAAAGCAGCAGTGTAATATGCTAGTAATTTATTTCACCACATTTGCAATGAAAATAGCCAAATCTTCAAATATGTACCCATTTAGGTAAGGTTTTGATGAAATGCATCCGAAAGCCACTGTTATGCCATTAATGCCAAAGGTCTCTTAATTTATTCTTTCTTATTTCAATTTTATTATCATAAAATAGTCTTCAAAAGAAAAAGAAACATGACTTTGCTGAGCTAGGGTAAGAATGAGATCAGAGTAGAATGCATGAGCCAGACTGTCTATCTAATTTTGTTTTCTTGGTACTTTATAGCCAAGTGGAATACTCCCTTCACGCAAGCTTTTGGCCTGTCTCCACATATTGTAAGAACTAAGAGAAAAATTCAGAACTCTAAGATGTATTTCTTAATATTTTATAAAATGCTCTACCCATTAGCTCAATAGACTTTTATTATGAATTTTCTTTCATTGTTTAGTGGAGTGCATACACATATATGAACACACCACACACACACACACACACACACACACACACACACACACACAAAATGCATCTTTCCAAAACTTTTGCCTTCAAGTAAGGTTGCACAGCATTGATGATTGGAATTTAATTATTTTAATTAGCAGCAATTACCAATCATTTAAAGATTGGTAAAATTTTAAACAAATATCACTGAACACTAAATGAACATAGTCTAGAGAATTGTGGTTTCATCCCTCTTAAAATAACTAAGAGCAATTTTGAAAGTCGCTATCAGTGCGAATTTATCAGAAGGACCTGATATTTCATAAAGGAAGGCTTTAAACTATAGATTTTATAGTGTAAAATAAGAATAAAAGATTTCAAATCATGTAAAAAAAGAGCACAGATACAAATTTGGCAACTGTTTCAAGAATGTATTTTGTATTTCTATTCTAGGAATTAAAGTGGATGACTTTAAATATAAAATTGACATCTGTTTAAATTATTTCCAAACAACAGTGTGGAAGAACATATCCCAGCTGTTGCTGTGTGATATTTGTGTGCATGTGTTCTATGTGTGCATATTTGTGCTATAGTAAATGGGAGAGAATTTTAATACTCTATAAATTACCTAGAAATGATGCAAATGTTCAGGAAAAAGCACTGGACCAGAAGTTGAAACCAGGTTCCAACCTTGTGTTGGGGCAGCCAACTTGATCTCTCTGACATGCTTTTGTCTAAAATCCCAAGTAGGAAATTCTACAGTATAGCTCTTCCTTTTTCCTAGTCATTTTCAAAATCACTATTGAATTTTAAAAAGAAAACAAAAGAAGAAACAAGGATTTCCAGTAGAGAATAGAAGATAAAGAGAGCAAGAGGAAACAAGGATCAAACTAGAGTTATCCACATCCTAGGGGAAAGTTAGAGTCCTTTCAAATATATATGCTTATAAAGTTACATTATCACTAATAATGCCACTACTATTCTAAAATAAAATTATTGGGCTGGCAGAGTGGCTCAAGCAGTAAGAGCTTCTGCCTAGCAAGTGTAAGATCCTGAATTCAAACCCCAGTGCCACCATAAAAAAAAGAATTAAAAAATTTTTAAAGCTTTCCTTCATGACTCTATTTAAATTTAGACTGATTGAGTGGGAATCAATCACAAGGAATTAGGAGCAGAGTTTTTGGGCATTATTATTAATATATGTAAAAAAATTAGCCATAGAAATTTACAACCCAAGGAGTTACCAGTTTTCAGTTCATTACTGAAAAAAAGCAATTCATTTAATTTATTTTTATTTATTTATTTTTTTCATTTTTCTTTTATTATTCATATGTGCATACAAGGCTTGGTTCATTTCTCCCCCCTGCCCCCACCCCCTCCCTTACCACCCACTCCGCCCCCTCCATCTCCCCCCCCTCAATACCCAGCAGAAACTATTTTGCCCTTATCTCTAATTTTGTTGTAGAGAGAGTATAAGCAATAATAGGAAGGAACAAGGGGTTTTGCTGGTTGAGATAAGGATAGCTATACAGGGCATTGACTCACATTGATTTCCTGTGAGTGTGTGTTACCTTCTAGGTTAATTCTTTTTGATCTCACCTTTTCTCTAGTTCCTGGTCCCCTTTTCCTATTGGCCTCAGTTGCTTTAAGGTATCTGCTTTAGTTTCTCTGCGTTAAGGGCAACAAATGCTAGCTAGTTTTTTAGGTGTCTTACCTATCCTCACCCCTCCCTTGTGTGCTCTCACTTTTATCATGTGCTCATAGTCCAATCCCATTGTTGTGTTTGCCCTTGATCTAATGTCCACATATGAGGGAGAACATACGATTTTTGGTCTTTTGGGCCAGGCTAACCTCACTCAGAATGATGTTCTCCAATTCCATCCATTTACCAGCAAATGATAACATTTCGTTCTTCTTCATGGCTGCATAAAATTCCATTGTGTATAGATACCACATTTTCTTAATCCATTCGTCAGTGCTGGGGCATCTTGGCTGTTTCCATAACTTGGCTATTGTGAATAGTGCCGCAATAAACATGGATGTGCAGGTGCCTCTGGAGTAACAGTCTTTTGGGTATATCCCCAAGAGTGGTATTGCTGGATCAAATGGTAGATCGATGTCCAGCTTTTTAAGTAGCCTCCAAATTTTTTTCCAGAGTGGTTGTACTAGTCTACATTCCCACCAACAGTGAAAGAGGGTTCCTTTTTCCCCGCATCCTCGCCAACACCTGTTGTTGGTGGTGTTGCTGATGATGGCTATTCTAACAGGGGTGAGGTGGAATCTTAGTGTGGTTTTAATTTGCATTTCCTTTATTGCTAGAGATGGTGAGCATTTTTTCATGTGTTTTCTGGCCATTTGAATTTCTTCTTTTGAGAAAGTTCTGTTTAGTTCATATGCCCATTTCTTTATTGGTTCATTAGTTTTGGGAGAATTTAGTTTTTTAAGTTCCCTGTATATTCTGGTTATCAGTCCTTTGTCTGATGTATAATTGGCAAATATTTTCTCCCACTCTGTGGGTGTTCTCTTCAGTTTAGAGACCATTTCTTTTGATGAACAGAAGCTTTTTAGTTTTATGAGGTCCCATTTATCTATGCTATCTCTTAGTTGCTGTGCTGCTGGGGTTTCATTGAGAAAGTTCTTACCTATACCTACTAACTCCAGAGTATTTCCTACTCTTTCTTGTATCAACTTAAGAGTTTGGGGTCTGATATTAAGATCCTTGATCCATTTTGAGTTAATCTTGGTATAGGGTGATATACATGGATCTAGTTTCAGTTTTTTGCAGACTGCTAACCAGTTTTCCCAGCAGTTTTTGTTGAAGAGGCTGCTATTTCTCCATCGTATATTTTTAGCTCCTTTGTCAAAGATAAGTTGCTCATAGTTGTGTGGCTTCATATCTGGATCCTCTATTCTGTTCCACTGGTCTTCATGTCTGTTTTTGTGCCAGTACCATGCTGTTTTTATTGTTATTGCTTTGTAATATAGTTTGAAGTCAGGTATTGTGATACCTCCTGCATTGTTCTTTTGACTGAGTATTGCCTTGGCTATTCGTGGCCTCTTGTGTTTCCATATAAATTTCACAGTAGATTTTTCAATCTCTTTAATGAATGTCATTGGAATTTTGATGGGAATTGCATTAAACATGTAGATTACTTTGGGGAGTATCGACATTTTTACTATGTTGATTGTACCAATCCATGAGCATGGGAGATCTCTCCACTTTCTATAGTCTTCCTCAATCTCTTTCTTCAGAAGTGTATAGTTTTCCTTGTAGAGGTCTTTCACATCTTTTGTTAGGTTTACACCTAGGTATTTGATTTTTTTTGAGGCTATTGTAAATGGAATTGTTTTCATACATTCTTTTTCCGTTTGCTCATTGTTAGTGTATAGAAATGCTAATGATTTTTCTATGTTGATTTTATATCCTGCTACCTTGCTATAGCTATTGATGATGTCTAGAAGCTTCTGAGTAGAGTTTTTTGGGTCTTTAAGGTATAGGATCATGTTGTCTGCAAATAGGGATATTTTGACAGTTTCTTTACCTATTTGTATTCCTTTTATTCCTTCTTCTTGCCTAATTGCTCTGGCTAGGAATTCCAGTACTATGTTGAATAGGAGTGGAGATAGTGGGCATCCTTGTCTGGTTCCTGATTTTAGAGGGAATGGTTTTAATTTTTCTCCGTTAAGTATAATGCTGGCTGTAGGTTTGTCATATATAGCTTTTATAATGTTGAGGAACTTTCCTTCTATTCCTAGTTTTCTTAGAGCTTTTATCATGAAATGATGTTGGATCTTATCAAAGGCTTTTTCTGCATCTATTGAGATGATCAAGTGGTTTTTGTCTTTGCTTCTGTTAATGTGGTTTATTACGTTTATTGATTTTCATATGTTGAACCACCCCTGCATCCCTGGGATGAAGCCTACCTGGTCATGGTGGATAATCTTTTTGATGTGTTGCTGAATTCGATTTGCCATTATTTTGTTGAGGATTTTTGCATCAATGTTCATTAAGGAGATTGTTCTCCTATAGTTCTCCTTTTTGGAGGTGTCTTTGCCTGGTTTTGGGATAAGTGTAATACTGGCTTCATAAAATTTGTTTGGCAGTTTTCCTTCCCTTTCTATTTCATGGAACAGTTTAAGGAGGGTTGGTATCAGTTCTTCTTTAAAGGTCTGATAGAATTCAGCAGAGAATCCATCAGGTCCTGGACTTTTCTTTTTGGGGAGACTCTTGATTGCTGCTTCAATTTCATTTTGTGTTATAGGTCTATTCAGGTGATTAATTTCCTCTTGGTTCAGTTTTGGATGATCATATGTATCTAGAAATCTGTCCATTTCTTTTAGATTTTCAAATTTATTTGAATATAGGTTCTCAAAGTAGTCTCTGATGATTTCCTGGACTTCCATGGTGTTTGTTGTTATCTCCCCTTTTGCATTCCTAATTCTACTAATTTGGGTTTTTTCTCTCCTCATTTTAGTCAGGTTTGCCAGGGGTCTATCGATCTTGTTTATTTTTTCAAAGAACCAACTCTTTGTTTCATTAATTCTTTGTATGGTTTTTTTGGTTTCTATTTCGTTGATTTCAGCTCTTATTTTTATTATTTCTCTCCTTCTATTTGTTTTGGGATTTGCTTGTTCTTGATTTTCTAGGAGTTTGAGATGTATCATTAGGTCATTGATTTGGGATCTTTCAATCTTTTTAATATATACACTCATGGCTATAAACTTTCCTCTCAAGACTGCCTTAGCTGTGTCCCATAGGTTCCGGTAGGTTGTGTTTTCATTTTCATTGACTTCTAGGAACTTTTTAATTTCCTCTTTTATTGCATCAATGATCCGTTCTTCATTAAGTAATGAGTTATTTAGTTTCCAGCTGTTTGCATGTTTTTTGTCTTTACTTTTGTTGTTGAGTTCCGCTTTTACTGCATTGTGGTCAGATAGTATGCATGGTATTATTTCTATTTTCTTATATTTGCTGAGGCTTGCTTTGTGCCCTGGGATATGATCTATTTTGGAGAAGGTTACATGGGCTGCTGAGAAGAATGTATATTGTGTAGAGGTTGGATGAAATGTTCTGTAGACATCTACTAGGTCCACTTGATCTATTGCATATTTTAGATCTTGGATTTCTTTATTGAGTTTTTGTTTGGATGACCTATCTATTGATGATAATGGAGTGTTAAAGTCTCCCACAACCACTGTGTTGGCGTTTATATATGCTTTTAGGTCTTTCAGGGTATGTTTGATGAAATTAGGTGCGTTGACATTGGGTGCGTACAGATTGATGATTATTATTTCCTTTTGGTCTATTTCCCCTTTTATTAGTATGGAATGTCCTTCTTTATCTCGTTTGATCAATGTAGGTTTGAAGTCTACTTTGTCAGAGATAAGTATTGCTACTCCTGCTTGTTTTCGGGGGCCATTGGCTTGGTAAATCTTCTTCCAGCCTTTCATCCTAAGCCTATGCTTATTTCTGTTGGTGAGATGAGTCTCCTGGAAGCAACAAATTGTTGGATCTTCTTTTTTAATCCATTTTGTCAAACGGTGTCTTTTGATGGGTGAATTAAGTCCATTAACATTAAGCGTTAGTACTGATAGGTATGTGGTGATTCCTGCCATTTAGTTATCTTAGTAGTTTGAAGGCTTGATTGTGTGTACCTAACTTGATGTTACTCTCTACTGTCTTGCTTTTTCTTATCCTGTGGTTTGGTGCTGCCTGCCTTTTCATGGTTAAGTTGGGTGTCACTTTCTGTGTGCAGGATCCCTTGCAGAATCTTTTGTAATGGTGGCTTTGTGGTCACATATTGTTTTAGTTTCTGCTTATCATGGAAGACTTTTATTGCTCCATCTATTTTGAATGATAGCTTTGCTGGGTAGAGTATCCTGGGGTTGAAGTTATTTTCATTCAGTGCCCGGAAGATCTCGCCCCACGCTCTTCTTGCTTTTAATGTTTCTGTTGAGAAGTCTGCTGTGATTTTGATGGGTTTACCTTTGTATGTTACTTGTTTTTTCTCTCTTGCAGCCTTCAATATTCTTTCCTTAGTTTCTGAACTTGTTGTTTTAATGATGATATGTCGTGGAGTAGTTCTATTTTGATCTGGTCTGTTTGGTGTCCTGGAGGCCTCTTGCATTTGTATGGGAATATCTTTCTCTAGATTTGGGAAATTTTCCGTTATTATTTTGTTGAATATATTACGCATTCCCTTCGCTTGCACCTCTTCTCCTTCTTCGATGCCCGTGATTCTCAAGTTTGGTCTTTTGATGGAGTCAGTGAGTTCTTGCATTTTCTTTTCACAGGTCTTGAGTTGTTTAATTAATAGTTCTTCGGTTTTTCCTTTAATTACCATTTCATCTTCAAGTTCTGAGATTCTGTCTTTTGTTTGTTCTATTCTGCTGGATTGGCCTTCTGTTTTGTTTTGCAGTTCTGTTTCGTTCTTTTTTCTGAGGTTTTCCATATCCTGGCTGTTTTCTTCTTTATTGTTGTCTATTTTTGTCCTGAGTTCATTTGTCCATTTATTCATTGTGTTCTCTCTTTCACTTTGGTGTTTATACAGTGCTTCTATGGTTTCCTTTATTTCTTCTTTTGCTTTTTCAAATTCTCTATTTTTATTGTCTTGGAATTTCTTGAGTGTCTCCTGTACATTTTGGTTGACCCTATCCATAAAATTCTCATTGTGTACTTGTAGTATATCTTCTTTTAAATTATTCTTGTGGGCTTCATTGGGTCCTTTGGCATAGTTTACCTTCATTTTGTTGGAGTCTGGATCTGAGCTTCTGTTCTCTTCATTCCCCTCTGGTTCCTGTACTAATTTTTTGCTGTGGGGAAACTGGTTTCCTTGTTTTTTCTGTCTTCCTGTCATTGTCCTTGGTGTTGTTACTGTCCCTGTACTGTGTGTAATTAAGTATTTTCTAGCTTGTAATAATAACAATGGTAATATTGAGAATGGAAGAGTGAGCTGAGATGGAAAGCAAGAAGTTAAAGAAAAGGGGAAAACAAATATACAGACAAGAGGGAGAAAGCAGAACAAGGTATCAGACAAGAGAGTTTCAAAGGTATAAACAGGGAGTGTTAGTGTACTAATCAACAGTAAGCTGAACAGACAATAGAGAGACAGAGAGAGGATTGAAAATCAAAGATAAAAAAAATAAAAAATAAGTATATGAAAGTAATATCTATATATAAAAATGAATTAAAATAAAATGGAAAATAGAAAATTAAATAAATAAATAAATAAATAAACCAAAAAACTTCCAAGTTTATATGCAATGCAATTTCAGTCTTAATAATTTGGATGTCCGTCTCAATCTCCAGTCCTGGAGTTGGTGCCTCAGATGTTGTTCTGTGGTTGTCTCATCAAAGGGGATGCATAAAGTAGAACAAAACTACACTCACACACACACACAAGAAAAAAAAAAAAAACCCACCAAGTGTCCCCAGTTCAAATGCAATACAGTTTCAGTAAGTTTTTCGGCTTGCAGGTGTAATTCGGTTGTTCTCTCATCAAAGGTAGGGAGAAAAAGAAAAAAAAAGCATCTGGAGGCAGTTCTGAGAGTTGTATCTTCAACTGTGGCTTTCCTGCCTGCTGCTCTCAGCCTGTAGCTGGCGGCGTTATTTATGCAGATCTCTGGAGTGAGCTTAGCACTCACCTGGTCCCACAGGCTTTGTTTGCTCAGAGTTCTCCTGTGCGGGGGCCTCTGCTACAGGCTTTCCCCTTTCCAAGCACTGGGAAAGGTGACACTGCCCCGCGTTGTCAGGCCTGCGTGTTTATTTACAGTTCACGTGGGAAGTGGGTCTTCCCTCCTCTCACAAGCGTCCCCGCTCCTGGTTGCTGGGCGCGCCCCGCTACCGCCAGAGTCTCTCCGGCCCGCCCGACTTGTTTATTTACAGTCCCGGGAAGGATTCCCTTCCCCCAATCTTCAGCGCTCAGGGCGCCCCACCCTCTTTCCAGCGTGTCTTAACTGTTCTTATTGCTTAGTACTCAGTTTCTCTTTTTTTCCCGGGTGGAGGTCAGTCTGTCCAGGGGGCTATGCTGCTCTGGCCCAGGCTTGTCTGTGGGGCTACCGCGGTACCGCGAAGCTCACCTGGTCCGCGTCTTCCCAAGCCGTATGGGCACCGGCCACTGGCGGCCCCGGGGGCCCTCGTTTCTCCGTTTAACGTGAAGTGGAGATTCTCTGCGCCGGCTGGAGATGTGGAGGACTCAAAGTTATGCCTTTTCTCGGTGATTATGCCTGCAAAGTGTGTCTCCAGCGTCTCTCCAAGATTTCACTATAGGAGGGTCGCTTTCTGCTTCCTACCTCTAGCCACCATCTTGGAATTCTCCCCTCATTTAATTTATATATTTTTTATTCTTTTATTCACATGTGCATACATTGTTTGGGTCATTTCTCCTGACACCCCCCCACCCCGCCCTGCTGCTTTCAGGCAGAGCCTGTTCTGTCCTTGTCTCTAATTTTGTTGAAGAGAAGACATAAGCATAATAAGAAACACAAAGCATTATTGCTAATTGAGTTTAAGGGTAGATATACAGAGAGATTCCTACTATTGCTTCCAGGTACAAGTGTGTTACAACCCAAGTTGACTCATCTCTAACTGATTTTTGCACTGGTTCCTGATCCCCTTCTCATGTTGACCTCTGTCGCTTTAAGCTTTCTGTATCAGTTCCTCTGGAGTGGGGACATCAAACGCTTTCATGTTTTGGGTTTACTACCTATCCCCATACCTCCCATATGTGTTCTCCTCTTGTCATGTGACCCAAGTCCAACAACATTGCTGTATTTGCCCTAGATCTAAAGTCCACATATGAGGGAGAACATACGATTTTTGGTCTGTTCTGAGCCTGGCTGACCTCGCTCAGAATGATGTTCTCCAGTTCTATCCACTTACTTGCAAATGATAAGATTTAATTCTTCTTCATGGCTGAGTAAAACTCCACTGTGTATAAATACCACATTTTCTTAATCTATTCATCTGTAGTGGGGCATCTTGGCTGTTTCCATGACTTGGCTATTATGAATAGCTCTGCAATAAACATGGGTGTGCAGGTGCCTTTGGAGTAACCTGTATCACATTCCTTTGGGTACATCCCCAGGAGTTTGATTGCTGGATCATATGGCAGATCTATGTTTAGAGTTTTAAGAAGCCTCCAAATTTTTTTCCAGAGTGATTGCACTAGCTTGCATTCCCACCAGCAGTATACAAAGGTTCCTTTTACTCTGCATCCTTGCCAACACCTGTTGTTGGTGGTGCTTTTGATGATGGCTATTCTAACAGGGGTGAGGTGGAATCTTAGTGTGGTTTTTGTTTGCATTTCCTTTATGGCTTGAGATGGTGAGCATTTTTTCATGTGTTTTTTGGCTGTTGAATTTCTTCTTTTGAGAAAATTCTGTTTAGCTCAGTTGCCCATTTCTTTATTGGTTCATTGATTTTGGGAGAGTTTAATTTCTGAAGTTCCCTGTATATTCTGGTTATCAGTCCTTTGTCTGATGTATAGCTGGCAAATGTTTTATTCCACTCTGTGGGTGGTCTCTTCAGTTTAGAGACCATTTCTTTTGTTGTGCAGAAGCTTTTTAATTTTATGAAGTCTCATTTATCTATGCTATCTCTTGGTTGCTAGGCTGATGGGGTTCTATTGAAGAAGTCCTTGCCTATACCTATTACTTCCAGAGTGTTTCCTGCCCCTTCCTGTACTAACTTCAGAGTTTTGGGTCTGATATTAAGGTCTTTGATCCATTTTGAGTTGATACTAGTACAGGGTGATAAACATGGATCTAGTTTCAGTTTCTTGCAGACTGGTAACCACTTTTCCCAGAAACATTTATTGAAGAGGCTGTCTTTTCTCTATCGTATATTTTTGGCACCTTTGTCAAAAATAAGGTCAGTATAGTTGTGTGGTTTCACATCTGGGTCCTCTATTCTGTTCTGGTCTTCATGTCTGTTTTTGTGCCAGTACCATGCTGTTTTTATTGCTATTGCTTTGTAATATAGTTTGAAGTCAGGTATTGTGATACCTCCAGCATTGCTCTTGTTGCTGAGTATTGCCTTGGCTTCTCACAGTCTCTTGTGTTTCCAAGTGAACTTTAGTGTAGATTTTTCAATTTCTGTGATGAATGTCATTGGGATTTTGATGGGAATTGCATTAAACATGTAGATTGCTTTTGGTAGTACAGCCATTTTTACTATGTTGATTCTACCAACCCATGAGCACGGGAGATCTTTCCATCTTCTGTAGCCTTCCATCTTTTTCTTCAGGGGTTTGTAGTTCTCTTTGTAGAGGTCATTCACATCCTTTGTTAAGCTTACTCCTAGGTATTTGATTTTTTTTTTGAGGCTATTGTAAATGGAATTGTTTCCTTATATTCCTTCTCAGTTTGTTTGTTATTGGTGTATAGAAAAGCTAATGGGATTTTTGTAAGTTGATTTTGTATCCTGCCACCTTGCTATAACTCTTTATGGTGTCTATGAGTTTTTGGGTAGAGTTTTTTGGGTCTTTAAGGTATAGGATCATGTTGTCTGCAAATAGGAATATTTTGACAGTTTCTTTACCTATTTACATTCCTTTTATTTCTTCTTCTTGCCTAATTGCTCTGGCTAGGAATTCCAGTACTATGTTGAATAAGAGTGGGGATAGTGGGCACCCTTGTCTCATTCTTGATTTTAGGGGGAATGATTTCAGTTTTTCACCAGTAAGTATGATGTTGGCTGCAGGTTTGTCATATATAGCCTTTACAATGTTGAGCTATATTCCTTCGATTCCTAGTTTTCTTAGAGCTTTTATCATGAAGTGGTGTTGGATCTTGTCAAAGGCTTTTTCTGCATCTATTGAGATGATCAAGTGGTTTTTGTCTTTGCTTCTATTAATGTGCTGTATTATATTTATAGATTTATTTATATTGAACCACCCCTGCATCCCTGGGATGAAGCCATCATTGGTCATGGTGTATGATCTTTCTGATGTGTTGTTAGATTCGGTTAGCCATTATTATGTTGAAGATTTTTGCATCGATGTTCATTAAGGAAATTTGCCTATAGTTCTTCTTTTTGGAGGTATCTTTGTCTGATTTTGGGATGAGAGTGATGTTTGCTTCATAAAATGCATTAGGCAGTGTTCCTTCCCTTTCTATTTCATGGAACAGTTTAAGGGGGGTTGGTATTAGTTCTTCTTTAAACGTCTGATAGAAATCAGCAAAGAATCCATCAGCTCCTGGACATTTCTTTTTTGGGAGACTTTATTGCTGCTTCAATTTCATTTTGTGTTATAGATCTATTCAGATAATTAATATCCTCTTTGTTCAGTTTTATGGTTGTAAAAAACCCATTTCTTCAAGATTTTCAAATTTATTAGAATATAGGTTCTCAAAGCAGTCTCTGATGATTTCTGGATTTCCATGTTTGTTGTTTGTTGTTATCTCCCCTTTTGCATTTCTGATTTTACTGATTTGTGTTTTTCTCTCCTCATTTTAGTCAGGTTTGCCAGGGGTCTGTCAATCTTATTTATTTTTTCAAAGAACCAACTTTTTGTTTCATTGATTCTTTGGATTTTTTTGTTTGTTTGTTTCTATTTCATTGATTTCAGCCCTTATTTTTATTATTTCTCTCTTGTTTGTTTTGGGATTTGCTTATTGTTTTTCTAGGAGTTTAAGATGTAACATTAGGTCATGGATTTGAGATCTTTCTGACCTTTTAATATATGCACTCATGGCTATAAACTTTCCACTTAGGACTGCCTTTGCTGTGTCCCATAAGTTCCAGTACATCATGTTTTCATTTTCATTAACTTCCAGGAACATTTTAATTTCCTCTTTTATTTCATCAATGACCCATTGATCATTGAGCAATGTGTTGTTCAGCTTCCAAATGTTTGCATATTTTTTATGGTTGTTTTGTTGTTGAGTTCTAATTTTAATGCATTGTGATCAGATGGAATGCATGGGATCATTTCTATTTTCTTATATTTGCTGAGGCTTGCTTTGTGCCCTAAGATATGATCAATTTTGTAGAAGGTTCCATGGGCTGCTGAGAAGAGTGTATATTGTGCAGAAGTTGGATGAAATATTCTGTGGACATCAGCTAGATCCATTTTATGGTGTGATTTAGTTCTAGAATTTCTTTATTGATTTTTTGTTTGGATGATCTATCTATTGGTAATAGGGGAGTATTAAGGTCTCCCACTACCACTGTTTTGGAGTCTATACATGTTTTTAGGTCCTTCAGAGTATGTTTGATGAAATTAGGTGCATTGACATTGGGTGCATATAGGTTAATAATTGTTATTCCCTTTTGGTGTATTTTCCCTTTTATTAGTATGGAGTGTCCTTCTTTATCTCATTTGATCAATATAAGTTTGAATTCTATTTTGTCCGAGATAAGTATTGCTACCCCTGCCATTTTTGGGGGCCATTGGCTTGGTAAATCTTCTTCCAGCCTTTCATCCTAAGCCAGTGCTTGTTTCTGTCGATGAGATGGGTCTCCTGTAGGCAGCAGATTGTTGGATCTTCCTTTTTAATCCAGTATGCCAAGCAGTGTCTTTTGATGGAATTAAGTCCATTAACATTCAGTGTTAGTATTGATAGGTATGTGGTGATTCCTGTCATTTAGTTGTCTTTGTTATTTAAGGTTTGATTGTGTGCAGCTGAATCAGTGTTACTCTCTACTTTCTTACCTTTTCTTCCCCTATGATTTGGTATTGCCTGCCTTTTCATGGTTTTGTTTGCTTTCACTTTATGTGTGCAGAATTCCTTGATGAATCTTTTGTAGTGGTGGCTTGGTGGTCATATATTGCTTTAGTTTCTGCTTATCATGGAAGACTTTTATTGCTCCATCTATTTGAATGATAGTTTTGCTGTGTAGAGTATCCTGGGGTTGAAGTTATTTTCATTCATTGCCCAGAAGACCTTACTCCATGGTCTTCTTGCTTTTAAGGTTTCTGTTGAGAAATCTGCTGTGATTTTGATGGGTTTACCTTTGTATGTTATTTGTTTTTGTGGGGACAATGGTTTCCATCCCTTTTCATCTTCCCATCATTCCACTTGATACTGTTTCTTTCCCTGGTCTATGTGTAATTTAGTATTAGCTAACTTACAATAGTAAAATTAACAAAACCAAGAAAGAAGGATTAAAAGGAAGAAAAACAAAGAAAAAAATGGAGAACCAAAGAAATCAACAAGGAGAGACAGTGGACAATCAAACATCAAATAAGACAAACAAACACTTAAAGAAAAGAAAAAAAAGAAAAAAAAAATCTCTGGTTCAGGAACAGTAGAATTTCAGTGTTAGTAGTTCTCGTCTTACTCCTTTAGCATCCAGTCCTGTTTGTCTGCATCTCCAAGGCAGGTTTGGAGCCGGCATCTGGTGGTGCTGGAGCCCTCCTGTGGTGGGTGGTGGCCACTGTGCCAGCAGTTGGGCAGCATACTGTGGGGCCGGAGAGTGGGCCAGCAGCCTAGTGGGCCAGTGAAAAAAACAATGTTATTTTAAACTGGGAAATCATAATTGAATAATAAATATATAATATATACTTATATATTACATATCATATAACATATGATATATACATAACTAAATATAAAGAAAGTATTTTGAAGTCCTCAATTCTTTTTCCTTAAAAAATTTGATGTTCACAAATTTAAACTTCATTAACAGTATGCATTGAGACATTTAAATATGTGTGTATTATTCATCCAAAATATTTCTATAAACTTAAATTTTAGAACCATTTTAGATTTACAGAGTTAATGTAAAGGGTCTACAGTGTTTCAACCTATCCTGCACTCATTTCTGTCATTAACAGCTTACATTACTGCTGTGGTCTGACTCTGACGCACTCCCCAAAGATCCTCATCATTAAAGTCTTGATACTCATTTTGGTGCTAGCAGAAGGTGGTGGTAACCTTCAGAGGTGGGTTGTAAGGGAATGTTAGTTCATTAAGGACCTTCCCTCTCTCCAAGGAGATAGTGGGACTCTTGTCTCTACCTCATCTTCTCTCTTTGCTTCCTTCTCTGTCATAAACTAAATAGTTGCTGAACCATGTGTTTGCCACCATTGCACACCACTTCACATGCCAAAGCAACTGAACATGCCAAAGCAATAGTAACAGTTTGGAAATAAAATTTCCAAACTGTAAGCCAAAATAAACCCTTCCACTTTTTTTGTTTTGCTTTGTTTTTTGTTTTGGCACTACTGAAGTTTGAACTTAGGGTTTCACACTTGTTAGGCAGGTGCTCTATTATTTGAGCCATGCCTCCAGTTCTTTTTGTTCTTTTTTGCCAGGCGAGCCTAGACTGTAATCTCCACCACCTAAGTAGTAGGATAATAGGTATGAGCCAGTGATGCATGGTTCCTTTGCTCTTTTAACCTATTTTTAACTAGCATATAAAAATGACCCTGAATAATCAAAGCAATCTTGAACAAAAGAGCCATGCTGGAGTTATCACCAATACCTGATTTCAAATGATACTACAGAGCCATAGTAACAAAAAACACATAGTACTGGTACACAGATAATTATGTAGACTGAGGGAATAGAGTAGAAGAACCATTCCTCTTAAGTTGATTATCTCAGGTATTTTGTTATACAGTTACAGAAAGCTAATACAATTAGTATGGTGCATTTGACACACAATTGATGAACCAATACTGAGCCATTATTAACTAGCAAATGATACAGGTTTCTTTGTTTTTTATCTTATGTTTCCAGTTTTAGCTCCAGAATCCTATCCAGGATACTACATTACATTTACTAGTCATGTCTTCTTAGGCTGTGATATTTTCTTAGACTCTCTTTTACTTGACCAGTTTTGAGGATTATTTATCAGATGTTGTGTGAAATGACCCTGCCATGTTTTCTTATATTTACAGATGAATAATGAATTTGAGGGAACAGACTACACATAGCAAAGATGTATATAATAACTATGACTTTCTACTTATCACTTGTTAACCTGGATGACATTGCCTGGTGTAGTGTTTGTGAAATTATTCTTTTGTTTTCTCATTTTTCACACTATAAATTTTGGAAGAAAGTCACTTTGTAGGTAAGGAGTTTTGATCCCCTTTGTAAAAGTTAGAATAAGTACTAAGTTATTTAGAATCCCTTTGTATGACACATGTGTCATATTTACTTATGTTCATTACTATGGATTTCAGGAGGACATTTAGTTTATACTTTGGATTATTATAATCCAATAATATTTTCCTCAAATTCTCTAGCTTTGATCACTGGGAACTCTTTTACTTGACTCCTATATCCCTTTGCTATACCTGCATTATTGTAGGTTTTTAAATATTATTTATGTGACCATTTTCTTAGTTCTCTGGAACTACAAAATGCTTTGTCCTTATTTTCTATATTCCCTGTCCCAGTACTTGATTCAGTCATTTTTCCAAGGTGCTCTGGTCCCCCTTCTTAGTTCTTTTAAAGATAACATCAGAAACCAAGATCTAAATACTGCCAGCAGAAATTTAATAGGCAGTTTTAAATAGTTTTCAAATATTTTAATCACAAAATTTTAAGTTTTAATTTGCATTAATAATTTACATATGTAAATAAAAATTTCTGCAATTAGTATTCTATAATTAGGAATGAAAAATCCTATCTGAAGCAAATATCAAAGCAGAGTGAAGAATAACAATGACCTCTGTTAGAAGGAGCCCATTAGTTACTGGAGAGCACACAGTCGCTTGAACATTCCTTGTGAGTAATTCTTTTAGACTGTGTACCAGAAGACATGTTTGTTAATATCACAGATTTTGAGAAGTTATTTATGTCATCCTGTGAACATTGCATCATATGACCCTGAGTTAGACTAATAAAAACACTAATAATTCTGCAGAACCAAGTCTACTTGCTACATCTACTCAGAATATATGCTTAACTGTCTTACATAGTTTCTTTTCATAAAACTATTTAGTATGCTAGGCTATGGCAGAATGGACTTGGAGAAAATCAGAGACAAATTTAAACAAGTATTCTTATAATATTATGGAACACAACCTTCCTAATCTGCAAAAATACATGGTAGAATTAAGCATTTGTGTATTTCTTAAAATGCTAAACTATACATATATATTTTTATGTTATACAAGCATTGTTATTAAATTATTAATTTATACTAGTAAGTATAAGTGCCAAATTTTAATTTGTAATATGACTAGATGATGTTAATACTTTTCAATTTACTACTACTACAATTATTTCATTTTTTTAGTCAAAGCACAATTGCTTTATTCTGGTCACTTTCCAAATAGCAAGTATGAAACTGAAGAAGAATAATCTGCCATGAGTCTCATAAATAATGTACTTAAACAGATTATTTTTTACTGTCTTTTTATATACTTATAACCATAGTACAGAGTCTATCACCTGATTTTTCTCTTTTAATTTATTTCTTTAGACTCTGTTACTTGATATAATTGTAGAACCTTAGTATTGATGACTTGTCACTTATAAACTCCATCGTTACCTGTGACACCATTATCTCAATTCCTTTCTTTAAGATAGAGACTTGGGGTTTATTGTCTTTAAGTATCTCCTAATGTTTCTTCCCACATTTAGTTTTCATTTGTAATTTGATGTTTCCAAAGAATAGAAGAAACAATTTCATAAATGATGTTTTATGTTGAAGTTACTGCAAATGTTCATTTGTCTTGTATCTATTGTGACCAATATTAAGCAGAAGAAAAATAGGATTAATGAAACATATTGTTCTCTCCAGTGTGTTCCATTAAATCATTTCTTTCTGGCTCATTATGTTTGTGCACTTGACCTACATGGAGGGTGCACAGACCACTCCTCAGTGCCCTCATGCTTGGCACCTTAACTGATTTGTGAATGTTCTTACATCACATCCTAATTCTCCATGGTTCGTTTCCAAAATGACCTAAAATATATAAAACTACATTGAGTGATGGCTATAAATGTTACTTTTTTGTGCACATGAAGGAATAGTTTCTCCCCTACAGATTTATAAGCTAGAAGAGATAAACAAGGTATTAGCAACAAAAGCACATAAATGAGATACAATAGATGTACATATTTGGGGTATGAGGAGTCATGCTATAAAGGGTGGATTATACTTCATGAGTATTTTTTTTAAATATAGATTAATATTTAACAGAATTTTAAATCATTTGACATATAAAACTAAAGGACCATAGGATTTAATAACATGTCTGGAATGTAAGAGAAAATAAGGCTATTAATTGTTGCATAAGGAGCACTGCTGGACAAGGCAACCTTAGCAATAGTATATCTAGTAATTCAAAATTTTCTGATTCAATAGCATCTTTCTGGGTAATAACTCCTAGGTTGAAATAAAACTAGACACAAATGAAACTCAAGGTTAAATGAAGAGAGTTGGGTCCTAAGAATGAGGGTGGCCTGAACAATTTCATTTAGAGTTTTATTTTTACTTTGTGATCAACTCATAGAGTGGGGTGCAAGCTGGTAGGTGGTGTTTCATCTGCTTTTTTTTTAAATTCTCCATATGTTATTTATTTATTTTTCTTTTATTATTCATATGTGCATACAAGGCTTGGGTCATTTCTCCCCCCATCCCCACCCCCTCCCTTACCACCCACTCCACCCCCTCAATACCCAGCAAAAACTATTTTGCCCTTATTTCTAATTTTGTTGTAGAGAGAGTATAAGCAATAATAGGAAGGAACAAAGGTTTTTGCTGGTTGAGATAAGGGTAGCTATACAGAGCATTGACTCACATTGATTTCCTGTGCGTGTGTGTTACCTTCTAGGTTAATTCTTTTTGATCTAACCTTTTCTCTAGTACCTGTTCCCCTTTTCCTATTGGCCTCAGTTGCTTTTAAGGTACCTGCTTTAGTTTCTCTGTGTTAAGGGCAACAAATGCTAGCTAATTTTTTAGGTGTCTTACCTATCCTCACCCATCCCTTGTGTGCTCTCGCTTTTATCATGTGCACAAAGTCCAATCTCCTTGTTGTGTTTGTCCTTGATCTAATGTCCACATATGAGGGAGAACATACGATTTTTGGTCTTTTGGGCCAGGCTAACCTCATTCAGAATAATGTTCATGAGTATCTTTTAGTAATAGTTTAAAACTACTTCTTTCAACAAATGTTGAAACTAGAGTATTTTTAAAGTCCTTTTTAAAAACCACTTATTCAAACATACTGAAAACCATTGGAAAGGAAAGGGAAAAATCAAAAGGAATGTCATATTCCATTAGAAAAACAAACAAAAGCTCATTCTCTGTCAACAAAATGTACTCTAACTTCCTCCCTTGCATCTATCCTAAGCCAAATAGTACTGCATTAATAAATGGTAATTAAAGATTGTGCTAAGTAGTTTTATTGTGTGTCAGTGTTGCACATCAATTGTGTTAGGCAGCCTTAAATGAATATGAAATAAAACTTAGACTTTCCACCAGAGCCACTTGACTGAAATTCAGAGAAAAAAATAAAGTGAAAAAAATGCTTCAGGTTTAGGTTTCTTTCCTACCATATTAAAATATTCCCAAAATTATTTTAGTCTTTTGAACATATACTTACCTCTAGCCTCTTAGATAAAAATGCATTACACAAACTTACATGGAATTGCTTCACAAACATATGAAGGTCAATGAATCCCACAGATAATGTCTGGATTAGTAGAACTTGCATAATATTGTTAGTTATATAATAATAACTAGGGAACAAATAATTTAATTTTTTCAAACAGTTTAGTGTCATAAAGTACTATAAAAATGTAAGGTATTAGCAATAGACATTAGTTTTTTTCAAATTATGAAAGACTTATTATATCATTTCTCAAGGAAGTATTGTACAATCATTAACGGTAGTGTCTAGATAATTTTGTATAGTAAATTTAAGTTAAAGCAAGAAACATTTACTCATTCAAGGTCAGTATTGTTCATAATAAATAAATATGCTATCTATTCATTAGCTTGTAATAAATGATTAACAAATGCAGCATATCATGAATAAATTGGGCTTTGAGGAATAATTTATTTTTCAAAAGTAGTGATCTATTTAGTTGATTTATTGATATTATTTTATAATTTCTTCTTTAAAATGAGGTCAATTATTTTTACCCAGACTTCTTGGAGAACTTGTCCCATGCACTATCTAAAATTGGTAAGATTATAATAATGGAAAATTTTTACATCAATTCCTTCTGTCAGCAAGGCAAACTCACTCTGCCTTGCTTATGATAAACAGGTCCCAAATAATTTTCCTATCTAAGTATTTGAATTTGGAATTAAAAAGTTGGCTGTTATAATGAGTTTACTGTGAGTAGAATCATTGGTGAGGACTGTCACTTTCAAGGGGTAGTAAAAAGCTGCTCTCCAAAAGAGAGGATAATAAGCAGAGAATGGCCAGCAGTGGAGCAGGCATAGGGGCACAGGTTTGAAATTCTAGAACTTGGGAGGCTGATGTAGGAGGATCATGAGTTTAAGACCAGCCTGGGCTATATAGTAAGTCACTATCTGAAAAAAGAGCAAGAGAAAAGAAGGAAGGAGGGAAGGAAGGAAGGAAGAAAGGAAGAAAAGAAAGGAAAAAAAGAAAAGAAGCTGAAGATTAGAGAGAACATACAGTCCAATTTCCATTAGGGCTAGATATAGTCTTTAAGTAATTTTATTTCAATATTTCATTACATTCTTTGTATTCTTAAAATGAAATTACTCTTCTAGACTTTTACTAAATGAATTTTTGTTTTTGTAATCAAATTAAGGCTAAAATAATAGGACAGTTATTGTGAGGCTCATTTGTATATTGACTGCATAGAGTCTGAAATGAATTATATAATCCATAGAAAATGGAAAATTTCCTTTTTCTTACTGTTTTAAAATATTGTTTACAGGCTTTTCTTTTTGATTAGAAATATGTAAAGAATTATAAACCTGATTTAATAAGGGATTTCTAGCTGGAAATTATGGGGAAATAAAATTAAAAAGAAAAACTAGAATATGAATCCATAAATATACCAATCTTAATAATTACTTATCATTTAAATGGTTTTATACAGATGTTCAAACTCCCAGTGCCACCCTCTCTCCACAGGCCTCAGTCCTCCCCATGGGAATGTTACTGAAGCAGAGGCCCTCAGTGCCTTCCACTCTCTTGGAAAATCCCTGCATCTTTCTGTCAATAATGTTTTCTTTCTTCGTCCTGAAATATTCTTGATGATCTCTACGTATGTGGAAGTGATGCTTCTACTCCTGTCCTGTCAGTGTTTCCTGATTCTGCCAATGATGTCATCACAAACCCTTCCTTGGGTGTGTACACTCATGCTCTAAGACAGATCTTGCTAAATGTTGTGACTCTGCTAGGATTAGGACTTTTTATCATTTCTCACTGTTTTGCTCCTAAGCACTTCAGACATGGTTTAGAGTCCATGACTTATTTTTCTAATCACATCACTGTGCCTCCTCAGCACCCTTGCTAATCTCTTTTTCCATAACATCATGTTGACTTTAAAGTCATGACTACCAACTTCAATTTAGAGCTTATGGCTACCAGCAATCTAAGGAAATTTTGTTAGCCATTTCCCTCTCTGACTCTGTGGGATTTTTTTCCCCATGACTTCTCATTTCCTGTCAAATATCTGTTAACCCTTCCTCTCCCTTTGCTCTCCACCCATGAACTAGCCTCAGAAACAATCAGAAGAGAATTACTACATACTCTTCCCACGACACTTGCTCATTTTACTTTAATAATTCTTCAGTACTATCTGTGGCCAACCTTTTCAATTAGATCCCCCTTATTTCCTAAGTACCTAATGACAGAAATCTTGCAAGTGTCTCCTACCTCTCCAGAAACATTGGTTTTATCATTATTTATGCTGGGTCTTCCCTCATCAGCATGCAAAGATGTTGTACCAAATTCCATTTTTATTTTACTTAGAATGTTTATATATATTTAAAGTGATCTGTGGTATTGGTTTAGTCTACCTACTTTCTTAATAGTCTTTATTCCTTGAGAGCTGGTGAAGATTATTGAATAGCATCTTTTCATATGGTCTAATGAGTCTTGATAGGTAGCATTTTGATAATTTTTTAGAAACAAAAGATGAAATGGATATGGAACCGAATTCAGCATCCAGAATTGATACCTTATTTTGGTCCTTCTCTTGTTTCTTTATTATTTCATTCCCATACATACTCTTCCTGTGCCAAGTACAGTTAAGAGGAAAGATAGATTATGCTTAAGAACTATGCAGATTGGATCTTGTTAGGACACTAATCAAATCTTGTGATGATAAATCAAATTTCCTCCAAGGATTTTTGGGCTTCAAATACAGAATTTAGGCAGGTCTCTTCATTAATTTACAAGAACTGTCTATCCTAATCTTGACTTAAGCATTTTGTTTAGGGAACAGAATATCTCAAAATATGCAATATGGTGTCACTTTCTTTGAGGCATAGATTACTATTAGACATAATATAAAACAAGCAAACAAAAAACTGTTTCTGAAACATAAATTTATACATTCATATGATCATAGTAATACCATATTTATATTATTTAGAATAAAAGTTGGTGATTTTGAACTGTGTGAATTCATTTCTTCATGAAAAAATTTAAAAAATCATTTTTTTCTTAGCATCTTGTCATTTTTAAGTGCTCTACAGTACAATCTAATAGCATGAACAACCTCACACCTCAGGAGGTAAGAATAAATAAGTAAACTAAAGTAAAACTTTAGTAAACTGAATATTAAAAATTTAAAAACCTAAGCATATAAATCCAGACATAAACATCTAAAATATATATCCAAAACATATAAAAATTTTTAAAAAGCATTAATCACTAAATCTCTAATTTAAAACTTTAAGTCTCTTTCTGAAGGAAAACATCAGTATGACTATTTATATTTAATATATCATTAAAAAATAAAGCTTGCATCCTGTCTGGGGAATACAAAATGTTTAGTAGTCTAAGAATAATGAAAACATTCAAAGAATGGAGCAGTGGTAATTACAATATCTTAGTATGCTTCAGCTCTTTTTAATAATCATACATTGTATTGTCTTCTTAAAATGACTTAAAAATTCAATTTAACCATGTTTAAAATAAAACCTATTTTGGAGCTTTATATAAACAAAACATATTCATTGTCTTTATATAAATAATCATGCTATGTCAATTAATCTCCTAAAATTATTATATGGCTTTATTATAAAGTGAAGGTTACATGTGTATAATATAAACATTATATAATTATTGTTATGATTTTAAAAGCTCATCACTACCAGAAAATATTAAAGATAAACACTTAGCAATATACATCAACTAAATAAGAAAAACATTTGCTACTTAGTAAAAGCTCCATCCAAATTTAGGCTAGTGATTTGTCTCTTTCTAAGAGCTTAGATATAATATAACCCACGTAATTTCCTTTCAAGCATTCTAATTTTGAGTTGGCTGGTGACTTGAAAAGATAAATTAAAGATGCATTTTGATTTAAGATAGTGTCTGCTTCATCTGGATTTCCTTGAAAACAAATAAGAAGGCTTTTTAATGGAGAATAATGTATCGTTCTATTTTTTTGGTGGTGGTAGTACTGGAGTTTGAACTCAGGACTTTATGCTTGCTAAGCAAACACTGTACCCCTGGAGCCACTCCACAAGACAAAAATGATATTTTTATAAAAATTATTTACAGCTCTGGTTTAAGATGATCTTACATATGCTTTCAATTTTAAATATAGTATTTTCTAAATATCAAAAATGTATTTAACATTAGTTAAAGTATTCTTAATGTTAAAAATCACAATACCACTTTGGTACACAGATTTCATTCACCTTATTTCTCAGCTCATAAGTATTCATGATAATAGAATTGTTTAGCTTTCAACTTGTAACTCATGCCCTGAATCTGCATTAAGAGTACTGCTGAACACCTGCCTGCACTTAATGGGTCTCTTCTGTTAAATCCATCCTATGTAATCCACTCCATATTCTCACTCTTAAAATAGTTACATCAATTAAAGAATACTTTGATTTCAGTATTTCCTCAAACATTGAATACTATTGTCTAGAAAATTAAGTTTAATGTAAGTCTGTCATTCCAGGTCCCAAGTTTGTCATTAGCAATCTTCACACCAGATATGCTGTCACCTAAACCTAAATAAGCTGCCGGTGGAGTAGCTCAAGTGATAAAGAGCCTGACTAACAAGCATGAAGTCCTGAGTTTAAACCCCAGTATCACAAGGAAAAACAATACCTCTCCTCCTAAACATAAACAAGTCTTATTCCTTACCTTGCACTTACATTTTCCCATTTCAAGTATTCTTTCCTTCTCTTAACTAGACCCTTTCTTTTTTTTTTTTTTTTTTGAAAATAATGGAAGTTATTTGCAAAATATATAATAAGAGAGTAAGGCCAATGTTAATACACAGAGTTCTTTCCATATAAGTAAAATTTATGTTCATTTTACTTTATTTTTTTGGTTTGCTTTTGAGACAGGGTCTCAGTGTACAGCCCAGGCTGGCATCAAACTTGTGGGCCTCCTGCTTCAGCCACCTGAGGGCTGGGATTACATGTGTGTGCCACAACACCTAGCTAAGTTTTTGTTTCTTTTTCCTCTTCTGGGGGTGATGTCTAGAGATGTTTGTAATGGTAACTAGACCTTTCATGAGACAAACTAGGTCCCACAATTCTTCCCAAAGCACTTTCTCCCATTACACTATACATAGGTTTCTCTTTTGAATGCTCAGGAGCTTCACATAGATCCTAGAATACACTCTCTCGTGCTGTTAATTATTTAAAAAATTTCCCCTGGCTCTTCCAACCTCCTTGAGAAATCAGTGAGATCACAGAATATATCATATATCCCTTTATATTAGGACCACATAAATGTTAAATAGTTGTTTAGGACTAGTTTATTATCTAATTAAAGTGCATTTTGATTAATTCATTTTAAAATACACAATATTCTATGTCACAAATGATATATTCACTTAAATATTTTAATTTTTTGAAATATATTTTAAGTGATAAAATTGTAAGATTGAGATTATTTCACTTGTGATGATGCAAAACTCTTGGTTATTACAAGATAGAGACAACTGTTTGTACCATTCATTGCAACTAGGTGCAATAAGCAGATCTTAATTTTAAGAATGATGTATGCCTTCAACAATTGTCAAAATTGGACAAGCTTTACCAAATCAAACTGAATCTAAATGCATCCCACATGCCTTGATTCTAACACCACATGAAAAAAATTCTCAGAAAAAAGAAACCCATGCTTCATGGATGCGTTCATGGCACAGTACTGCTACCCCTTGAGAGGAGTCGACTGTGAAAAACTGTATCTGAAAGATACTGGATTTCTTGATAGTTTTAAATAGCTATAAGGAATACAGAAATACCATTAAATAGGAAATCATCTACAATCAAGTGTAATTGGCAATTAACTGAATTATGATTTTTAAAAAATTAACTCACTCATCTGTAAATAGAATAAAGAAGCACAATGGCAAAAAAATCCCACTTTCAAATGCACAGTCATGACCAGTGCTCAAGGGCTTGATGCATGGACTCGCTTTCCTCTGACCGTTTTACATTTGTGTCATTAAGATGGGTTTTGTTGCATAACTTTTGATAATTGTTTGATTTTATCAAAATCACTTGAAAAGTTACATAGTTCTGAACATAACATCTATTAATTTGATATATGCTAAGTAGCTATGTAGTTATACATGTGGGGCTGTATAGTCTTATAACTATGCTTTACATTTTATTTTATTAATAAATCTTGAAAACGAGTGCTTTTCTCAGAACACAGAAAACCACTCTATAATAAGTGAGTCAAGACAACTTCATAGAAGAACCAGACAATTCAGTAATGCAGAACTATAGTAGAATAAATCAAAATTCCAGATATTTCTTAAGATACTGATGTAGTAAGGCAGGGATGAACAAAAATTATATGGAAATGAGATTCAGATTTCTATTCTAAAGAAATAGAATCAGCCAACTTTACCAGGTATGTTATGCTATCCTGTTCTCATACTATAAGCTATCAGTTTAGGTTTACTAAAATTATTTTAAAGTCAAAGGAGCTGAATCTAAGGCATGCTGAATGATTTTGCCATGACTACAGAGATGATATATCTGTTTCCAGTAGAAGGTACCATGTCTGGCTTAAATACCTCCACCTTTATTAAGAGAAAATCAGCCATAAGTTGAATGCACTCAGACCATTGGAGGATCTCCTTTTCTGAATACATTTCTTGGTATCCTATAAATTTCATTTTATTTAACTAAGTTATTATTATGCTATCAACCATGCATCTTAAGATGTTTTTATAACCAACCAAGAAAATCTTTGTCATATTTAATATAGGAAAACATTTCTGAAGACATATATTATCCAACTAGATCTTATGCCCTGTCATCTCCACTCACCCTCTTAGTTTTTACGTTTAGAACTGTCTTCATCCTTTGGTTCTCACACTTAACTTAATTTTCTTTACTGATGGACTTAGTGATTTTCAAAGAAAAGTGAGTCATATATATCCCTAGCATGCATACTTTAGTAGTACAAGCCACTAAAAGAAAACACACATTATAGTCAAGAGTGAGCTTTTTGTGCTCGCTTCTGCAGCACATATATTAAAATTGGAATGGTACAGAGAAGATTAGCATGGTTTCTGCACAAGGATGACATGCAAATTCGTGAAGTGTTCTATTAAAAAAAATGTGAGCTTTTCCTCAATTGTACCTTCATGAATTTTCTGGCAAAAATTCTACAAAGGACTCTTTCACCACCAAAACCTCTCATTCCCTGCACACCTTCATATAGATCTCTTCGTTGCAATAGGAATGGTGTTGACACAATGCTATGTCTCCAAGAAATGCTGGAACAGAGAATGAAACTGATCACCTCTCCTTTAACTTGGTTAGTTCCACAAGCTCCTCTTTATCTTGTGGAAATTCAGGATGACCTTACCTCCAAAGACACAATCTAAAAATGCATTTATATGTGCAACCTTACTGGTTTGCCAGAAACCAATCAGTTCTGGACAAACCAAGATCAACTCTCACTTTGCTTTTATGGAAAATATATTGTTTTGTTTTGTTTGAATTTGAAACAATACTTCAAAAAAAGATGATGCGACATTTTTAAAATCCATGATTTTCAGTTTTTCTTTAAAAATTAGATATTATATTTCAAAGGATCTGGTTTATTAATCACCAATGTAAGCATCCCTGTGAAGTTATTTGCTTAAACTGATTCACATAAACATTCTGTTGACTGTCAGTAAAAGAGATTGTCTCAGAAAATCTAGAGAGTCTGGTTCAATCTCTTTTAGAGCAGATCCAAGGTTTCCTTGAGGAAGGAGTTTTGGCTCAAGAAGGAAGTATCAGCTCTTGCTAAAAAAACTCCACACTGCCCTGACAATTTATACTCCTGATGTTGCGGTCACCTAGATAAGTCAATTCCTTACAGTAAATCTGGCAGCACAAAAGTCTGTGAATAGCCAAGGCAATGCTGAACAAAAAGAACAACCTGGGAGGTATCACAATACCCAACTTCAAACTACACTACAGATCCATAGCAATAAAAACAGCATGGTATGGGCCACAAAAACAGATATGAAGACCAGTGGAACAGAATAGAAGAACCAGGTTTGAATCCACGCAACCATGCCCACCTGATTTTTGACAAAGGCACCCAAAACATATGATGGAGAAAAGACAGCCACTTCAACAAATGATGCTGGGAAAACTGGATATCTCTATGCAGAAAACTGAAACCAGATCCATGTCTGTTACCCTGTACAAGTATCAACTCAAAGTGGATTAAGGACCTTAATATGAAACCTTGAAGCTAGTACAGGAAAGAGCAGGGAATATACTAGAATCAAAACATAGGCAATGACTTCCTCAGTAGAACTCAAATGACTCAGCAACTAAGAAACAATTGACAAATGGAATTACATGAAATTAAAAGGCTTTTGCACAACCAAAGAAATGGTCACCAGATTGAAGAGGCTGTCCACAGAATGGGAGAAAATCTTTGCCAGCTACATACCAGACAAGAGACTGATAACCAGAATATACAGGGAGCTTAAAAAACCAAACTCCCAAAAAATCAATGACCCGATGCAGAAATGGGCAAATGAACTGAACCAAGGAAGAAGTCCAAATGGATAAAAGAAACAAATGAAGAGATGCTTACCATCCCTGGCCATAAAGAAAACGCAAATCAAAACCATGTTAAGACTCCATCTCATTTCTGTTAGAATGGCTACCATCAAGAGTGTGACAAATGTTGGTGAGGATGTGGGGGAAAAGGAACCCTCATAAAACTCTACTGGATTGAATGTAAATTAATACAAACGCTTAGGAAAACTGTAATAGCCATGTAATACTTCAGATAAGTTTTTTCTTTATTTTTTAGTATATTATTGTTGCACTGGTGGTACATTGTTACATTTACAAAAGTCTTATTATACCACAGGTAAAGTTTTTTTGAAACAGATAAGGAGGACAGGATCATTGTACAACTTAGGATATTCCAATTTAAGAAAGGAAGCAATTTCCTTCTGGACAACCTTACGTGCATGGCCTCTATCCTTCAAAAAACCAACAGGAACACTCAGATTGAAAAAAAAGAAGAAGAAGCAAGCAAAATTTCAAAATCATCTGGAAGAGAAGGTTTAGTTTGTTCTTCTTGGATACCATATCACATTTTAAAAATATTTGATATCTATTCAGGAAATGTTGTTTGGGCTCCTGGCCACATTCCCCTCCACAACACCCAGTCCCTCTTCCCTCTTTACTCACTTTATCATGAGCCTCCCTGATCAGTTATCCAACAATGCCTTAAATGTCATGGTTTCCATTCCACAACTATGATAAAATCTGAACCAAAATTCTCTGAAGAAGCTGCATCTATATGAAAGATACTGCAGACTGGCTGACCTTGACCGAAGAGACCATCGTGACTGTGAAGAGATGGAAGGTTGGAAACTGAGAGTCGTAATTATTTTGTGCTACTATCTTAAGCCCTTTAATAAACATTTGCCTTAACTTTTGCATCTGACCTAACCTTCTCATATCTGATAGATAGACTTCTTGCAATGTAACAATAAATTTAACAGACCTCTAGCCTCTACTCACCCCAAGGCTAAGAATGCTATAATGTAACATCTGAATCACACAGAAGAGAATTCCCTGCTTTTCCATAGCCTGTCTACTTGATGCTTCCACCAATGTTATTGGTAAATATATTCACTTATGACTTTCTTTTGCTCTATGACTATATCATTCTGGATAACTTGAATCCATGTTCTTGGGCCATGGTCACTCATATTTGGCTCAGAATAAACTATTTTCTTATGTCTTTTAAAGAGTAATCTCTAGTTTTCATGAGCAAAAGCCTGTGGCCAGGCATGGTGTTTCACACCTCTAATCCCAGCTACACAGGCAGCAGAGATGAGAAGTATTGCCGCTTGAGGCATCTGGGAAAATCCTTGTCTCAAGCAATAAATCTGGGCATGGTGGAGTGCAGCTGTCATCCCAACTACATGAGAGGCAAGAATAGAAGACCTTTGTCCAGGCCACCTAGGGAACAAATGTGAGACTAAAACAAAAATCAATAATAAAATAAAATGTCTGGTGGCATGGCTCAAGTGATAGTGCTCCTGCCTAGCAAACACCACGCCAAGAGTTCAATCCCTAGTATCACCAGAAAATAACAAAAATGCTTTTATGTGAGTTTCAGTTACAGCATAGTCGGTTAACTAATAGACAAATGTAAATGTTATATCTGATGTTTGTATTTCAATAGGAAAGAAAAGTCATCTAAAATAAGAGGAAACTAATGCTAGAGATGCCCATAGGACTTACTACATGGAGTACAATCAGTTCAGTTTGGTTTGGTCTGGGAGAAGCTCAGCCTGAGAGGATTTTCATTTTTATGGCTATAGGTGCAGCTAGATCTGCTCACATTTTCCGAGGAATTGGCACAATCTTCTCAAACATCACTACATGAAAGATGTGTGTGATATTTGTTTGTTTTATTTACTTTGGTTCCACTACCTAATTTATTTATCAACTACCTCCTCATTTATAGTTTAAAACATTGTGAAGAATTAGCTAGCAGCAAATGGAAATGTAAGAAGGACAGCTGGTAGACACAGAAAGAGCATCAGGATGGAAGAAACCCAGGAGAGACAAAGTGGTTCTAGCAGACAAAAGTACTGGTTGCTCACTATGATGCTTGCCCTCTCCTTTTGCTTCTCTGATATGCATAAAGCAGGAAACTGCTTCCTCATTTGAACAAGTGTGACTGAACTTCATGTTACTAAAACCAGAGACTTTTCTGTTGCTTTACACATGAGGCTCCCAAAGTCAGAGGCAGCTCAGAAAGAGATTATTTAAAAACAACAAAAAGTCCATTTGCTTGGCATGCCAGTATGAACAAAATGATCAACACAAAAACTTAATGCAGAAATATGTCTCTTACTGAATTATTAATGAGGGTGTGCTTAAGCTTTCAAAAGACTTCCAAGTAGATAGACTATAAGTGTAATGATATACAACAGACTCCTGGGCACATAGTGCTATTCAATTTATGCATATTACCCATTTCCTTGATGACTAATTTAAGACACAGTTGGTAGTGGTTGGAATTACATTTCAATGATTTAAGCCTCCTAACATAGCAAATCACAGGATCAATTATGACAATAAGGAAAGAGTTTACCCATTGTACCATAAAACAATAAAATATCTGCATCAATTTATGTAAAATGACAGAATAATGACTGCATGGTTTGATTTGGGGATATGCTGTTCTCTGCTACTAAGACAATAGGAATTTGTGAACAAATAGTGTAGTTGCAATTAGCTTAGAAAGAAGTTCCCATAAACATTTATAACATTCATAATTAAAATCAGACCTCATCCACTATTGTTGGTACTATATTCATTTTTATTGCATAATTACTCATGTTTGTTTTCAAATTTAAAATCCCATGCTTAGAAGATTATAATTATGTATAGAACTTCGGAAGTAACCAAAATTTTACTTTTCAATCTTTCCAAATATACTTATCAAAGTTATTTTTTTTTTACAATTAGGTTTTTATTGGTAAATATTAATTCTATAAAATAATGAACTTCATCAGGACATTTTCATACATGTACCTAACGTACTTTGATGGCATTTGCCTCTTTACTCTCTTCTCTCTCTTCCCACCTTCTACTGTTCTCTTTCTTTTTTCCCAAATAGTCCCCTTTCTAACCTCATGTCATTTTTATGAAATCTATGTTCTGTATATGAGAGAAAACATGTCATATTTGTTTTTGATCATAGCTTATTTTCCTTAACATAATGATCTCCAGTTCTATCCACTTTCCTGAAAATGACACAATTTCATTCTTCTTTATAACTGAATATAGCTTTTGTATATATGTCAGTTTTCTTCATTTGTTCACCTGTTGTTGGGCACCTAGGCTAACTCCATAATTTAGCTATTGTGAATAGTGCTATTATAAGTATGGTTGTGCAGGTGTATCTATTTTGTATACTTTTTTGACTCCTTCTGGTATATAACAAGGAGTAGTATAGCTGGACCATATGTTATTTCTATTTTTAGGTTTTTGAGGAAACCTCCATACTGATTTCCATAGTGACTGTATTAATTTACTTTCCTACATCAGTGTAAGAGGGCTTATTTTTCTATCACATGCTGGCCAATATTTGTTGTTTCATTGTTTTCTGACTGGAGTGAAAGTTTTTATTTGTATTTGCCCTATGGCTAAGAATGTTGAATTTATTGGCCATTTCTACTTCTTGTGGGAACTGTCTGTTCATTTGGCCATTTATTGATTAGGTTGTTTATTTTTTTGTGTTTAATTTTTTGAGCTTTTTATACATTCTGGATATTCATCTTCTGTCAAAAGAATAGCTGCCAAACATACTCTTTCATTCTGTAGTTTGTCTCTTCACTATGGCAGTTGTTGCCTTTGCTATGCAGAAGCTTTTTGATTTGATTTAATCCCATTTCTTAATTCTTACTGCTATTTCCTAAGTTATTGGAATCCTATTCAGAAAGAAGCTGCCTATTCCCATATCTTTCATACTTTAAAAGTTTTCAGGTCTTACATTAATGTCTTTGATCTGTTTTGAGATGACTTATATGCAGGGTGGAGAGAGAGGAGTCTAGTTTCATTCTTCTATATGTGGATATACAGTTTTCCCAGCACCATTTGTTGAAGAATGTTTTTCTTCAGCATATGTCTTTGGTCCTTTTGCTGAGAATCTTATGGTTATAGCTGAATGAGTTTATCTCTTATTTCTCTATTCTGTTCCATTGGTCATGTTTGTTCTGTGCCAGTACCATGCTAGGATTGTTCCTATAGCTCTACAGTGTAATTTGAAGTCAGGTATTGGTAATACCTCTTGCATCACTTTTTGATTGGAATTGACTTGACTCCATATGAATGTCAATATTGTTTTCTCTATTTCTGTGAATAATTTCATTGAAAGTTTGAGGGGAGTAACATTGAATCTGTAGGTCACTTTCAGCAATATAGCCGTTTTCACAATATTAATTCTGCTAATCCATGAACATGGCAGGTCTTTCTATTTTCTAGTGTCCTATTCAATCTTTCTTCATTCTTTATAATTTTTGTTGTATGAAGGCGGCACTGTTTCTCACGCACCCTCCCTTGCTGGAGCGAGATTTTCTCTCTTGCTCCTTGGTTATTACTGGACCTAACTGGGCTTAACTGGGGGCAACTGGAGATTTTAGAAAAGACACAGGATAGACAGACAGGCAGAAAGTTGGGGTCAAGTGTGTTGTGTGCTCAACTGGAGATGCACAACCATCATTGCTTCTTTTCTCTATCTTGATTTTTTAAGGCCTTATTCCTTGCAGTAAAACCTTGCTTTTAAAGTCTTCTTTAAAACCTTGCTTAAAACCTCTTTCTTTAGGCTTACACTGTCCCATGTTTGCTTTTAGCTTATCTTTAGTTTAATTGCTCTTGAAATCTTTTGCCCCCAGGTCTGCATTGTTCCATCTCTCTCTCTCTCTCTCTTTTTTTTTCTTTATTCATATGTGCATACATCATTTGGGCCATTTCTCCCCTCTGCCCCCTGCCCCCCCTCACTTCCAGGCAGAACCTGTTCTGCCCTTTCTTCCAATTTTGTTGAAGAGAAGACATAAGCAATAATAAGAAAGACATAGCGTTTTTGCTAGTTGAGATAAAGATAGCTATATACACAGAAATTCCTAGCATTGCTTCCATGCACAAGTGTATTACAACCTGAATTGATTCATCACTACCAGACCTCTTCACTACTTCCCAGTCACCTTCCCATATTGACCTCTGTTGTTTTAAGGTTACTGTATTAGCTCCTCTGCAGTGGGGACATCAAACACTTTCAAGTTTTGGGTTTCCTACTTATCCCCATACCTCCCATATGTGCTCTACCCTGGTCATGTGATCCAAGTCCAACCACATTGCTGCATTTGCCCTAGATCTAAAGTCCACATATGAGGGAGAACATACAATTTTTGGTCTTCTGAGCCTGGCTAACCTTGCTCAGAATCATGTTCTCCAGTTCCATCCATTTATTTGCAAATTATAAGATTTCATTCTTCTTCTTGGCTGAGTAAAATTCCATTGTGTATAAATACCACATTTTCTTAATCCATTCATCAGTAGTGGGGCATCTTGGCTGTTTCCATGACTTGGCTATTTTAACTATCTTACAGCATAGTGCTCAAACTTGCAAACAGCCATGCCTACAGTCTGCAAATGCATAACACTTAAAGTCTTGGTCCTTAGACTTGCACTGAGCACTGTCCCATGTTCTCTTTGGCTTTTCTTTAGCTTTACCTTTCCTAAGCCCTATGTATGAAACTCTTTCTCAGCTTTGCTTTCTGACACCTATGTTAACGTTCTTGGTGCAGACTTTCCCACATCAAAAGGCCCAAAGTAAAACATTCTTCCCAATATTCAAAGACAAAAAGCCCCCCAAAGCAAAAAAGTAAAAGCCAAGCAAAAAGTCCAAAAGCCCAAAGTAAAGCCCCAAAAGGCAAAAAACCCCTCTACCTCCTTCAAGGATATTTTATAGCAGCAAACAGAGTGAAACTACAGGGAGAGGCATGACATTGCAACAGGAAAAACCTGTACTCCTGCTTCTCTGAACACAACTTAGTAGATGCAGCTGTTCTGCCTTTTCCTGTTTTGTGGCCTGGGGTTGTGCCTATCTCAGCCTACAGGTAAAAGCAATTAACTTCATCTTGCCTTGCTTGTGTTCAGTTCTCATAGGCTCCCCACAATTGTAGAGTTCTATCACCTCCTTGGTTAGGTTTATTCTGGGTAATTTTTTGAAGCTATTGTGAATGAGATTATTTTCCTAATTTCTTTCTCAGCATGTTTGTTATTGGTATATACGAATCTGCTGACTGTTGTATGCTGATTTTTGTATACTGCAACTTTGCTGGAAGTGTTTGATATAAAAGTTTCCTGGTAGAGTAGTGTCTTTTAAATATAGGATGATATCATCTGCAAAAAGGGATAATTTTATTTCTTCCTTTTTATTTGCATTCTTTTTATTTCTTTTGCTTTATTGATCTGGCTAGGAATTCAAATGTTATATTGAAAAAGAGTCTCGAGAGTCCATACTCTTGTTTCTTCCTAATTTTAGAGGAAATGTTTTAAGTTATGCACAATTCAGAATAATATCAGCTATAGGTTTGATCAAAATTATTTTTATTCAAGGGCATGCGCAAGGCCCTATATTCAATACTCTACACTGCATTAATATATACATTATTCAAGTATGGCATCCAGATGCTAACTACCATTGCATTAGAATATTCATTTAAACATATTTACTTCTTGTGGCAAATTCTTTCTTTAGGTGGACATGGGTGGCTCATGTAGGTAATCTTAGCTTCTTGGGAGGCTGAGATTAGGAGGATAACATTTGAGGCAGCCTGAACAAAAAGTTAGTGATACTGCATTGCAACCAATAGTTAAGCATGGTGAAATGCAGCTCTCATCCCAAGTCATGTGGGAAGCTGAGATTGGAGGATTGTGACTCCAAGTCAGCCAGGGCAAAAATGTCTGGGAGGCCACTTCTTAACTGAAAAAAGTAATGCATACCTATCATTTAAGTGAGAGTGAGAAGCATAAAATAAGGGAATCTTTGTCTAGGTCTTCCTGGGCAAAAAGCAAGACTTTATCTTTAGTATAACAGTAGTAAAAGGAGTTGAAGGTATGACCCAAGTGGTAGATTGCCTGGTTTGTAAGCATAAAGTTTTGACTAATCCCACTACTGCTAAAAAAAGAAATTTCTTTCTTTCCATATCCTTTATGGCTTCCATATTTTATTCATCATCTAGGAGAAAGAGGTATAAAAATAAAATTGCCAAATAGAATTTGTTACAAATTACAAAGCATTTTAATCTAAATTGGAAAATCTAAACATGAGAAATCTGAAACATAACTAATTCTAGGTAAAAATGAAACTCAAATGTTAACTGAGTGACAATAATCTCTTAATGTGCTATGTACTAATACTCAATAAAATTCAAAATTTGTAAGTTCGAATAATTAATAACCAGAGCAAAAAGGGCTAGAGGCATGGCTTAAGCAGTAGAGTGCCAAACCAACATGTGTGAAGCCCAGAGTTCAAAACATGGTACCTCCAAACAAGCAATCAAAAACATGTGTTATGCAAACACTTGTATAACACATGTATTTGAATGTACATAGCACATTAGGATTAACAAATAGTGGACAAACCCAAACATCTATCAGTTTATATGATTTACAAAGTGGTATATCCATACACTGGAATATTATTCATCTCTGTGCATGAATGAAATTGCTAATTCACATGAGAATACATGAGTGAAGCTTGTACACACAATACTGGATGAATGAAGCAAGACACAAAAAGACTTCATACTGTATTGCTCTAATTGTATGGATTGTACAGAATAGGCAAATTGAAACATGCAGATATTGGACTAGTAGTTGCCAGGGAACAAGAGAAAGGGAGATATTTGGGCCAACAACAGGTATGAAGTGATATAAATATTCTGGAATCAAATAGTGGTGATGGTGGCACAAAATGGTGAATATACTAAAAGCTACTGAAATGGATTTTTACAATAGTGAATTTTGTGTTTTTAGAAATGTATCTTAATTTTAAAACACTAAAAATGGAAAAGAATGTATAGCAGAATTGCTCAAGAAAATATATACTTGCTGTAGAGTGTATAACTATTATAATACAATTCTATGGGAATCCAGTAGAGGGGCATCAAAAATAGAGTACAAGTCAAGAAAACCTGCCACATGGAGCTCAGCCATTGTAGATAGAGGGTAGAATTACCAAAGACACAGATATTTAAATGTCAACATTATTGATTTTAACAGACTCTTTAAAAATGTAGTAAGCACAGGTTCAATCATTGTTTAATTAACTGCTAATGAAGTTAGCAAAGATAACATATAATTATAATTTTCATTTACTCTAAAGGAATAAAAGGAAGGTACTGATGAGAAATTACTATTATATATCAAAGCCTATCACCAAATACGTAATTATAAGCAATCTCACCTTTAGGAATGTGTTTCACTAATTTTTTTCTCTAAAGTGTTGTATTTTCCTAGCTTATTTATTTTTCACCCCTTCACTAAGTCCATGAAGCCACATTTGCTCTTCATCAATGATGCAGCTTTTACAACTCATTTGTGCAGAGTTGAAGGTCTTTGGGATTTTCTCATTATAATTACAAGAATTCTCTATGTACTGAGGCATGCTTTTCAGAAATATTTTCAAAAATATTACTTGCCTGGTTGAGTTCTATCTTTATCTTACTTCATATTTATTGTGAAGTTTTTTAATCATATTCATGCCACCACTTTGAAAAACTGTAGGTGTGCCTCGTATTACTTATTCCTATGTTAAATAACTGTCAGTGACCTTTCTCAAAGGCAGCACTCACTTATTTTTAATTCTTCTTTTTTTTTTTTTGCAAGACTTGGATTTGAACTCAGGGCCTCATGTTTGTAAAGAAGTTGCTCTACCACTTAAACTACACTTCCAGTCCATTTTATTTTGGTCATTTTGTAGATGGGGTATAGGGATCTGCTTGGTATGGCTGGCCTCAAACTTTGATCCTCCCAATACTCCTGATCTCAGATTCCCAAGTAGCTTGGATTATAGCATGAGCCACAGATGCCAGCCAAGCAGCAATAATCTCAATTTCTTCATATCATAGATTATTCACCTTCCTTCCTATGGTCAACTAAATACTGGACTATTTCATTCTTTTACAGCCCATGTTCTAGGGAGAATCATTTCTTTAAGCTGTGGAGAGGAGAAAAAAATTTTATATCATCACATCACAGGTTCTTTTATGAAGAATCATGTTCTCACAAGTAATAAGTAAAAATACTTATGAACTAAGTGAAATTGACATATTTAAAATGGTGAAGTGTGAATCTTTTTATGAAATTATAACAGGAAGATAAATGAGTATTTATGCCATAGGAGGAAAACCTTTTGATGGACAGTTTGGAAGTATCATACAAAATGTAACATATATATTCATTTTAATTTAGCAATCTCATTTCTGAAAATTTACTCTACAAAATTATACACCTATAAACTTATGTTTAAGGTGTTTGACTTCAAATAGTTTTAGTGATAAATCAGTAAAATGCTAAGTCATCATCAAAAAGCAAATGATGAAATAAATTCTAAGGAACTAAAATTTCAAAACATGACATTTTGAACTGGCAGAGTCACTCAAGTGGTAGAGCACCTTCCTAGCAAGCATAAGGCCCTGAGCTCGACTCAAGTACAACCACCACAATGAAACAAAACAACAACAAAAACCCCATAACACGATGAATCCAATAAAAGAGAGAGAAAGACAGAGGCAGAGAGAGAGAGAGAGAGATAAAAAAGTGAAAAGACAAAACATAGATTGCTTAGCCAGGCAGTGGGGCACACACCTGCAATCTTAGTACTCAGAGTCTGAGGCAGGAAGATTGTGAGTTCAAGGCTGGCCTGGGTTACACACTAAGACTCTGTCTCAAAAAAAAAAATAAAAATATAAAAATGATATAAAGAGATTGTTTAAGCAAATGGTTCTTTAATAGCATGTACAATGAACTCTATTACTGAAAAGCACTTGAGTGTATGTATATAAAAAAAGTTAATGGAAATAATAGAATTTATGTTAAGTTGTAGACAAAAATTCCTTTATAGAACAGTGTGAAATTATGATCAAGTAAAAGTGAATGGAAATTTTGCATATGTTTACACTTTCATGTTGTTTGAACAGTTTTACAATATTAAAAATTAGACTTTTTATAAAATCAGATTAATAAGATATTTTGAAAGAATAAACATTCTCATAGTTGGCATTAAGTTTTGCTAGAGAAACATTTTATACGCTAATATGTATAAGACATTCAGAAATTTAAGCTCAAATTTCAGTTGGTAATTATTACGTTATTTATCTGAATTCTAAACAAATGGCTGATATAAGTGCTTTTCAAACCCAAGTTGATTTGTGTGACATCATGTCGCCACGCTGACAGACTGACTATGCCTTTTCAAATAGGTGTTTTGTTTCACTGACATGAAAACCTTTGGCCACATTCCCAATTAATGATCCATTTAGCTTGGTCTGAGGCAAGACTGGATTCCAGGGTATGCAATGAGCTCAACTGTCTCCAGTTTTCAGTTTACACAAATGAACTTTCTAAAATCACAGTAGAGAAAAAGATCCAGTGGAGCATCAAAGAAGGAATGGAATCCCACCCACCCACTCAACTATTCCAGGTTTATCTCCACTGGTACCTGCTCTCAGGAGCATCCCTGAACTCTGGGTTCCTCTGAAAGTTTGGTGAGATAAGGGTAGGAAAGTGTAGAAAATGTGGGAAGATTGAGAGAAGGTGGAATAAGGTAGTAATAGGAAAAGAAACAAACCCAAACCAGGATTAAAGAAGGGCACTAGGCGTCTGCCTCATTTACCCATGTGTCAGTGTGAGGTACAAAGGAGAGAACTGAGAAAGTTCATGAACAGAGTGTGTTCCTTCCAAGCAAAAAAAGGCTACAATTAAAAAACTCTGCTCTCCAAAAGGTGAGACGGCAGATCTTTAACCCATGTTCCCCAAATTAAGTTTTGGACAAAAAACCACCTGAGAAAACAAATCTCAGGCTGACTATTAAGAGACCAGGATCCTCCCAAGACTCAAAGGGTCCAGTGTGGACTCGGGTTGTAGGTAGACCATAATATCTCATTATGGTACAGATCATGCTGCCAACAATTTAATAAGAATTTATAAATTTCTGAAAACTTAAACATACATTCTTGCAATCTGATTTAAGCTAGATCCAGTACACCCTTGGAAAAATCCTACATTAGCTAAAAGACCCAGGCAGAAGGTCCCATTGAGGTTGAAATGTAAGAATAGGTAAGAGGTTGCTGCCTGTTAACACAGCTGTGTAAACAAAAAGCAATTCCATATTCTATTAGAAGGGACTGTGATATGCAAATATTTTCTATTTGTTTAACATTCCAGAACGAGCAGAGAAGCTTGTAAACCCTGAGTGCTAAGTGTCAATGCTGTGATAGGCTCTAATTGCAACAAGGAGAGATAACCACAGTCTCTGACACGAGTCAGAAAGGCATATAGGAGTGTTTCTAGATGCTGTCAAAATAATATGAATATGTGTGTGCTTTGAGCATACTGTATAAAATTGGTAGCATATAAAAAATTAAACTAGACCTTCATGATCTCAGTGTAATAAGTTTACTTTCTACACTATAACTCAGTACTCAGTTGACAGAACACCGAATCAGTCAAGATGCTCTAGCCCCTGCTTAAGCCTATAGCTATGCTTCTATTTCATTGCTTTCAACAGGCCCTTTGCTGAAGGTCCAGGAACGAGCTCTTTGGTCTCCCCAATCTAACTTGCAACATGATTAACTCAGCATGAGAAGATTTTCTTTAAATTTAACTGAAGACTTGGATTGCCTTCTCATCTTGGCTCAAGTTCTTTTCTCAATCTTGTGAGCCTGCTGAAATACTACTTCACACTCTCTTCTCCCTGGTTTTTCTAATACTGTGTCACTAGTTTTCCTAATTTAATGTTCTGACCAATATCCACTAAGACCTCCTGTCCTGAGAATTGCATATTTCAATTATTTGCATGTTGCTTGTCAATATTCTGTCTGGATTTTGCATTAAGGTAATATGAACAAGAAGAAATAGATATGGGGATGAAAGGGAGTCAGATATGTATAGTTAATATTACAGGAACTCCAGTAAAATAGTTAGCTTTATTGTTGCAATGGACTAAATTCCATAAAGAAGGAAAATATTTAAAGACATAGTGTAAATTACTATACAAAAATACACTCAGATAAAAAGGTGTTAATTGAAGTTTTGCCTAATTCATATGTGTGGGAAACAATCTAACTTGAAGCTTGTGGAAAGAAATAAATGAACTTTAAATAAACCTGGAAATATCTAATCTATGTTTTGAGAGTCATTATGATAAATGTATTGATTTATTTTTATGTTGAATAATTTCAGTTACTTTGGGTAATTGATTAATGAATCAACACTAAAATATTAATTCCCTTTCAAATATAGGAAATGCTATATATTTCCAAGTTAACTTCTAAACTTGAAATTTAATTGAAAATTATGAAAAATATGTAATTTTCTAGTTAGAGGTTTTAATTTCCATAAAATTTTAGAAATATTCTGCAAGTAGATATTTTGGTTATTAGGCTGAAATAAAAATTATTCAGGAGCTAAAAGTAAAAGATGGAGGGGATGAATCTAGTTAAGACACATTGTAAGCACTTATGTTACTTTTACAATGTACCCCCTTTACAATTATAAAATGCTAATACTATAAAAAAGTAAATAGATAAATAAGTAAGTAAATAAAAGAAGAGCATTGCCTAGAGAAGAATATTACCTAAAAAAGTATTATTTCCATCTAATGAAACAGAGGGGGGGTTGAACTGATCAAAGTTAAGTATGCTCACAGCTGAGATATGTCGGGAAATAACTTTGAACATTGATTTGGAATTTAAAATGAAAGGACTGTAAAATAGGTACAATATGGGAGGTACTGGTGGGGGGGGGAGAGGGTGAATGGAAGGGATGAATGTGAGGGAATATGGTTGGTGGGCTTCATATACATACATGAAGTAGAAAGATGGAACCTTTTGTAATTGCTTTAAGTGGGGTGGGATAACAGTTGTGGGAGGGTGATGGTGGGATGATCTAAACAATGCACGGTGTAAGACTATTTTGAATTGGCACAATGAATCCACCCTGTACAATGAATATATTTTAATAAAAATGAAAAAAAGAAAAAATACTTATCAAGCTTACATTTTTAAATTACTGATTAATTAATAATGTTAGACTATCCAAGTGGAATAACCCTCTTTGTTATATTATAGATTCATTATGATTCCCTGCTACCTTGCTATGAATTAGGACACATCAAAGACAAAAAAAAGAGAACAGCTCAATGGTTCTAGCCTGAAAATGAAGTTTCAATGATATATCCCCAAATCCTTTGATATTCTGTCTTCAAGAGATAGAAGTTAATTGCCCTAACTTTTCATAGGGAATGGGTGTAGTAACTTAATTCTATTAGACTATGACAGAAGTGATGCGGTGTACCACCGCTGAGATTAAAGTATAAAAACACAGCCATGTCTATCTTCAGTGTGCTGTCTCAGATCCCTTTTTCTAAAACAAGCTAGCCTCCACATTGTGATGTCAGGCAGGGATGTAGAGAGAAATTCAAGGTCTCCCGTCAACAGCCAAGAGAATCTGAGGCTACCCAACAGCCACATGAGGGAGCTTGGAAGTAGTTTCTCTAGACCTGGTTGAGCTCTGAGATTATGCAGCCTGGGCTGACAGCTTGACTGCATCCTCATGAGAGGCCCTGAGCCAGAGCCACCAGGCTAAACTGCCAGATTCTGAACCCACAGAAATGGGAGAGATGAAGTATTACTTTCAAGGTCATTAGGGATGAAAACAAAGCATTATTATTTATTTATCAAAGATGGAGGACCATGTTTGGTGACCTAGTGAAGAAAACCACACATTTTTTTGGTTATTATATTAATTACTTGGTGACTTGCTAGAGGCTTTATCAAACAAAAAAGCAAGTAAGGGGGGGGTTAATAAATGCTTACTGTGCTTGTCAATTTATTCACATGGGATTTAATGGAAAAATACTTATGAGACTGAATATTAGTAATTTTAAATAAAGAGAAAATATAAATGAGCCTCATAACCAAATGCTTATTTTGCACTAGACCCATGATGACAAATCGCAGAACAGACATTTGTCAGCCAAGGATAACAGATTGACTTGGATAACAGAAGGTGATCACTTCTGTGAAAGATATAGACCCTACCCTTGGAATCCATCGTGCTCTGAAAGAAAACATAGTGGTCACGATCACACAGAAAGTCTATCCTGGATTTTACTTTTTCTAATTTTTAGAGGACATTTCAAAACTTTGGCCTGAACAATACAGATTGCCTTCTTACTTTTAAACAGCAGCAAAATATGTAATTTTAAAAATGTGTTTTATTGAGCCAATATCCTATCTTGAATACTTTGGCTGATTTTCTCCCTAGCAGTTTGCTATTACAAACAATACTTCAAAGCTTCTTGACAATGTATCATTTAAAAATATATTCAACAGGAAAATTCCCAGCTGTGCTATTGCTGTGACCAAATGTGCAAACATGTTTTATAAAATTTGATGCATGTTGTCAACATGCCATACAGAAAGATTGCTCCAATTCACATTCTCGTCACAGTACAGTGACCAGTTTTCCCCTAACTTACCAAAAACTTCTAGCATATTTGCCAATCTTATAGATTGAGCCTGTTTTATCTTTAATTTAATTAATGGATATTAGCCACTTGAATTTCTTTTTTCTTTAACGTTGCTGCTTATTGCCTTGCATGTTTATTCTATTAGATTGTTTGCTTTGTCATATCTCCTTACATGAGATTCTTGGTAGAATAACTATTAACTTAGTTGTAAGTGCACTTCCAAGTTTCTTGTTATACTTTTACTTTTGTAGGTGTTTTCCATTTGTTTCTTTTCATTTTCATTTTAATAAAATTAGACAATCTTTTCTAAAACTGTTTTCTGTGTTTGGATATATTACTTAGAAGAAATTTCCAGATGAGAGATTGCATTTATTTATCTTACCACAATTGTGTCTTTCACCGTAACACTCCAAGCTCTGATGGCTTATGTGTAAGTGTCACTCTACTTCCTACCTTCCTTCTCTCCTTCATTCTATTTAAATGTTTAATATGAGGAAGGGTGGTACAAAAGAAGAATTGCAAATTACATGGACATATTTTCATTCCACTTGTTTTCTTTATTTTCCATGATGCCATCATTTTAAAAGAAAAACTGTTTCTTTTTTCATGTTTGATTTATTGTGCTTTGTTTGAAACATGGCAACAATGCATACACTTAGTTAAAATGCCTATTTTAATTTTATAATTTGAATATCTTAACTCATTTTCCAATTTGAAATTTAATTCAAAGGTATAGTTCATAGAAATGACTGCAGGTGTTTATGATCTCTGCAAGGTAGTTATGGACTTAGAGATATAAGTAGGTCAAAGAATTAGGAGAGTTAGGAGAGATTTCTAATCAAAATTATTTTCAGTACAATTTTAGATTCAAAATCCACAAATTTTGTATTAAAAATATCAAATTTGAGTTTCAACATGGGTAGTAATAGAGGTGAATGGAGTCTACATTCCCTTTCTGGCACTCAGCACCAGAAAATACCTTTGCCATGTTTTTTAGTAATAATTCATATGATTTTAGCACATTGTTTCATGTGTATCATCAACATGTTTTTCTATAAAGTGAAGAAAATCACGTCTTGGGAAAGATTGAGCCATTTACACATTGTTTTGTTATTAAGAAATCATGTAGGCTAATTATCAACTTAAAAACATCATAACAATTTGGTACTAAAGTGAAAGATTCAGGTACCAAATCATTGGAAGTGTCTGTTATTTTAAGCCATAGGGCATACCTAGATAGAGAATATTTGCTCAGTAAGGCATATCCCAGAGCCATGTTCTAAAACTGTCTGAAAATGCATTCTTCTGCATTGTTATGCTACTTGCTAGTCTCATTTTTCTCCTTTAATGTTTTACATTTCAAATATGTAAAATTTGCATGATTTTGAAGTTAATATTGTATTTTAAAATGCAGTATCCTAGAGTATCTTCCACTTTTATAACAAAAAGATAGTACTCTACTTTTTTTTTTCTGTTCTTCTGTACATTGTGTTTTTTTTTTAAATAAATGCCATTTCAATGAGTAAAACCTAGAACAATTATGTGGGAACAAAAATAATACTGCATTTGGCAATTTGGAGAATTTACTAGCATTGTAAATTTTGCTTTATAGCCTAGACAGTTTTAATAACTATGATTTACACATGCATTTTATTGTAAATAGTTGATTCTCTAGACATATGAAGTTCTTGTTTCACAAGATCAAACAAGCAGTGCACTTATAAAAGTAAAATAATAATCACAGCTAACACATTTGAGAGCTTAAAGGCCATGTACCATTTTGGATATTTAATATGCATTGCCTCTCATTTTATTTTATTTTCCAGATTTATTGAGGTTTAATTGATACATGAAAATCATATATAATAAAATTATACAATATATTAAGGACATGTTTTGATATGCAAAATGATTAGTATAATCCAGTTGATCACCACCTTGCATAACTATCCTTTTATTTCTGTGGTGGTAATAATGAAAATCTCTCAGTAAATTTCAAGTATGCAATGCAGTATATCAGCTATAGTAACTATTGTGTGCATTAGACCTCCAGAATGTATTCATTCTTCATAATTGAAACTTTGTACCCTTTGACCAATAGTTCCCTATTCCTTCATCACCAGCCATTGGCAACTGCCATCATGTCTGATTCTATGATCTTGACAAGATGCCACATGTGAGTGAGGTCATGTGGTATTTTCTTTATGTGACTGGCTTATTTTATTTAGTACAATGTCTCCATGTTCATCCACATCGTCATGAATATAATAAATGGACTTTTGGGTCAAATAGCTGCTCCAATCACTCCACTCAGTGACATGATATTATACTTTATTACCTCTAAATATTTTCAATCACCCTCTGAGGTAAATGCCATGCTTGAACCTACTTTTTCAGTTAAATTTACTGAGTCAGTGAGAAATTCAGTTCCTTGCATGGGGTCACAGATCAGAACAAAATCTGTAGTTATAACCTTTAGCTACACTGCTTCCCAACTGGTACTAAGTGTGTGTATGTATATGTGTGTGTGTACATACTAGATTGATATCTATTTATCTATCATCTATAAATAAGTAGGTAGGTAAGTTGATAGATGGAAATATCTGTAGACTGGTAGGTAGATGTTAGATAAATAGTAAATTATATGTTATTGATTATTTTAGCTAGTTTACTTTACACCATTTCACATCCTACTGACAGAAATAACAATTAAATCATGCCTAAGTAACGTACATATATATTTGATAGAAGACCCACATTCTTATTATAGATAGGTATTAACATTCCCCTGACCTTTCATATACTTTCTATTGCAAGTGCCAAATAGAACCAGATGGAAGAAAACTACATGATCAAAGTTTAAAGAAACAGAATTCTTAAATAATATACACAACAAAAGATAGAATCCAGCTGTATGCTATTGCAAAAGATATGAGCACACAAGAATAGTTTTTTCACTCTACTTTATTATTATTGTTAACCCTGTAAAATGAGATTCAGTACCCCACCTTAGTATTTATTTTCTTGCCAAAATTGTACCAGATGGAAGAATTTTCTGTAATTGAAAACATTGATTGGTATGTCCCTCTGTTAAGATGTATTATCACCAATATAATTCTACTTTCTTTTGTATCTCAGCAAATATTATTTTTTTTATGTCATGCCATGTAACTTTTTTCCCTCTATGTATTTTTACTATGTCATACTATGTAACCTTTTCAAAAGAACCTTTTCACACAATCTGTACCTCTTTTCAAAAACAAGCTACCTATGACTCATGTGTTAATGTTGAATACCCAAAAGATTAACCCCAAATGCAGCCACATAACCTAATCAATCTGCCAAGGATGAAACCTAGAAAATAGTAAAATGGAAAAGCCCTGCTACTCAATTATTAAATAAATTGTTTGTGGCAAACAGTTTGGGCCAGAAGATTCCACAGACTTGAAGGGAAACCTATAAGAAGATGTTAATCTTACCTTCTTTTAGAATAGACGAAATGAAAATGGGCAAGTAAGCAGTCAGTGCATCAATTCAAGAGTGCAGAAAGTTGAAGCGGGCTTACATATGGGAGTATCTCATAAAGCAAAAATGCAGAATCACAAATCATAGCTTCTTTAAGCTTCACATGCAAAAGAACTTTGTACATTCAATGGTGTTGAAAGAACTTTGGGCATGCATCATCTTTTAGATAATCCCTATGTGCAACGATAGCATCAAGCAAGGGATTTACATATGTGTTTATAATTATAAAAGGCTACAGCCAGATTTGTGAAAACCTTTGGCCTAAAAATGCCTCATCAATATTTTCCAACAGACAAACCTATCTTACATTTAGCATTAAGAAAAGCAAGGAATCTGTACAATGCTAACGATGTGTAGTGATCATGTGTTCAGGGTTAATTATAGACAATAATTAACTTCATTAAAACTGTCCATATTATTACTCAGAAGCAATCATTGTTATGAACCTGTTATATAAGCACATACGTATGAGTTGCTCCCATTTGTGTGTGGGTATGTGTGAATACATGCACTATCTCTGTCTTCACATAAGATCATTATTACACATTTTTCATAATTTAATATAAACAGTATAACATTTACCTATTTCCATGAAACAAAATACCTATCAAAAACTTTATTCTACAGTAGAAATTATAGCCAATAATGTACAAATCATTCCTATTGCTAAATGTAGTCTAAGCATATAAGTGCATGAAATTAAAAGTCTTCAATCATGTGATATTTTTATTGCTTTTATCACATTTTGCCATGTTTCTGCTCCTTGAACGACTTTCATGGGATCCTCTCACTGGACATCTAGGAAGATTGTTTCCTTTGCCCCCTTGGTAAACTCATAAACCAACCTGCTTAATCATTATTACCATTCTCTCTTCAATCCATTTGTCTTTTTTAAAGTTCAGCTAAGATTTTTGTTGTTTGGGGATGGTTATTTTTGGGGGTAGCATGGTACTCAGAATTGAACTCAGGGCCTTGCTGTTGCCTAGCAAGTGATCTTCCACTTAAGCCACATCCCCAGTAATTTAAGCTAAGTTTTTACATATATAATATTGTCATTCTGTCAACCATTTATATCTAATGTATACAGTCTTGCTGAATATTGAACATATTTTTATGGCTATTATTTTTTGAACACTTACTTTGAAGTAGTCTCAAATTCCTAGTGCTGCCGGTCACTGGTGGCTCATGGCTATAATCCTAACTACTCAGGAGGCAGAGATCAGGAGGCTGGTTCCAAGCCAGCCTGGGCAAATAGTTTAAGAGAACTTATCTTAAAAAAAAAAAACAAAACTCATCATACACTGAAAAAGAACTGGCAGAGTGGCTTAAGCTGCAGGCACTGAGTTCAAACCCCAGTATCACACACACAAAAAAATTCCTAATGCTGTAAATTAAATTGAAACTACGATGTAGACACTAAAACATCATTTCACAAAATGAGAAGCAGAATCAAGTTAAATGATTTAAATAGTTGAATGAGGTATTGATGCCAGATCTAGCAAATTTTGTTTTGTAAGCTCTATGAAATGTTGCCTTTTAATCTATTTTGTATATTAAAAATAGCCTGTAAATATATGAGTTAATAAGTAATACAATTATAACTTTGTATGTTCTATTTTATTGGGAAAAGTCATTATATTTGACTGTATTAAGTCTAACACTGTAATCTTTTCCACTAAACAAATGGAATTACCCTGGTTGCCATAAACCTAAAATTCCAGACTAATTTTAACACTACTTAAATATATTTTCTAATCACAAGTTATTAGATTAGAAAGTTTTTCCCTCAATGGTATGATAATTTATAGCATATTTAATTATTAACCAAATAATATAATTTTGGAAGACAACGTTTGTATTGAGTCTATTTTGCCACAGTGCATAGAGTTAATAAGCAAATAAGATTTATTAAATCAGTGAATATAGAAGAGCTACTAGCCTTATTGACTTACCTAGAAGATAATATTCTGAGAAAATCAAATTTAGTTTTGATCATTAAGTAGCTCAAGTTAAATACCAGGAAATTGCTTATCTATTAAAACTATTGATCCAATTCTTTCTCCTTTGTATGTGCAAAGCACCATTTATACCCTTAAAGTTAACACTGTCCACGTGGCAAGGATCTACAATAATGTGAAACAGATGAAACCCAGTACCATGGGAATTTGCAGTGAGTGAAAAAGGGCTTCATTATGCAATCCAGGCCACTGTAAAATATGAATGTCACAACACCTGATTGGGCTCCAAAGTGAGCAAAAGAAAGTGAAATGCTTTTCCCTCTGCTTCTTCCAGTGTGATATAAACTTAAAAACATTTTGGAAATTTGATGCATCCTCTTATGTACTTACAACTGGAAAAGGCAGACAGGTAATTGCTTTAAAACAATCTTATAGTAGAGGAAGGACAAAGAGAACATATGACTTTCTTAACCATTAAATCTGACAAAAGTAAGCCAAGAAAAGCCTATGAAAGAAGCTGCATAATTCAGAAACAATGCCAGTTTATAATCCACATGTTTGTTTTACAAAGGTCAATTTCTGATACTTGCTTATTACCTAAAGAATAAAAAATGTGGGCACAGGAAGTTTAAGTATAAGGAAATTTTCAACATATTTTTATTATTAGTTTATTGTTAAGGGAGACATATGTTATGATCTGTGATTATACAAATCTAAAGGAATAATATTGCTGGGCATGGTGGCTTATGTCTGAAATCCCAGTGACTCAGAAACAGGAGATCAGGACTGTGGTTAGAGGTCAGCCTGAACAAAAAGTTAAGTAAACCCATCTCAGCCAATAAGAAGCTGAGCGAGGTCATATGCACCTGTCATCCCAGATAGGTGGGTAGCATAACTAGGAGAATTACATTCCATGCTAGCCTGGGCATAAATATGAAACTCTATAACAAAAACAACCAAAATAGTTGGGCACTGTTGGATCAAGCCTGTAACCCTAGATACTTGGGGGGCTGAGATCAGGAGAATCACAGTTCCAGGCCATAAAGTTCACGAGGCCCCATCTCAGTCCATGAAAGTACATACTTGCTGTCCCAGCTATGATGGGAAGCCTGTAATAGAAGGATCTGGTCCAGGCAAGCCTGGGCAAAAAGGCAGACCCTATTTCCAAAATAACCAGAACAAAATGACTGGAGGCATGGCTCAAGTACAAAAGTGCCTGCTTAGCAAGTTCAAAGCCCTGAATTCAGACCCCAGTACCAGAAACAAAGAAAGATAAAATTAAAAAAATAAAGGGATAATATTATTCTTTCTATTATTTTGCTGACAAACTGAAGTTTGAAGTAAAAGTCATTATGGCAAAAATTCAGCTCATTTTAGTTGTTTAATTTTTTTTTCTTCCACTACACTATCAAGGCATTTAATGAAGATTTCCTTTAAAAAGGTCCATGAAGGACTGAGGGGTGTCGAAAGCGGTAGAGCACCTATTAGCTAGCACTGGACTCCGAATTCACACTCCAATACCACCAAAAAAAGACTATGAATATTTATAAGTAACGTTCACTTAAATGGCATTACAATAAAAATACATAAAAAGTAAAATCTCTTTAAAGAATGTTAAAATAAATATGAACAACAAATAAGATTCTAAAAGGTACCAAATCTTTATGACAATTGCTAGAATTATTACTCCTTCATATCTTGCATGAAACTGTTATTTACTAAGTACTGAATACAGTAATGTAGTTGTATTCATCCTCAGAGCACCTTATTCTCTAGAGATAAAAACCTTGGTCTCATCTAAAACTTTATATAAATACAACACAGAAATCACATTGGGAGTCAAGATTGGTCTTCATCATCTAAATAGAAATTTAAAAGCAAACAAGCATAAGAATAACAATGAGGGAATGTTAAAGTATCTTCTTCTAGGTTTAAATTGTTTACATGTTATTTTAGATTATAAGGTCATATTCTTATGAAGGTCACAGTCAGGAAAGACGTACATATTCTGGAAGTATGTACTTGTCATAAATCTTGTAGAAGCATGATCTATAGGGTATAATTGATAATTATAACATAAATTTATTTTTTTCTCCCCTTTTCTATTCAAAATGAATCCAAGTGATATAATTCTTCTTATGACATTGGGTGAATTGTGGGCATGCCTCTTGACATTTTTGATCATGTTTTAGAAAATCAGAGGTCCAATAATCACTTTTAGAGGAAATTAATCAGAGTTCAAAATATGCAGTCCAAAATGTTATTTAATACTTAATTTCCAATAGAAGAAAATACCTCTTTTCCATCTTACCAGAAGGTGATGTCCTCTGACATTTGAAAGACCTGCTTGGCTTTTCTCTTTTCCTGATCTGCCCACTTCCAACTATGGGACAGAATAGGATAAAGGTAACATGAACAATGTTACTTGAACTCATGACTGATTGGTTTTGTTATAAACTGGTACTGGGCCTGGCAAATGTTTAAAATCATCTTTTCCTTATGGGACACATCAAAGGTCCTTCAAGAGTCTCCTGGGGTTCTCCCACCTGGATTTCCCTTGAGGCAGATAGAGAAGTCTGTACTTCAAAAAGTGGCTTGCAAATCAATGAAACCCTAAGATGCACTTACATACCTCTGGCTCCTTACTGTTCAAGTGTTCTTGCTTGTGTATCTGAGCTTCATGTTGGACAAGATTCAAGAAGATTCCACACTACCACCAAGACCCTCTAGTGCACTGTCTCCTTCTAGTTTACTGGAAACACATCTTTTGCTCCAGCAAACTCCCATTACCATTGGATTCCAACCCAACAGCAACTAGGCTGTCCATGAAACCATAGTGTTGCTCTGCCTTCTTGACTTTCAAATTTTCCAGAGAAAGCTATTCCCACACTCTATAGTCACACATCAAAATCTTAAGTGGTCCAGTTAAGACACCACCTTCCAATAAGCTTCATGGGACAAAGTGGCACCTCCCGATTTGTGTACAGGAGGGAATGTGGCTTAGAGAAAAACTTTTTAGGACATTTAATTTCTTCTACTTGCAGTGATCCAGGTTTGTCACATGCTTTCTTTCACCACATGGTGTAAAAATCAAGGACCCAGCTCTAGAACGTGCTTCTAGGTTTTGACCCAGCCCTTCACTGTGGTATGCAGAACCTATTTAGCCTGCAGCCAAGCAGAATTTCATTTACAACACTGTGTTTCAGAAAAGACTCAGATCTCTAAGAAAGACATGCTCTCCAAATGAGTGATGAAAATATACACATTTTTTAAATAACAAGCTTCAAATAAAATATTTAGTTACACAATGACTTGGTTATAGAGCTATATAGACAGAATATATCCATGAAGTCCATACATACTGTGTATAGAGATATTTATAGTGAAAATTATGATGTAAGGAAGCAGACATTATGAATTGTGCAGTGACACATTTTGATAGAAATTAATTTACTTCAGTAAAAAATGTGCATTTGTTATTGCTGAGCATTGAACTAAGGACTTGTAGATGCTCGGCAAGTGCAGAAAACATTTTTAAAATGTAAATGGCTAAAATATAAACTTGCAAGTTCTAAGCAGCTTTGAGAATACACATAGGCATGTACTGAAATGTTACTTCACACTATAGATGGTGACTGGTATAGATGCTCAGGGAGAAGTTGGGAGTATTTGGATCTTCTAGATGTAATGTTATGTAATAGGAAGAGGATGATTAGCAAAGCAGAACTGAAATAAGAGCCATTACAATTTCCTTTCTCATATTTTCATTCCCCTAGGGTTGTTTTTGGTTTGGTTGGTTAGTATCTTTGGTTTGGGCTAGGAAAACAAAATATCTTTTAATAGGCCACTAATGTTTTTAGTATAACTAGCTATTTTTAGTTTTTCCTTTTCTATAGCAGAGATATTATGGACATCATTGATTCATTGCTTCTTTCTCTGTCTCTAGCTTGCCCTTCCCCACTTCTCTTTTCCATTACACATGGACACAGAAAAACACATTTCTTTGAGGTAAATGATTTATTAATGACTTTGGTAAATGTCCACAAATTATAATTCTTAGATAAATTTATATCTGGTATATTATGTAGTAGGCTGGTTTTGAAGATTAGTGGCAAGAGGATGATAAAGAAAGATGACTAGGATGAAGTCCAGTGATTGATCTGATCATGATCAGGTGATCATAAAGTAAACAGAACTGTGATTATGTTACCTAGGCTAACAAAAGTGATGCCAGGAAATGGTGCAAAAGCAATTGTTCTAGTCATATTAGTAAATAATTTAATATGTATCTTAACTGTATTAATTACTCATTCAATCTAACAAAGTTTCTAGATCTTAGTAGAAAATATGTATGTCTTAATTATCATAGTCTAAGCACACTGCTTTTTAATTTATTTAGCAATACTCATCTAGCACCAACTTTTGTCAGACTCTTTTCTAGGCCTTAAAAAATAATAACCCTGAGTTATCTGTGGTAGATGTGCAGTCTCATGTCAGAAAGTGAGAGTGATGCCAATGATTTTAGCTTAAGCAACCAAGAGAAAATTCAGGTTGACATTTATTGAGATGAAGAAATTCGAGAGGAGCAAGTTTTGGTGAGTGACTGGAGGTTTGTTTTTGTTTTGGGATGCAGTAAATTTGAGATCTTTATCAAACATTTCCAGGGAAATGTCAAAACAGCAGTTGGCTATCTGAACCCAGAATGGATGAGAGATTTTAAGCAGGAAAGATTTGAGATTCACAAGACTGTAGTATATAATATCTAAGGCCATGAGACAATGAGTTGATGAAGATAGATCATTTAAAGGAGGGCTGAATCCTGTGGCTTGTCAACCTTTGAAGATTGTGAAAAAGAGGAGAAAAGGAGAGGTCTGAGGGGAAGAGGAAGGTAGAGTGAAACCAGATTAGTGTTGTACCAAAAGCCAAGTGAAGAAAGGTTTTCAAGCACTTCATCAAATGCTGTTTACAGATGATGACAGAGAACTGACCACTGGATTTACCAACATAGAAATGCTTAGTCTCAACTAGAACAGTTTGAGTAAAGCACTGAAGATGAGGAGTAGAGGTCTAAATAGAATAGGTTTAGGAGAAAATGGTAGGAGAGCCAATGTAAATAATCCTTTCACAGGACTTTGATACTAAAGGGAACAGAAAAATAAGTCCTATCTATTGCTGTTCTCTGCCTCCCTTTCTCTACTTCCAGGTCTGATCTTACATGGTATTCACTCAGCCTGCATGGGGGGAAGTTGGTGAGATTTCTCTTATACATCTAGTACTCATTTCATCAAAACCAATATTTAGGACTCACTTGTACTTTGAAGTCCGAGGGTTCTCCAGATGTAAACATTATAAAAAACTTTGAGAAGATATATATATTTTTTGTTCATATGTGCACCCTCCCTTGCACCCCTTCCCTCCCTTAACCCCCCTTACCCTTTGCTACCCGGCAGAAACTATTTTGCCCTTATCTCTAATTTTGTTGAAGAGAGAGTATAAGCAATAGTAGGAAGGACCAAGGGTTTTTGCTAGTTGAGATAAGGATAGCTATACAGGGATTTGACTCGCATTGCTTTCCTGTGCATGTGTGTTACCTTGAGAAGATATTTTTGAAATGTTTGGATTATGAGTCAAAGAATTTTTTTCAAAGTAGCAATTAGAAAGCATTTATTCTAAACCAAGTATTTTCAGTAGTTTCCCTCACAATACACACATAAAGATGCAGGATTTTATATATTTATGAATCCTTTTCTTCCCTTTGGGGGAACAAACAGAACATTTGCTAATTTATTTGAAAAATAGAAGTAAATGATCTCCAAACATTAGTAGATTCTGATTAATACTAAATTACTTCCTTCTTACCTCATATCTAATCACAAAACACTGCATATGTGTTATTACAATTTGAGAATGGCTGGTGTTAGAAGTACATTTAGAATTTAGAAAAATTCCATCTGGAGAGACAAGAAAACCCACTAAAGCCATCTCACACTGAAATGGCATGGCTTAGATTAGACCCAGTTCTCCCAGAAGACAGAGAGCTGAAGTCTCAGGTAGGTAAATCCTGAAGGAAATAAAATGGGCTTAGGAATAATCCTGGCTGGAAATTATTGTTATTAGAAGGAATTAGGAGCCACTAAGGCAAAAAAAGAAATAACTTTTTCGTGTGATCTTTAACTCTTAAAAAGCAAAGTTGCTAACAACAACAACCAAAAAAGTAATCCCTGAAGAAGAATATCAGGCTAAAATTGCATGCTATAATTACACAAGAAACTGGAAATACCAGAAGCAAATATAATCCTGAAGTTTTTTTTAAATTCTCAAGGGAGGATCATTGTAAGATTATAATATTTTACAGCTTAATAATAACTAACTTTCACATAAGCGATCTTATTTTGTCCCCATTACAAAACTGAAACAGACAAAATTTTATTTTCTCCATATTAATAATGAAATGAGATGCAGACAATATACGTGTTTTAAGACCACAAAACCATAAAATTGCAAAGCTGAAATCAAGGCAGTTAGAAATAATTATAAATCCATCACTGTTTCTCTAAATAAAGCTATAAATCTTAACAGAGAAACAGAAGGCTGCCAAGAGAGTATGTGATTTATGTACCAATTGGTAAAAGTGATCTAGGACACGATTTATGTCTAAAATGTAATTTTGTTAAACTTAGAGCTATTCGTCTTATCACCAAACCAAAGTATAATATAAATTAAAGTGGCTGTCTGTCTTTTCTTCCAGTTTGGAGGAGAGTCTGTGACTGCATAAGGAGTTAACAGGGTGCTTTGGGTTCCTTGGATCAATGGAATAGACCTGGAAGGTTTCTCTGGCACCCTTTTCCACATTACTTACAATTTGATAGCTGAATAGCTTTGGAAGAATTAATCTGGACTTAATTTCTAATCTTTAAATCATAGAATATATTGTTTACCACAAATTCTGGATGTGAGCAAAAAGCAGTACTAAATGCTGAAAACTGAGTTTGATGCTACTCACATCACTGATGTGGCCTTAACTGGCATACTTTGGAAACTCTGACTTACATGAGTCACATGGATAATGAACCATGGGAAAAACATAAAGAAATGGAATAGGGCAATGGAAATTATAAATTGAAAATTTGAGAAGTTAATTAAAAAAAATAAAATTTAATAGCAGAAAAAACAAACCAAACAACTCTATTATTAATTGGATTTTTAAAAATAAATGAGATAATAAAATATGTAGTGTTCTAGACCTCAATTGTGTCAACTGGTTTTCTGCTTTAATTATTCCCCAGAGCCATCAGCACCATATTGATATATGTATTTTATTTCTTCCCTTGCAGAGATATAAAGTTCTTTGAGTACAAAGATTTTTTTAATCTGGTTTTTAACTGCTACATTCCCAGAATATGGACTAGTACCCTAGTTCTATTCTGCCATGATTAGCATATTTTTGAGAATATTCTCAGCCCTTGAGAATGGAAGAAAGATGATGGCTTGAACAATGAAGAGTGCTGAAGGATGACAATAAATTAGAAATGTCAAGAGATTTATTTGAAACTTGAGAACAACCTCAATTATGTTATTGGAATAATTACTTAGTAAGGAAAGGTCAGAGCGGTGATTCCTCTTTTTATGAGAAATTCACTGCTATGTATATAGGTAGATTTTACTTGAAACAGAATTTTCTTGTAAGATTGAATTCAAGAGTCATCCATATAACCTAACAGTGGTGTTAAAGGAAAATTGAGCAAACAGAAAATGTCAGACAACTAAATCTAACGAAAAGACCTGGAGTCCATGGTTATTTAGTAAGCAGTCAGAAAACAGACATGGGGGACAAGGGGTGCCTAATTCTAGCACCTCTATTACCTCAATTGCTTCTGTTAACCTCAAGCAGCAGACTCACGTTCTCAGCTGAGACCACTTGTCATTCTGTTCAACCATGAGCAGAATCCCTGATGTTTCTGTGAAGAAAAAGCAAATGCATGAAATCAGTTCTTAATGTAACAATTTATTCTTTATTATTACTATTCTGATTGGACTTTACAACAAGAAGATTCATTTCATAACTCCAAAAACAATCTTGCAAGTGTATTTTCCCTAAGTCACTTATGTTTGGACAGTTAACAAGTCACTAGAGAGCTGTGGATGACAACAGCATAACCATGACAGTAAGCCCATGTTTTTATAAAGAATGCCTGCTGCCTTAAGGTCAGAGGCTGTGGAGCTGTGGTTAGTGAAAGAAATTAGTCATGAAAATACAACATTGCCCAGCAGGGATTTATTATACATGAGCCACTTACATTTTTTGTTTATTTGAAATGAACTGGATTGTGAAAGTGATGAAATTTTCTCCTGGCACATAATGTTGGGGAGTGCCTTCCTCTCCTCCTCTCCACATGGTGCTGATTGCAATATTTGGAAGATAGGATAACTGTCCAAGACAAAAAGTACAGCAATGATTTCAAAACATGGAAAATTCCAAATGTGTCAACAGGAAAGTTGCCACACCTGAACTGAACATTCAGTTTGGTTTTTTGAAAATCAACGCACACGAACATCTGAGTTTTAAGATAAAAGTGGCTACAGCTCCCTAAGCATGAATAAGAAATGCTAAATGTGGTTAAAATAGACTTATTTAGAAATATGAATCTTAGATAGAAGAACTTAGAAAACATGATCAGTATTCTTCACTGAAACAATTTTGAAGTTAACTGTAGTACCTTTAACACACTAAAAAGGTTTGAAGGAATTTAATACAGGGCTTAACAATTTTAAAATGAGTTTCAAATAACCAGAATTTCTAGTTCATCTATTTTTCTGCCTTCAATATTTTCCACTGTTCAAGCACTTCTTACTTTCAAAAGTGTACATGTTCATCTATGCTTATTTCAATACCATCTTAGTAGTATGCTCAGGGAATGAACTTTCGAATGTTTGGCAAAGATGTGATGTCACATTATCATTTCAAATCTCAAATCACAGTTACATTTACTTCTCAACTACAACATGTATGTATGTGATATCTATCTATCTATATATATATATAGAGAGAGAGAGAGAGAGAAAGAAAGAGAGTCTAAGGTATTTAATATTAGATTGTGTTGGTGTTTCATTAGAAACCTTCCCAACCCATCACCAACTGCTCTATAATCTAAGAGGTGTCTCCTGTCAGAACACATATTCTTTAGAATCTTTATTCTAAAGATTCTTTTTGAATTTTGAAAGTATAACTTTGATAAAGGTGCTATCATTAATCAGAAACTCTTGTGGGAATAAGTTTGTATAAATATCTCCATCTGAAGCAAGGCTAAAAAACCCAAGGATAAGGAAAAGCTGAAAGGGAAGGATTAAAATGAGGAATAAGTTTGTAAAAAAAAAGGTGAAATCTAAAAGCTTATAAGGCAAGATGATTTATTATAACACTTGTTATTTAATTGAGACACAGTAGACTCTATAAATAAATCATTATATATTAATATAGTGTAGCAAATACTGCATACATGGAAAAGAATAAGCTCCTGAAATGTATGCAATAGGCATAAATCTCAGAATTAAATTTTTGAATAAAAGGAAACAAAAATAGAGTATTTGCTCCATGATTTCACTCATATGAAGATGGAAATGAAGTGAAAGTAGTCTCATGACAATTTTGTGCTAAACCTTGGGAGAGACAATGATGACTAGAAGGGTGCCATGATAGTAACATTCTGTCTCTCTCTTTCTCTCTCTTTCTCTCTCCTCCTGTCTCTTAACATACACACACACACACACACACACACACACACTCACACACAATTTATCTAAAACTCTGATTTAAGAGCATTTCCTTTGGTCCCTACATTCTACCATTCACATTCTTGCATAATTCCCTCATGCAGCGTGGACTAAACCTAGTGACTTGTTTGTAATGAACAGAATACAGAAAATCACTTCCATGATTTGTTTAGTTAAGATTGTGATTGCTTTCTTACTAGCAGTCTCATTCTCTTGCTGAGTTTCTATGATAAAGCAAATTGCCATGTGGGAGACGCTCATTTGACTAGAAACTGAAGATAGACTCTAATCACTTCTAAGCAATGAATGGAGGCCATTCAGTTCAACAGCCACAAGTCATGCTCAGATTAAGTGCTGTTTGAGAGAGTACTTGCTGAGGCAATCTGTTATGTAGCAAATGATAATATACCTAGAAAATTGTTTGTAGGCCAAATTAGCTAATGAGCTGCTAGTTCTGGATAAATGTGAAGCATTAATGGCATGAAGCAGGTTATTTTAGGTTAACTTCATCTTTTCTGCAATAATGCTCTATAGAAGTAGGTGTGCAAACAGCCATTTGGTAGGTTTTGCCTTGGACTTAGGGGTTTCCCAACATGTAGACCTTTCAGTTTCAAAATGAGGACAGTTAGAAAAGCCAAGAGTTTGTCACTCAACATGTTTGCTACAGAACCATTTTGACTGGTGAAGAAAGGAGTTTTCACCAGTTGTCATCACTAGTCAATTTTACTATAGCTCTTTCCATGACAATGACACTTAAGGGAGGAAGACAGAAAGCATTGAGAACTCAGAACAAGCTGGTTTTCTACAGAAAACGGTATCTTCTATTGTGAAAATTGTAGAAAAAGCAGAAGTCACTTCTTTAGGAATCACCTTTCTTAAACTCACAGTATCCTTTCTGCTTTCCTCTCCTCTTTTCTCCTCTCTCTCTCTCGTTCTCTCTCTTACTCGCATGCATGCACACACACACAAACATGTATCCTAAAACCTTGTTTTTGACTTTAATACCACTTTATGGCCTTTTAAACATATTGCACATGTATACTTGAAAAGGGTACAAAATAGAAGTTAATTATTCATGGCTATTTCTTTGCTTATTTATTTTTATAGAAAATAAAAGGTGAACCATAAAATAATGAACTGAACTTTATCTCAACTTATTATAAATACTTGGTATTATCTTTTAATGGGTAAGACATGTTACTACATAAATGGAAAATGGCTAATTCATCTAATAATGACCATAAATACGAAGCTGAGTCACCATGCATTGGGTAATTTAGATTGTACTCAGACTTAATTTTCTAAAGTTATTTATTCTATTAACCTGAAGGTTGTCTCTAATTGCTACTGTCCTTTCTCAACACCACTCGGGTTGTGGCACTAGAAACTCTAGAAAATTAGAAAACCCTGCTAAAATATAATTAGATCATTCAGAAGAAAAATATATTCAGACATTAACATCCATTTGCTCATTAAAGTGGATATATTAATCATAAATTCCTATTTATACCTTATGAGAGATAAAGATGGAAAATAAAACCAGTGCATTTTGATGAGAAGAAGAAAAGACTGAAGTATATGTGGCTTTAAAGTATAGAGAGGACAAGATGACATGGAATTTAGAAAACAGCTGAAAATAATCCACAGTCAGGATCTAAAAATAAAGAAGTCACTAAAATATTTATGTATTTTAGATATGAGGAAAATGTCACACTATAGCAGTGAACACACTTTGTCTTTGCAAAGTGACTTTTACTTCCCCTCCCTTTGCCTGACATTCTAAATTCTAAAGAGAAGTCACACCTAAATGATTAAAATGTTGACTGCTAAGTAATCTTTCTTTTAGAGCAACAAAAGTTAAATTAACCCTTTTAAGGATTAATATATTCATCACATCCATTTCTTTAGAAGCTAAGTGAGTTGCAATCTCCCTAGATAGGCAATTTAGTCTAAGAATGGAAGGTAATCCTTTGACCAGAAAGAAATGCTCAAGGTCACAAGAAGCATATGCCCATGTGACAAACCTTTTGATTATAGAGCCACCTTGTTTGGCTACTAACATCAAAAAAGGATTATAGAGCTAATACAAACCCACTGACATTGGAATTACCAGGGGATAGAAACTGGAGTTTTGGACCCCAGACCCAAACTCCTGGGCTTCCATGTGTCAAGTCCTCCCCCTTGCCACTAAACTCCAAGTAAACAGGCATGGTGAAAGGCAGAGAAAGGAGATTTATTACTTGGCCCAGGATATACCACGAGAAGAGGCAAAGTAAAGCACTCAGCCCATATTCCATCATCTTCAAGGTACAGAGATGAACTTTAGCTTTAAATAGGCAAATAATTAGGGCGGAGGATGAAGGTATGCATAGTTAAACAGTCCTGGTCACAGGTGTGTTCCAAGTGGGTCATTATCCTTGTTTATGGAGAGGTTCTGCAGAAGTTGTTATTACTTATCCTGGTGAGACTCTGATATTCCTTTCCTTTGGAGTAGTTTCCTCCATCCCTCCTTGCTAGGTAAAGGGTCTACCTCTTGAGACTTGAGCCATACCCCAACCCTTTTGTTTTAATATTGTTATTAAAATGGACTCTCCCTAACTTTGCCTGAGCTGGTGTTGAACTCAAGATTCTCTTGCTTCTATCTCTTGAGTAGCTGTGATTGCAGATATGTGCTGCCATGGCCATTTTTTTCTTGATTTTTAATCAAGCAGCACATTCTCTGATCTTTATAACAACACAGTAAAACAATTTTCTCTCCAGATTAAATTTTTAGAACACTGTAATGCTCAGAGTTAATATAGGTCTGTATTCCTTGAAATTGAAGGAATTAAAAAGAAAATTAACAATTATATTCTGCAAGTGCATATCTAAAATAATTCACAGTACCATGATCTCAAGTAGAAGCTTTTGAGTAATTTCTGCAATAGATTGTTTGCTTCATTAAATCTAGTATGAAGCGGGCCACATAGATCACATCTTCCCTGCTTTATGAACTAAAAGATCACCATCATCATAAAGACATGGTGAAGGACAATGTTTAACCATGCAGTGTTAATTTGGAGTTTCACCACAGTTTCAACCTTCAGATCTGTCAGATCACTCAATTTCTTGAACTGTCAAAAGAACACTAGTCATTATGAAAACTTTGAATTGATTAAGGTGACATGTAGTAGAAACTTCCAGTTAAACAATGTGCCTGAGTGGTGATAGAAACTAAAATGTCCTCCTCCCGAAACTTGAATGATATAATCTTAATGGAAAGGAAAAAAAGAGGCAAAGAAATGCATTAAACTAGAGATGCATTATATTCTGAAAAACAATAATGGATACATTTAAGGCACATCATGCTGAGAAGATTAAATAGGTAAATCTGCCAAGTTATCTGGAGAGCAACATCACCAACAGAACAACCAGCTGAGACCATTAGAAACTGTGACTGAAAATATTTCAAGTTCAAAATAACCATTGCATCCATCTTCTAAGAGGAAGAAACAGGCAAAGGAAAAATAGACAGTCTCCAAGGAGCATATGTTACTGCATATAGGCACTTCATATGGGGCTAAATAATATCCAAAATGAAATGATGAGCAAAAAAGCTATTCCCAGAGAACAGAATCAGACGCCTAACTAAGATATTCCCAATGGCAAGCCATTACAACATATGCCTTATAAGATATTGGAATTTTGAAGACCAGTGTCAGCTGTGTTTCTCTGATTTTCCTCCATTCCCACTTGGAGTATCTACAGCATTTCCCTATCCATGATCCACCATAATATACCAGTATGCTGAGGGCAACACAAGCTGTCTTTGAAGTCCAGAGTTCTCGGAGTTAAGAAGAGACAATGGCTACCATCAAGAACACAAACAACAAAATATTGGCAAAGATATGGGGAAAAAGGAACCCTCATACACTGCTGGTGGGAATGTACATTAGTACAACCACTATGGATAACAGTGTGGAGGCTCCTCAAAAAATAAAAAATAGAAATACCCCATGATACCAATCTTAGGGACATACCCAAAGGAATGTAAGTCAGGTTAAAGACACCCACTCACCTATGTCTACTGCAGCATTACTCACAATAACTAAACTATGGAAACAACAAAGATGTCCCACTACTGATGAATTGATTAAGAAAATGTAGTATTTATATACAATGGAATTTTTTTCAGGCACAAAGAAGAATGAAATTTTGTTGTTTGCAGGTAAATGGATAGAACTGGAAACATCATCTTAGGTGAAGTTAGCCAGGTTCAGAAAGCCAAAAGTCACATGTTTTCTCTCATATGTGAAATATAGACCTAATACAAATACAGCAATATTATGAAAAAGAGGTCACACTAAGGGCAAGTCACATATGAGAAAGTGAAAAAGAAGGATGCTATGAAGATAAGTATGGTTGATGTACTTTTTATACAAAAATGAATAAAAAATTCTTAAACCTGTTGAAATTACCATAAGAAGGGGACTAAGGTAAAAAGAAGAAAAATAGATGAGATGAACCAATTTGGATTATAATATAATACATACATACATGGGATGGTCAAAAGGAAACTTCCTGTATAGCTATCTTAAACAAACCAAAATGTCATTTCTTTTCCTTGTCCAAAATCAGAGAATAGGAAGTCAGAACAGGTCCTGTCTGGAGGAGGTGTTGGTATCACTGGGAGGGAGGAGGAGGTAGGGAAAGGGTATAGGAATGTGAATGTGGTGTAAATACTGTGTACACATGTATGTAAATGGGAAAATGATACTTTTGAAACTATTCCAGGAATGGAAAGAGGGGGAGAATAAAGGAGAATGATGGAGGAAGTGAATTCAAGTATGATATATTTGCTATATTGTAAGAATTTTTGTAAATGCCACAGTGTACCCTCATTACAACAATAAAAATAAATAAATGCATAAAAAGAAGAGACATAGTTATGCCTGATTTTCATACCACTGAGCCTTGTAATCTCTGATAGACAGTAGTGTAAATTACCTACGGAGTCTATACTTTAACTTGAACATTGTGACTAAATGGGGATTTAGACTTTTTGTCTTTGAGGAGGCAATGAGTTGTATCTGGCACAAAACCAGGAAAACATTAGCTCACTAATATGTCTAAATGTTGACATGTTTCTTTTTATACAATACCATATTCTTTTATATCTCCACCAAGCTCATCAGGAAAGTGTATAAGTATTGAGAAGCTGCCAAGCTCTCAGTAGTAGTAGTAAAATTTCCCCCAAATTTTAATTTTTGCTTAGAAGCTTGTTTCAACATTAATATCACTGACAGTTATTTCCCTTGAAACAGTAGGCTCAGATCATTCATTTTCAAGAGAATACCTGCCAAATACACAAGTCTAAATAATAACAGTTTTATCACTCATTCTTCAGGAAAGAAAATTAAATTTTGTGAAAAAAAAGTCTGCCTGAACTCACAAGTCAGTCACACAAATGTTTTTTGACAAGATTACCTTTGAAGTTTAACATGCAGCAAAGATGATTTGTTTTTTTTTTTTCAAATTCATTACACAAGAATACTAAAAAGATATAATCAAGACTCGAGATTTAATTTAAAATCAAGGACATTCTGAGGTAACATTGGCTCATTTGTTAACCTGTTTACTTCATTGTGTAAACCTATTCTGAACCAGGAATCCTAAATCATACCGTACAGCCTGTTAAAAGCAGGCATTGCCTCCATCTTAAAAATGTAAGAATCATTTTTACAGTAGTGAGGGTCATAAATGACTATAAGAGCCTGAAAGACCTTAATGAAATACCATCCATTGATCTATAACCCTCAGGAGACTAGAGCTACCTATAGTTACCAAGGAGGGCTTGCTGTTGGAATAGCTGACTTGTTATGGCTGCCCTCTGGTCAGTTATCCCTATCATTAGGATTATCCAATTAGAATATATGGTGTAAAATTTGTTCCTGATGTTACCTTAGGTAACCAGTGATAGTACCTCAAACATGAAGACATTCAGGTTAGTCTCAACGCACTAGAGATGATGCTTCTGATGATAGAATCAACTGTCTTTTAGGGCCATGGAGTTTCTCTGTAATCGTCAACATATTCTGACACATCTGGATTAAGGCCTTTGGCAAAATGGAAAGGTCAGTGTAAAAAATTAAACAGAAAGCCATCTGGCTTTCTAAGGTAGGCCCTGAAGTTTTATGGCATTTGTTCAGCTGATTGGGTCAGTGACCCTGGTGGTCATGGTTCAGGTCAATGCTGCAGGTTGGTCATATCCTGCTCTTGGTATCATTCATGTTGAAGGTACTAAAATTTAGTTAAGTATTACTTGAGACAGACTAAATAGATTTTTGCCCCATCTCTTTGCTAATGAGATTAATTATTATGACCAACAGAACTACAGACTCTTGGGGAAAATTAAATGTAGAGACAAGGGTGCATAGAAACAAGGAGAACAATTGTTGGAAGGAATTTTTTGAGTTTCTTCCTTTTCTTCAGATTTTCTGAGTGAACACTAATGTTCCTTTGTTTCAGACTAGCTTTACAAGTACATTTTTATGGTGAAAATGCCTTTAAGAGATGGACAATAACTCCATTTAGAAATAAAAGAATTGGGTTTCTTAAGCTCAGGATTACTCTTCTATAATGGAAACCCCTGCGAGTGTGTCAGCTGGCCTCTTTGCACTGGGAATTGGGGCAGAAGGAAACAGTCCAACTGAATCCTAATACTTTACTTACTGCTATTGCTATAATAAATTGTACTTTTTTCTGATCCATTTGTCTTGTGTCTTCTACTTTAAAATATGAGTAGCTAGCACATGAGCTTTCAAGTGAGATGAAAATTTCAGGCTTGTCCTGGATTCTGACTATTGAATCAGATTGAATCAATATTGATTGTTGTTAGAACAAAGCATATGATCTCCAAATTATTTCAAATGTCAAACTTTGTTTAGCCGCCTCAAATCACATTCTAGTTTTTAGGTTTTTTTCCTGATTTTAATATTATAATAGTTTTAAAACTGTTTTATACAGAAATCTATACATATGCCCTGTTCTTTGTTTGCTCACCATTGCTTTTTGCAGCTCATATCTCTACAAATATCTTCTCCCTCTTTATTTTTTCTGAATTATAGCTTTTAGTATTTCCTTATTCAGACTGAATTGTGGACAATCTTTATAAATTTTAGGGATTTTTCTGAAAATAATTTCATTGTTTTCCTTATTCAGAGAAGTAAGTTTTGAAGTATGTTCAAAACTTTCCCTCTTCCTTTATCTTCCATTTTAGCTAAGAAGTGAATGACAGTCACTATGTAATAACAGTGGTGATTTAAGATCTTATGATGCCTTTTCCTTTGAGATTTGGTGAAAACATCTTTTTATGTGGTTGTTTTTATGTATATATTATGCTGCTGGGGAATTATTTGGCTTTCTTTATCAGACTATTTAAATTTTTCATTAATTCCTTAGTATTATTAAATAATAGCTCTTTAAATATTGCCTCCTCACCATTTCATCCTACCAGCATGGAACACTGACTATATTTTAAAATTTTTCACTCTAATTTTCTATATACTTTAATTTGTCTTTTATTTTATGTATTGTGTGCAACATTCTATGACAGCACTAATATTCTTATCCTCAGAGATTATATCTCCTATAAAGTCCTAGAAGATAACCATTATCAAGACTAGCTTGTATCATATGCCTGGTTGCCTTTAGAAAGGGAGATTCATCTGGATGAAACTGATCTAACTGGACAAAACTCTAAAAGGGACATGGTGGCACATGTCTGTAATTCTAATACTCAGGGTCAGGAAGATTTAGAGTTTGAGGTCAGCCTGGGCTACACAGTCAAAAATAAAACAAAAACAAACAATGAAAACAACCAAAAAAAAAAAAAACCCACTTGAAATCAGTCTTTAAAAGAGAATGGAGGTCTGGAGGCAGGATAAGATGGCAGTTTAGTAAGGTTTGCTTGTGCTCATCACCCTAAAAGCACAAGTTGAATAGCTGTCACTCACTCAGCTACCAGCATAATTAAAGAAATCAAATAAAAGCCCATAGTGCCTACTTTTAATATAGCTAAGTGAAAAGACTAAAGAAGGTAGAAAGAACACGTTCCTACAAATCCTTTCCCCAGCTCTAAGTAGCCCAGCATGGAGAGATATGACTCCTGCTTGGGAAAAGGAGAGAGAATTAAGTCTAGGCCTTAGACTTGACTTGAAACCCAGTACATGGCGAAATCCAGTGCTGGGCAAAGCCTCAAGACCCCTACTCCAAGGGCAATACCCTTGGACTGAGCTGCTGAACCTGTGTCAGCAGATGGTTGATGGGCCCTAACACCTTTCCTCCAACCTCAGAGGAATAGACTATCAAGTGGCCACTCTACCCATGGGGGAGCCTGGAAGGAAAGCTAGTCTAGTCGGACAGACTCATGTTTCATCCTGCATCACCACCAGCTGCAGTCTGGGTCTAGATGTATCCCCAAGACAATGCAGGTTCTTGCATTTGTGAGACCCATATGTAACTCAGGAACTAAGTAACTTACGGTTTTATCAGCCTATGAGGTCTGTCTTCACCAGCACTACCCTAATTTCAGGGAGCACAGCTCTAATGCAAGACCCCTTTCACTAAGGGTAAGATAGTTAAAAAGCATAAGACTCTACTATTGAACTTTGTGCTGGGCTGGTGAAACTTAGTGATGGTCAGATCCTAACAACATGGCCTGCCTGTGCTTGGAGCCTCTGGAACAGTTGTAGTGCAAGGGGAAGACATGTGTCCTTAGTTTATTGCATTTCTATTCTGGCCAGCATCATCTACGGCTGGTATGTAGTGGTCTTAGGCCACAAGTCCACCTCCAGAATAAGCAGCCCATAGCAGAGTGCGCTTTGGTCCTATCTTACTGTCCACTGGTCTTGGCAAGCTATAGGCTCAGGATATGTCAAATATTTGTGTCATTGGTGACCACAGGAATGACATAGGGGCCTGGAAATGATCTAATCATTGGAAATGCATAAAGCCAAGAAGTGCCAGACTGCAATGCCAGACTACCGGATGGTGACTGTGGATGAGACATAGAGGCATAATCCAGCCTCTCTGAGGACAGAATATTCTTTCTAGATACTGTCCTTGCTCATTCTGAACAATATACCAACAGTGTATTTGGAACAAACTTTGGCTTGGCTTACCAACAAATATTGAAACAGTGACATGACACCAATAGCAGAATCCTGAAAAACCTGCACCAGTGCTGAAATAGTGGAAGTGACTATAGGATCAGAGAATAAGCAACTTGCTTAGCATTTCTGGAAAGTCAGGAAAAAAGAAAACCATAGTAACAAGACTAGAATAAATAACTAGTTATTCTTTGCCTAGAAAAATACATGAACAAGTACCAAGAACTTTCAGAAAATCATGACTTCACCTAATAGTCAATTAAGGTGATAGTAACCAACCACTAATCAGTATGGTAGAACACTCAGAGAATTTAAAAATAGCTACTTTAGAGAAATTCAATGAGTTTGAGGAAAACAATACTATGAAAAACTAAACAAGGAGAAGGTAGTTTTTTAAAAAGTAGACAAATTCTTGAGTTAATAAAACACTCAGAAAAAATAAAAACTCAGTGAAAGTCATAAATTATAAAGTTAGATCAGACAGAAGAAAGAACTAGGGAGCTTAAAGACAGACTATTTTTTAAAGCACACAGAGGAAAAAAAGAGAAAAGTGAAAAACAAAGAAAGCTTACAAGGAATTTGGGACAGTATTAAAAGAGCAAACACTTGAGTTATTTTGGTTCAAGAATGACTTGGAAATGTCAGAGGGTAGAAAATTTACTCATAGAATCTTAACAGAAAATTTCCCATACCTACAAAAATGCAAATATCCAGGTACAAAAGCTTACACATCACCAATCAGGTCCAATTCAATTAAGTCTACCCCTAAATTAATCAAGCCCTCATGGGTGAGAGATAAAGAGAAGATTCTTAAGACACCAATAGAAGAAAAAAAAGTAACCAAGAGGGTGTTCCAATTCACCTGACATCAGACCCCTCCCTCAACAGAAGAGCAGTATGAGATTTACACAGAACTGAAGGGAAAAACTGCCAACTGAAAATACTGTCACGAGCAAAACTATTCTTTAGAAATGAAGGAGAGATCAAGACATCCAAAGACAAAACAATGTGTGATATCAAGCTCTCAGTTCTTTCTTCTGGATCCAACCTGCTCTTGATGACTTCCATTGAGTTTTTTATTTTGTTGTATGAGAATATATCTCAATCAGATCTGTCTTATATGAAATACTAAAGGAAGCTCCTCAAACTGATAAAAGACACATTTATAAGTAAGAAGAAAATATGGGGGGAGTATAAAACACACTTGTCAGACTAATAATACAAATTCAGAATACTCTAATACTGTAAGCATGGTTTTAAGCCATTCATACCTTCACTATGCAGACTAAAAAATAAATAATTTTTAAAAAGCAAAATTAGATTAAGAGACGGGAAATATGCAAAATACTCAAATGGGACATTAAAAATTCAAAACATGAGTAGGAATGGAGCCAAGTGTAGAATTTTCTTGTTGGTAGTATATTTTCTCTTGTCCTTTAGATTTTTGTTTTGGTTTGTATCTTATAATCATGTTAACCTCGTGAATTAATAATTAAATAAAAACTCCCATTAAAGAAAAGCTCAGGATCAAATGACTTCACTACTCAATTCTACCAACATTTAAAGAACTAATATCAATTCTGCTTAAGCTATTCCAAAAAAAATCATAGAAAAGAATTCTTCCAAACACATTCTACAAAGCCAGCATTATCCTGATGCCAAATACAGCAACAACAAAAACAATACAAGTCAATATGTTGACACTCAGAAATGCAAATAGCCTCAAAAATATTAATAAACCCAATCCAAGAGCACATTTGAAAGGTAACTCTCTGTGATCCATTCCAGAGATGCAAAGATGGGCTAATATACACAAATCAATAAATGTGATACATCACATCACCAGAATAAAGTGTGAAAAACATGATCACTTCAATAGATGCAGAAAAGTCATATGATAAACTTCAACATGACTTCATGAAGAAAATGCTAACAAATTAGGTATAGAGAAATGTGCCTTAATTTAATAAAGACTATTTATAGTAAGTCAAAAGCTAATATAATACCCAGTGAGGGAAAACCTGAAAGTGTTCTCTCTAATATCTTGAGCAAGACAAGGATCCCAGATTTTACCTATTTTATTCAGCAGAGTATGATACATCATCTTACCCAAGTAAGAATGATTATAATGAAAAAGAATGGGATAACAAGTTCTGGTGATGATGTGAAGAAAAGGGAACCCTTGCACGTTCTTCTTGGGAATGTAAATTAGTGTAGCCATTATGGAGAACACTATGGTGGTGCTTTTAAGGGTTGAAGTAGGACTATGACATAATCCAGAAATCTCACTGCTGAGCATATATTTAAAAGCAATGAAATCAGTATTTCAAAAAAATTTCAAATTAACATCTGTATTCTCATGTTTATTACAGCACTATTCATTGAAGCCAAGAAATGGAAACAACCCTTAGGTTGTTTCATCAATTTATGAATGAATAAAGAATATGGGCTCCATATACACAATGGGATATCATTCAACCATAAAAAGAATGGAATCCTGTCATTTTTGAAAACATACACGGAAGTTGAGATCATTATGTTAAGTGAAATAAGCAAGTAGCAGGACAAGTACTGCATGACCTCATGCATATGCATAAACTCATGCATATGTGGACTCTAAGAAGTGGATTTAATAGAAGCTAAGAATAGAATGATGAGCACTGGAGGCCAGGGAGAGTGTGAGCAGAATGTAAATGGATGGGTATGAAATTATAGGTATATAGGAGTAAGAAGTTTTGGCTTGCTTTTGCACAGTAGCTTGACTATAGATAACAATTATGCACTGTACATTTCAAAGAGCTGAGAGAGAGGATTTTGAGTTTTCACCATAAAGAAAAGGTAAAAAATGATTGAAGAGATAGAAATGTTTAAACTGATTTGAATATTACAGATTTCTGCATGCATCAAAAGATTACAGCACCTCATTAATATACACTTTTTGTACGTTTTATGTTCCTCAAAGAATAAATTACAAAATAATTTTAAAAGGGAATAAAGAGTTATTCTTGAAAAAGATGGGTCACTTAAAAGAGATTGAACATGAAAGAGATTGTTGCTGGCTGTGAAAATGGAGGGTGTCATGAGATAAGTTATGCAAAAGGCTTTTAAGATTTAGGAAAACCTAGGCTTTGTCTAATTCCCTTCTAGCCATGATGTTGAATTGTTAATGTTGCTTGTTACATTTTTTTCCACTTCAAAATTTGATACACATATATTTCACAATCCTACATTTTCATTTTATAGTCTTTTTACAACTTTATGGTATTTTCAAATTCTTTTAAAAAATCCTTTATTTTTAAACATAGACCTTCATGTATGGGAATATTAAGTCCTGAATTAAAGATTGGTTCCTCCAGAGACAAACTGCTCATTCTTCTCATAGTTCCTGGGGATATTATCAGAATGAGAAAGATTTGTACAATTATTGGCTTTAAGATTAGGGCACACCTAGGTGTTGTTGGTTATGACTAAGATCCTAGGTGAAAATTACTTTATGTCTACAAATTCTCAGAGTACCTTATTGTTTCTTGAGCCATCCAAATATTTGAGAATGATAATCCTTCTCTTGCTCCTGACAGTAGGACAGGGAATGGAATGAGGAAGGTATAATCCCTGTTCATCCTTACAAAAATGATGCAACCTTGTAGAATTCAAACATTATGGAAGAAGCCCTACTGGATTCCACACTTGGGATCTGTTTCCTGTCCTCCATGTTTTAACTTCTTAGGTTGTGAAAAGACAAGCTTGGAGGCTGAGGAAAACTGAAATCCGGAGATTAAGCAATCACTCTGAGTGATGCCAGACCTGTTGCTTTGTTTAACAGTATTGGTTCTATTTCCTCTTGGTTGCAAGCTTTTGAGAATTCATTTTTCCTTCTGCTTACATTCTTTAAAAAATATCTATATCTGTATTTATATGTATGTCTACACAGGTTTCTTTGGCAGGAATGGGGTTGTGAATGCAGGGCCTTATGCTTTCTAGGAGGCACTCTACCACCTAAGTTATGCCCCAAACTCTCTTATATTCTTTAAAAATAGTTTCTTTCATTTTTTAGTTCCTTCAGGAAAGAGGAAGGAGATTATTGTATTTAATCCATCCTACTAACAGAAATGAAAGTCTCATTCTATTCTTTGATATACTTTTTTTAAGCTAGGTTTCTTTGAATATTTTTACTTTCTGAGTTTAAAAGCAAATCCATAAGAGAATCATTGGCAACGATTTTACTTCATTACAGAAACTCATTAAGCATGTATACCAAATTTTAACTATTTAATATTATACTATTTTGCAAAGCAGTATTTCTTTTCTAGAGAAATATATTTATACACTATTTGAAAGCAATAAATATACCAGGTGTGCAATTAAAAATTGTGACATTGGTGGTGAGCACAGTAGCTCACTCCTGAAATCACAGCTACTTAGGAGGTAGAGATTGGGAAGACTGTGATTTGAGATCAGATGAGGCAAAAAGTTAGCAAGATCCCATCTAACTCAGTAAGTCAATCCTGGCGGTACACATCTGCTGTCCCAGCTACTCAGAAGGAGTGGGTAAAGTTATACACACACACATGCAGATATAAAGAGTAAAAATACTGAAAGGGTAAAAAGAGCTACAGGGATTCTATGATAAAGTAGTGAAGTTACAGACCAAATTTCATTCTTTATATTAAATGCCATCTGTCTCTTCCCCACTTCCTCTCTGGGGAAGTATGTGACTCTTTTACATATTTAAAATATAGACTCATACAATATATCTACATTTTATTTCCTCATGGTCTAGTGGTTTAAATTTACTCTGATACCTTGCAGTTGAGTTTCATAACAGAAAAAAATCTATTTCCTGAATTTTTTACTCACAATTCTTTAAATTCTATCATAAAATAGTGGATATTCAAGAGGTTTAATTTACAAACATAATAAAAGTTAAAGAAAACCAAGGAACTCCTCTCATCACATATAATATCATGTACTTGAGTCTTAGAAAGTAATGATGTCCAATGATTTCAAAACACCAGCATTTTGGGAATATCAGTGCAGTATTAGTGTTAGCATTCTAAAGTTGCATATCAAATGAAAAGCATCAACTGCCATAGGGTTGACCTAACCACAGAGCTAAAGTGATAATATTTTAGACACATGTTGTATTCCATTGACTTTTGGCTTTGTCTGTTGCTAAAAATGGCTTCCAGATGCCATCAGTGTTGTGATAGATCCATTTCAAGTTTCAGACTACCTAAGGTACAGAGAAAAATGTTTTAAAACCAAAAGTTTAATGCATGACCAAATGCTTTACAGGTACAATTTAAAAGATCATCATGCATTTATTACCAGTTTTATTTTGACATGTAAAAGACAAATGCATTAGCTGCTTTATTGAATTTTTACAAGGCTGTGATGTGTTTTCTCATTTTTTTACAACTGAAAATAATTTCACAGAGTAAAAACAAAAATTCTTTTAATTTACCTAACTATCTAGGTAAAGAATAATAAAAACTTCTGTTTTTATAAAATTGGAAATAAAGTAAAGAGATTAATATTATGTTGGGATTTTATAAACTAGAATATCAAAGATTTGCTACTACTTTATGGAATACACTATAACTCAGGGTCGATTTCTTTTAGTATTACTCATAATAAAACTTTGATATCAGATGACAAAAATAATATTTATTTTGAAATTAGAGAAAACACTAGGAGTTGCAGTTCTAATAAATATGCTAATGCTTGTTTTTAATTATTTCTATGACTAAATTATTCCTTGTATATATTTTGTCATATGCACAACTATAATAGAAAAAGAGTCATTTTCATTTATTAGGACATTTTTTCTAAATAGTTATTTAATATGTTAATGTATTTAATAAAAATCATAAGCTATATTAATTTTACATAGAAGATGGTTGACACAGGAAGTTTTTAATTCTTTGCCTACAAAGTGCCCAGTACTATGCAAGTCTTGTACACACATTTGAATAAAAACAATCATTCCTGCTCATTTTTAATGATCACATATTTTCCAAGCGCTGTGCTAAGCCCTTTACATGAACTGACACATGTAAGTATTATAATATCTTATGAAGTGGAAACTATTTTTTCCCCATTTAACATATTAAAACTAATATGCAAATTTTTGTCATTATTGAGTAAACAAACTGGATTTACTGTTATATATAACATTTTTTAGGTTGCTGGCAAAATGGTCTTTCAGTCTTACATCAGGTAGAAGAGGTTACTAAGTTTGACCTATTGAAGATTTTAGTGGGAGTTATTGGAACAATAACTGTCATTTTTCTATAACTAGGCAAAACTATACAAGTTAAAGTAATAAATGTCTTTGTACAAAATATATGTCTTGTAATGTATTGGTCAGTATGCAAAAACTAAAAAAATATAGAAAACAAATATTTCCTATCCTGATGATGGTGGAAGAAAATTCAAACAAATGGAACAAGGGGAACTGAAATAATCTGTGGTCTGTTTATGTGACAGACTTGTTCTGAGCACAGTAAAATCTGCATAATTGTAACTAGTAATAGAAAGCGTAAAAATAGACTATATTAGTCAGCATGCATTATGAGTAACAGGTAACATAGAAGTATTGTGGTTTCATTATCTTTAGGCTTCTGGAAAAAAAGCAAGACAAAGCCCAAATATTGAAAGAACCATAGGAACAGGGAACTAAGACCCAGATGTTACTGGAAGAGACTGGATCACTTGAAAGCCAGTACCAAGTCACAGTTGTTAGACATGAAGTCTAAGATTAGAGTAGGACAAAATGTGGTGGATTTTATTTTATATAGTCTGAGGTATTAAACTACAGCCCCCTCATTACCCATAAGTCAGAATTATAATGATGCTGAACTTTTTGGTAGTTATTATTATAGAGAATGTTAACCTTGAGTTTTAAATTAGGCCTTACCTTGGTTTCTTCCCCTCTTCTGTTTGTCAGACCAATGATCTTTTTTTTTTTTTTTTTTTTTTTTTTTTTTTTTTTTCATTTTTCTTTTATTATTCATATGTGCATACAAGGCTTGGTTCATTTCTCCCCCCTGCCCCCACCCCCTCCCTTACCACCCACTCCACCCCCTCCCGCTCCCCCCCTCAATACCCAGCAGAAACTATTTTGCCCTTATCTCTAATTTTGTTGTAGAGAGAGTATAAGCAATAATAGGAAGGAACAAGGGGTTTTGCTGGTTGAGATAAGGATAGCTATACAGGGCATTGACTCACATTGATTTCCTGTGTGTGGGTGTTACCTTCTAGGTTAATTCTTTTTGATCTAACCTTTTCTCTAGTTCCTGGTCCCCTTTTCCTATTGGCCTCAGTTGCTTTAAGGTATCTGCTTTAGTTTCTCTGCGTTAAGGGCAACAAATGCTAGCTAGTTTTTTAGGTGTCTTACCTATCCTCACCCCTCCCTTGTGTGCTCTCGCTTTTATCATGTGCTCATAGTCCAATCCCCTTGTTGTGTTTGCCCTTGATCTAATGTCCACATATGAGGGAGAACATACGATTTTTGGTCTTTTGAGCCAGGCTAACCTCACTCAGAATGATGTTCTCCAATTCCATCCATTTACCAGCGAATGATAACATTTCGTTCTTCTTCATGGCTGCATAAAATTCCATTGTGTATAGATACCACATTTTCTTAATCCATTCGTCAGTGCTGGGACATCTTGGCTGTTTCCATAACTTGGCTATTGTGAATAGTGCCGCAATAAATATGGATGTGCAGGTGCCTCTGGAGTAACAGTCTTTTTGGGTATATCCCCAAGAGTGGTATTGCTGGATCAAATGGTAGATCGATGTCCATCTTTTTAAGTAGCCTCCAAACTTTTTTCCAGAGTGGTTGTACTAGTCTACATTCCCACCAACAGTGTAAAAGGGTTCCTTTTTCCCCACATCCTCGCCAACACCTGTTGTTGGTGGTGTTGCTGATGATGGCTATTCTAACAGGGGTGAGGTGGAATCTTAGTGTGGTTTTAATTTGCATTTCCTTTATTGCTAGAGATGGTGAGCATTTTTTCATGTGTTTTCTGGCCATTTGAATTTCTTCTTTTGAGAAAGTTCTGTTTAGTTCACATGCCCATTTCTTTATTGGTTCATTAGTTTTGGGAGAATTTAGTTTTTTAAGTTCCCTGTATATTCTGGTTATCAGTCCTTTGTCTGATGTATAATTGGCAAATATTTTCTCCCACTCTGTGGGTGTTCTCTTCAGTTTAGAGACCATTTCTTTTGATGAACAGAAGCTTTTTAGTTTTATGAGGTCCCATTTATCTATGCTATCTCTTAGTTGCTGTGCTGCTGGGGTTTCATTGAGAAAGTTTTTACCTATACCTACTAACTCCAGAGTATTTCCTACTCTTTCTTGTATCAACTTAAGAGTTTGGGGTCTGATATTAAGATCCTTGATCCATTTTGAGTTAATCTTGGTATAGGGTGATATACATGGATCTAGTTTCAGTTTTTTGCAGACTGCTAACCAGTTTTCCCAGCAGTTTTTGTTGAAGAGGCTGCTATTTCTCCATCGTATATTTTTAGCTCCTTTGTCAAAGATAAGTTGCTCATAGTTGTGTGGCTTCATATCTGGATCCTCTATTCTGTTCCACTGGTCTTCATGTCTGTTTTTGTGCCAGTACCATGCTGTTTTTATTGTTATTGCTTTGTAATATAGTTTGAAGTCAGGTATTGTGATACCTCCTGCATTGTTCTTTTGACTGAGTATTGCCTTGGCTATTCGTGGCCTCTTGTGTTTCCATATAAATTTCACAGTAGATTTTTCAATCTCTTTAATGAATGTCATTGGAATTTTGATGGGAATTGCATTAAACATGTAGATTACTTTGGGGAGTATCGACATTTTTACTATGTTGATTCTACCAATCCATGAGCATGGGAGATCTCTCCACTTTCTATAGTCTTCCTCAATCTCTTTCTTCAGAAGTGTATAGTTTTCCTTGTAGAGGTCTTTCACATCTTTTGTTAGGTTTACACCTAGGTATTTGATTTTTTTTGAGGCTATTGTAAATGGAATTGTTTTCATACATTCTTTTTCCGTTTGCTCATTGTTAGTGTATAGAAATGCTAATGATTTTTCTATGTTAATTTTATATCCTGCTACTTTGCTATAGCTATTGATGATGTCTAGAAGCTTCTGAGTAGAGTTTTTTGGGTCTTTAAGGTATAGGATCATGTCGTCTGCAAATAGGGATATTTTGACAGTTTCTTTACCTATTTGTATTCCTTTTATTCCTTCTTCTTGCCTAATTGCTCTGGCTAGGAATTCCAGTACTATGTTGAATAGGAGTGGAGATAGTGGGCATCCTTGTCTGGTTCCTGATTTTAGAGGGAACGGTTTTAATTTTTCTCCGTTAAGTATAATGCTGGCTGTAGGTTTGTCATATATAGCTTTTATAATGTTGAGGAACTTTCCTTCTATTCCTAGTTTTCTTAGAGCTTTTATCATGAAATGATGTTGGATCTTATCAAAGGCTTTTTCTGCGTCTATTGAGATGATCAAGTGGTTTTTGTCTTTGCTTCTGTTAATGTGGTTTATTACGTTTATTGATTTTCGTATGTTGAACCACCCCTGCATCCCTGGGATGAAGCCTACCTGGTCGTGGTGGATAATCTTTTTGATGTGTTGCTGAATTCGGTTTGCCATTACAGACCAATGATCTTATCAATTTATTTTATTCCCCAAATGTGGGAAATAAAAGGAGTCAATTTTATATTTACATCTATTATTTGAGCATATAAGAACTATAAAATTTATACTAACAGAGAAGTAATGGTCTTCAATGAAATATTTTTGCTTTTCTCATAGTGTGATATGAAACAGAACTATGTATTTGTATAACCTGAAGTTCTCTTGCATAGAATTTAAAAAGAATGGAATTATTCTGAGAGACAGGGTTCACATACATGTAATGAGATTACACACTAACATTTTCCGCAGTCTTCCCAAAGATCATAAATGGTAACTAGAGGGAATGATATGGCTGAATTACAGTGATTATTTAAGCTGCCAATCTTTCCTTCCATTTTTATACACAAATTAAATGGACAGTTCAATTGAACATTCATTTACCAAATGCCCAATGTATGTTTGGAATACAAAGTCAACATGAGTAGACAAAACAAGAGACCAACGAGATTAAATCCTAATTCTGCTATTTACTAACTAGGGAATATTGAGCAGGCTATACAACTTCTGTTAAGACCTGACTTTCTTATATGACGTTAATATTTATAGCTTCCTCATAAGATTATTTTGTTAGGACTAAATGATATTATGGGTCACAAATTGAAAGCATGCTGTATTAAGAAGCTTTCCATTGCTATGACAAAATACCTGAGATAATTATTTATTTACTTATTTTATTTAATTTTTCCAGTTCTGGAGATTCAACTCAGGACCTTGAGTTTGCTAGGCAAGCACTCTACCACTTAAGCCATGCCCCCAGTCCTTTACTTTTAGTTTCTTTTTCAGATAAGGTCTCTCCCTAACTTTGTCCCAACTGGCCTCCAATTCTCATCCTCTTACCTCTACTTACAAGTAGTTGGGATTACAGGCACGTACCACTTTGCTTGGCCTGAGATAAACAACTTAAAAAGAAGAAAGACATTTTGTCTCACGGCTTCAAAGGTTTCATTCTATGGTCATTGGGCCTTTAGTGGCACAATGCATCATAAAGGGAGCTTGTGGTAGAGCAGTCCTGTTTACTTAATGGCAGCCAGACAATAAAGAGAGAGACAGGAAGTGCCAGGCTCCTAACAACCCATTTGAGGTCATGAACCCAATGATCTTTCTTCCCTTAGTCTTTACCCCTGAAAGTTCTATCATCTCCTAATACTGCTACATACTGGTGACCAAGAATTTAACCCCTGTGCCTTTGGAAGACATTTATATATCTGAACTATAATACTGGCTTTTTGTGAATAAATGGTAGTTGTTATTATAGAGAGCATTAACCTTGAGTTTTAAATTAGGCCTTACCTTGGTTTCTTCCCCTCTGCTATTTGTCAGTCAATGATCTTATTAACTTATTTTATTTAAAATCTATACCTCATTTCAGAGAAGCACTCTTTAAACATCTCTCCTACCACAATCCCTATATCCAATTATTCATCACAGTAATTAAATGCAACTTTAATTCATCTTCTTGTGTAGATCACCGTCCCTTCCCTTTCTGTTTTCTGTTCTCATTGCTGCTATCACAGGCCAGGCTTCCATCTCAGTCTCTTCAGTGGATATCTGTAATTATTATATCTCCATTCTCTGTATTAACTTATTTATTTTATTTTTTAACTTATTTATTCTTTTGGCAGGAGTATGATTTAAACTTAGGGCCTCATGCTTTCTAGGCAAGTTCTCTACCACTTGAGCCACACCCAGCAGATCATTTTTACTTTAGTTATTTTTTGGATAGGATTTCACCCTATTTTTGCCACAGCAACCTTGGGCTGCAAGGCTTCTACAGAGGACATATAAATAGCCAGCTTATTTGTTGATGTGTGGTCTTGCTAACTTTTCATCCAGGTTGATCTCAAACTTCAACCCTCCCGATCTCCATCACTAGAGTAGCTGCAATTATAGAATAACCCGTCATGCCTGCCTGTTGTGTAACTTTATCAAAACATAAATCATTTCATTTCCATACATGAAAGTCTTTTATTTTACCTTTTGCCAAGAAAACAAACTGTAGTCTATATTACCTAATACATCCCAATCTTCTACCTTTTTTACCAATATTTATCATCATTCCATTTTCAACTCAAATGTCAGCACATCTATGAAGATTTTGCTGATTTCAGAGTCAACATTTTATTTACCCTTCTTCAATATCCAATTACAAATTATTTGAACTAAAAAGCCACTTTATTTTTCTTTAAATTATACTTATTTATTATTAATTCTGCTTTCAATCTTATGTCATTTGATCCTTGAGGATAGGAAGAGTCAAGTAAAATTTTAATTTCTAAAATTCCCCCTACAACTTGCAAAACAGGGAACTAACAAACATTTGCCAAGTGGAGTTGTATAAATCAGGTCATATGTGTCTGCTCATCATACATCCTCATGAGATCTTGAAATGGCATTGTAGATCAATGTTATTTTCAAAAAAACAAAAATTAGCTGGAAAAGATTTTCTCTCATTCTGTAGACAGCCTCTTCAATTTAGAGACCTTTATTTTGTTGTGTAGAAACTTTTTAATTTCATATAGTCCCATTTATCAATCCTTTCTCTTAGTTGCTGAGCCATTTGAGGTCTATTTAGGAAGTCATTGTCTGTGCCTATTAAATCCAGTGTTTTCCCTGCTCATTTCTGCACCAGTTTCAAAGTTTCAGGTCTTATATTAAGGTCTTTAATCCACTTTGAATTGAAACTTGTACAGGGTGACAGACAGATCTAGTTTCAGTTTTTTGCAGGCAGATATCTAGTTTTCCCAGCAACATTTGTTAAAGAGGCTATCTTTTCTCCATTGTATGTTTTTGGTGACTCTGTCAAAAATCAGGTGGGTGTAGCTGTGTTGATTCATATCTAGGTCTTCTATTCTGTTCCACTGGTCTTCACATCAGTTTTTGTGCCAGTACCATGCTGTTTTTATTGCTATGGCTCTATTGAATAGTTTGAAGTCGAGTTCTGATACCTCCAGCATTGCTCTTTTTTGTTCAGTATTGCTTTGGCTCTTTTGAGCCTTCAAGTGAACTTTAAGGTTGATTTTTCAATCTCTGTGATGAATGTCATTAGAATTTTGATAGGAATTGTGTTGAACATGTAGATTGCTTTTGGTAATATAGCTATTTTTACTATGTTGGAGGGTTGGTACTGGTGGGAGAAGGAAGTAGGTAGGGAAATGGAGTAAGAGGGTAAATATGGTGCAAATACTGTGTACACATGTATGTAAATAGAAAAATGAGACCTGTTGAAACTATTCCAGGAAAAGGGGGCGGGGAGAAATGAAGGAGAATAGTGGAAGGGGTGAATTCAAATGTGATATATTTGATATATTATAAGAACTTTTGTAAATGCCACAATGTACCCCACACAGCACAACAAAAAAAAGCTAAAAAAATAAAGAAAGGCTAATGAAATGCATAGGAGGTTATGTACAGAATTGTAAGTAAGAAAGCCCTTATTTTTTGGCTATACTTGTGTTTTAATCTAGGACCTCTTGCTTGGTAGGAAAGTGCTCTATCACTTCGGCCACTTCCCCAGCCATTTTGTATTTAGTTTGTTTTTAAGATAAGATCTGACACTAACTTTGCAAGAGCTGGCCTTGAACCATAACCCTTCTACCCCTACCTCGTGAGTAGCTGGGATTACAGACATGTGCCACCATGTACCCAGCATAAAAACTTCTTAAAGAGGATAAAGTACTGACCATATAAAAAATGTTTAATAAATTCTACTTCAAAATTTAGAACTTTGTTACCCTGTTAATAGGCATAGTTTTTATGTATCATTAAAATATTTAATTAGAAATATGAAATAAATCAGTTTACTAAAACAAACCAAAAATATTAAAAACTGTGTCCATCAAAAGATACCATTAAATGGGCACCAGTGGCTCAACCTATAATTCTATCAACTCAGGATGTGGAGATTAGGAGGATCATGGTTCAATGTTGGCCTGGGCAAATAGTTCATGAAACCCTATCACAAAAAACCCTTCACAAAAACAGGGCTGGTGGAGTGCCTTAAAGGAATGGACCTGAGTTCAAGTCCAAGTGCCACACATACACACACAAATACCATTAGAGAGTAAAAAGGCATTATCTAGACTTGTAGATATGTATATAATAATTTACTTATGTCTTTGTGAGTATAAATTTGACTAGAAGACTCATATCTACAAAGATATTTATAAGACCTTCTTACAAATCAGCAATAAAAGATAATCAACCAATTTACAAAAAAGACTTAATCATAAACTTCAGAAATGGAGAGAGGAGAGCCAAATGGCCATTCAGTATATAAATAGGTACTATGTATTATTATCAAGGCAATAACAACTGGACTTGGGTCATGACTCAAGTGGTAGAGCTCGTGTATAACATGCATGAAACACTGGGTTTAGCAACCATTATTGCAAAAAATAATAAAAATTAAAAATCATTATGATATACCATTGTATCCCAAACGGGATACATAAACCTAAAACAATGACAATGCCAAGTGCTGATGAGAATATGGAGAAACTAGCATGTTCATATAAAAAAATATGTTGTGAAACTTTGGAAAACTGTTTGACAGTACCTCCTTCACCTGAATATGCGTTTGCCCTGTGACCTAACCATTGTATAGTAGTAATATGAAAGAATGAGAGTGTGCATGCCTCCCAAAGTACATAGTTGAAAGTGCACATTTATACTAACCCAAACCAGGCAATAATCCAAATGTTTTTTGATGGTTTGATGAAAAAATAAATAGTATCATAAAACTTTTAAAAATTGGATATCACAGGGGAGGATCCAAGATGGCAGACAGGATAATCAGAATTCCTGGGTTCCATGATTTCAAACCACTTCAAGATGTGGGAGCTACATTTGGCTAATTCTGATTCTTTCTAGCCAACTTAATAACCACCAACACATAGGGTGCACATAAAAATCAAGGACTGACCCTTAAAACAGCTTTTAATTGCATCTAACAGCTGGGGAAATCCCAGAGTGGCACAGTCACTAGGGCCTGTCTGCCCTGGGAAAAATCCCTTTAATCATGTCTCTCTTCCTTTTGCATTTTTTTCTTCAAAAAGCAGAAGATAGAGCATCAAACAGAACCAAACCCTGCAACATAAAGAAGCCTAACCCATGGAAAGCCTACCAAGCCCCATTGGGCTGAACCCAGTTCCAGTAGGCTTCTGCCTTAAGAAAAGCCACCTGCCACTTGTCCCCTCTGCCATTTTCAAAGCTGCATAAGTAAATCTGCAGACCCAACATGTGAGAGCCACACACTACATGCAATCCCTCCACCACTTAACACCCCCCCATGGGAACAGATTGAACCTCCCCTGAACAGAACTGAAAAATATAGACAGTGAATTGTAATCTATCACTGAGAGTGGGGGTGGGGTGGAATGCTGAAGCAATCTTGGAGAACAGGGGTAAAGCAAGGAGTTGAACTCTCAGTAAGCAGAACCAGGGGCAAGGAACAAAGGCTGAGAGTAGGGGAGGGAAGATAGCCAACCTCCCACAGTGGGGACATGGCAGATCTCTGAACTAGTTTCCTGAGACTGAGGGAGGTACACAAAACTGAATTACCCCTCCTTGCTGGGGGAGGACCTGGCTAGCCAGAGTTGCAGCTGTATGGCAATGTACCTTCTGTCTAGTGAAAACAATCACAGATCAGACCACCTTACCCAAACTGGTAGCAAGCATTGTGTGGCACTGAACTGAGTTTGATGTTGAACAGATCCCAATTACAACCTGCCCTGTGGACAGCAGGAACCAAATATTGCTCAAGCCAGGTATCTGGTGAGACTACTTCAGAGCTCCTGCTTGTAAGTGATGGCCCAAAAGACCAAGGAAAGCAGGGGGGGAAAAAAAACCTCCATCTGACTCCTCCCCACAAGCTGTCCAACAAGAGGGGCAGCACCCTTCCCCACATAGGCCAAAAATAACAACCTTGAGAAGAGACAGGGGCACTGAATAACCCCCAGTCAATCATAATCTTCAATACCAGGATTGGATGTCAAAGAATTAAGTACAGAACTGTTGCTAAAATGGTCATATTTTCTGTTGTTGTAGTTGCTTTTGTTCTTTTTTCTTTCTTTCTTATCTTTTTTATTCCTCTTAGTTTTTCCCCATTTTTGTTCAGTATTTTTAATTTTACTATTACTATTTTCTTATCACTATTCTTATCTTTCACTTTCTTTCTTTTTCTTATGCTACAATCCATTTTTCTTTCCCTCAACTATTCTTTCTGCTCCTTTTTATTCACTATCTCCCCTTAACTTTGCCTCACCTTCCTCTCCTTCCCCAATCTGCCACCACATTACTTCACCCTCCTTCACACTCACACCCTACTGACTAGCATACCATACCAACAGTACATACCCCCAGCCCTCTGCAATCCCTGACATAAGTACCCTCCACTACAACATTTGAACTACACCCCAACATACACAAGTTCCCCAAAACCTTGTAGCCCCCCCATACCTCTTCTCTACTCACTCTATCCCCACTTCTGGCCCCCCTTTTAACACTACCTTTTCAAATTACCCAAGTTTCTATCTCTAGCCAAATGACCATTACCTCCCTCATACCCACTGTTTAAATATTATTGCTAAGGGGTTCTCTATATAATATGTAAACAACTAGTCTGACATTGAACATGTGATTTTGTTATTGCTAATTTATACTTCTAGGCCAGGGACAGAAATAGCACAGCAACCTAGCTAACAACTATGTCAGTAACAAAACAATAATTAAATCAAGGGAAAGAAAACAGGTTGTTAGAACTCCAAGTCAATCAAAAACATAGGAGCATAGTACCAATTAGAAGCATGAGGAGAAGAAGAAGCCAAGGAAACCCATACCTCAAAAGAATAACAGTTCAGTAAAGGATTAGAGTGAAATGAAGAAAATGAATACCCATTTCCTGACCCCAACTGAACAATGATAAATACCATCAACGAGCTCAGTGACATCCACAAAAAAAATCTCTCAAAGAACGAGATCAATGAAAAGCTCATGGAGAAGCGACAAGACATGGTTAAATACAATGTACAGGATGAACTCAAGAAATATCAAGACAACACAAATAAAAAACTTGAGAAGACACAGAAACATCTAAATAAACTCAGAGAGGACTTCAACAAATACCAAAGTGAAACAAAGGCAAGAAGAGCTTGGAGTGAGGTATTTTGAGCATGGAAAGAAAACAATATCAGCCCTAGGATACTCTACCCAGCAAAACTATCATTCAAAATTGATGGAGGAATAAAAGTCTTACATGATAAACAGAATCTAAAACAATATATGACCACCAAGCCACCACTGCAAAAGATTCTGCAAGAAGTTCTCCACATAGAAGATGAAAACAAACAAAACCACAACAGGATGGGAAGTATTAAACTGTAGAAGAAAAGACAAGTAATCAGAGAGTAGCATTGAATCAGCTGCACACACCCAAATCCTTAAACAGCAAAAACAACTAAATGGCAGGAATCACTTCATAGTATTCAATTTTAACACTGAATGTTAATAGACTCAACTCCTCCATCAAAAGACACTATTTGGCAAACTGAATTAAAAAGGAAGAGCTGACAGTCTGTTGTCTGCAACAGAACCACCTTATTAAAGAAACAAACACTGGCTTAGGGTGAAATGCTGGCAGAAGATTTACCAAGCTAATGTCCCACCCCCCAAAACAGGCAGGAGTACCAATACTTATATCAGCTAAAATAGACTTGAAACTTACATTAGTCAAAAGAGACAAGGAAGGTCACTTTATATTAATAAATGGAAAAATACATGAAGAAGAAATAACTGTTATCAACTTATATGCACCCAATTCAGTGCATCCAACTTCATTAAATGCACAGTAATGGACTTAAAATCATAAATAGACTCCAACACAGTCGTGGTGGAAGACTTTAATACCCCTCTATCACCAATAGATAGGTTATCCAGGCAAAAAATCAACAAAGAAATCCTACAACTAAATGATCAAATGGGCCTGACAGATGTCTACAGTATATTCCACACTGCAACAGCACAATATACATTCTTCTCAGCAGCCCATGGAATTTTCTCAAAATATATCTTTGGGCACAAAGTAAGTCTCAACGTATATAAGAAAATTGAAATACCCCCCTGCATACTATCTGACCAAATTGCAATAAAACTATAACTCAACAACAAAAGCAGAAGCAGAAAATATGCAAACAATTGGAGGTTAAGCAACACATAGTCAATGATCAGTGGGTCACAGAAGAAATAAGGGAATCAAAATGTCCCTAGAATTTAATTTAGATGAAAACACAACCTATCAGAACCTATGGGACACAGCAAAAAAAGTAATGAGAGAAAAAATTGTAACAATGAGTGCATATATTAAAAGCACAGAAAGATCTCAAATAAATGACCTAATGCTATATGTCAAACTCCTAGAAAAACAAGAACAAGCTAAAACCAAAAAAGGTGATGGAGAGGAATAATAAAAATATGGGCCAAAATCAATGAAATAGAAACCAAAAGAAAGCATACAAAAAAGAATAACAAAATGAAAAGCTGGTTCTTTGAAAAAAATAAACATGATTGACAAATTCCTGGCAAATCTGACTGAAATAAGGAAGGAAAAGACAAAAATTAGTAAAACTAGGAGAAACAAAGGGGAGGTAACAACAAACACCAAGGAAATCCAGGGAATCATCAAGGACTACTTTCAGAACCTATTTTCAAATGAATTGGAAAATCTAGAAGAAATTGATAAAATTCTAGATACATATGACAATATAAAACTGAACCAAGAGGATATTAACCATCTATACAGATCTATTACATGCAATGAAATTAAAGCAGCAATACAGTCTCCCAAAAAAAAAAAAAGTCCTGGATCTGACAGATTCTCTGCTGAATTCTACCAGACCTTTAAAGAAGAACTAACACCTATACTCCTGGAACTTTTCCATGAACACTACCTAACTCATTACATGAAGCCAGAATTACATACATCCCAAAACCAGACACATCCAAAATGTAAAACTACAGGCCAATCTCCTTAATAAACATTGATGCAAAAATCCTCAATAAAATAACAGCAAACCAAATCCAAAAATGTATCAGAAAGATTGTTCATCATGACCAAGTTGGTTTCATCCCAGGCATGAAGGGATGGTTCAACATATGAAAATCAATAAATGTAATACAGCACATTAATAGAAGCAAAGGCAAAAACCACTTAATCATCTCAATAGAAGCAGAAAAAGCCTTTGATAAGATCCAACACCATTTCATAATAAAAAACACTAAGGAAACTAGGAATAGAAGGAATGTACCTCAAAATTATAAAGGCTATATATGACAAACCTATAGCCAACATACTTAGTGGGGAAAAATTGAAACCATTTCCCCTTAAGTCAGGAAAAAAATAAGGGTGCCTTCTCATCCCACTCCTATTCAATATAGTTTTGACATTCTTAGCCAGAGCAAATAAGGCAAAAAGAAGGAGTACAAGGAATACAAATTGGTAAATAAGTAGTCAAATTATCCCTATTAGCAGAGGACATGATCTTATACTTAAAAGATCCAAAAACTCCACCCCAAAACTCCTAGACACCATAAACAGCTTCAGCAATGAAGTAGGAAACACAATCAACTTACAAAAATCATTAGCCTTTCTATACAACAGCAATGAGCAGATTGAGAAAGAAAAGAGGAAAATAATTCCAGTTACAAAAGCCTCAAAAAAAAAAATCAAAGACCTAGGAATAAACTTACCAAAGGATATAAATGACCTCTACATGGAAAACTACAAACCATTAAAGAAACAGATTGAAGAAGACAACAGAGATGGAAAGACCTCTCATGCTCATGGATTGGCAAAATCGACATAGCAAAAATGGCTATCCTACCAAAAGCAATCTACATGTTCAACTCAGTTCCCTCCAATATCCCAATCACATTCATCACAGAGATTGAAATATCTACCCTAAGGTTTATTTAGAAACACAAGAAACCATGAATAGCCAAGGCAATACTGAGAAACAGAGCAACAGAGGAGGTGTCCCAATGCCCAACTTCACACTATACTACAGAGCCATAGCAATAAAAAAGAATGGTACTGGCAAAAAAAAAGAAAAAAGAGAAAAAAAAAAAAAAGCTATAAAAACCAGTGAGAAAAAAAAAAAAACAGCTATAAAAACCAGTGGGAAAGAATAGAGGATCTGGATATGAATACACACAACTATACCCAACTAAGTTTTGACAAAGGTACCAAAAACATATAATGGAGAAAAGACAGCCAATTCTACAAATGTTGCTAGGAAAACTGAGTATCTGCCTGCCAAAAACTGAAACTAGATCCATGGCTGTCACCCTGTACAAGTACCAACTCAAAGTGAGTTAAGGACCTTAATATAAGATCTGAAAACTTGAAACTAGTGCAGGAAAGCAAGGAATACATTGGAATCAATAGGCATAGGCAAGGACTGCCTCGGTAAAACTCAAGAGACTCAGCAACTCAGGGAAAGGACTGACAAATGGGGCTACATGAAATTAAAAACCTTCTGCAAAAAGAAATGATCTCTAAATTGAAGAGGCCACCCACAGAATGGGAGAAAAATCTTTGCTAGCTATACATCAGAGAAGGGACTGGTAACCAGAATATATAAGGAGCTCAAAAATACAAACTAAAAAATCAATGACCCAATAAAGAAATGGGCAACTGAACTAAACAGAATTTTTTCAAAGGAAGAAATCCAAATGGCTGAAAAACACATACCATCTCTGGCCATAAAGGAAATGCAAATCAAAATCACACTGGATTCTACCTCACTCCTGTTAGAATAGCTACCATCAAGAACAGCACCAACTACAAAATGTTTGTGAGGATACAAGGGTTCTGGTACAACCATTATGGAAAACAATACAGAGTCTCCTTAAAAAACTTAAATTAGATCTGCCATATGATCCAGCAATACCACTCCTAGGGATATACACAAAGGAATGTGATTCAAGTCACAACAAAGACACCTGCACACCCATGTTTATTGCAGCACAATTTACAGCAGCCAAGCTATGGAAACAGCCAAGATGACCCACTACTGACAAATGGATTAAGGAAATGTGGTATTTATACACAATGGAATTTTACTCAGCCACAAAGAAGAATGAAATTTTGTCATTCACTGGTAAATGGATGGAACTGGAGAACATTATCTTAAGTAAAGTTATTCAGGCCCTGAAGGCCAAAAATCACATGTTCTCCCTCATATGCAAATTATAGACCTATAACAAATGCAGCAACTTTGTTGGATGTAGGTCACACTAAGGGGAGATTCTGCAGGGGAGGGAGAGGGAAAGAGAAGGAAACCAAAAACTTGAATGTGGTTGATGTGCTCATTGTATAGTAACAAATACAGTAATCTTAAACTGGTTAAGGTCCCTATGCAAATTGATTAGGGAGTAGTGAAGAGGACTGGTAGAGATGAACCAGTTTGTTTTGTAATACATATATGAGTGGAAACAACACAAGGGATCTCCCTGTATAGCTATCGTTTCTCAAGCTAGCAAAATGGCCATGTTTCTCTTATATTCTTTCATGCTTTTTCTTCTACAAAATCAGAGAATTGCAGGGCAGAACAGGTTCTGCCTGGAGGCAGCTGGAGTTTGGGTGGGGAGAGTTGGCATGGGGAGAGGGGAAGTTGATGGGGAAAAGGGGAGAATGACGAATATGGTGAAAATAATGTAAACACATGTAAGTAAATGTAAAAATGATACCTGTTGAAATTGTTCCATGATTTGGGGGAGGAAGTATAAAAAAGAGCAGTGGATGGGTAAATTCAAGTATGATATCTTTGATTCATTGTAAGAATCTTTGTAAATACACCACTGTACCCCTACCCAGCACAACAATAAAAAAAAAGAAATGGTATACTACAGAGCAATAAAGAAAATGCTCATGATGGATCCCATAACACAGGGGTTAGTTAAACAAAATTAAAGTCACATATTTTAAAAATTTTGTGTTTAGGGATGATTTAACTGGAAACAATTGTACAGTTACATAATTTCATATTTATATTTAATCACTATAAATGTAGACTGTCAATGCACTGATTTAGTTGTCTTTATGGATGTAATTTCTAAATGGTAAACTCTGGTAAAACCATGAAAAGATGATCTTTCTTTCATTTGGTATCTCTATTTATGAACATGTCAGTGTAACATTGAACCTGGGCAAAAATGTTTCTTTTTAAATGTAAGGAAAATAAAGACACCTCACATATGTAATTATGATTGTAGTACATAATTAAATTATGAGAAAATAATATAATGATTATTTACTACACAATTATTATAGCAGCAATTACCAAATCATGAAGGACAGTTAAATATTTGAGGACGACCCTTCCCAAAGCTGTAAGGGCTTGACTCATGGACTACCCAGTCCTCCCTATATGTACTATATAGCCTGCTGAGAGGGTTATGCACCCTACTGAGAATGACTACTTTGCCAAGTTAAATGCCATGAGCACCTGGACATTGAAATTTTATTTTTTAGTATCTAAATACCATATGAAATATCACACAATGAAGAGACTCAATGTCATAATTCTTAATAAAAAATATTCCTCATTTCCCTATAATTATGATCCTAAAAGTAAACTCACTAGTGAAATACTTGGCATCCTAAAAAGAAACAAGTGGAGAGTGTTTACCTGAAAATTTATATTTTAAAATAATTTGTAGATGGTGATCCAAGATGTTGGATAACTGTGGGATCCTGAGACTCTGAGCTCCATGATTTTAGAAAAATACTTCAGATTTGTGGTACTACAGATTGGGTAACCTGCCTTTTTTGCCAACTAAGAAACTGCCAATACATTGGTGTAAATAATGTTCAATGACTGACCTTTAAATTAGCTTTTTATGTGGGGGGGCAATGATGATAACTTAGAAAAGCAAAACTGCATCACAGACAACTACAGAATGAGTCCTGCAAGCATCTAGGCTGTCCTGGATCCACCATAATTCATGGACACAAAACCTTCCTGTGCCACCTGACTCAGTGCTGAGTTAAACTACAACCCCACCTGGTGTGTGTGACACATCAACTGCTCTGGAGAGAACAATATAGTCCAGTGCAGCTGGTGGGCAGATTGCACCCCCTGGACAAAATTAGTGGCCAAATAAATGGAGGGCATATTTTACTTGTGCCTGGTGGGAATGAGGCAGAATGCTGAGCTGATCTAGCCCAAGTGGTGGTGGGAGGCACAGCCACTATCTGATGAAAACAAAACATTCCACCATCCTGGAGTACTGGTAGTGAGCAAAAGCTGAGAAACTTCCATAAAGCTCAAATTCTAGCTCCCAAGCCTGCCTTGTGGGTAGTAGGTGCTGATGATTGCTCACATACTAGCTCCTTGTGGTACCATCTCAGAAAACTCATCTGCATTAGACAGTCCATTCCACCAAGAAAAGCCTGAAATCAAACACCCTGAGCCCATCCTCTCCAAAGCTGCTCAATAAGGAGAGGCAATACCCACTGCCATACAGCCCACCATACCAGCCTTAAGAAGAGACAGAGACACAAAGAGAGGCTCTGCCAGAAGTGTTAGCATCTTGATATGAAATCAGAGGAAAGAGCTTGGAACACTCATTGAACTGATTTTTTTTATTTTGTATTTTTATTTTTGTGTTTTAGTTTTTGTTCTCTTCATTATTTTTTGTTAGCTTTTCTTTTTCAACCTATTGTTATCTATCTTCCTTTTCCACTCTGTCCAAATATCAATTCCCATATCCTTTCCTTGTTCCACTTTCCTTTCCCTCATTTTTAAAATTTTTATTTCTCTGTTCTTTTTTATTTTCCTCTTTCCTGCCCTCTTGCTTCCTTTTCTTCCTCCTCCTTCCTTTCCCCCCACTGCCCCTACCTCCTCCACATTCACTATGCACTGAATAGTCTATTATACCAACTTATACCTTACCCCCATGCTTCCTATCCCTCTGCAATCCCTGAAGATATCACACCCCCTCCCAAAGAATGAATTATACATTTACACACATTAGGGCCTTATTACCCTATAGGCCCCATAACTTACACCTCTTCTTCCCCTTACCCCATCCTCTTTCCCTGCTGTCTTCTTCTAGAGCCATTTTTGATTTATCTAAGTATTTATCCCTATCAAAGCAATTATTGTCTCCCTAATACCCTCTGTTGATAGATAATATCACCAAGGGGTTCCTTATATATTATGTAAATAACTGGTTTGGCATTGATGTTGTGAATTTGTTAATGCTAAGTTAAACTCCAGGTCAGAGAATAGAAATAGTACAACAACCTAGCAAAAAACTAAGCTAATAGAGCACAGAAATTAAGTCAAGGGAAAGATAACAGGTGATAAAAACCCCCAACTAATCAACAACAAGCAAGCAAAGCACAAAATAGAGACATGGGGAGAAAAAGAAAATAGGGGAATATGAGTCCTCAAAAGACTAGTGATGACATAATAGAGGATTTGGTAGAAAGTAGAGGGGATAAACCCTCAGTTGCTGAACTCAGAAGAGCTGTGATAAGAATGTTCAAGGAATTCAAATGGCCAAAAACCACATGAAAAAATGCTCACCATCTCTAGTCATAAAGGAAATGCAAATCAAAACTACACTAAGATTCCACCTCACACCCATTAGAATAGCCATCACTAGAAACACCACCAACAGGTGTTGGTGAGGATGTGGGGAAAATGGACCCTCATACACTGCTAATGGGAGTGCAAACTAGTGCAACCACTCTGGAAGAAAATTTGGAGGCTTCTTAAAAATCTAAACATAGATCTGCCATATGATCCAGCAATCCCACTCGTGGGGATATACCCAAAGGAATGTGACCCAGGTTACTCCAGAGACACTTTCACACCCATGTTTTCATTGCAGTGCTATTCACAATAGCTGAGTTATGGAAACAGCCAAGATGCCCCACTACTGATGAATGGATTAAGAAAATGTGGTATTTATACACAATGGAATTCTACTCAGCCATGAAGTACATATACTATGTACTTAAAAACACAGATGTATTCCAAAACAGTGGTGGGAGATTTCAATATTCCTCTACTACCAATAGATAGGCCATTCAGACAAAAAAATCAACAAAGAAACAGTAGAATTGAAGGAAACCACAGATCTAATGGACCTAACAGACACCTACAGAATATTCTACCCTACAACAGCACAATATACATTTTCCTCAGCAGCCCATGGAACCTTCTCCAAAAGAGAGCATATTTTAGGTCACAAAGCAAGTACTAAGAAATATAAGAAAATTGAATAATTCCCTGAGTACTCTCTGACCACAACACACAAAAAAACTAGAATTCAACAGGAAAAGGAACAGCAGAAAATACTCATACAACTGGAAGCTGAACAAGTTGCTCTTCAATCAGGGGGTTATAGAAGAAAGTAGGGAAGAAATCACAAAATTCCTGGAATTCAATGAGAATGAAAGCACAACCTATCAGAACCTATGGGACACAACAAAGGCAGTCCTAAGAGGAAAATTTATAGCTATGAGTGAATATGAGCTCATATATTAAAAACACAGAAAAATCTCAAATAAATGACCTAATGCTACATCTCAAACTCCTAGAACAATAAGAGCAAGCTAAACCTAAAAGTAGTAGGAGAGAAATAATAAAAATAAGGACCAGAATCAATAGACTAGAGACCAAAAAAACATGCAAAGAATCAATGAAACAAAAAGCTGATTCTCTGAAAAAATAAACAAGATCCACAAGCCCCTGACAAATCTGACTAAAATAACAGAAAAAAGACCCAAATTAATAAAATTCAAAATGAAAAACAGGAGATAACAACAAACACCAAGGAAATCCAGGAAATAATCAGGGACTACTTTGAAAACCTATATTCAAATAAATCAGAGAATCTAAAAGAAATGGGCAATTTTCTAGATACATCTGACCATCCAAAACTGAACCAAGAGGATATTAATCACATAAGCAGATCTATAACATGCAAAGAAGTAGAAGCAGCAATGTAGTCTCACCCCCCCAAAAAGCTAATGGATTCACTGCTGAATTCTACCAGACCTTTTAAAGAAGAACTAACACTCCTCAAACTTTTCCATGAAACAGAAAAGGAAGGAATGCTGCCAAACTCTTTCTTCAAAGCCAGTATTACACTCATCCCTAAACTAGACCAGGACACAACAAAAAAAGAGAATTACACGCCAAACTCCTTAATGAACATAGATACAAAAATCCGCAAAAAGATATTGGCAAACCTAATTCAACAATATATCAGAAAGATCATACAATATGATCAAGTGGATTTCATCCCAGGGATGTAAGGATTGTTCAACATACAGAAGTCATTAAACATAATACAACATATTAACAGAAGCAAAGACAAAAACCACATAGTCATCTGAACAAATTCAGAAAAAGCCTTCAACAAAATTCAACATCCCTTCATGATAAAAACTCTGATAAAACAAAGAATAGCCACAAAAAAACCTTCTAGGTAAAACTTTAAGAAAGGTTATAAATGACCTCTACAAGGAAAACTATAAACCATTAAAGAAAGAAATGGAAGAAGACTACAGAAGATGGAAATATCTCCATGCTCATGGATCGACAGAATTAACATACTGAAAATGGCTGCAAAATCAAAAATGATCTCCACGTTCAATGCAATTCCCAACAAAATCCAATGACATTCATCATAGAGATTTAAATATGAACCCTAAAGTTTATTTGAAAGCAGAAAAGATCATGAATAGCCAAGGCAATATTGAGCAAAAAGAGCAACACTGGAGATATCACAATACCCAACTTCAAACTGTACTACAGAGTCAAAGCAAGAAAAACAACATGGCACTGGCAGAAAAACAGATATGAGATCAGTGGAAGAAGATAGAAGACCGAGATATGAATCCACTCAGCTGCACCAACCTGATTTTTGACAAAGGTGTCAAGAACATATGATGGAGAAAAGACAGCCTCTTCAATGTTGGTGGGAAAACTGGATATCTGCATGCAGAAAACTGAAACTGGATCCATGTCTGTAACCCTATACAAGTAAAAACTCAAAGTGGATTACTTTAAAGCTAGTATAGGAGAGAGCAGGGAATACACTGGATTTAATAGGCACAAGCAATTACTTCCTCAAAAGAACTCAAAAATCTAAGCAACAAAGAGAAAGGATTGATAAATGGGGCTACATGAAATTTAAAAGCTTCTGTACAACAAAAGAAATTGTCTCTAAATTAAAGAGGCTTTCCACAGAATGGAAGAAAACCTTTCCCAGCTATACATCTGACAAGGTATTGATAACCAGAATATATAGGGAGCTCAAAAAACTCAACTCCCCCAAAATGCAATGACCCAATGAAGAAATGGGCAAAAGAACTTAGCAGAGGTTTTTCAAAGGAAGGTCCCAATAAAACACATGAAGAAATGCTCAACATCCCTGTCCATAAAAGAAATGAAAATCAAGACCACATTCAGAGTCTACTTCACTCCTGTTAGAATGGCTACCATCAAGAATGCAAACAACAACAAACGTTGGGGAGAATGTGAGGAAAAGGAACCCTCACACACAGCTGGTGGGGATATAAATTAGTATATCCACTATGGAAAAATGTAACGAGGTTCCTCAAAAAAATAAAAATAGAACTTCCATATGATCCAACAATTCTACTTCTATGGATATACCCAAAGGAATGTACATCAGGTTACAACAAAGGCACCTGCACACCCATGTTTATTGCAGCATTATTCACAATAGCTAATCTATGGAAACAGCCAAGATGCCCCACTACTAATGAATGGATTAAGAAAATGTGACATTCATATTCAATGGAATTTTGTTCAGCCACAAAGAAGAATGAAATTTTTTTGTTTGCAGGTAAATGGATGGAACGGCAGACCATCATCTTAAGTGAAGTTAGCCAGGTACAGGAGCCCAAAAGTTGCATGTTCTCTCACATTTGTGGAATTTAGACCTAATACAAATACAACGATACTATGAAAAATAGGTCAGGTGCTATGAGAGGGCATATATGGGAGAGGGAGGGTAAAAGAAGGAAGTTAAGAAGGTAAAAATAGTTGAAGTACTCTATACAAAGTGAATATAGAATTTGTAAACTGGTTGAAACCACCATTAAGAAAAGGATTAACTTAGACAGAAGAAAAATAGAGTACATTAATTAATCAGGCTATAATACATATAAACATGCAGGTGCCACAAGGAAACTCCCTGTGTAGCTATCTTAATCAATCAAAATGTCATTTTCTTCTTCTTTTTTTATTATGCAAAATCAGAGCTTAGGAGGGTGAAACAGGGTTGGGGGAAATGAAGGGGAACGGGTGAATGGTAGAGGGGATGATTTAAAGTATGATATATTTGATATAGTATAAGAATTTTTGTAAATGCCACAACGTACCCCCACCCAGCACGATGAAAAAAAGAAAGTTGAAAAAAGAAAAGAAAAGAATTTTTAGGTTTAAGTCTATAAAATAAATTTATTAAATAGATTGGCCAAGAAGCCAAGAACATGTGACAAGGGAAAATGTCTTTCTGGTTGTCTTTGGATAGTCTGCTTTATAGTACAAAGTTCATAAAAGAAAAATGAAATCATGATGGTATTAAACATTTTATATTAAAATTTTTATTTTATAATACATTTGAATGCTTAAAATATTCTATAGAACATTTTCATGTATTTTCTGATGAACATTTTATGTAGCATTTTAAAACCATTTAAATCAACAATGAGATAATCAAATCCATGTTGACATTAGTTGCATATCCCAAAGAATGTAACTACAAAATTCATATGTGAGCTACTGTATGGCAAACTGTGACCTTATAAGAAGAAATCAGTTGCATAACATGCTTAATATTGGTTCAGACACGGATATCTCTTTGAATAGGGTCTTTTACTCCACATGTGCACACCACATGACCAGGTGAAAGAGTAAATGGGGAGGCATGATGACAGTTCTATGCTCCAAATAAAATCACTCCAATATGTATTTCTAAAACTCTTATAAACCTAATATTTTCTTTTAACCAGTAGCATTCAAGATATTTAAGCAAATCAGCCTGTGAATCTAGGACAAATGTGATTTCTGTATTTCATGGTTCCATTTCTTTTTGATATACCACACAAGGCTGTATGCACATACACTTTTACATAATATTTAATTTCTGTAACTAAATTTAATTAATTTAACAACATACTTATTAAGTCCATTAATGCTGTTTTCATGAAGCATACACTTAGTTCATATCCTCACACAATGTGACTACAAATCTATTCCACTAATTAATGAAACTATTCAGTGGCACTCCTTTTTTCCTCATATACATGAATAGATTAATTCTATCTTACAATGTGTTGGTGAAGATTTGTTTAGCTTACACAACCAAATTAATCATGTGAAAGCCTGCCTTGTTCTCTTCTGTAAAAGAGAAAATAAGCAAATAAGCCATCAGTCTTTTTCTCTTGAATGAAAGTATCTTCAATACTTGAACAGTATTTTTAAAAATCTAATGTTTATGTACTGAAATTATAGAACTTCTAATATTTAACAAGTTGAATGCTTGAATTTCATAAATCCTTTTAGAAGGTAATTGTGATACAGAACATGTGAAAGAAATTTTTATTCTTTTGTAATATTAAGTAAGGGCAGGTCCCATTAGCTTTTACTGAGTAAATTGTGAAGTGAAATAGCTATATTTTATACAATAACCTGGTATAACATAAAGCAAAAACTTTTATCTAAAAAAGTCTTTCAGTAGATTCCTTACTTCATTTTCTAAAAATTACACTCTGTACGGATGTTACTTGGTATAACCATATTGATAGGTATTTCTTGCAGAACAGTCTGTATGAATAAGGGCATTCAGTGAACTTGAATTATGTTTATTGACTTGTAAGTATACACAAAATCGCTCACCAATGAGGCTAATTTCAAACTAAATGAAATATAGATTTCACTGGCTCCTTATGAATGCATTGATAGTGATGATACTAAAAAAAACTATTAGCAATGATAAAATCAGCACAAAAGGTCAGCTTTAAATCTAAAATAAATCAAGTACAAAATATTCTCTAAGTCAGGCATAAAAAAATAAAACTACTTTGGACAGTATGTAATACTGTAATAGCTCAGTTTGTAAGATCATAATTATGTTCAATAGATGCAGCTAAGTAAATGTTTTTAAACAGATAAATTTCTCTTTCTAAATATACCTATATTTGTACACATACATGGAGATATATATATATATATATATATATATATATATATATATGTGCTTACACAGAGAGAGAGATGGTTGCTGACATGATTCCACTTTCTCAATGGTAGATGCTAGACAGTGGTAGCAAGCTGCAGCTCCCAATCAGTCACAGTCATGAGAATAAATGACCCATAGTCTAAGTGTACTGTGTTGATAAGTTCTAATGTTCTGTAAATTATGTATATTAAATATATTTTCTAGTTAAGATATTTTCAATTCGTGATAATAAATTGAAGAGAGGAATACCTAATTAAGTTGAGGAGCATTTATGAACATGTTCACACATATGTTCTGATATATAGGCATAAATATATATTTACATAAGAATATATAAAAATATAATATATATTCTGGGATAAAGTAAATGAAGCTATTTGGTTGACAATATCATATATTGATAATGAATTATCTTGCTCCATTAATGACTACGAGAAATAATTTTTAATGCAAAACATAATTTTTAAAGTTTTGTCTCCTATGCTAGCTGGAGAAAAAAATCTACCAGAATCATAACAGATGGATGTTGAGAGAGGAGTACTTTGAGGATAGGAATATTTGTGAAAAAATTGACCAAATTGACATTATAAATTCAAAAGCAAAATTAAGAAATTTCAAATGAGTTATATTTGTCACCAACTCCCTTATAAACTTGGATCTACCACTGAATATGCTCTAATATACTTATTTAAAATTTGAAGATTTCCTATACCTTTAAAGTAGAAGCCACATATCCTGAAAAACTCATGTGAAGAGACTGGCCTAACTGACAGAGATTCTTTCTTCTAATACAAAAGTGATTGCGGTTGGAAAATCTGGCCAGAGCCCTAAAAATCTGACTAAGAAACAAATAAAAATAAACATTCTTGTTTCTAAACACCATGATCCTATTAAGCTCAAAATCAATATCTTCATTCACTTTCACATTTCCTTTAATAACCTGTTTCTTCCCCAAAGAGGAGACTAGAACATACTAGTTCCGAATGCTCTGATGTGTTTCCTGGCTAACGTTCAAAGGAGCAATGACTCACTTGAGGGGATTTATACCTGGTAAATGTGGACTGGAAAATGAATCAGGAAAGCAAAGTATCCCATTTCCTGCCCTTGGAACCAATGAAACTCAAGTCAACTTGTAATTACCCACACTTGTCTTTCAGATCCTATAAGAAAATAAGGTAGGCCTTTTGGTGTCTCTTAAATTGGAAATTAATTTCACAAGTGCCTAGGAGAAAAATTAAGATAATCTAATGAAAGCATTTATATAAAGTATGTTATATAAAATTTAAAACTCCATAAAAGAAACTAAACCATTTTTATAATCTCCTGTCCCACGAGAACCTACCCCAGTAAATATTTGTTGAATATATGAATAAATAATGCAAAGAACAAAAGGAGCCAAGAATCAGTTCTCTCTCATTGATCCCTTCTCTTTCTTCAACACTTCCTGCAGAATGTCTCCAGAGTTCAATAATCAGATCTTCTTTTCTTTTCGAGTTATTTTCACAAGGGACTAAACTTATTTCCATTACATCAGCCTCCTCTTATGTGGTGATTTCTCCCAAATTAATGCATACATCTTGCATTTCTCTTTGCTTAATGCTCATTTATGAGTGATGGAGCACACCCTTAACATTCACGGGGTGCCCAGAACCAGCAAAACATAAAAAGAATACCTCATTTGAATGGGGTTTTTTTGATGACACAATATATAGGTAAGTGATCAAATTTTATAGTCAACAAAATTATGCACTGAAAATAACAGGATTTAAAGGAGCACTGTGGCTAGAGTGAACCACTAAACAAATGTCCATTTGTATCAGAGCACTAACAAAACAATAATAAATCAAATAAAATAACTAGCAATTTAAAATTCTCAATGAAGAAATATTCCAGTAAATTCAGGATTTATTTTCAAAACTAGAAAAGGTAATTTTATGATAGTGTAAGAGAGGGCTGTATCTGCTCAGTTATAGGTGACATGTTAAAATATGCACAGATGATAGAGAAAGCTACCATAGAGACTTCAAAGTAAAAGCTTGTGTCCCAAAGACAAATAGTGAATGGACATCGCATCCAGTACTCTATTAATTTGTGTTAGTACACATTGCACTCAGATGTGTTTTCTTTATTGTGGAAAATATGGGTTAATATTGTAATTCTGAAATTTTGCTATATTGCAAAAATATACATACTACTTAAGCAATAAAGTACAAGCTAAATGCATTACAAACAGTCATTGTAACAGAACAGATAGCAGTGCTATTTATGAAAAAATACCAAGTAGACATTCCATAGGTTACTAAAACTAAGACAAGATCAAGGAGAACATTGCCCTTCACTTCGTTGCTTAATAATGGTGACATTTTGAAGATTTTCTTCAACTCCCCTTCATTCCTTGCATGACTTGGAGTGCATTGTGTCATTCGCTCCTTCTATGATCACAAGTAAAATCCTGGTGCTTATTATGAATCCTGAATTCATTATGATAGGTTTCTAAACTTCCTGGGCATAATGATTTCCACCCCTTCAACAACATAATTTAAGTATCTGTTACATTATCCTTTAAAAAAATTGACCATGGCCCTCTCTTGCTCATGCTTTTTACACAGTAGTAAATGAATATGCTTGACACTGAAAATTTGAGCCAAATTGCAAATGGCCTACCTAGGTTATAATTTTTATGCACATCAGTATTTTACTTTGCCAAACCATTGAACAATATGTTCTTATATATCAAAATATATTCTTTTGTGCACTTCAGAGAGCAATAATTTATTTAAAGAATAGTCTATTAAAACATAATTAAGACTTCCAGATGTTTATTGAGATTTAAACCAGATGGTTTTGAAATACATACAATTTTACTACCAGGTACTCTTTTGTCTTTTTATTAATGGTATTAAATGACAAGACCCAATGTTTGAAAACACAGAATGAACATGGGTGTTAAAGCTGATTCATAGAAAAGCTTCTACTTTCCTCTTTTCATTTTCTAATTTTGATTTTTTTTAGTATAGCCATATTACTAATATATGCACATAGTATTTATATATACACTGCTGTCATCTGGAGAAAATAATTCTGGTTATAATAACACAGAGTACTGGCTCTCTATAGAATTAGAAATAACCAGGTAGTCTAAGAAATTACAATATCTAACCTAATTATAAGCAAAATTAAGTGAAGTTGCCTATCTTCCTTCCATTCATTCCCTAAGGACCAATGTGACTTTCAGAAATACTGTTAACCTGTGCTCATTGACATGATTTAGTAAACATTTGATTAAAACTGGAAGGAATCAAGTGAAGAAACATTTTTTTTTAAAAAGTGGAAATGAGTGAACATTAATAATAAGAAAAATGGATAATATGTTTTATATTAAATTTAGGTATTAATGTTTATCATATGTCATTCTTGCAAATATTTTCTATGTAGGGTCACAGATCCAACATAGAATTTACCTCTCCATATAATATTATAAGTTTGTTTATCTTTGTTAATTAAATTTGATATCATCAATAGTAAGGAATATGTTTTAGTTATTATAACTAGAACAGAACTTGGACTTAAGCTGCTATTAAGAAGTGCTTGCTGAATAAATGATTTGATGGAAAAAACTATCAGCCATCATAAATGATTGGTATACAGATTACAGTATATGTAATGTTTGGCAGAATTTTTATTTCTTATTTCTTATCTCTTATTCATTGCCTAATACTAGTAGGTCTGTATCTCCTCTTGAGATGACTCACAGTTAAAAGTAAACCAAGAAAAGGAAATGAATAAGGTGTATGCTGACTAAAGAAACCATGGGCTTAAAATTCAAATAGTCCTGGTACAAAATAAAGATGATCCACAAAAGCTCCATTACGTCCTACCCTTCAACTCTTGTTTAGAAATGGCTGCCAAATAATATGCAATTTAGGGATCTGTTGTTATGATATTTCTTTTTCAGAGCTCTTTTATATAAACATGACCAGAGAGTAAAGTTGTAATGAAAAGGTACTTGATTTTAATCCAGTTGTGCTTGACTATTACACACCCAGAAACTAGAGTAGCTCTGAGATATGATACATAATTAAAAAATGTTTTGTTGTTGCTCAACACTTTCCAGGATCCTCTATGCAGAGAAGTTAAAAATCCTATTTGTAACTTCTGGCTTCAGCTGAGATTTTCAAAGTACTTAGAAGTCAACAGATCTTTATATGAAGAAAAATCTAACTAAAATGAAAGTTGATGATTTTTCTTGGACCCATAAGAGAAGGGTATAGTGATACAAGCTAACAACTCACAATCAAGAGGGACAGGTAAATCCACAAAGCCATACCCAGGTTCTGTTTCTCTGGGACAGAAGCCACTGAGGCTGAAAATAAGAAGGGACAATTAATGGTAATTTTGATGAGTTGCTAAGACTAACTACCTTGAGAATGAGAAGCTATTGGGGAATGTGGTTCTTATGAGTTTTACCTTCAGGCAACCGATTAGGTCTTGGCAAGTAGAGGGGAAGAATAATCATTGTGAAAGACAACAAATCATTTTCAGTAACAAAAGTTCTCTTTTTCAGGGGAAAAACTTTACCAGATCATTATCCTATATACAGGAAGGGCATTTCTCCTACTTCATCTCCTTCTAGACTGTCTTACTTAAGGGAAAAAATGCTTAAAACCACCTGCAAAGGTTGCCACCCATGGACATGGGTCCCCTAAGTCACAGATTTGATGATACATTTGTAGAACACTTTCTCTCCTCGTATCTTATTCCTATAGCAACAGAAAAAGATGCAAAAATAAATTTGTTTTTACAGGAACAGGAGGGTCTAAATCAGCAAGGGAGATTAAAAAACAAGGATAGCAGAGGATATTGAGCCCTCTGGAACATACAGCTACAGCAAACCTTAAATACAGCCCAGTTCCTAACATGTGTAACATAAGATCTCACACTAAAACTTACTTACCACAGTTCCTTTACTCAATATAACACATCTGACTTTCAAGAAAAAAAATTATAGGATGTGCTAGAAGACAAAAAAAAAAACAAAACCCAAACAACAACAAAACTTCTCTATTTCAAAAGACAAAGCAAACAAAAACCAGATTAGATATAGCACAAATTTCTAAATTATTTGACAAGGGACATTTTTTGTTTTGGCTTCTTAAGACAAGGTCTTGTTATGTGGCCCAGTCTAGATATTGCTATGATGTAGCCCAGGCTGGGCTCAAACTTGAAATCTTCACATCTCAGTCTTCCAAGTGCTGGGATTACTAAGCTCAAGTACACCATGCTCTGTTTTGACAAGGGACTTAAAATAGCTACAATATGTAGAGTGTATAACACCAAAAATGAACCCTGATATAAAGCATGGGATTTCTGTAATGTGACAATGGATTCATTGATTATGACAAATATACCACTCTGGTGTGGATTTTGTTTTAGGAGAAAGTATTATAATTTTAACATAGAACCTTGTGCCTAATAGGAAATCACTCTACTGCTTGAGCAAAGACCCTAGTCCCTGGTGTGCAATTTTTATATTTAAGGATGCTATGTGCATTTGGGGCCAAGGGGACATGGGAAGTCTCTGTACTTTCCCTTCAGTTTTTGATGTAAACAAAAACCTACTCTAAAAGTGCCTATTAGAAAAGAAACCATGACTAATATGTAAGGCTTCCTATGAAAAATTAAGATGAAACATAGATTCTTTTCATTGTTTGCTAAAGAATTCTTTACTAAAGAATCAAAAGAAGTGCTGGAAACATTAAGAACAAAACTACTATAATAGAAATAAAGAATGTCTTCAAGATTCATCAGTAGGCTGGCTATAGTTGATAAAAGAATAAGTAAATGTGAAGGTATGTCAATAGAACCCCTCCAAATAGAAATGAAAAGCCAAGGAAAGAAAAGAAGAAAAAGAAAGACAATACAGAAAACTACCATTAAGTGCTGTAAATTTTCAAAAAGTGAAACATACTTGAAAAACCAGATGGAGATGGGAGAGAGAGAGATGGAACAAATCATTAAAGAAATATGCAAAACGACAATCACCAAAGGCTTTCCAAAATTAAGGACAAACACCAAACTACAGATCCAAGAAGTTCTGAAAAGGGTGATCAAGATAACCCAGAAAAGCTTTACTTAGGAATATGCTATTCAAACCGCAGAAAAAAACCACCAAAGACGCAATCTTGATAGAAGTAGGATAGGTACATATTCCAAAAAGAGTGATGGTAAGAATTTCAGCAGACTTCTATCAAAAAGCATGAGAAACACAAAAAATAAAGTATATATTTAAGTGTTACGGGGAGAAAAAAACAATACCCTATGATTCCAGATGTAATGTGACTGTCTTTTAAAAAGTGAAGGAAAAACACTGACATTCTTAGAGAAATAAAAATTGGGAATTCATCACTAGTACATCTCTTTCCCTTGCAAGAAATGTTAAAAGTATTTCAAAGAGAAGTAAATTGACAAAAGCATAAATCTGTATATACACAAAGATTGGAAGGGTGTCAGAGAAAGAATAATGAAGATAAAATTTTTTTTTCTTTTTTCTTTTATTATTCATATGTGCATACAAGGCTTGGTTCATTTCTCCCCCCTACCCCCACCCCCTCCCTTACCACCCACTCCGCCCCCTCCCTCTCCCCCCCCAATACCCAGCAGATAAAATATTTTGTTATTCCTAATTCTTCAAAAGATAACTACTTAAAGTAATAATAGTAATGACAAAAATGTGAATGTTGCATATGAATAAATAAAATATCATAAAGGATGACAAAGTGGAATTAGAAATACTGTACTATAAGACAGATGTGCTACACATAAAATGGTATGGTACTATTTCAAGGGAAACTTAATTAAAAATATATACTACAAACTCTAAATAACTTCAATAATATAAGAAGTATAGCTGATATTAGATAGGAGTTAAAGTTGAATTATACCAAATACTCAATTAAAACAGAGGTGACAGAAAAAGGAAACTAAACTGAAACCACAACAAATGAATAGAAAACAGTTACAAACATGGTAGACATGACTAATATAACTCTATCCATTAAAAGACAATGATAATCAGAAGAAACAGTAAATAAGACTCAGTTATATGTTGTTTAACAGAAATCCATTTTAAGTATGAAAGCTGATAGATTAAAATAATGGAGGAAGAAAACTGAAATCAGATGGAAAAACAGCTCTGAATAAAATTGTAATGGTTCATAACATTATCCATTTGTCAAGCCATTAAAATTAAAATTTTAAAACACTAAAGTGAAATGTAATGTACATATTTCTAAACAAAGCAATCTTTGTCACAAATATATATTAAAAAAAACTCACCAAAGTAGGTGTTTTCAAATTTCCTGTGTGTGCGTATATTAATTTGATTCACAATTAGATTAATAATTTTTATTTATTTATTTATTTTTGGCAGTACTAGGGGTTGAACTCAAGCCCTTGTCCTTGCTACGCAGGTGCTCCACCACTTGAGCCTCTCTGCCAGCCATTTTTGTGTTAGTCTTTCTGTGTTGAGATGGGATCTTGTTTTTGCCCAGGCCATCCTGGACCACAATCTTCCAACTTTGCTTCCCTGGGCAGTTTGGGTGACAGGTGCATGTCATCCATACTGAACAGGTGGTTGACATGTGGTCTTGTGAAACTTTTGCTTGTGATATCTTCAAACTGTGATCCTTCCAATCTCTGCCCTTCAAGTATCTAGGATTACAGGCGTGAGGCTCCAGGCCCAACCATGCTTTTCATTTCATTTGTTTTCTCCATACAATTCTGCCATTCAGTCATGGACAGTTATCTTATGTCTAAGAATTCTCTTTAGAATTTTTGTTAGCGATAGATTACCAGTGTTAAAATTTTCCCAACTTTTGTTTGTCTTAAATTATTTTACTTTGTTTCATTCTGTAAAAATATTTTTTACTGGCATTGAATTTTAGATAGGCTATATTTTCTTTTTGTAGCTTGAAATTACTGCTTTTATCTTCATTATTCCTCTGAAAGGTATTGGTCAGCCTGTCACTCCTTTGAAATAATCTTTCTTGTGGGGTTTTCTCTTGGTGTTCATTTTCTGCAACTTTATTATAAAGTCTTAGGCTTCTATTTTTCTTAGTTATCCTATTGAGGAAATTTCTTGGCTGCTTCTACATATGAGGCCATGATAGTTTTAATGAGTTTTGAAATGTTCTAAGCTACTATATCAAAAAATGTTGGCTCTGATAATTTTTTCTCATTTTCTAGAATCTAATTAAATCTTCTTGGTATATCATTGATGCCTTTTACTCTGTTCTATAGTGTACATGCTTTCACCTTTGTAGATCTTTTAATGTACCTTCCAATTCCCTAATTCTCTTTTCAGCTAATATAATACACTTTCAAACCATTTTAATACTGTATCTTTCATTTCTTTTTCACCGGTTTTGGGGTTAGAACTTAGGAAGGCCTCACATTTGCAGAGAGAGACCTCTACCACTTAAGTCATACCTCTAGCCCCTGTATTTTTCAATGTGATTTTCATTGGATATTCATTCAAATATGAAATTTTTAAAAATTATTTTCAGCTAAAATTTTAAACTTGGTTATGAACACAGGAAACATGATTACTCTTTTCTAATCTCCATCCAATAAAATAATTCCAATATCTGGAATTATTAAAGATGTACTTCTGCTAACTATTGTTTCTTATGAGCCTGGTGTAGGTCTCATTTTTTTCATGGTGATCATTAATTTAGTTACTTGCTAGCTACAGTATTTAAAAACTTATTGCAAATATAATTTGAGGAATGAAATGTACTTTTCACTGGAGGATTTTTGTTGTTTTCTTTTGTGAGGCACCAGAGGGTGCTAGTAGCCTAGGGTCAGGGCTGAACTTGATTCCTAAGCTTCCCAGTTCACACTTTTCAAAGTTTAAGGATTGATTAAGCAGAAGCCTTCTGCTTGGTAATAGCAGAATCTAGTATGTATCTTTAATAGATAGATATTAACTCTCCATCAGAAGTGCTGGGAGATCAACAGCAGCAGATTGGGTACTGAGGTTGGGTATTGCCTAGCCAGCATAGAGAGAAGAAAGAGTTGACGGTGATCTCCCTCTGACTTCAGTTCAGTAGCTCTTGCTGTCTGATTAATCCTTTGATGTCTTCACGAACCCTTTTAATGGTTGAAACAATTATTCAAAAGCTAGAAGTCTAATCAGAGTTGTTTTTCAAGTGAGCATTTAAACTCCCATTTCAGACTGACAAACTACTGATTCCTTCACATGAAACTCCCTGTGGCCTATCCCTTCATGATAAGTCATTGGGGGATGAATAATGACATGGGTTGCCAGATAAAGTATTGGATGTCTAGCTAAATTTGAATTCCAGATAAAAAGAAACAAATCCATTTAACATGCAAGTATCACCCCAATATTGCATGAGACATACTTATATTTTTAAATAATTTATTATTTAAAATTTAAATCTATGTGTCTATTTTTGTTTACTTTACTTAGCAACCTTAGCTATGACTGGTAAGATAACATTTGCTTCAGTGAGAAGGGTGTTCCTAAGAATCCCAGAAGTTAAACACTTCTTTGAACTTGCTACAGAAATTAGAGCAAAAGTTATTTACAGCTTATGTTAAAGTCCCTTGATGATGTTTGTTTCAGTGGAATTAAAAAACCTCAGCATAGGAATTCAGGAAGTAAACTGGCACAAACAAATTCCTTCTTATCCACAGGGGCTTAATTCCAAGACGCTGTGGATGTCTGAAACTGTGGATAGTACCAAAACCCTAGATATATAGGGTTTTTTTGAACACACACAGACCTATAATAAAGTTTAATTTATAAATGAGACACAATAAGAGATTAACAACGACTAATAATAAAATAGAATAATTATAGTAATAAAGTATGTAAATATGGCCTATATCTCTCTTTCTCTCCCTGTCTCTCAAAATATTGTACTGTTCTAACCCTTCTTATTATGATGATGTGAGATCAAGCAATGCCTATGTGATGAAGTGAAGGTATATAAATGGGTTAGTGACTATGTAAAAGTTACTTGACCTCTGTCACTTTAAGGTTTCTGTATTAATTCCTCTGGAGTGGGGACATCAAATGCTTTCATGTTTTGAGTTTTCTCTCTAACCCCATACCTCCCGTGTATGTTCTCCCCTTGTCATGTAACCCAAGTCCTACAACATTGCTGTATTTGCCCTAGATCTAAAGACTGCATATAAGGGAGAACATATGATTTTTGGTCTAGAGGATCAGGAACCAGTATAAAGATCAGTTAGAGACGAATCAACCTGAGTTGTAACACATTTGTATATGAAAGCAATGCTAGGAATCCCTCTGCATAACATTCCTTATAACAATAAGCAAAAATGCTATGCCTTTCTTATTATTGCTTATTTCTACTCTTCAATGGAACTGGAGAAAAGTGCAGAACAGGTTCTGCCTGGAAAGGAGGGGGAAGGGGGAGAAATGACCCAAATAATGTATGCACATGTGAATAAATGAACAAAAAAAAGTTACTTGAACATAAGCACTGCAATATGATGCTAATGGATCTGATAACTAGAAGCTGAGACCAGAATGGGAAGTGCATTCACCACAGATAGTATGGACAAATGGACAAAGGGATGATTCTCAACCTCAGGCAAGACAGAGCACAGCATGACATTTCATGCTACTCAGAATGGGGCTCAATTTAAAATTCATGAGGTGTTTATTTCTGTAATATTCCAGTTAGTATTTTCAGACCACAGTTGATGTATGCATGACAAATAAACCCTTGGGAAGCAAAAATGAAGATAACTGAGAATTACTTTATTAATGTTCCAAACAAATCATTTTAAGAACTAGATGTTTAGGAGGTTCAGGGTGGAGATTGCATTTTAAGTATTATGATCCCATTTGTTAACACTCAAGTTAAGTAAAAACATCTTATGTTGTTTTTGGAAAAATAATATTGTATCACATTTGGAAGTAAGCCAAAATAGAGGAACTTTAGTGAAATCACCTTAAGAACCAGTCATAGGAAATCAAACCTCTTCTCTCAACACCCTCACCATTCAAACCTAATACTGAAAAAGAATGCTTTTTAACACATGTAACTGTAGTGATTTTCTAATAATTTTCAGTGTCTTGTGTCATCCTATTTACACATCATTCCAATTTGTATATATAGACAAAGTTCTATATCCATCAGTGAAAATACCTTAGATAGCAGTGGAACTTCTGCCAAATGATTATAGTCTCAAAGAGATATGAACACAACACATGCAGTAAAATGATTTATTAATTTTGCCAACGAAGTTTGTTTTGTGATAAATTTGCTAAAGTAATTTCCATAGATTGATGGTTTAAAGCTGATACTTTGATAATCTTTGAAATTTGTTTTCATTTGCACTTTGAGATCATTTTAAACTTTGTAATCTTTTATTTAATTTCTCTTTACCACAGGTACTATGAAATTTCTCTACCACGAAAGTTTCTAATCCCTCATATACTTCTCTTTGCATTTTCTCTGGGATTTATCTTTGCATATCATCACATTACACATATTTGCAGCTGCTTTTCATGTCTAGATCACTTATTCAGATTAGATACAAAAAGGATCCAAAGCTCAGAAACATTTGGACTATTTTCAAGTGTTTCTAAAAGTCTGACACACTTCCTTTGGAAGATATTCTGCATTATGTTTTAGAAAGATCTTTCTCCATTGCAATGCTATCAACAGTTCAATTACCTAGTTCCAATGTCTTTGTTTAAAGTTACTGTTTAGAACAAAGATTGAAATGTTGCCCAACATAAAAGGAATGAGAGTTCAGAAGAAACACAGGTTTAACTTCAGTCCAATTCTTGCTTAAAGTTATTTTTTCCATTTGAACAAATATGTAATTATTCTTTCATGAAAGAGGAATCAAAGTCTGAATTTTTATTGTTGTTCTCAAATATCAATGCTTGATTATTACTAAATAATTTCAGTCTCTAGTTCATATCTGAGATGACACTATCTGAGACATTAGTTAAGAAATAGGTTTTTGCTATTTAAAAGAAAGCAACGCTAATATTATAGCAGTGCAAACAAAATTTACTTTTCTGTCATGTCAAAATCTGAAGTGAGTAGCAGGTAATATTAACTGCAATGTCAATGAGCCCAGCTCCTTCTCTCTTTTGCTCTATCAGCTTCAAAAAATAACTTTTGTTTTCAGTTCCAAGAGGGTCTTTCAGTTCCAGCTCCCAGCTATATACAAACTTCAGCCACTGGGAGATAAAATGGGCAACAGGGAGACAAGTTCCTCCAACTAGAAGTTATAGCTCTCCTGGTTGCTAGTCATTGGCCAGAACTTAGCCATGTGGACAGACCTAGGTATAAGTCAGTATGGTATTGTCTGTCTTTAGCTTGGTAGCCATGCATAAAACAGAAATTCAAAGTATTTTATGCCAAAGATGAACAGGAAGGGATATTGGGAGAAGACAATCTCTAGCACCATGGCCATACATCTTCACTTCATCTGTTTACATTAATAAAATATTTATCATATATGCATGAGCCTAGTACACATAAATATCTGCCTTATTTATGTGCCAGATGGTTGAAAACACTAGGATCAGCAAAGTAAATTTTCTTCCCCAAATATATCATTTCTGTCTTGTCCATGAAAACAATAATAGTCAAATAAAAATTCAAATGAATTACATTACAAACTAAATTTATATTAAGACATGTAAGATTAAAAGAGAAGTAAAGGATCTTGAAAACAAGCCAAGGGAAGAGAGTGAAAGCATTCCAAGCAGAGAAAACAATGAAAGTTTATGATGTTATTAGACAATAAGCTTGACTTATCAAAGAGCACAAAGAATATTAGTGATAATAACAGCAAGATTATCAATAAAAAGAATTTTAAAACATTTAAACATACACACACACACAAACACACACAATGTGGGAAGGTCAGAAGAATTTGAAACATTTCTCCTTTGTTCTATTCTGCTAGCCTACCAGTGGACTTCTATATCCCCCAATTTGGATGCAGAATGCCTAAATACATTCAAAATAATTACCTCACTTGTTTATTTATTTATTATGCTGTTAGGGATTGAATTTAGGTCCCTAGGCATGCTAGGCAAGTGCTTTTTCACGTCTGCAACCCACTGTGGCCAAGTCTTTACTTGTCTTTGTACTGTGCTGTTTGTAGCTCTTATAAATATTCTTTAAAATATGGCACAAATGACAATAAATGTTGGTGAGGATGTGGAGAAAAAGGAACACTCATACACTGGCAGGAATGTAAGCTAGTACAAACACTATGGAAAAGAGTTTGGAGGCTCCTTAAAAAAAATAAAATAGACCAGCCATACCACTCCTAGGGATGTACCCAAAGGATTGTGAATCAACTTATATCAAAGGCACCTGTACACCCAAGTTTATTCAGCACTGTTCACAATAGCTAAGCTATGGAAATAGCCCGGATGCCCCACTACTGAAGAATGGATTAAGAAAATGTGGTATTTATACACAATAGAATTTTTACTCACCCACAAAGAAGAATGAAATTTTGTCGTTTGCAGGTAAATGGATGGAACTGGGGAACATCATCGTAAATGAGGTTAGCCAGACTCAGAAGGCCAAAAGCTGCATGTTTCCTCTTTTATGTGGAATATAGACCTAATACAAATGCAGCAATATTGTGAAACACGGGTCACATTAAGGAGAGGTCACACACAGGAGGGGTAGGTAAACTAAGAACTTGAATAGGGTTGATATACTCTCTATACGAGAATGAATATAGAAATCTTAAACTGACTTGAAACTACCATAAGAAAAGGATTAAGATAGAATGAAGAAAACTAGAGGAAATGAACCAGTTGGGGTTATAATACATGTATACATAAAAATATCACAAGAAAACTCCCTGTGCAGCTACCTTTATCTCAAACAAGAGCTAAAATGTCATGGTTTCCTTTTTTCTTTTCTCTTTTTTCTTCCAAAATGAGAGAACAGTAGGGTGGAACAAGTCCTGCCCAAGGGGAGGGGCTGGCACCAGTGGGAGGGGGAGTTGATTGGGAAAGGAGGTAGGAAGATGAATATGGTGCAAAAAATGTGTACACATGTACCTTAATGCAAAAATGATACCTGTCCAGGAATCAGTGGGGAATGGAATAAAGGAGAAAAGGGAGAGGGGGTGAATTCATGTATGACATAATTGATACATTGTAAGAACCTGTATGAATGCCACAGCATACCCTCACCCAGCACAACAAAGAAAAAAAGGCTATTCTGGTACCAGGATATTATTTTTGAGTGGTTGTGCTTTGAACTTTTCACTAAGGGTGACTTCACTAAATTTTTGAAACTTATTTTCTCAAATTTGGAGAGTAAACATGACTATTTTAGAATTCCTTTGTTATAATAGTGCAAATTTCCCATAATGTTAATTTCACAAGATGAATGTAACTTTCCTGAATATTGGAAAATTTGGGAGTTAAGTAGATTGTGTTTGAAAATGAAGTATAAATATAGTGCCTTCAATAAACAAAAATAAAGTGACTTTCATTTTCTAAAAGGATATTCTCTTTATTTTTTTTTAGTAATGAAAAGGATTGGTATTGGATTATAAATAGCATCTTACACTTAAGCAATAGTAGAGATCCCTGGCCATTGTTCTAATTTCAGGTCAAGAAGACTGAGATTGTTGAGATGTTGACCTCAGAAGTTACATCATGATAAATGACAATGCTGCAGTCACAATGCAGACCTCTCAGTGTTCCTCATCCCTAAAGCTGTCATTGAGGGCTAGCCTTGCTTACCTCCTGGTGGACAATAATCTGAAAAGAAAGGATAGATAAAGGAATGAGTTCCTTATGTATACAGATACCATCCACTAATCTAGTGAGTAGGACATTAAGGGATAGATTAAAGCAAAGAGATTAAAGATTAAATCAAAACGTTACCTACTCTTTGGCATAATCTGTAATCAAATAACCCCAATATTTTGCTCTTTTCATACACCAATTGCATACATCATATAATTACATATATGTAAAAAATAGTAACATTAATTATAGTAAATATATCTCCAAAACAAATTATGTATATGAAAACTTTAATAGATTTATTTCTTAAATACATTTGAAAAGAAGTGTCACAAGAGGCCATGAATAGCCAAGGCAATACTGAGTCAAAAGAATAACGCTGGAGGTATCACGATACCTGACTTCAAATTATATTACAAAGCAATAACGATAAAAACAGCATGGTACTGGCACAAAAACAGACATGAAGACCAGTGGAACAGAATAGAGGACCCGGATATGAAGCCACACAACTATAACCAACTTATCTTTTACAAAGGCGCTAAAAATATACGATGGAGAAATAGCAGCCTCTTCAACAAAAACTGCTGGGAAAACTGGTTAGCAGTCTGCAAAAAACTGAAACTAGATCCATATATATCACCCTATACCAATATTAACTCAAAATGGATCAAGGATCTTAATATCAGACCCCAAACTCTAAAGATGGTACAAGAAAGAGTAGGAAATACTCTGGAATTAAGAGGTTTAAGCAAGAACTTTCTCAATGGAACCCCAGCAGCACAGCAACTAAGAGATAGCATAGATAAATGGGACTTCATGAAACTAAAAAGCTTCTGCTCAACAAAAGAAATGGTCTCTAAACTGAACAGAACACCCTCAGAGTGGGAGAAAATATTTGCCAGCTACACATTAGACAAAGGACTGATAACCAGAATATATAGGGAACTTAATAAACTAAATTCTTCCAAAATTAATGAACCAATAAAGAAATGAGCAAGTGAACTAAAAAGAACTTTCTCAAAAAACGAAATTCAAATGCCCAAAAAACACATGAAAAAATGCTCACCATCTCTAGCAATAAAGGAAATGCAAATTAAAACCACACTAAGATTCCACCTCACCCCTGTTAGAATAGCCATCATTAGCAACACCACTAACAACAGGTGTTGGTGAGGATGTGGGGAAAAAGGAACCCTCTTGCACTGCTGGTGGGAATGTAAACTAGTACAACTACTCTGGAAAAAAAATTGGAGGCTACTTAAAAAGCTAAACATTGCTCTACCATTTGATCCAGCAATACCACTCTTGGGGATATACCCAAAAGAATGTGACACAGGTTACTCCAGAGGCACCTGCACACCCATGTTTATTGCAGCACTATTCACAATAGCCAAGTTATGGAAACAGCCAAGATGCCCCACCACTGACGAATGGATCAAGAAAATGTGGTATCTATACACAATGGAATTTTATGCAGCCATGAAGAAGAATGAAATGTTATCATTTGCTGGTAAATAGATGGAATTGGAGAACATCATTCTGAATGAGGTTAGCCTGGCCCAAAAGACCAAGAATAGTATGTTCTCCCTCATATGTGGACATTAGATCAAGGGCAAACACAACAAGGGAATTGGACTTTGATCACATGATAAAGCGAGAGCACACAAGGGAGGGGTGAGCATAGGTAAGACACCTAAGAAACTATATGGCATTTATTGCCCTCAACGCAGAGAAACTAAAGCAGATACTTTGGGGCAACTGAGGCCAATAGGAGAGGGGAACCAGGAACTAAAGAAAAGGTTAGTTCAAGAAGAATTAACCTAGAAGGTAACACACATGCACAGGAAATCAATGTGAGTCAACTCCCTGTGGAGCTATCCTTATTTCAACTAGCAAAAACCCTTGTTCCTTCCTATTATTGTTTACACTCTCTCTTCATCAACAAAATTAGAGATAAGGGCAAAATAGTTTCTTCTGGGTAGCGAGGGGGTTGGGGGGAGGGAGGGGGCAAGGGGTAAGGGAATGGGTGGGGGAAGGGAGAAGAAATGACCCAAACATTGTATGCACATATGAATAAAATAAAAATTAAAAAAAAAGACACATCAATAATTAGTCTGATATGCAAGTTCAAAAAAAATCTGATAATTAGATAATTGAATATAAGACAATTATTATTATACAGTTTAGCTTTAAAAATGACCTTTTTGTTGGATGAACAGTACAGCAATGCTTGTTGGTTCCAATGATTTATAATACAGGCAGCTGTGAATACAGAGTTCCTTATTAATCCTTTGGGATTTATTAGAACACTTGGTCCTCACTTAGGCCTTTTGAAGAGGTGATTTACTGTTCTCACTAAAGCTACAAAGAAAAGACACAAAATCCAATGGTATTTAAGCAGAAGAATTGAGAGATAATATAACTAGTAAAAACTGAGAATATCCTCTAGTGTGTTCTTCAACATTCTAAAATGTGGGTTAATTCCCATCAAGCAAGAATTATAGTGAAAACATGTAAGACTATTTACAGAGGAGAATTTAAATGATCTGAGTGCAAGTTTTATAAAATTGTCTCAAAATGAAGTATCAAAATGTATGCCAGCATTTAAAAATAGAATTTTCAAAACCCTTGAAATATTTATATAAAAATAAGTCATATTTCTAGTGTTTCTTATTATTTTACCATTTTCTATTTATTGTTTTAACTAAAGCTATCTTGTATGTTTTATATGAAATCAAGCCTTATTTTAAGAACAATTTTATTATCTATAGCTTGATATGACCTCAAGATGGTATGTGCTTTTAAAATAATGAATATATTTATAATCTTGGGAAGTCATGTTCCTAAATCTGGTTGCAAATAAAAATATGAACAGAAAACATTCATTCAAGAATGCCAGAGCAATGGTGTCTTTCCAGCCTAGATTATCAGCTCTTCAATCTTGACTAGATGTTAGCTCTGTCACTATTTTATATAGCTGAACCTTCATTTTTCCTAAGTATTCAACATTGAACATACAGTTTTAATAAATGGCATGTGTTTTCTTTTTTACCATCAGTTTCACAGACTTCTTTGCTGATAAAATATGTGTGCACCTAAGAACTGGGAATCAAAGTCATAAGATGATGTACTTCTACTATAAGGTTTAACTTCTTAATGAGCATTTTGGACAAATGCACAACATATTTTTTTCATTTAATTGAGTACGTCTATGGGAAAAAAACCTCAATGAAGTTTTATTTCTATTGTTCAGCTTTAAAGTTATGTAGTACTTTTGTTAATTGTAGATGAAATAGCCTGAAAGATAACTTCTGACATTTGTGTGACACATCACACTATTTTTCAAATTAAGTATGTGAGAAAAATATAATTTAATGTTATTTTTAATCAAGTTTATCTGAGTATATTTATCTTAATATAATACAGTATACACTAACACTGAAACATAGATTTCAAAGATGTTGTGAGCTGTAGGTGTAAGTTAACCACTTGAGTGTTTTCAATGATTACTTATCATATTCTTAGTATTAAGATGAATATTTTTCATATTTTAACATCTCTTAGGTAAAGATGTATAAGTAATTGTGACCTAGTTGTCATCACCTGCGTCTGTGAATCAAGCAAGCAGAAAGGGTATTGAGGCTGAGGGAAAGTTCCAGAGCCAATAGTGAAACTCCCTTTTGAGAAAGGCCCCATTTCCCAAACTAATGACATACAGCACAATTTATACAGAAAACAAAGGCACTGGAAATGATGGGTCAGAACTGAAGTCAGAAATATTGGACTCTGAATATAAAGAAGTTATTTTTTACAAATTCATTATCCTATTTATTTTGAATAGAACACACAAACATGCAAAGTTTACCTGTGTGTGTGTGTGTGTGTGTGTGTGTGTGTGCATAATACATAAAAAGAAAGAGGATTTTTTAAAATATATGTGCTAGGAGGCTGGGTGAAAAAGCACTTGCACAGCATGCATGAGGTCCTGTATTTCATCCCAAGCACTGCTGCTGCTGTTGCTGATGATGATGATGTACAATAGCCCTAAAGACTTTTTAAAAATCAGTATAAAACAAAATTTCCAAGTGATAAGAAAGTGTACCTGAGTATAACATAATTGAAAGCATTGTTTCTTTCTTAGCAAGAAATGACATTGGTGTGTCTTTGGTGCAGACAACACTTGGGCGTCCATTCCCATGCCCCTTGCCTTACCCCTGGTTTCAGCTGCAGCTGTGGTGATGGTTTCTGTGCTCATTGACAATGTACAAATTCAAGATGCCAAGATCAGTTTTTGGAGTCATCCACATGAAAACAGATGGTATTTTAGATTTAATTGAAGTAAAATGAAATAAAATGTTTATCTTTAAAGCGAATGTAGATGCAGTACTTTATGGAAAATTAAGTATCTCTGAAAATTATCTATTCAAGTTACTTTTCACTTATAAAATCCCTGTTAGCATGAGTATATTAAAGCCAGTTACAACAGCTTATTATTTCCACCATTCTAAATGCCAAAAGTGTACTTAATCTCTGATATATACTATGACCAGTATATCTAATTAATGGAATATAGGAGTGACAGATAATTTAAAACACTTGAAACATCTATACAGTAATAGAATACAGACTGTAAAGCACATTTATATGTATTATGTAATCACATACAGGTTTCATCATGATAAGAAAATGCCTAAAATTATGAGTCATTTGTAAAAAAGTATGAATTCCTAAAAATTACACACTTTTGTATACTTCTACTTTTGCATATTATCTATAAATGGATATCAAAAACTTCTTAATAATTGCTTATCAGTGATTTCATGGTATAAACATTCACCCATTGTAACATGGAAAATATTAATGCCATTCCACTCTTGTACTTTTTATGTAGATAAATACAAATATCAACAAATTGCTATTACACATATATCACACTCAATGTAGTATGTGTAACAAAAGCTTCAAAAATTAGCAAGGAACAGTCATTTTAAGTCTTTAAATATGACAGCCCAATGTAGATACATGGCATAAAACAATGCAATTGACAAAACATAGCTAACAGTTTTGTACAAATCTAAAGTGGATGTCCAATGGAAGAAGAAATCATATTTCTTCAGTAAATTAGGGAAGGCTTTCTGGAGACTGTTGCATGTCATTAGGGACTTATGAAACAAATATATACTGGCCTTAGGATAAAGAGAGAAGATTTGTGTTAGAAGGACATGAAGTATAAGTAGTGACCCAAAAATGATAGCATCAGTCTGGCACAGCAAACCAGAAGTTTCTTCATATTGCTAAGACATGAAGTGCAAGATAGAGTCTCAACCTGATGCTGAGGACTTGTCACCTCTGAGAGAATAATGACTGTGGAATTTTTAATGCAAGGGGCAAAAGAGTGAGAAACTGTTAATAGAGAAAAATAAGCTAGTCTTGCAAGAAGTTGGAAAAGGCAAAGGGAAAAGGTGAAACCTTGCACTTCTCCATTTCTTAATCGTTTGTTGAAATACTTTGTCATTAAAACATTAAGAAAAACCAGCATCTCTTTTTAATTAATAATTCATTTTTTGATAGTTTTGGAGTTTGAATGCAGGGCCTTTTGAGCCACACTCCCAGCCCTTTTTGCTTTAGTATTTTTCTGATAGAGTCACATGGTATTTGCATTGGCCAACCTTGGACTGTGATCCTCCTACCTATTTCTGGGATACAGGCATACACCACCATGTCCAGCTTATTTGTTGAGATAGGAGTCTCACTAACTTTTTGCCAAGGCTGACTTCAAACTATGATTCCTCATCACTGTCTTGTGAGTAGCTGTAATTATAGGTGTGTACCACCACACTTGATCTCAATTTTTTATTAAGTGTACAAAGTAATGGGTTTCATTATGACATTTTCATACAAGTACATGATGTATTCTAATCATATTCACCACCTGATTGCCCTCTTTTGTCCATCCTACTCACTCCCGCTGGTTCCTGTTCTTCCTCCTTTTTTTTTTAGTATTATTAATTTTACTATTACTATTTTCTTATCCTTATTCTTACCCTTTTCACTAGCTCCTCTTCTCTTGTGCTACAATCCACTGTTCTCTATCCAACTATTCTTTCTGCACCTTCTCATCGACTCTCTCCCCTGTCTTCACCTCACCCTCCTTGCCTTCCCCAAACTGTTACCACAGTTTACCCACGAGCCCATTTTCGGGATGGTCCTCATGAATGACTGGAGCGCTAGAGACATCCAGCAGTGGGAATACGTCCCTCCTGGGCCTTTCCTTGGGAAGAGTTTTGGTACCACCATCTCTCCATGGGTGGTGCCCATGGATGCCCTCATGCCCTTCGCTGTGCCCAACCCAGAACAGGATCCCAGGCCCCTGCCATATCTCTGCCATGACCAGCCAGCCCTACATGTTTGACATCAACTTGTCTGTGGCCCTGAAAGGAGAAGGAATGAGCCAGGCAGCAACCATATGCAGGTCCAATTTTAAGTACATGTACTGGACCATGCTGCAGCAGCTCACGCACCACTCTGTCAATGGCTGCAACCTGCGGCCTGGGGATCTCTTGGCTTCTGGAACCATCAGTGGATCGGAGCCAGAAAGCTTTGGCTCCATGCTGGAGCTGTCCTGGAGGGGAACGAAGCCCGTAGAGCTGGGGACGACGGGACAGACCAGGACATTCCTGTTGGATGGGGATGAAGTCATCATAACAGGGCACTGCCAGGGGGACGGCTACCGCATCGGCTTTGGCCAGTGTGCCGGGAAAGTGCTGCCTGCCCTCTCGCCAGCATGAGGCGCTCTGGTCGCAGGGAAACCGTGGACCCCCACCCACCTGTGACCTGCCAGGGCCTGATGGGCATTCATGCAGCATCCAATTAAGCCACCTTGCTCTCTTACACAATTAACTATCTGCTGATTAGGCTATTGTACCAACCATAAACCCCATAGCCCTCTGCAATCCCAAACACGAGCACCCTCCACTACAATAGCAGAAATACACCCAAACACACACAAGGGCCCCAAATCCAGCAGCCCCACAACTGTTCCCCTACTCACCCCCCTCTCCCCCCTTTTATTCTTTACTAATTATCCAAGTTTCTATTTCTAGCCAAACAACCATTACACCCCCCCAACTCCCACTGCTTAGGGGTATTCTATATAATACACAATTTGTTTGGTATCGAACCTGTGACTTTGTTATTGCTGATTTATACTTCTAGGCCAGGTACAGAAACAGCACATCAACCTAGCTAACAATTAAGCCAGTTACAACACAATAATTGAATTAAGCAATTAAAACAGCCAACTAGCCAATCAAGAACATAGTTGCACACGCCAATTACAAGCATGGAGAGAAGAAGAAGGCAAGGACACTCCCCTCCTCAAAAGAACAACAATTCAATAGAGGATTAAGTGGGAAATGAAAAAAATGAATACCCAGTTCCGGATCCCAACTGAGCAATCATAAATATCATCAACGAGCTCAGCGACATCCACAAAAAATATCTTGAAGAGGAAATCATGGACAAGATCATTGAGAAACTCAAGAAGAAGCTACAAGACATGGTCAAACAGAATGAACTGGATGAACTCAAGAAATATCAAGACATCACAAATCAAAATCTTGAGATGACACAGAAACAACTAATAAACTCAGAGAGCACTTCAACAAGCACCAAAGTGAAACAAAGGAGACTGGAAAAAAAGAGGGACATGTGAAATAAAGAATAAAACACAAAATATGAAAGAGGAGTTGAACAAAGACATGGAAAATCTCAGAAAAAAAGTGCCAATCAGAAATCCTGGAAGTAAAAAGTCCCTTTAGTCAAATAAAAATGCAGTGGAAGGTCACTCCAGCAAACTAGAACAAGTGTAAAACAGAATCTCAGCACTCAAAGGTAAAATAGATATTAAAGAAAAAAACAGAAGAACTCTTAGTCAAGCAATTCAAGAGCTGTGAAAGAAATATACAAGAACTCAGTGACTCCATCAAATGATCAAACCTGAGAATCATGGGCATCAATGATAAGAGGTGACAGGCAAAGGGATCTGTAATATAATCAACAAACTAATAGAAAATTTCCCAAATCTCAAGAAGGAGTTGCCCAATCAGCTACAGAAAGCCTCCAGGACACCAGGCAGACTTGACGAAAATAGAAACTCTCTGTGGCATATTATCATTAAAACAGCTAGTACAGAGAACAGAGAGAGAATATTGAAGGGTGTAAGAGAGAAAATGCAAACAACATAAAGGTAATCCCATCAAGGTAACATCAGATTTCTCAACAGAAACATTAAGAGGAAGAAAGACATGGAGTGAGGTATTTCTAGCCCAGAAAGAAAATAATTTCAGTCCTAGGTTACTCTACCCAACAAAACTATCATTCAAAATTGATGGAGGAATAAAAGTCTTCCACAACAAACAGAAACTAAAACAATATATGACCTCTAAGCCACAACTACAGAAGATTCTGCAAGGAATTCTACACACAGAAAATGAGAGTAATAAAACCATGAAAGGATGTGAAGTTTTAAACTGCAGAAGAAAAGGCAGGTAAGAGGGTAGCACTGATTCAGCTGTACACATTCAAATCTTTAAACAACAAAAACAACTAAATGGCAGGAGTCACTACATACCTATCAATATTAACACTGAATGTTAATGGACTCAACTCCCCCAGCAAAAAAAAACAATTGGCAAACTAGATTTAAAAAGAAAATTCAAAAATCTGTTGTTTATAAGAGAGACACCTTATTGACAGAAATAAACACTAGCTTAGGGTGAAAGGCTAGAAAAAGATTTACCAAGCTAATGGCCCTCAAAAACAGACAGGAGTAGCAATGTTTATATCAGACCAAGTGGACTTCAAATATACGTGAGTCAAAAGAGACAAAGAAGGTCACTTCATACTTATAAAAGGAGCAATACATCAAGAAGAAATAATAATTATCAACTTAATATGTACCCAATGTCAGTGTACCTGGCTTCATTAAACATACACTAAAGGACATAAAATAACATATAGACTCCAACAAAGTGGTAGTGGGAGACTTTAATACCCCTCTATTGCCAATAGATAAGTCATTTAGACAAAAAAAAACAACAAAGAAATCCTAGAACTAAATGACACCATAGATCAAATGGATTTAACAGATGTCAACAGAATATATCATCTTGCACCAATACAATATCCATTCTTCTCAGCAGTTAATGGAATTTTCTCCAAAACAGAACATGTTGTAGGGCAGAAAACAACTCTCCAAAAATATAAGAAAATTAAAATAACCCTCATGCACACTATCTGATCACAATGCAACAAAACTGGAACACAACATCAAAAGTAGTGGCAGAAAATATGTAAGCAATTGGAAATTGAGAAACATATTGCTCAATGATTAGTGGGTCATAGGAGAAATAAGAAAGGAAATCAAAATGTTCTTAGAATTTAATGAAAATGAAAACACAACCTATCAGAACCTATGGGACACAGCAAAGGCAGTTCTAAGAGAAAGTTTATAGAGATGAGTGCATATATTAAAAATAAAAAAGGATCTCCAATAAATGATGTGATACAACATCTCAAACTCCTAGGGAAAAAAAGAACACACTGAACCCAAAAGAAGCAAGAGAGAAATAATAAAAATAAGGGCAGAAATTAATGAAACAGAGAAACAGAGACCCCCCCCCCAAAAAAAAAATATACAAAGAATCAATGAGACAAAAAGCTAGTTCTTTAAAAATTTGCTCCTGGCAAATCTGAGAAAATAAGAAGGAAAAGACCCAAATTAGTAAATTCAGGTATGAAAAAGGGGAGATAACAACAAACACCAAGGAAATTCAGGGAATCACCAAGATACTTATGACCATCCAAAACTGATTCAAGAGGATATTAACCACCTAAACAGATCTATAGCACTTAATGAAATTGAAGCAGCAGCAGTCTTCCAAAGAGAAAAAGTCCAGGACCTGACATATTCTCAGTTGAATTCTACCAACTTGAAAGAAGAACTAATACCAACACTACTTATAATTATCCACAAAATAGAAAGGGAAGGAACACTGCCTAACTCAGTCTATGAAGCCACATTACACTCACCCCGAAACTGGACAAGGACACATCCAAAACGGAGAACTACAAGTCAATCTCCTTAATGAACATCCATGCAAAAATCCCATATAAAATAATGGCAAACTGAATTCAACAACATATCAGGAAGATTATCCACCATTACCAAGTTAGCTTCATCCCAGGGATGTGGGGATTGTTCAAAATATCCAAATCATTAAATGTAATACAGCACATTAATAGAAGCAAAAACAAAACCACTTTGTCATCTCAATGAATGCAGAAAAAAGTCTTTGATAATATTGAACAACATTTCATGATAAAAACACTAAAGAAACTAAGAGTAGAAGAAATGTATCTCAACATTATAAAGGTTATATATGACAAACCTATAGCCAACATCATACTTAATGGTGAAAAAATGAAACCATTTCCCCTACAGTCAGGAAAGAGACAAGGATGCCCACTCTCCCCACTCCATTCAAGAGTCCTGGAATTCCTAGCCAAAGCAACAAGACAAGAACAATAAATAAATAAACTATCCCTATTCTCAAATGACATGATCTTGTACCTTGAAGACTCTAAAAACATCACCCAAAAACTCCTAGACACTATAAACAGCTTCAGCAAAGTAGCAGGATACAAAATCACGTTACAAAAATTAGTATCCTTTCTATACACCAATAGTGAACAGACTGAGAAAGAATATAGGAAAACAATTTCACTTATAACAGCCTCAAAAAACCCCAAATACCTAGGAATAAACTTAACAAAGTATATAAATGACCTCTACAACAAGAACTACGAAGTATTGAAGAAAGAGATTAAGTAGTGCTATAGAAGGTGGAGAGATCTCCCATGCTCATGGGTTGGTAGAATCAGCATAGTAAAAATGGCTGTTCTACCAAATGCAATCTACATGTTCAATGCAATTCCCATTAAAATTCCAACAACATTCATCACAAAGATTGAAAAATGTACCCTAAAGTTCATTTGGAAATACAAATGACTGTAAATAGCCAAGGTAATACTAAGCAAAAAGAGCAATGTTGAAGGTATCACAATACCAGACTTCAAACTACACTACAGAGCCATAGCAATAAAAAACAGCATGGTACTGGCACAAAAACAGACATCAAGACCAGTGGAACAGAATAGAGGACCTAGATATGAATACATGGAGCTATGCTCACCTAATTTTTAACAATGATGCCAAAGACATAAGATGAGGGAAGAGCTTCTTCAACAAATATTGCTGGGAAAACTGGTTATCTGCCTGCAGAAAACTGAAACTAGATCCATGCCTGTCACACTGTACTAATGAACTCAAAGTAGATTAATGATCTCAATATCAGACCTGAAACCCTGAAACTAGTACAGGGAACAGCAGGCAATACACCGGAAGCAATAGGCAGAGGCAGGGACTTCCTCAGTAGAACTCAAATGGCTCAGCAACTAAAAGAAAGCATTGACAAATGAGACTACATGAAATTAAAAAGTTTCTGCACAACAAAGGAAATAGTCTGTAAACTGAAGAGACCACCCACAGAATGGGAGAAAATCTATAGCTATATGTCAGGCAAGGGACTGAATGAATATACAGGGACCAGAATATACAGTGAGCTCAAAAAACTAAACTCCCAAATATCAATGAAATCACAATAAAATCTAAATATCAATGAATGTCCCAATAAAAATGGGCAACTAAACTAAACAGAGCTTTCTCAAAGAAGGAAGTCCAAATGGTTAAAAAAAAACATGAAAAAATGCTCACAATCCCTGCCCATAAAGGAAATGCCAATCAAAACCACACTAAGAGTCCACCTCATTCCTGTTAAAATAACTACCATAAAAAACACCACCAACAACAAATGTTGGTGAGGATGTGGGAAAAATGAAACCCTCATGCACTGCTGGTGGGAATGTAAGCTAGTACAACCACTATGGAAAGCAATATGGAGGTTCCTTAAGAAATCATAACTATATCTGCCATTTGATCCAGAAATGCCACTCCTAGGGATATACCCAATGGAATGTTACTACAAGGCACCTGTACAACCATGTTTATTGCAGTACTATTCACAAAACCAAGCTATGGAAACAGCCAAGATGCCCCAGTAGTCATGAATGGACTAAAAAAATGTGGTATTTATACACAATGGAATTTTACTCAGTCACAAAGAAGAATGAAATTTTGTCATTCACAGTTAAATGGATAGAACTGGTGAATATCATCTTAAGCGAAGTTAGTCAGATCCAGAAGACCAAAAATCACATGGTCTCCCTCATTTGCGTGCTATAGACCTAAAACAAATGTAGCAATATTATTGGACATGGGTCACACTAAGGTGAGAAGTGCACACAGGAGGGATATGGCAAGGGAAGGAAACCAAAAACTTGAATGTAGTTGATGTGCTCACTCTATAGGAATGAGTATAGTAACCTTAACTGGCCAAGGCCACTATGGGAAGAAAACTAGGGAGTAGTGAAGCAGTCTGATAGATATGAACCAATTTGGGTTTTAAAACATGTGTGCATGGAAACAACACAAAGAACCTCCCTGTATCTTTATCTCAAAGTGCAAAATTACCATTTTTCGGAGAACATAAGAGCAGAACAGGTTCTTCCTGGAGGCAGCGGAGTGGGTGGCATGGGGGAAGGAGGGAGGTGGCTCAAATAATGTATACACATATGAGTAAATGTAAAAATGATACCTGTTGAAACTGTTCCAGGAATCACAGGAAGGAGTAGGAAAGAGGGCAGAGGAAGGGCTAAATTCAAGTATGATATATCTGATACATCGTAGGAACCTTTGTAAATACTACAATATACCCTTACCCAGCACAATAATAAAAAATACACACACAAAAAAAATAAAATCAGAACAAAGAATATAGATCATACTTATTTGAAATTTAAATGCAATTTATAAAATAAATGATTTCTGATTATTTTTAAAGAAAGTGGTTTTATTTTATTAATTTTTTCCCTTGAAATACAAATTTAGAATAGAAAAAAGGAAACAGAGAAATTATCCAAAACTTTACTTATCTATGACAAATTTCTACAACATTTTCTCCAAGAAAGCATTCCTTTTCATTGTAACATTTGTAAGTCAATACCTAGAAGAGTCCTTGAAATTTAGTATCCAAAGATATCTTCTAGAAGAATAAATAGCCTTAATTTTAGTTATATCTTTCTAACTGAATGGAACAAGTAGCATTAATTCATTAGACCATTCTTTTGTATGTCTGACAATATACATTATATAACAAATATTTTAAAACCATTGGTTTGAAAACATCTTTTTCCCACCCAGGACACTCTTTACATCCCTTTACATCTGCATACCACTACTGTCCATGGTCTGGTCCCCAATATGACTGTGTTAGAGCCTTTCACAAGCACACTCTCACTTCTCATGGTTACTAATCCACTCCTGCACTGATGACATCAATCTATTCACAAGGGTATAGCCCTCATGATATAATCACTTCTTATTATGCCCCACCTCACAACACTACATTGGGGTTTAAGTTTCCAACACATGAACTGTGGAGGGCACATTTAAACCATAGCAGAAGGGAGGGTAAGCAGGAGGGAGGAAAAGCAGAGAGAAGAGCAGGGGGAACAGAAGAGTCACTATAGGTTTGAAGCTTTCTGTAAGTATTCTGTTATTTAAATCTTTTTAAAATCATCAAACAGTTAGCAAGATTATAATTGGCATGAAGCCAGGGAATGTAAATAAGCACACTGTACAAAATGTGCATTTTAACACAGTTTAGTTTTGGAAAACCCATGTGAGGAAAACAGAAAATAAAACTTAGGAGAAAACATCTTCCACTGAATAAGCTGTCACTCCAAAGAACAAGGTGGATTCAAGGCCTGCGTAGCACAGCTCTGAGTAAGTGTTCATGCAGTATTCTGTATAAGTAGTGCCTGCTGGCTTGTGCATAGTGGCAATATTGAGAGAATGAAAAGTAAAAATGCCTATCACCCATCTTTTGAAGAAGATAGTGGAGTACAAAGAAATCCCTTCTCTCTCTTTCCCCTTTGTCTTCTGCTGTGGGGTGATGCAGCATGAAGTACTTCAACAGACATGCACCCCCTCAGTGTTAGCCTTTCCACAGCAAGTAATGTGAGGCAGAAATTTCTTTTCAGTATAAATTACACAGTCTATGGTATTGTTATAAAAGCACAAAGTGAACTAAGATACTCCAAACCCTATTAGTTATTCCTTAGAACTTAGTAGCTTTTGGTTCTTATCATTTGTTAGTTTTTCCATTGCAATTAGTTTTTCACTTATTGTTCAAGAATATTTACCTACAACTGATAAATTTTCATTGATTTTATTACTATTCATTTAGATATCTTTGAAAAAATATTACACAACCAAAGTGTTGATGCAATATTTATGCATCCAATAGCAAAATACATAAAGCCTAAAAAATTATCTTAGTTCTTTTGAAATGAAGTAGATAACAGTAAAAACTGGAATTCTTTATACCTCATAAGTCCAGTCCCCATACTCTATTCTCAAACAGCTATTGTTTTAACTTGATACATATTCCTACCAACTATTTTAACTGTTATTTTATGTAAGTGTACCCATATATATAACATTTGGCATTGTGTTTTGGAGGTATCATATGCTGTTTTTCCTTTCCACTCAGCATATTATTTGACCTCTAGCATGTTAAATGTAAAACTTGTTGATTCATTTTAATTGCTCAAAAATATTTCACTATACAATTACACTATAAATTACATATGCATTTCCTTTTTGGAAACATTTAAAATGTTTCCCCTTTTTCATTACTAGGTACAACTAGCTTTCAATAAGAGGAATTCATATGCATCTATGTCAAAATTTCTCTTGACCATAAGTCAAGATTGAAATTGCTGATCATGGTGTATATGAATTTTTAGCATCTTTTGGTATTGCCAAGCTATTATCCACAGTATCATTACATCAAGGATAATAACATATTGTTTACCCATCCTTGCTTCATCTGACATAGTTTTTAAAAATCTAGTGAATGTGAAGTATTTTCTTGTTCATCTTTCATGTTAATTATCTTCAGATTTTCTCTTCTATGAAGTGTTTAGTCAAAATCTTCAATGAGTTTGGGATTTCTGAATTACCTCCTAGATATGTACACCAAAATCCACTGGTGTATCTTAAATGTATTTTAACCCAGGCATACTTCTGCAATATCATGCTTTGAAGAGTTAGAAAGTATCAATTTTCTATGGAATTATGCATTCAATGTCAGAACATTTAATTATGAAATATCAAAAAAATATAAAATTATACTTCTAAACTAGTATCGTTGACAACAGAAAAGACTTTTACTATTGAGAAGGTCTAGAATATGCAGATAGATATGTTTTCTAAAGATTTTACTTTAACCTGAGAGCTTAAATGTTATCATTGACAATAATGTCAGTTGTTTTCCCTGAAAAACAAATATACTTTGTCCACTTTAAAATTTTGCAGAAATTTTTACCCAGCTCCCAAGTATGTCTGTCAGTCTTTTTTTCATGTAAGTACTGTGTTCAATGAAGAAATGGGTAGTTAAGACAGTAATTCTATCACAAAAGTGCTTTTTCTCAATACAAACATCATATTTTGCTGTATCGTAGAAGGGCCCTTGTGTATGTGCATCTCATTCAGTCATGCACATTTGTACTCTGAGTGAACATTTAATAAAATGAGTACTTTTGCTTGTTCACCATGGTCTCCTTAACTGAATAATTCTTTTAGACTGAATGGATAGCACTGTTGAATACAATGATGACAAATTCAGTTTGGTGGCACTGTAATCTAGGTTTAGCTTGAGCTTTACCAGCACAGAGAGCAACATAGAGATAAAAGCAAATAATAGGCGAGCACATATGAAAATAATTTTAATAGGTCTCTTGATTGTACCCAGGTGTGTTAGCTTTTATTACTGTAAAAAACAACCAAGATAATCAATTTATGAAGAAAACAGTTTTATTTTGGCTTACAGTTTTGGAGATTTTAGTTCATAGTTGGTTAGTACCGTTACTGTTAGGCTTCAGGTGAGGAATCATATAATCGTGGAGACAAAGTCAGAGCGCAGAGATGCTTACCTCGTAGTGGGGAAACAAAAAGGAAGGGATCAGGGTCCCATAATCCCCTTTGAAGACACACACCCAGTGATATAAGACTTTTCAGTGGTCCCAGTTCTTAAAGGGTCTACCACTTCCCACTAGTGCCACAGACTGGGAACCAAGCCTTTGGGGACATTTCAGATCCATCCCATAACACCAGGGAACCTCAGGTATTTGGGAAGCATACTCAGAAGCACTGTATTAGATTAACAGATTCATTTATTAATACCTTAATACCACACCAAGGTATTGGTTTTCTAGGGAACACATATTGAAAAAGCTGATCTAAATGAGATTCAGAGACAATGCCTAGTTGTAAATTGCCTGACCTATAACGGACTTTCCTGTTTATAAAAAAGTGACAATTTGAGTACGTTATTTCTGAGGGCTATTTGTTTAAAATGTCTGTTTACTTCTCTCTAAGGACTAAGAGACATGTAGCAACATAAACAAATGCCCTCCTTGAAGATCTTTAACTTGGTCATCCTGTCAATTCTCCACTACGACGTGTATTTCCCTTGTGCATCTAGAGAATGTTATGTTTCTATGTTCTGTAAAATTTCCAAGAAAAAATATAAGATTTAAAAACATTTTGCCACATTAAGAAGACACATGTAATTTTGTCACGCTACTGTTTATGGGGAAGTTTTACATTGATCTAGTAAGCTCTGATTTATTTATTTTTTTCATGAATATTTATTTTAATTTTATTTTTTGTTTTTTTCTTTATTTATATGTGCATATAATATTTGGGTTATAAAAGATTACTTAAAAAAAGAAGTCATTTTACTTATCCTATTTTCTGGAGCACACACTCAGAAATTCTCCAGAGAACGTTGGTCATAAATGATAGGTACTCTCCTTTGATATTCACTTCCCAACACATTAACCCAATGCCAGCTCAGAACCTTAACTCTAGACAAGTGATGGTTTCAACTACACAACAAGTAGCTGAATGTAGTGTGGGTTGAGGGCTGTAATATAGAGGGAATAAAGATCAGGGGGGAAAAAGAACTCTTAAATAGATCTCAGGCTTTTATATCCAAAAATTTCATGTCATTGTAATTAATCATACTAGATCATAGTCTGCTCTAAAAATTGCATATCCTAAAATAATAGAACTTTTCAGAATTTGTAAAGAATATGAACAATGATATTAAACAATAACTTTTAATGGTAATGCTTTAAAGGGAATATCTTGAATACGAATTAAGTCTCATTAATAAATGAATGTTTAATAGTTTTGTGGTGTTTTTTCTAGTAAAATTTTCATAAAATGTCTGACTTTAGCTTGGGATAAACAAGCATAGTTTTTTTCTGTTTCTTTTTAAAATTTTCTCCTTTTATTTTTATCATTTGTACATTTACTTACATGTGTATACATTGTTGTGCCACCTCCCGCCCCCAATTCTGGGCAGAACCTGTTCTGTCCTCTTCTTCTCAGATTTTGTTCAAGAGAAAACATAAGAGATAATAAGAAAGATATATCATTTTTGCTAGTTTAGGATAAAGATATCTATACAGAAAGATTCCTAGTGTTTCTTCCATGCACTTGTGTATTGCAACCCACATTAGTTTGTTTCTACTTCCTGGTCCCCTTCCCATAGTGGCCTCTGCCAATTTAAGATTACTTTATTGGCTCCTCAACAGGGAGCACATCAACCACATTCAAGTTTTAGGTTTCCTTTCCTTTCCCTATTTCTCCAGTGCATGTTCTCCTCTTAGTGCATGACCCATGTCCAATAATATTACAGCATTTGTTTTGGGTCTATAATCTGCATATTAGGGAGAACATGTGATTTTTGGCCTTCTGAGCCTGTCTAACTTTACTTAATTCCATCCATTTACTTGTGAATGACAAAACTTCATTCTTCTTTGTGGCTGAGTAAATTTCCATTGTGTATAAATATCACATTTTTTTGATCCGTTTGTCAATTGTGGGGCATCTTGGGTACTTCCATAGCTTGGCTATTGTGATTAGTGCTGCAATAAACATGGGTGTTCAGGTACTTTTGTAATAGCTTGAGTCACATTCCTTCAGGTATATACCTAGCAGTATGCTGGATCACATGGCAGATCTATGTTTAGTTTTTTTAAGAAGCCTCCATGTTATTTTCCATAGTGGTTATACTACCTTACGTTCCCACCAGCAGAGTATGAGGGTTCCATTTTTCCACATCCTCGCCAACATTTTTTGTTGGTGGTGTTCTTGATGATAGCCATTCTATCAGGGGTGGAATATTAGTACGGTTTTAATTTGGATTTCCTTTATAGCCAGGGAAAGTGAGCATTTTTTCTTGTGTTTTTTGGCCACTTGGATTTCTTTCTTTGAAAAACCTCTGTTTAGTTCAGTTGCCTGTTTCTTTATTAGTTCATTGATTTTAGGGGAGTTTAGTTTTTTGAGCTCTCTATATATTCTGATTATCAGTCCTTTGTCTGTCCTGGAGGCTTCCTGTACCTGAATAGGCAAAACTTTGTTCGAGATATTGGAAATTTTCTGTTATTATTTTATTGAATATGTTATGCATCCCTTTGGTTTGCACCTCTTCTCCTTCTTCAGTGTCCATGGTTCTCAGGTTTGGTCTTTTGATGGAGTCACTGAGTTCTTGCGTATTCCTTTCACTGCTATTGAGTTGTCTGACTAAGAGTTCTTCTGTTTTTTTCTTTAATTTCTATTTTATCTTTGAGCTCTGAGATTCTGTCTTCCACTTGTTCTGATCTGCTGGAGTGGCCACTGTGTTTTCTGTTGGACTATAGGGAATTTTTATTTCCAGATTTCTGTTTGTTTCTTTCTTCCAAGGTTTTCCATATCTTTGTTCAACTCTTCTTTTATAATTTGTGTTGTCTTCTTTAATTCATGTATCTCTCTTTTTAAAGTGTCCTTTATTTCACTTTGGTATTTGTTGAGGTCCTCTCTGTGTTCCTTTATTTGTTTGTGTCATCTCATGTTATTTAGTTTTGGTATCTTGAAATTTCTTCAATGTATCTGTACATTCCAGTTAACCATGTCTAATATCTTCTCCATGAATTTCTCAGAGATTTCTTCTTTGAGGGCTTTTTGGTGGGCATCACTGAATTCCTTAGTTGCATTTATCATTGTTTTGTTGAGGTCAGGAAATGGGTACCCATTTTCTTCATTTCCCACTGAATCCTGTATTGCATTATTTTTTTAGGAGAGTGGTTTCCATTCCTTCTTCTTATTCCCACCAATCCACTTGATTCTGTGCCACTATACTTTGGTAGGATAGTTGGTGAATTTGATTGCTTGCTTTCTTTGATTTAATTTTTGTGTCATGGTTGACTTGGTTGTTAGCTAGGTTGATGTGCTCTCTCTGACCCTGGTCTGGAGGTGTAATTTAGCAATAATAAGTTCACAGTTGCAATGCCAGAGCAGTTGTTAATGTATTCTATAGAAAACCCCTTCATGGTAATATCTATCAACAGTTGGAATTGGGGGGGTAATGGTTATTAGGCTAGTTAGAGATTTTGGGGGAACTGGTTAAGGTGGCACTAAAAAAAGGGGGCAGAAAAAGAGGTGGGTGTGTTAAAAATTATGGGGGCTCTGGGTTTTGTGGAACTTATGTGTGCTTGGGTGTATTTCTGTTGTTGTAGTGGCGGGTGTTTGTGTCAGGGATTGCAGGGGGCTGGGGTTGTGTGCAGTTGGTACAGAAGTCAGTAGGTGAAGAGTGTGTGGGAGTGGTAGTGTGGTAATAGGTTGGGGGAAGCTGGGATAGGGGCGAAGACAGGGGAAAATGTGGATGAGAAGGGACAGAAAGAATAGTTGGGAGGGAGAACAATGGATATATATACAGTATGGGAGAGTGAAGCAGGTGAGAATAGGAATAAGAGAATAGTGATGATAGAGTTAATAATACGGGAATTTAAAAAAAAAAGAAAGAAGGAAAGAGAAAAAAAAGAAACAATAAAAAAAACAGGTTCAGGAACCACAGAAAGTTCAGTCTATTAATAAAAGTTCTGGAGTTATTCCTTAGGTGTTCTATCCTGGTATTGGTGTTAAGCAGAAGCTCCAATGTGGTATCACCAGGTAACTGGCTTGTGAGTAGTATTTGGACCTTCTGTCCACAAGATTAGTTGGAGTTGTGAGATGAGGTAAGTGCCAGCTCATGAAGAGTGGTCACAGCTGTTTGCACAGGCAGCGGCTGTGTTGTTCTTCAGCTGCAGCTCTATTTAGTCAGCTCCTTCCCCAGTAAAGTGGGACAATTTAGTTTTGAATGCTGTCCTCTGTCCCAGAGATCAGATCTGAGATCCACCTCCTGTCCTGCTTTGTAGCTTATTACTCCACTCCCTCTCTCAGTCTTTATGCCTCTCCAGATCTCTGCTTGGTGCTGGTGGCTTCTCTAGGTGGTTGGCTTGTTGTCCCATCCCCACTCTCAGCCTTTGCTGTTTTATGACACATCCCTGAGAGTTCGTGCCAAAAGCTAGGTTCCTTGACACACCCTTGACAGTTCAGAAGTGAGAAATCGGCTCTTTGCCCCTCCCCTATTTTCCAGGGCATGTTCAGTGTTCCACCCCCACCTCTGATGTCAATTGTAGAGTACAGTTCACTGTTAATGTTTTTCAGTTTTGCTGGGGGTGGGGTTCAGTTTGCCCAGGTGCTGTGCTGGATTATTTTCCTGGGGTGGAGTGGGGTGGGGTGAGTGGGGTAGGGTTGGGGGATGGGTGGTGTGTGATGCTCACATGTTTCTTCTGCAGTTTCGTGCAGGCAGCTTTGTAGACAGCTGGCGGGAAAATTGGCTGTTTTCAGTCCAGTACAGTGAAAGGAAGCCTCCACAGGTTAGGGATCCAGGATGTCACAGAATTTGGTTCTGATTGATGCTCTGTCTTCTGCTTGTTGAGAGAAGAAAGAACAGAAAGAAAAAAAAGAAGCAGCCAGGGACATGTTCCCCAGGGCGGAAGGCTGGACATGCCTGCTGGCTGTGCCGGGTGAGATTTTCATGCACAAGCATAGCTTTTAATATAAACTTTTTTAATGTTAATTTTTTCCCTTGTATAGAGTTGATTCTTCTATTTTAAGAAAAAATGTAGTTAGAGGATTTGGCAGAATTACAGAAGAAAAACAGTAACATTGGATTATCATTTTGTCTAGGTGAAAAGTCATCAAAACAGTGGACTTATCTGAATTTTAAAGGTCTATCTCATAACAGCTTCAGATAACATAAGCATAAACAACCCAATAGTCAGTGTCTCACCAGGAAATGCTTAGCAGACTGTATGACTCATTTCCAGGATTCTTACTTCTAGTATGAAATCCTCCTTTGCCTTTAAGATGGTCCCATTTAAATGACATTAGGGGCAGTCTAACCAGTTTCTATGCTGGAATCAATCAGCACCACCCTCCTTTATAAAGATAATTTCCAAAAACTGGTATCAAAAAAAAGTGTGTGTAGCTAAATGTGTTTATATGTGTTCGAATCAGAGAGCCTGCCAGTTGCCTGTACAGTGAGAGACCTGAGACAACCTTGCCGTCTGGGAGAGGCTCTGCACACTCAAAAGCAATGTTTTCTACATGTGAAGGGAGAGGAGGCTGGGACATGACACTAATTTAGTGGGTCTTATCTGTGTTTAAAAAGAAATGAGGAAAGAAATGAGAAAAGAGGCTCTGTAACAATTTGAGTGTCTGCGGGCATGTAGTCAGGGGTATTTTCATGAAGTGTCTTCAGACTGTGCTTGCATGCACAGACCTGGGTAGGAACTAGGTTGTTATGTAAAATGCACGAAAGGATGTGGAGCATCCTGTAAAAATATTTGAAAACCTTTCTTCTAACGACCAACTTAGTGGTCTTGTTAGATATGAGTCAATAGTATAAGCATTCATTATCTGGGAATTAGTTGGGGATGAAATTCTTCATTTCTGTCTCTCCTTGTATACAAAAACCCAAGGAAAAAGGAGAAGATGCATGATGTCATTCTTGAAAGAAACTAAATTCTGATTCCTAAATTTGGAGTGACTTCAAGCCCAGTAACAAGGAAGAGAGAGAAAAAAATAAAATAAATTTAAGAAATGAAGAATAAAGATTGAAAATTTATAGACTGGTTCAAAAAGAAAAGGAAAACAAGAAGTAAGAACTTACGAGTTAAGCTTGCCCTGGCACAGCAGTTGAATGACAGTTGAAGAACTTTGCCCCTCTGCTCTTGTGTGTATTCATTTATTCAATAATTACTGAGTTCATAATTTTTGCCCTGGCATATATTCACATTACAATTCACTATGATGAGTAATGCAATGCAGATAGAGTCACTGCTTTTATAGAGAATGGTTGTTCTACTATAAAGAATATAGACCTTGAACAACTAAAAAAAAATTACAAGTACCGTGAATTAAAACACAAGAATTAAGATAATCAATTAAGACAATATTAAGAGTAATGAATGTTATGTTGGTAGTCAATGCCTAGCTTTCTACAGAATTATCTTTTAAGCCAAAAGTTCAAAATGTCTAAACCCACCATGAAAAGGGAGTAAAAAGGTTTTGAAAAGGTATATTATTCCCAGTAGAGGAAAGTATATTGGCAAAGCTTCTGAGATGACAATATTAATGAGGTGAAATAATTACAGGAAGACATATGTGACTGGAACTCAGTGCATGAGGAATATATGAGGAGGTTGGTAGTGACCAGGCCATGAATTCAATTAAGTATTTAATAAGCACCTATTTAGTGTCAGGCACTTTTCTATGTGCCAGTATTTAGCAGTGGGCCAAAGATTAAGATTTAGGTTCTTCTGATGGATATATATGTGTGTGTGTAAATATATATATACAATGAATCAGAATGTCAGAGAGCAATTATTGCATTTAAAGATATAAAGCATCATCAAAAATAGGAATGAAGGGGTTTTACTTAAGAATTGTGTTTGGGGCAGGCCACTTTGAGGAGATACTATTTAAAGAGGGATATAAATTGGGACAATTATCAATGAAAATGCTTCTGGAATGAGATTTGGGGACACAGAACAGCAAGTGGAACAGAAAGTTCCACTTTCAACCCCATTTAAGGGACAACAAGATTAATAGGACTAGAATTCAAGAATCAGTCAACCCCAAATCATTTGTGACCCTACAAGCCACAGCAGACTTGGATTTCATTCTCCATATGTTGAAATGCACACAGTGGGTTTTAAGCAGGACACTGAAATGCTGTGATTTATGTTTTGCAAGGATCACGCAAGTGGCGCAGTTGAGAATGGAGTGAAGGAGGCACATGGTTTAACCAAGAGACAACGACAGCACAGAATGCAGTGATGATGTGGAAATTAGGAGTGGTCAGATTGAGCACAAATTTTTAGATAAGGAGAGGATAAAATTTTGGATTTCATTGATATTGAGCATATGAGACAGTAACACCACCTAAATTTTATACTTGAATAACTGAGAGAAGGGACAACATGCAAATTAGAATGGAAAAACAAGAGATTTTGTTTGTGGATGTGTGTGCATAGGGAAAATAAGAATTCTGCCTAAGATGTCAAGAGATTATGAGTAGAGATTTAGAAATAATTCAAGAGTTTAGAGAAAAAGGGAGCCCCAGAGATATAAAATTTGAAATACATAGATAACCTTGAATTCACCCACGTAGCTGGATGAAAAGATGGAGTAGGGGTGAGCTCAGGGGTAAGCTGGAGAGAATGAGGAGGCTCCAACAAGTGGGTCTGAGAAGGAGTGCTCAGCATGGTCATATCATGGAAAATCAGGAAAACATGAAGAAAGGCTTTTGGGAAAATAAAACTGAGTATTAAAGAAATTATACAATTAAGGTAACAATTTAATTTGACAAAGTAGAAATCATTATTCATAGGGAAAAATTTAATTTGTATTGTTTTTTTTAGAGTCACAAGTTTTGTTGCTAATGAATTCTAAGGGAGAAGGTGAAGCTAAAGGATATGATTTATGCCTTATGATTCAGAAGTAAATTAAGTCACTTACCTCTAAATATGGATAGGGAAAGTCAAGAATATGCATTTAAGTGAAGTTATAACTTTTTGACAACAAATGTATTTACAGCTCTAAATGAGAAAGATTTTTAGAGAACATACTTGAACAAAAGTATGTTATTTTGTGCAATGTCTTAAAAATTTCAAAGTTTATATTCATGTCTTTAGAAATATTAAAACAATCCTTTTAGCATTACTTAAAAGTTTTTTTTTTTTCCAATGGCTACCTGTAAAAATGTTAGGTCTTTCCTAGTGGTAATTGATAGTAATGGGCTTGCATGGGAAAATAATCCATTTTAAGTCATAGTACATAATTAATATGCGTTATTTGTTTAGGTGTTTTTGGTATATAATCTGAGTTCCATGTCTCAAAAAAAAAATTACATTAAAGGTCTGTTGCCACAAATGCTTTATGGCTACAACACGTAAACTCTAGCTTGTTAGTTACATATGGAAGCTGGAGGTCATATCAGGAAAAATTTTTTGTCTTTGCTTCTGTTTTTTGAGACAGGGTCTCACTATGATCCCAGGCTGGCCTTGAACTTGAGATTCTCCCTCTTCAGCCTCTTGGCATGTTGGGATTATAGGCATGTACCATTACACCCAGCTGGTTTGGGAATCTTGAGTGGCCTTGAAAAGAGCATTGATCATTGGATAGCTCTTTTTAAAAGAAATATGTGATCTGTATTCATGTCTGCTGCTTAGAATTCATTTCCAGAGGCTATGGAAAAGTCATCAGTGACTGTATGACTTGGAGTTATTAGCAATTAGGGAGATTCTAGTCATATGAGGTAGTGGAAAGAGCATTGGAATGGCAGTAGGAAGTTTGGTGATTGAGTTTCAGTTCCATTATTCATGGCTGTCTTATAAGTTCCCTAGTTTCTACTAACCTCCATGTCTTTAACACGAAAATGAGTTAAAGTTAACACACACACTTAGACACAAACTTAACTCTGAGGTTAAAGTACAAAAACTGTATTTAAATTTAATGGAAACAAATGTAGACCATGGCTTGAGAACTTTTTTCCTTATCAACTCATACCAGGTATATCAGCTAAATAATAGCACTGTTGTCTCCAAGCATTTGTATCAAGATTCAGTTTAAGCCATTCAAATTCTATTCAAGGTTCCTTGATAAAATATTAACTGAAGTCTGTTGTCTGTAGCCCAAGTTTCAATTTCTAGTCAAGGATAAATTAATATAATGGAACTTATACAAGTCTTTCCACAGAAGAATTTTCAGTAGAGCAGTACAGATAAAACATAATTGGAAAAGCATCAAAAGAAATAAGAGGAGTGAAGGTAGAGTCAATGATTATACACATCTTTTGAAAGATTTTTCTTTCAAGAGGAGCAAAGTTCCCTTTATATGAAAAGTGGGGCTGAGGAAGATTTTTAGTGTCTTCTATTTTACTTTTTTAAGATGGAAATATGACAGCATGTTAATGGAAATGATCATACTGATGGGAAAACTTGGTATAGGACAGAATGTGTAGGTAAAAGAAAGTCCTTGAATAGTGAGACAGCAAGTTTCCAGTGGGCAAGCAGTGGGTTTAATCTTAGTTTTGAAGTTAACTTTTGATCAAATAAGAGTTTGTAGAACAGGACAATGAGTTTGAATTTCATGGACCAGAAGTCAGGATAAATGCCAAAAACTGATCAGGAAGTGAGATGTCAGTTTGGGAAAATTAAGTTATGGTTTAGTTTTTGGTAATCACAAGTTCCAGAATGTAACATCTATGGAAATAGTTACCAGAACAGAAGGAAATTCCATGTGAAATGGAGGAACAAAGAGAATGAAAGGCAGGTATTGGATGCTGATTTTGCCAAGAATGATAACCCTGGGAAGAAACAGCCTAATAAGGCAAAAGCTTAGTGAGAAAAAAGCCTAATAGTGAGTGAAATAACAATGAGTGTTAGTAGGTGACATAAGCAGTAAGGTGAGTTGACATATCAATTTCTATCTGATGGGAATGTTTGAAGATGAAGGATATGTACAATATTATAAAGTACTTCTCCTAGTTCTGTGTTCAAAGGTTAACCTAAGAAATGTAGAGCATGACAGTGTCAAATATTTGTAGTCTTGGTGGGCAGATTGGAGTACCTCTGTACCTGAGTTAGAAATCTGGAACAGAAGAGGCATGTGCTCATAAATGGAATTGAGTTAATGGTACTTCTGATGTCTGTTTTTTACAGTTAATATCATGACAATGAAGTTTTATGATAGACTGGTGAGTTACCCATGGAGAGGCCAAGCTGTGAAATTCTTTGGGGTAAAAAGAATCTTCAACAGACAGATATTTTAGTTACTAATTAAATAAATGTGATGAAGCTATATTTCTAACCCATTTTTTGTAACTTGTTAAAACTCTTCTATACAGATATGAGCATATTTTATTACCTGAAGCTTTCACAAGGACCATGTAGCTGACTACATGTCTTAGTTAGGTCAGAAGCTTAGCAACACCATGCTTAGCAAAATGGCCAAATATGTCATTTCATTACCTGGCAGGCCATTTATTGTTATTTTCGTTTTTATCAATTTATCTTACACACAGAAATATCCCAACAGATCCTTTCAAATTTTCTTTAAGATCTGAGAATTATTTATTTCAATTTAGGCCACTTGTTACTAAGAATTATTGTCATTTGTACTTTCTTATGCATGTTCACTTAGTACATTTTGGGAAAAATACATTATACATCTGTTATGAACTGCTATTCACATTTCCTGAAAAGACTATTTTTTGTTGTATTGTGACATACATATTTCTCTCATCCATCATTTTACAATGTTTTACTATTTTGTAATAAGTAACAATGTGATTTTAAATTGAACAAAGCTTTATTTATTATTCACCAGGAACTATACAATTAAATTTAAAACATGACTGATCCCCCATTGGAGGAAAAATGCTGTTAATCTTGCTGGTCTTTGATGCTAGATTTTAAAACTGATTTCATATCAAGTATGCACAACTATGAAGTATACAGAACCTTTTAACGTCTAATGAGAGCTATATTTGATAACCATCTTCACTGCTTTACTTTTTATCATCTCATTGGTAACTAGGTGAAAATGGAATCAACCAAGAGTTTTGAGAATCACTGGAGTGTTTTCTTTCCTTTAAGAAGCAGATTTTTGCCTCTGCAAACATTTAAATGATAGCTTTTACTGGGTCAGTGGCTCACACTGTAATCCTAGCTAATCAGGAGGCAGAGATCAGGAGGATCATGGTTCGAAACCAGCCTGAGGAAATAGTTCAAAAGACCATAACTTTAAAAAAACCATCACAAAAAGGGCTGGTGGAGTGGCTCAAAGTGTAGACGCTAAGTTCAAAACCCCATTACTACCAAGCAAATAAAAGTTAGCTTTCATAGTTTCCTGTAGTTATGTAATTATTAAATGTGTTATTGTTTAAACTTATTTGACTTATTTTTCTATGTATCAGAAACAATTCCTTTTTTGTCTTGTTTTTCTTTTTGTGTGTTTTTGTTTCGGTTTTGAGACAGGATCTTGCTATGTAGTCAAGCCTGGCCTGGAGCCTCACTGTGTAGCCCTGCCTCATGATCCTCTGCCTCAGCCCTCTACCCCATGTACTGGGATTACAGGTATGATCTATCATGCCCAGAAAGGACAGCTTGTATTTTTTTAAATAAATCCCCTGTCACTCACACAGAAAATGCAATAAATCCTTACCCTTATCCCCAGCCTCCATTTTTATAAGAATTCCTCTGGCCTAGAGTATCTAAAAATTATGAACCAAGAAAGGGTAGATCAGGGTGGAGGGATTCAGGAAAGCTAGTCTGGGGACACTCATTCTCTGAGATCATTTTCTGACATGTTGCCTTTAACATTTTAGAATGGTGTAGCTGAAGCTCTGGCCAGGACTCAGAACCCAGTTGGGCCTCTTGTTCCTCCCCTGTCAGACATAATCTGTCTCCTGGTTTCCTGCTATTCTCTTCTTTAGCTTCATGTTTGATATTATCCATCCTTGCTCCTCAGTTCACCCATTTGGATGGAGTCTATTGTCCTGACATTTTAGATCCTCAAACTCTCCCAGTTCCCCTGCAGCCTGCCTTCCTTGGCAACGACTCAACTGGAACAAAATCAACTTCACTCTTGGCCCCTTTGCTTGGCAAACATGAGTTTCCTGCTTTCTATAGATGGTGTTTCTGAAATACGATGCTGGCTAGAGTTGCAGACATTGTGTTTGTAATTATCTGACTAGTTTGCCCTCAGTAATAAGGTATGCTACTGGCCAGCCACACGGCAGTCTAGCTGCTTTCTGGAGACCCATGCAATCCTCTCCAGCAGACTATCCTCAGTCCAGGGCCAAATATATCAGGATGTGATCTGATACCTGGCATCTAGAGGGTGCAGGGAACAGCTCCATGCTGCTCTGTGTGTGTGTACTTGATTCAGAATTTATACCCCGACTGATGGACAAAACAGAGCTCTTAAATCTTTAAAATATGAGAGCCCTCCAGTTTATAGCTTCTGTATCTCTCTGTTTCTTTCCTCCACACTGGCCCTTCTACATGTCAGCCCATACCATTTCAATGGAGCTATTTCCACAAGGCTATAAAAATGACTTCTCAGAAAATGTAATGCATAGCTTGTAATGCTTATGTCACTTGACTTTGGAGGGGTATTTACCAACGCTGGCCATTCTCTCCATCTTTAAAAATGTTTTCCTTGTTTTTTCTTCTTATTATTTTTTTAAAACCTTTTCCTCTTCCTTTGCCTTAATCATTTGGATTCTTAAAAGTTCTACCGGAGGTGCTCTTTGTTCAAATTTTTACACATTCTGTGAACAATCTCATTAACCTTGTAAATTGCCCTAAGTCAGGACGTGGATATGAAGTGTCCTCACAAAAGGATATGCATTGAAGGCTTGGATCCCAGCAGGTGGTGCTACTTTGAGAGGTCCAGGAAACTAAGGGGGATGGGGTCTAGTTGGAGTAAGCAGGTGACACAGGGCATGTCCGTGATGCTATATCTTGTTCTGGCCCCTTTCTGTCCCTGTGCATCCTAGCTGTTATGATATGGGCTGCTCTGCTTCTCCACCATGCTGGGCCTCTGATGAAACCTCTGAAACCGTGAGCCAAAATAAAACCTTCCTCCTTAAGTCATTTATGTTGGGTATTTTGTCACAGCCATGACAGTCTGGCTAACACAAAATCTTATCTTCTACTCTTCCTTACCATTCAGTCACTGCCAAACCCAGGCCTTCTTTACATTTACCTTGAGATACTCTGGGAGTTTGAGAACTCTTTTCTTCTCTAACCAATTCAGTAGCCAAGCTCATCTTTGCAACAATCACTATGTAGTTAAAAATCTCAAGTTTTTTCTTTCTTATGTGAAAGAATTAGTATACCTTCTTAAATAATTAATGTTTGTATGAAAACTCACAAAAAGGCTTCTAAATCACTTCTTATTAAGAAAAAATGTAAAGTGCAGAGATTACATTATTACATTTTCTTTTTCATTATTTTGTGTGTATAGTACTGGGATTTGAACTCAGGGACTTGTGCTTGCTATCACTTAATCCACATCCCTATCCTGTTTTGCTCTAGTTGTTTTTTGAATAGGGTCTCATAATTTTGTCTGGGGGCCTGGAGTGCAATCCTCTGATTTACACCTCCTTTGTAACTAGGGTGATGGGTTCATGCCACCACATCCAGCTTTATTGGTTGGGATGGGGCCTCACAAACTTTCTGCCAAGACTGGCATCAAACCATAATCCTTTCAATCTCTACCACTTGAGTAGATGTGAATAGAGGAATGAACCTGAACCACTATGCCTGACTTTTTGCTTCAGTTTTTACTTTTTAGGCAGGTTCTCACTTTCACTCAGGGCAGGCCTCAGACCTTGATCCTCCTATCTCTGCCTCCAGCATACCTAGAATTACAGACATGGGCCTCCATACCCAGCCTGCAATTACATTTTTCTGTAGAGTTCTCCATTAACTAGGCCTCCCGTTGTTGACCTGTTGTTGGTATTGATTCTGATTATTTCTCTAATACTCTGTGCAGTGCTCATTCTACTACACCAGCCTCCTTGTTTTCTTATGCAGACCATGCATTGCCTTCACGACACCCTTTTCTACTACTGCTGCTCCCATGGATGTGCCCATAATTCTCCACTCACCAACTTCAAATCTCTAGATAAGTCTCAGCTTCTCAATGGTTTTCTCAGGTTCAATATTTAAAATTGCAACTCATGCCCCCAAAATCCCCTGAAAATACATGCAATGTGTCTTCCTCATTTTCTTTTCTAACAACTAGAGACCTCTGACTTATTGTACTTTGCTTGTTTATCACATTTATCTTATATCTCCTACCTTTCCCTTAAAATGTCACCACTATGAGAGCAGTGCTGTTGCTCTCTTTCTCTTCACTACTGGTCATAATTGAAAAAATACACATAAATAAATAAATGATTCTTATGTTAATTCTGTGTTATATTTGCAAGGTTGTAGTACAAAAATGTTTGCTCAAACGTTATTCTGATTATGTGTCTGAGGGTACTTTTGGGACTGAGACTCACATTTGTAATGGTAGACTGAGTAAAGCAGAGGGTGGGCCTCACCCATTCAGGTGAAGACTTGAATAGAACAAAAATTCTGACCCCCTGGTAAGAAAGAGTGAACTTCTCTTATCTACCTGCTGAGCTTGGATGTCAATCTTTTCCTACTTTTAGAGTCAAACTGTGACATTGACATTTCTTAGGTCTCAAGTTTACAGGCTATTAGAATAGAATACACCAGCACCTGTCTTGAGTTTCCAGCTTGCCAGGTGCTGATGTTGGAGCTTTTCAACCTCATAATCACCTGAGTTAATTCCTTACCTGGGCTAATATCAACATCAGCATATGAGCTGATGCTCTTGTTCTCCTAGAGAATTTTGACAAATGTGACACTAATAGAAACATGAAAGAAGTTGGTAAAGAATTAAATAAATAACTACTGGGTAATCTATAACCCAAAACAGATGTGTAGTTTAAGACTTTTAGTAACATTTACTTTTAATACAATTTGTGCTATCTGTTTGACTATTTCAAAAAATATCATCACTAATCCCTGATATTTATCCTCTAATTTCTATTATGCAACATCTGATATGTAATTTCTATTATCCATACATCACATTGGGTTTCAAAATTTTATTCATCGCACTTTTCATAAAATCCATGTTAACATGCACTCATTTAAAATTTCTTTTATTAGAGTATATCAATTGTACAAAATAATGGGTTTTGTTATGACATTTTTATAAATGTTATAACACACTTGAATCACATTGGTCCTGATTTCCCTCTCATTTCACTTTAAATTGTCCTGCTCTCCCTCCTCTGCCCTAGTCCCCCTTCTACTTTCATGTCTTTTTTTTTAATCTAAATATTTCATAGGAGAGAAACCATACCTTGTCTATTGTGAATAGTGCTATAACAACATGGATATGCAGGTGTCTTTTTTGTATTCTGACTCTGATTCCTTCAGGTATATACCTAGAAGTGTATAGTAGGATCATATGGTAGTCATATTTTGGTTTTTGAGGGGCTCCATACTTAGTTCCATAATGGCTACATTAATTTGCACTCTCCTGCACATTGCATAAGGATTCTTTTTTCCCCACATCCTCAACAGAATTTAACATTGATTATATTCTTGATGATAGCTGGTAATTGTTCTCTCTGGTAATTGTTTCCTTTATTGTGCAGAATCTTTTTAATTTGAAGGAATCCTATTTGTCAATTCTTGCTTTTATTCCTTGAGCAATTCAGAAAATTGCTGCTTAGGCCTGCATATAGATACATAGGGCCATAAGCAACTACATATATATATATGTACATATATACATATATATACATATATATATTTACATATATGACACAGAGAGATCAAGAGAGGACAGAGTAGTGATTCACAAAGTCTGGGATACTTGTCACAGCTAATATTCACATTTTATGTGTTTAATAGTCAAATAAGTCATTACAAACTGATATAGTTACAGCCTTCTTAATTCTTTTCCAACCTTCTTTTATAAAGAGTCTTTCTTTCTTTTGGTTCTTGTGTGGAACATCTTTGTAACATTTGCTAATTTCCTTTTAAAAGGAGAGTCATCTTAAACTCAAGACTTCAGCTACAAACTTTATCCAAGTAGAATTAAAAAACACTTATCATCACTTTATGGTAGTTGAAATTAATTTGCAGTTTTAGGTAGTGATAGAAAATTTTCTATTCTAAATCATTTACTTGAGTAATTTAAATTGATATATTTAAAAATTCTAAGTAGATATTGGGATTAATTTGGTACTTGGGAATGTCTGAAAGTGTGAAGATGGTACATTTGACCGAATTCTCAAAGCTGTGCATGTACAGAAGTGGCGTGTACAGGCAATAAAAAACAAAGGAGCATTACGAAGGATCCTGGAAGAAATGCTCAGGATTTTGAGTTTAAATGTGAAGCGAATGCAGGAGTTCTGAATAACATTAAGTGAAACAGCATTAAACTTGGAAAAAAGTCACAAAAGAGCACACAAGAGTGAAGTTTGGAGCTGGTGGAGGGTGGGGTAAGCAGAGTGAATTCTCAAATAAGTCCAGCTATAGGCAATTCAGAGCTATCCTTCTTGATGAACTTGGTCTAGTGGTTAAATCAATGGCAATTTCTGAAGTGGGTGAAGTAGATCCCTTTAAGAACCTTGAACCCTATTCAGCTGATAACTGCAAACTAGCTATGAACAAAAGCTATTTTAGTAATATGAAGCATGACATTGCTACAGACTTATTTACAATAGCAAGAGTCCATGATAAAATTTTGTGAGAAATTTAGAATGTAAAAAATATTGTTGATATGATAATAGATATCAAAATATGTACATTAAAAAACAAAACAAAACAAACCATGCCCTTGTCTTCCATAGAACTGGGGTAAGAAAACTTCATAATGCTCACTCCCTCAAAACCTGAATGCCCAACTGGTGTGAAGTCATGATTCCCCACAGAGACTGGATCAGGTGGGACAGCCAGCTGCTCAGAAACAGTGGCACACGCAGCTGTAGAAGCAGATGCCAGACATCTGTCTTTTATTAACTAGGATCAAAATAAAGCCTGCAAACCTCATGACTTAACATGTAATATATAAGTAAACAAAGCTTGTCCTGTTGACTGTTTAACTGTAACTCTATTATAGGATTTCTTTTCCCACTATGACTATATATTGAAGTGTTTTCTGTGTGTTTTACTCTAGCAGTTTCAAAATTTCACATTTTACATTAAGTTCTTTGAACACTTGATTTTTTGCACAGGATGGTGGGGGGTGGTGATCTAGTTTTAGTCTTCTACATGTGGATATCCAGTTTTCCCAACATTTTTTGTTGGAAAAGTTTTCATTCTCCAACATATGTTTTTGGCAAGTTTGTAGAAAGTCAGGTGTCTGTAGCTGTGTGGGCTTATTTCTGAATTTTCTATTCTTTTCCACCATTCTATCTGTTTTTGTGCCATTACCATGCTGTTTTTTTACTATGGCTCTGTAGTATAATTTGAAGTCCAGTATTGTGATACTCCCAGCATTGTTCTTTTTGCTAAAGAATATTCTGCCTATTCAGGCTCTTTTGCGCTTCCCTATGAATTTTAGGACTGTTTTTTTCTACTTCTGTGAAACATTCCATTGATTTTTTTTTTATTTATTTAAAGGAATTCAACCTTTTTTCTTTTATTCAAAAGTGCATACAATGTTTGGGTCATTTCTCCCCACTTCCACCCGCTCCCTCCCTTACCCCCCACGAACCCACCAACCCCTCACTACTAGGCAGAAACTATTGTGCCCTTATTTCTGATTTTGTTGAAGAAAGTGTATAATCAATAATAGGAAGGACAAAGGGTTTTTGCTAGTTGAGATAAGAATAGCTATACAGGGAGTTGACATGCATTGATTTCCTGTACATGTGTGTTACCTTCTAAATTAATTCTTCTTAAACTAACCTTTTGTCTAGTTCCTGGTCCCCTTCTCCTATTGGCCTCTGTCACTTTAAAGTACCTGCATTAGTTTCTCTGCATTGAGGACAACAAATGCTATCTAATTTTTTGGGTGTTTTACCTATCCTCACCCCTCCCTTGTGTGCTTTTGCTTTATCATGTGATCAAAGTCCAATCCCCTTGTTGTGTTTGCCCTTGATCTAATGTCTGCATATGAGGGAGAATATATGATTTTTGGTCTTTTCAGCCAGGCTAACCTCACTGAGAATGATGTTCTCCAGTTCCATCCATTTACTTGCAAATGATAAGATTTCATTCTTCTTCATGTCTGAGTAAAATTCCATTATGTATAAATACCACATTTTCTTAATCCATTTGTCAGTAGTGGGGTATCTTGGCTGTTTCCATAACTTGGCTATTGTGAATAGTGCTGCAATAAACATGGTGTGCAAGTGCCTCTGGAGTAACCTATGTAACATTCTTTTGAGAGAATTTAGTTTTTTGAGTTCCCTATATATTGTGGTTATCAGTCCTTTGTCTGATGTATAGCTGGCAAATATTTTCTCCCACTCTGTGGGTGGTCTCTTCAGTTTAGAGACCATTTCTTTTGTTGAGCAGAAGCTTTTTAGTTTTATGAAGTCCCATTTATCTATGCTATCTCTTAGTTGCAGAGCTACTGGGGTTCCACTGAAAAGTCCTTGCCTTTACCTATTAGTTCCAAAGTATTTCCTACTTTTTCCTGTATCAACTTTAGAGTTTGTGGTCTGATATTAAGATCCTTGATCCATTTTGAGTTAATATATGATAAACATGGATCTAGTTTCAGTTTTTTGCAGACTACCAACCAGTTTTCCCAGCAGTTTTTGTTGAAGAGGCTGTCTTTTCTCCATTGTATATTTTTAGCGCCTTTGTCAAAGATAAGTTGGTTATAGTTGTGTGGCTTCATATCCAAATCCTCTATTCTGTTCCACTGGTCTTCATGTCTGTTTTTGTGCCAGTACCATGCTGTTTTTATTGCTACTGCTTTGTGATATAGTTTGAAGTTGGGTATTGTGATACCTCCAGCGTTGTTCTTTTTACTGAGAATTGCCTTGGCTATTTGTGGTCTCTTGCGTTTCCATATAAATTTAACAGTAGATTTTTCAATCTCTTTAATGAATGTCATTGGGATTTTGATGGGAATTGCATTAAAAAGGTAGATTGCTTTTAGGAGTGTAGACATTTTAACTATGTTGATTCTCCCAATCCATGAGCATGGGTGATCTCTCCACTTTCTATAGTCTTTCTCAATCTCTTTCTTCAGAAGTTTAGTTTTCCTTGTAGAGATCATTCACATCCTTTGTTAAGTTTACAACTAGGTATTTGATTTTTTTTGAGGCTATTGTAAATGGTATTGTTTTCATATATTCTTTCTCAGTTTCTTCATTATTAGTGTATATAAATGCTAATGATTTTTCTGTTGATTTTATATCCTGCTACCTTGCTAGAGCTATTGATGGTGTCTAGGAGCTTCTGAGTAGAGTTTTTTGGGTCTTTAAGGTATAGGATCATGTTGTCTGCAAATAGGGATATTTTGACAGTTTGTTTACCTATTTGTATTCCTTTTATTCCTTCTTCTTGCCCAATTGCTCTGGCTAGGAATTCCAGTACTATGTTGAATAGGAGTGGAGATAGTGGACATCCTTGTCTCATTCCTGATTTTAGAGGGAATGGTTTCAGTTTTTCACTGTTAAGTATAATGCTGGCTGTAGGTTTGTCATATATAGCTTTTATAATGTTGAAATACTTTCCTTCTATTCCTAGTTTTCTTAGAGCTTTTATCATGAAATGGTGTTGGATCTTATCAAAGGCTTTTTCTGCTTCTATTGAGGTGATGAGCAAGTGGTTTTTGTCTTTACTTCTGTTAATGTGGTTTATTACATTTATTGATTTTCATATGTTGAACCACCCCTGCATTCCTGGGATGAAGCCTACTTGGTCGTGGTGAATGATCTTTTTGATGTATTGTTGAATTCAGTTTGCCATTGTTTTATTGAGGATTTTTGCATCATTAAGGAGATTGGCCTATAGTTCTCCTTTTTGAAGGTGTCTTTGCCTGGTTTTGGGATAAGTGTAATACTGGCTTCATAAAATGTGTTAGGCAGTTTTCCCTCCCTTTCTATTTCATGGAACAGTTTAAGGAGGGTTGGTATTAGTTCTTCTTTAAAGGTCTGATATAATTCAGCAGAGAATCCATCAGGTCCTGGACTTTTCTTTTTGGGGAGACTCTTGACTGCTGCTTCAATTTCATTTTGTGTTATAGATCTATTCGGGTGATTAATGTCCTCTTGGTTCAGTTTTGGATGATCATATGTATCTAGAAATCTGTCCATTTCTTCAAGATTTTCAAACTTATTTGAATAAAGGTTCTCAAAGTAGTCTCTGATGATTTTCTGGACTTCCATGGTATTTGTTGTTATCTCCCCTTTTGCATTTCTGTTTTTACTAATTTGGTTTTTTTCTCTCCTCATTTCAGTCAGGTTTGCCAGGGGTCTATCCATCTTGTTTATTTTTTCAAAGAACCAATTTTTCATTTCATTAATTCTTTGTATGGTTTTTTTTGGTTTCTATTTCATTGATTTCAGCTCTTATTTTTATTATTTCTCTCCTATTTGCTTTGGGATTTGCTTATTCTTGTTTTTCTAGGAGTTTGAGATGTATCATTAGGTCATTGATTTGAGATCTTTCAGTCTTTTTAATATATGCACTCATGGCTGTAAATTTTCTTCTCAGGACTGCCTTTGTTATGTCCCATAGGTTCCAGTAGGTCGTGTTTTCATTTTCATTAACTTCCAGGATCCTTTTAATTTCCTCTTTTATTTCATCAATGACCCATTGTTCATTAAGCAATGAGTTATTCAGTTTCCAGCTGTTTGCATGTTGTCTTTATTTTTGTTGTTGAGTTCTAGTTTTATTACATTGTGATCAGATAGAATGCTTGGTATAATTTCTATTTTCTTATATTTGCTGAGACTTGCTTTGTGCCCTAGGATATGATATATTTTGGAGAAGGCTCTGTGGGCTGCTGAGAAGAATGTATATTGTGTAGAAATTGGATGCAATGTTCTGTAGACATCAACTAGGTCCATTTGATCTATGGTATGTTTTAGATCTAGGATATCTTTATTGATTTTTTGTTTGGATGGCCTATCTATTGATGATAATGGGATGTTAAAATCTCCCACAACCACTGTGTTGGAGTTAATATATGCTTTTAGGTCCTTTAGGGTATGTTTGATGAAATTGGGTGCGTTGACATTGGGTGCATATAAGTTGATAATTGTTATTTCCTTTTGGTCATTTCCCCTTTTATTAGTATGGAATGTCCTTCTTTATCTCATTTGATCAATATAAGTTTGAAGTCTGCTTTGTCAGGGCTAAGTTTTGTTATATCTGCCTGTTTTTGGGGTCCATTAGCTTTGTAAATCTTCTTCTAGCCTTTCATCCTAAGCCTGTGCTTATTTCTATCGATGAGATGGGTCTCCTGTAAGCAACAAATTGTTGGATCTTTCTTTTTAATCCAGTTTGTCAAACGTTGCCTTTTGATGGGGGAATTAAGTCTGTTAACATTAAGTGTTAGTATTAATAGGTATGTGGTGATTCCTGTCATTTAGTTGTCTTAGGTGTTTGAGGGTTTGATTGTGTGTAGCTAAATCAATGTTACTCTCTACTTTCTTGCTTTTTCTTTTCCTGTAGTTTGGTACTGTCTGCCCTTTTATGGTTATTTTGGGTTTCACTTTCTGTGTGCAGAATCCCTTGAAGAATCTTTTGTAGTGGTGGCTTTGTGGTCATATATTGTTTCAGTTTCTACTTATCATGGAAGACCCTTATTGCTCCATCTATTTTGAATGATAGTTTTGCTGGGTAGAGTATCCTAGGGTTGAAGTTATTTTCATTCAGTGCCCGGAAGTCCTCACCCCAAGCTCTTCTGCTGCTGCAGGCTTTGTTTATTTAGAGCTTTCCTAGACACATGCCCCTTTTGTTTTCTCCAGTATACAGCCCTACCCACCTTTTGCAATTGCAGTCTTTTTTTTCATTTAGGGTTTGCGTGGTGAGGTGCTCCCCCTCCCCCACTCTGCGGTGGAGCGTACCACACTTCAGCCGCTGTTACAAGCCTTGCCCTCTCCAAGCACACTGGGGGAGGTGGCATCACACCCGCCTTCTCTGGTCAGCTTGTTTATTTAGTTTTGTGAGGGAGTGCTCCTCCCCATTCTCTGGAGCTCAGGGCGCCCTGCCCTCTTTGCTACATGTTTGTTTTTTTTTTCTTCAGGTGTTTGTTTATTATTCAGTTCAGGTTTTTCTCTTTTTTTTTCCCAAGTGGGGGTCACTCTGTCCACGGGGCTGTGCTGATCTGGCCTAGGGTTGTCTGTGGGAGTACTGTGTGAGGCTTAGCTCACCTGGTGGTCTGCGTCTCCCAAGCAGGTGAGGTGCTGGCATCTGGTGGCATGGGAGCCCTCCTGGTTTCTCTGTTTTAAGTGGAGTGGAGACACTATGTGTGGGCTGGGGGGTGTGAAGGTGTCAGAGTTTTGCCTCTTCTTGGTCGTTTTTCCTGCAAGGTGTATCTCTAGCATCTCTCCAAAATTTTACTTTAAGAAGCACACTTTCTGCTTCCTCCCTCTAGTCCCCATCTTGGAATCCTCCTCATTGAAATCTTGATGGTGACTGTGTTGAATCTATGGATCACTTTGTGTAATAATTTTCACAATATTAATTATGCCAATCCATGAACATGGATGGTGTTTCCACTGCTATCTTCTTTTTCAATTTCTTTCTTTAGCATTTTATAGTTTTCATTTTAGAAGTTTTTCACCTTTAAACATGGGATAGGTTTATTATTAGGCATTTTGGAGGCTACAGTGAATGGAATTGTTTTCCTGATTTCTTTCTCAGAATGTGTGGTTTTGGCATACAGAAAACCTACTCATTTTTTGTGTTAATTTTGTATCTTACTACTTTTTTGAAAATGTTTATCAGACCTAAGAGTTTTTTGGTGGAATCTTAAGTATAGGTTCATATCATCTGTAAATAGGGATGACTTTACTCCCCCCTATCCTATTTACTTTTATTTTTTAAAGTATATTTTTAGTAAGTGTCAATATCTGAAATTGATTCATGTTATTGCTGCCCCTATTTTGAAAAATATGTTTTGTTGATACATGGTTTCCTCCTTTTCAAGGACATTTTATTGAAATAGATAGAAAAATGAAAAACAATAGTCCACTCAGACACTATGGCATGATATTTCCACTTAACTAAAATGCTGTCAAATTGTTTCTAGTAATATGAACACTGTTAGTGGGAATGCACATTAATACAACCACTATGGAAAGCAGTATGGAGATTCCTCAAAAAGCTAAAGGTAGAACTGCCATATGATCCAGTGATACCACTCCTAGGCATCTACCCAAAGAAATGTAAGACAAGATACAATAGAGACACCTGCACACTGATGTTCATCACAGCACTATTCAAATAACCAAGATTTGGAAACAACTTAGGTGCCCTACAACTGATGAATGGATTAAGAATATGTGATATATATATATATATATATATATACATACAATATATATACAATATATACAATAGAGTATTATTAAGCCATAAGGAATAATGACATATGGTTTGAAGGTAAATGGATGCAATTGGAGGACACCATGTTAAGTGAAGTAAGCCAGGCTCAGAAACACAAAAGCCACATGTTTTCTCTCATAGGTGGAAGATAGATCCAAAGATAAACATATACACAAAAATAAGCAAAATTGTATACAAACTCAGATGTAGAACATGTTTGTAATAGTGAAACTACTCTATGGAACTTGGGGAAAGAAAGAAAGGAAAAGAGAATGATAAAGCATCCATAATATTGCATACTGTAAGATGGGAAAGTAGATGATGCTAGGATATGTATTGTAAGCTGTTGAAAAATGGGGGGTGGGATATAAAGGGGTAAGGGAGAGTAATGGAAGGGGTTGAAAGGACCAAAGTAAAGTAAACTCACAGTGGGCATACATTGAGTTACTCCTTTGAACATCAACTTAAATATTAATAATGAAAAACAAGACTGTGAAATAGGTATTATGTGTGTGGGTAGTGGGATACTAGTGGGAGGAGGGAGGGTAAATGAAGGAGATTAAAGTGACGATATATAGTAGATGGACTTATAGATCTATATGAAACAGAACCAGAAAACCTCTTGCAATTGCTTTAAGTGGTGGGGGCAATGTAAATAATGTAGAATATAAGTCTAACCGGAATTGTCACTATGAATCCTCCCCCCATAATGAACATATCCTAATAAAAATTATTTAAAAACCTTAAAAAAAGAGCTATAAAAATAAATAAATAAAATAAACTACTCATGAGTTTAGCCATCTGTTGTATGATGTAACATTATTATTATAATGTGTCTGTTAGTGTTGTTGGCAGGAGAGTGGCTAACTAGTTTTATTTCCTTCTACATAGCTACATATGGCATTCGTATTTTCACTTGAGAGCTACAGTGTATCCACAAACTTCCATGATTAGGCCATAGAACCCATTATCTTTCATTAGCACAAATCCTATTCTTTCATATGCCCCAGCAAAGACACCCTATCCTCACTACCACATATTGTCCCTAAGAAATAATAAATCATGTGCAGTGTTTCAAAAACTGGATGCTCCTCAGCATCTTGGATGATCTGATAAGTTTTTAAATGTGCATTTGCACCTTGTGGTTCTAGATTCCTTTAACTTTGCCTTCAGGACCACTGTCCTGCCACACCTGCTTAGCGAATGTTAACATGTTAATTCCATGGAGTGAGAGCAGCCTCAAGATGGACATGTCTCAGGCCCCAGCACAGCAGGTGTAGTCCACTTGAGTGCTACCATAACATTCATGAAGAGTGGATGATGAATGATTGGGCTCCCAAATGACTTTAAATATGTGTTTTAAATAAATCTGTTTTGTACTTCTGACCTTGGCACCTTATGGGCTTACAGTACTTTAATTCATTTTCATCAAGGCTTTCGGAACTGTATTGCTTAGGTCTTATATATATATATATATATATATATATATATATATATATATATATATATTACTTCCTTGGTTAGAAATGAAATATGTAATAGGTACAAATCCCCTCACTTGCCAAAATCACATAGTTACAATCATGATACATACTTTAACATTTGTAACATAAGAAGTTACTTTAGGATTTCTGTGTACTTGGCAGTGTCTAGAAATTCATATTTTTGTGCTCTATAAGTTCCTTATAATGGAGAAAAATTATGAAATTTAAGCTAAAGCACCATACTCTTTTCCTCTAAGTGTGGTCCTTGGGCCAGCTGCATTAAAACCACACAAAGTATGTCATAAAATTTAGATTTCCAGAAACTACTCAATAATTATTAACTTCCTAGGGTTAGGTTATAATAATCAGTATCTCTACACATATCAGGTTTTTTAAAGTATAATGCTGTTTGAGAAGCCTTGATTTAGCATACTAGCTGAAAGAAAAAAAATTCCACCAAGTAAATAAGTTCACAATTTGTTTTCAATCATTTCAAAGAAAACAAAAAGCTTCTCAAATGACTCTTTAGTTGGTCAAGGAACTACGCAATTTCACCTTGAAGACTGAAGAGAACATTGCACCAAAGAAGGGAAATTACCACATGGCCCCTACAATGTGGCAAATATTATTCTGGATTTTTTAAATAGTCCTCCTTTAAGAATTCACAACTAGTCTTTCATGTTGTTTACTGCTATAAAAACTACAATTTCTCCTACTTAAGTTCATGTGTGCTTACCATTTAAAAACATAAACAGTTTGATAATGCATGTTTATATACTCTTTTATATCTATACATGTATACACATAAGAAAACACACATGTGCACCCACCCATCTGAGTTGTACTCTTGTTCACATGCATATGTGCATTTCCATGAAAGCATATGTGAATACAACGTACTCTTGTATGCATATGTATGCTTACACAAATTCATGCATACAGAAAAATAAATACATGCAAAGCACAAATGTGTACATGTTCTGTATACATGCACAGGAATATACATACATGTGTGAGATCCCTACTTTGCACTAAAATTCTTAAGAATTAAGACTATTAAAGAAATTAAAGACTATTAAAGAAATTAATGGTCAGTTAATATTCATCTTTTTATAATCTTTTTATTTTTCTCATTTTTTGTGATTCTTCTCTCAAGCCTAGAAGACTTTAAAGTGGTAGAAATGTGTGTTTATATCTCCTTCATTCTGTCTAGCTAAGACCCTTAGTGACTTCATAGACTCTCCATTCTTTCAATACAGTGATTACCGAATATGAACACAAACAAATAGAAAAAAAAGAGAGCAAAATAGAATGACAGTGAATGAATTGGAGAAATGAACTAAAAGGGTACAGGCTGCACACCAAAAGCAACAAATTAACAATGGCTAAAGGCTCAGAGAGAATATCTTTAAGTGGAAACTTGGAGTGTGGAGTTGAACAATTCCACATAACTCTGATTTTTCTTGGAATTAGTTTTCTTTACTTTGGATAGTGATTTCTGAAATTGGCCATTTTTACAAATAAATACATCAAAAGAGATCATGTCAAAATCTCTTCCTTCAAGTATATGTTTATTTATACATTAAAATAAGAGAAAATTCTTACATGTAAGTTATGTTATGTGGATTTATATTTCTGTCCATGATTTCTTCTAATCTAGGGTAGATGCAAGGAACGAAATGAATTTCTTTCATCTATTCTTGCTTTATCTGATTGTTGAACATATTTGGGAAAATTCCTATAAAATGTTTGAATTCTAACTTCAGTTTTGACTTTTAAAGTTAAAAATTAGGAACCATAGCTGATTGTGGTGGTGTACACTGCAGTCCTAGCACTCAGAAGGTCAGGGCAGGTAATCTTTGATGAAACATTGCTATCTAAATGACAGACTTTTTTCACATTTTACCATTTTCTATTCTGAGATCCAATCCAAGATCCCATACTACATTTACTGTCTTCTTAGCCATCCTCAATCTGTGATAATTTTTCTTCAGTTTTCACAACCTTAAAATTTCTAAGGAATAGTGACTGACAAGCTAGTTGCAGAATAACTGTCAATCCAGGCACATCTGATGCTTTGATATGGTAACATTGAGGTTATGGATTTAGGGAAAATAATACAATGCTGCTGTTCATTCTCAGACACCATATTGGTGGTATATGATGTACATATGTCTTATTAAGAGTTAAATTAATCTTTACCACTTGGTTAAGGGAGTGACTGACAAGCTTGTTTGTGAATAATAAATATTTGGGGTGATATACTTTGAAGCTATAAAAAACCTTCAGCTTTGAACATCTGATTTTAGCAATCCTGCATGGATTTTGACCCCAAGAGTAATTAATGTTGAGACTATAATTCCTTTACTATTTTGCATTTATTAGTTAAGTTTATGGGCTTATATTCATCAAATATAATTTGTTTAAAGTTTTCTTATTGTAGCTCCTTTATAGTACTTCAGTTTCACATATATTAGGCTATTAATCTTGTCTTGTATGTCATTTTATTTCTACAACATTTTGAAAAGTACTTGATATTATCTTTTCAAGTATAATATTTTTTCCCTGCAGAGTCATCTGATCCTAGACAGTAAGCATTGCATTTCAGCTGTTTTTCATTTTGTAAACATTCCATTTATCTTGTCATTGTGTTCATGTTCTTCTTTAAATCTTTGAGCACATTGATAAACGACTGTATAGCCTTTACTTATGATTATTCCCATTGATATAAATTTTGAGATTGTTTATATTGGTTTTCTCTCCTGGTTACATGTCACATTTTCCTGATTCTTTGTGTGAGTAATTTTTTTCATTTAGAGCCTTGTGCATGTTATGTTGATAAATGATGACATTTGTGTCTTTTTAAAAGAGTGATAGAGATTGCTCTGTAGGCAGTTAAGTAATTTCTCAATTAGTTTAATTATGTTAAAGACTATTTTACTTTTAAAGATCTGGGGGTAGTATAAAGCAGGATGTAATTTGATCTTTTAAGGACAATTCTGGAGTCTGTACACAATATTCTGCATGTGAATGAGGCTGCACTTTGCATCTCTAGAGCTTAAGTAATTTTCCCGGCTTTGAGTGATTATTGAGAACAGATTGGTTTACAGATCCCTGTAATTATTCTTTCCTTAGAAGATGGTCTTATCCTCTTTTTGGGATTTCTCTCCTCATTTGTGTAGGCTAAAATTCCACTAAAACCTCAAGGGCTTTTAAGATTAGTGCAACTTCCTCTTTATGTGCTTCTTTCACCTCATGTTCCTTACTTGGTAAATTCTAGTCATTTTGGCATCCTAAAAGGCCAGTTCTCATGTAGTTAGCACAGCAAAACCACTGATTTCCCTATGTTACATTTCAGCAATTGCCTCTAAGTATAAAACTACTATGATTTCTTTTCCAAATTCCAGGGATAATAGTCTTACATTGCCTACTACTTAACATCTAAAACAATTTATTTCACATTTTTTAATTTTCCAAGTTCCTTGTGCTAGAGGATAAGTCTGGGCTCCATCACCCTCACTCCATGTCCTGATTATTGGAAAGTTTTAAGAAGGATAAGTTAACCAATGGCCCTCTTTCTCCTCAGCCATGCAAGCTGAGCAAAGCTAGCACTGCCTACTCTACTTATATGCAGGTGCTCTTGTGACCTTTCTTCCCCTTTCTGATTACAGCTATCATCCAATAATTGAATTCTTTGTGGTGAGGAGCTGACAGTCACTTTGTTCATTTGTTTTTTCACACAATCTGTGGCAAATACATACAATATGAACTAAGAAATATATACAAATGATTTTTATAGGATCCCATTAAACTGATAGATGTCTCCACATTTATATGTGTTTATCTAGAAGAACTAAGATGAAAAATTTCAACAACATATCATGGAATTGTGCCTGACAAGTGAATGAATTAAAGCCTGTAGTCATTTGCAGGTGTGTTGAGCTAATGGCTGTCAGTTACAAACCATAGTAATTTTCTGAGATGCAAAAATGACCTGGGTTTTCAACCATATTTGCCTTCTATACAACTAGAGGTATAAAATTTTTGATATGTAAAGTAGATGTTATTAATCCATAAAACCTTCCATCATCATGTAGCCATTAGCCCAGATGAACTCTAAGGTTAGATTGTAGGAAAAGAGGAGGAGAACTAGGAAGGCGATAAAGAAGAGCAGTGATGAGAAAGCAGGATCTTTGGAGGACAAATTAAGTTAAACATGTAGAGTCTGAGTTTTGTTGCCTCCTCCTTCTCTCTTTACAACTACTTTGTGTTCTTAGTTTGAGTGAATATAACTTTTTTTTCAACTTTGAGTACCTCAGGGAACAATAGTCTCTAGTCTCAAGGCCAGGCTTTTAAGCACTGACATCTGTCTTTGGGAGTTAAGAGATTCCCAGTATTGTAGTCAGAAACATGAATGAATACATGCACTCATAGAGTAAGGCAATTTATGTCCTTTATACTCTTTCACTTAGCCTGAAAGTCTCTGGAGTTTTCCAGTGACAAGTTTTAGATTTTTAAAATGACAAGTATGCTCAGCAAAATATGATTAATTTCTGCTTTTAGGTATTTCTGTATTTTATTTCTGCCTGGATTGTTTAACATATACCAATTTCTTACCCAAAAATATTATGTTACCTCTATTTAACTGGACATCAAAAAGTAATAATAACCTTTATAGACAGCACAAATTGAATATGAGCTGACTTTCTGTTAAGTTGCCAAAGGATAGACAGATTCACTATTATTATGTACTCATCAATTCAGGTGGTTACCAAACAGATATTAACACCATTATTGAGAGAACCTTAGCGACAAATCTATGCTGCTATATTACTTAATCATTTATCAGCATGCTTAACTTCCTTTTTATAATAACATTGATTTTCAAACATGAGACAGATATAAATATTTATGTGTCTATATACTTATGTACATACATGTATATATGTACACATATATGTCAGTAACAGGTGTTTCATTGTCATACTAAAAAGGAGTTTTCACTTAAACAGTTTTCAGTTTTAAGTGGTATAAGTAGATGCTTAAAACTTAATTTACAATTACACCTAGCAGAAAATTGAACCTTATCATATTCCGTGTCAGTTCTTTAGGTCAGAAATTTAACTCTTAATGCTTAAAAGACTCCTTACGTGCAACTCAAAATCCTTTTCTCTCAAGATTGTTGGGTGTCTCTTGAATTTAAAATGCATAGTTTACAAATATTTTCTCATTTTCCTTAGGTTTTCTCTTCACTGTGTTGATTATTCCCTTGCTATAGTTTGATATAATCCCATTTTTCTAGTTTTGCTTTTGTTGCCTGTTCTTTTGAGGTCTTTGTTCTGACCAATGTAATAGAGTACTTCTGTGTTTTCTTCTAAACCATGCATCTGACAAAGAGTTACTAAGCAGAACATAAAAGGAACTCAACACAATAGCAAAAAATAATTCCACTTAAAAATGAGCAACAGAGTTTCTTTCACCTTCTTAGAGCCCATAGAGACCTACTGAGAAACAGGACTTCTAAAACGCAAACATGTCTAGAAGGCTATAATGCAAGGCCACTTTTGCTTGCTAGAAGCAGAGTCCCTGGAACCAAAGGGAGGACATACTCTTCTTAAAATTGAAGCTGTTTGTGTTCCAGATAAAATTTCACTTAGGCAAGGGATGTGCTTATATGTACAAAACAAAAAACAACACAGTGACTCCTAATGGCAAACAGAGTAAAACTAGAGTAATCTGGGGAAAGATAACTCATGTCCATGGATACAGTGGCATAGTTCCAGCCACATTTTTAAGCAACCTTCCTGTTAAGGCCATTGAACAGAGAATCTGTGTGATGCTGCATCCCTCAAGATTTTAAACTAATGAAATAAGTGATTTGTGCTCTAAAAACAAACAAGCAAAAGATATGAAAAGACATTTCTCAAAACAAAACATGAATGGCCATAAGATATGTGAAAAAAACTCAGTATCTCTAATCATCAGGGAAATGTGTGCACATCAAAGCCAGAGAGAGATATCACTTCACCCCAATAGCCATTATCAAAAAGACAGACGATAACAAGACTAATATGGATGTGATGAAAAGGGAATCCTTGCACACTGTTGGTGGGATTTTAAATTAATGCAGTTGTTATGGAAATATCAAGGAAGTTCTTGAAAACATTAAAAATAGAATTACCATATTATCAACTAATCACACTATTAGGTGGTGGGATTGCATTTTCCAAAGTAATAAAATCAGGATATTGCAGAGATGCCTACATTCCTATGTTCATTACAGTACTATTCATGAAATCCAAGACATGGAATTAACCTAAGTGTCAATCAATAGATGAATGGATAAAAAATGTGATTCATGTATGCAATGGAATGTTATTCAGTCATCAAAAAGAATGAAATTCATTTGCAGGATATCCATTTGATACACAAACCTGGAGGACATTATATTAAGTGAAACAATCCAGGCTCGGAAAGACAAATACCACATCATCTCACTAACATGGATTTAGAGAAGTTGATTTTAAGGAGGAACAAAAGAACGGTTTCCAGGAGCTGGAAGGGTAAAGGAGAGAGAGGAATGTCTAGACATTGTTCAATGTGTAGAAGGATATAGTTAGATAGGAGGAATAAGTTCTAGTGTTCTCTTGCATAATGGGGTAACTGGGGTTAATAATATTGCAGACAATATTTCAAAATAGCCAGAAGAAAGGATTTTGAATACTGTTACCACAAAGAAATGGAAATCTATGAGATTATAAATTTACTACACTCTCCGATTTGATTATTGCACAATGTAGGCATGTGTTGAAATATCATATTATACCTAATAAAAATGAACAATTGTTACATGCCTACTAAAAATTTTAGGGTCTGAGAGTACAGCACAGTTTATAGTACTTTGTCTAGCATACACAAGGCCCTGGGTACCATCACACAAAATAAATAAATAAAAACAAAAGCAAAACAAATAAATAAAAGAAAATTCCAAAAGAAATATATTTTGAAATACAAAACATGAGTGTTGACTTCTTTCTTTTCTTTGTTTTTTATTGTTTTATTATCTCATCCTTTCTTGAGACAGGGAAACTAAAATACCATCATTCTTAAGACAGAACAAAGAGTCATGTGGGAAATATCAAAAACACTAGCTAATACCACAAAATAGTTCATTGCAACTTCAAAGCTCTAATCTTAAAGATCCTGAGAAATACTTCTATCAGAATCACCAGATATATTATATAAATGGAACTTAAGGGTTTCTTTCTTTCAAAAGAGTTGAGGTCTTTAGACAAATTCTAAGAAATCCAAAGAATCATAAGTTTTCCTCTGCCATTTACTTGGTAGAGGAAAAGTGAAAATATTTGAGAGGAGCCCAAAGCCAATGGTTAAGTGTGTTGCCAAGAACTATCCACTCATCTTTACCTGTGCATTAGCCACTAACACTTCTGGAGTATCACCAATGAGTCAGGCGTGGTTAATTATCACAAGTTCAGCACAGTAGGAAAGTTTAACTAACTTGTTTAAGATCTGATAGTAAGTGACTGGCAAAACTATGAAGAAGGGTGTGTATTATTCTAAGGTAATATTTCCTGATATCTAAAAATACTATCTAGGTCAAAATACTCTATAATTCTAAAGAGGAGTTCAGAAAAGGCTTAAAGATCTTTTTGGGAGACTTCAAATGTCACATTTTTTACTGTGACCTATCTCAAAATATTATCTTTGGATCATAAAGCTGACTGCTTGATCGCCGATGCACTTTACTAGAGGCCTTCTCTCTTTGAATCTCTTATTTTGTATGTAGTATCTGTTATTTGCACTGTCTTTTAAAAATTCTCTCACACACCAGGGTTCCTAAACTCTCCAAAATTTCTTAATCAGATCTATTTTCCTCATGGAGGTTGCTGTGGACTCAAAAGTGTGGAATTTATCTCTTGCTATCACCTCAGGGCTATAATTCTCATTAGACAATATGTAATATTTTCTCCCCACATTGGCTGTCAGGCTGACATCAACAGTGAAATATGTGAATTACTACTTAGGCAAGACAGCATAATTTTAACATTATAAAAATGTCATTTAATAAAGGACAGTATACAATGACAAACAGTTTTGGGGACTGGGTTGGAACTCGAATAATAGAGAATTTTCTAGTTCTCTTGAAAAATATATTAAGTGAATCGTATTCTATTTGTGTTGGAACCAAAACACTGGTTTGATTTGCAAATGTGAAACAATCATTTTCCAGAACTTTTGAATGGTAACTTCTTGGCTAATTGATAATTGGAGAGGTATTATGCTTAATTTTAAATTTCCTTAAACTCAGAGCCTAGAGCTTCTGGAAACTTGAATTCTTGCTTATTTAATTTATAAAGGTGAAAAGTTTAACCATGAGATCTATCACAAAGCTACTAGTGGGACAGAGGTAGGAGGACTGAGGTCTGAGACCTGTCCAGACAGAGTTAAATGGAGACCCTATCTGAAAACAAACAAGAAGTAAAAGGCCTGGGGGTGTGGCTCAACTGGTAGAAAGTTTACCTAGCAAGTGTGAGGCCCTCAGTTCAATCTTGTACAAAAACAGATCTATGCATCTATAGCAAAACCCACTTCTGCCCTTTACACACAAGCATTAGAGAAATAAGCATAGTTTGTAATGAATTTGTGTCTACTTTAAAAAGAGGTTTTGATAGTATAATAGCCCTCAACTTCACAAAAGCAGGATTTCCAGGGTTCTTTCAGGTCTTTCCCCTGGCTACAGACTAGAATCACCTAGGGAGTTTTAAACCTCCAAGTCTTATAACCAGAGATTCTTATAGGATAAGGCACTGCCTGGCACTGGGATCATTAAAAGCTCTCCAGCTGACACTAATGTACAGACAAAGCTAAGAACCACTTTGCAAATTCTTTGCAAATTCTCAAGATATGAACAACCATTGTGTTTGGGCTGCTGACATTGCCATTCCCTCCAGAGGGCTGCCTCACTATTCTTTAGCTTTCGAAAACAAATGAGGCTGTTCTCAAGGCAATGACACTCTGCTCTGAGTCAGTTACTCCTGATTTCTGTTTGAGTTGTGATTTATGTTATCATTGCTGCTTATGTGTACAATGACATTCTGCCTTTTTTCCAATAAAAGGTTCATGACATGAGGCATGTCTGTGCTGCTGACACATCACTCATGCTCCCGGCTGTTGCTGGCTTCCACCTGTCCCTTAATTTGTATGCCTCTTTTAAAAACTGTAGAAGATTAATTTGTGCATTAAATTGTATTTCATTGCAGAAGACTTGTACTAGATCTCCAGGTAAGGGAGTAGGAAAGATTTTATAAATGTTGTGTTTTTCTCCATTTTTCTATATTGAGCTTAAGGCTTTATGACAATGACCCATCTTCTAAAACTCATTAATAGTGTGAAAATGATATCTTAGCCCACTTTAGGCTGAGAAGAGGAGAGAAGAGAAAAGAAGGGAAGGGGAGGGGAGGGGAGAGGAGGAGAGGGGAGAGGATGGGAGAGGAAGGGAAGGGAAGGGAAGGGAATTTAGTAAGGATAGTCTTGCTCTTTTCTTAGCCCTGGGGGAAGACTGTAAACAAAAAGAACAAAGAGAGTGAGATAGAGAGCAAAGGGAGTGAGAGGAAAATGAATCTGCCTTCCCTGGGCCTGTGAAGTTCCTTACTAGGAAGGTTTTTAACTGTGTAAGGATGATATCTAGTGCAAAGCAACAGAACCCATTTCTAGATTCTGTGGAAAAGAAGAAATAGCTCTTTACTAACCAGGCACACAGCAACTTGGCAAGCTTGGCTAGACCCAAGAAAAGATAAATTACTACGATATGAAAATGTAGCTTTGCCCAAACCACTCATAGTTCCTGGGAGACATGAACTTTGAGCTGAAACCCAAGAACTCTTTTATGGCCTTCAAGAGAGAGTGTAATGACCTCACAGTGGAGGGTGGGGATGGGCAGCTGGCAAGAACTGAAAGGAAACCATATCAGTGACAGAGAAATGATGAGAATTGCCCAGCTCCATGGCCTTTGCAAAATAGTAAATTATAAGTTCATCCACTGGGACTTTTGCATTAGAGACCAACACTGGTTACAGCAAAGGATCAATGAACATCAGCTAGTATAGAGCCAAGGACCCTCCAAAGTCAGCCACTTTTCTGAACTGTAAAAGAAGAGTAAGAACTTGCACTCTTTCAGGAACTCACTTAGATGTCATCTCTGATCAAAAAGCATGTCAATTGCTGTCAAGGCTGAATAATTTTATACAAGATTAAGTGATGGAATTGATGAAATAGTGTGATTCTGGCTAAGCTTTCACAGGATTAGGTTTATTTTTCAGATAACAGCTGTGTGTGGAATCTGGAAGATCGGCTTAGTAGTAGTTACAAACAAACTAAAACATGCTTTCTTGGTGCAGTCACTTTGTTGGAATGAGAGAGTCACACTGAGAACACAGAGCTGTCAAAGAACAGTCTTAAGAACTTTCCCTCTCAGAAAAGCCTAGGTTCTATCATCATTATTCATTTTCTTTTCAGGCCAATGATGGCTAAATCCTGCCTCTCATTCCTAGATCCCAGTACCTGCCTTCACTACCAGGATCCTTATCAGCTGTCTTCTGTATCTTTATCCTACCTTTGTTCCTGGTTCTTTCACAATACCTTTTAAACCAATACAAGTGATTTTTATTTCAAAACCAGTCAGCAAAATACATAAGAAAATGAAACATCCAACCTTCCCCAACACATTCTCAGCTTTTTCTGTTTCTATTTGTAACTAATAGTTCCTCATTTTCTATACTGGATTTCTCTACCACTTCTTGGGAATTGCCTTTTTTGTCAAAACTTGTAGAGATAGACTTATTTCTAAACATAAAGACCCTCTGCATTTTGGCAATTTGTCTTATTCTCTGCAATGCACTTTTTCCTTTTTTTTGCATTCTGTAATATGTTTGCACTCTGGATTCTCTCTTAACTCTCTGACCACTTATTTTTTTCTTCTCTGTCACCTCCTCTTCTTCAGTCACCTCTTATAATTTTAATACTCGCCACTCATTTCCATGGCTTGAACTGTCTCATATATTTTAATGACTCAAGTTAATATTCTCAGCCTTATTCTCAGCCCTGAGTATCAAAAACATCTACTCAATAATACAATGAATATCTTTAACACTTAAACTGAATGTCCTGAAAAAGAAATTGTCTTCTGGGATTCCACTTCTAACAACATTTGCACCACCACCTGTCCTTTTGATTAACTATTTAACTAAACCAGAAGACCATTGGATCTAAAATTAAATACTTAATTATTCTTTTTCCAAAATAAGAATATACTGCCTCATTGATTTAATGATTCTTTTTCCATATGAACTTTTTACCGAAAGCCCATCCCTAGGGTAAGCGCACAGTAACTAAATAAGGGCATGTGGCATGATGGTTGAGGACCAACTCTTGTTTCTGAGTAAGCCTACTACACCAATAGTTGATCACAAGTGTTGAGACAAGTTAAGCAACCTGTCTGTGTATTATTTTCCTCTTTTCTATGAGAATGCTAATGATATGTAATTTTTATTGTTGTCATGAAAAATACCTAAAATAAAAATTTGCAAAATTGTCCAGAGACTAATAAAAGAAATGAGCTTCGTCAAATGTGAACTACAGGTATCCAAGTGCAACAAAATTTATATATTTTAATGTAGATAAATCCAAATTAGATAACTAAAGACAATTGAGATAAGGACCACTTTATTAAGGATTTAGTCTGTGTAATCTCTGACTTCAGTACTGGTTCTCTACCTATGATAAATGAAATTTTTAAAAAATCCTTTAGCCAGTGACTGACACCTATAATCCTAGCTCTTCAAGAGGCAGAGATCAGGAGGATTGCAGCATAAAGACAGCCAGGAAAATAGTTTGCCAGACCCCACCTCGAAAATACCCAACACAAAGCAAGGCTGATGGAATGGCTCAAATGGTAGAGTACTTGTCTAGCAATCGTGAGGCTCTAGGTTCAAACCCTAATACTACCAAAAAAAAGAGTCTTTCCAGTAATATTAGAAGTGAAGCAACACAAACCAATATAGAGAATATTGTATTAACAGACATGTTGGATTTAAATCCTGAATTTAATCCTAAACAATACTGGCAAGGTCATTTCAAATTCTGAGACTTCATTTCTCATAAAATAGGGTGAAAATAAATCTTGCATTATTTCCTGAAGGAATTTAAATAAGCGATTTATTGTACAATGCAATGACTATAGTTAATAATATATTATGTTCTTGAAGAATGGTGAATAGATGTAAAGTTTTCTGATCCCTCAAAGTAACTATGTGAAGTAAAGCATATGTTAACTACATATATTTAATTGGTCTACAATTATGCTTCAAAACATCATATTGGTCAATGCACACAACTTCAACCCTCAATTAAGAAAGGAAATACGTATGAAAGGATGTAAAAGTTAATGTCATTGCTACATTTTTCCATCAAAATGAAAACTCAGTTAATATATATACAAAAGATACCCAAATTTCAAAGTCTCTAAACTATTTGTGTGAATTTCTTTTAGGGTAAATTACAACTTCCTCTGCATTTAATTAATTTACACAAAATATTTCTAATATGGTTTGCTCAGGAAATCACTAAAGAAAAATTCTGCTGTTTAATTTTTTTTATAAAACACTTTGAGAAATTTGAAGTGTTTGCAAATGAAGAAGGATGTATACTTTATGACACTTTGAAGCAAAGTTTTACTTTAATAGAAAAGTCTAGGTTTTCAATGTATGTTTAAAAGAAAAAAGTATATTAATAATTTTGAAGTGAGATTTATGTATATATAAGGAGTCATCTAAAAATACACTTACCAGTGACATTTTGCATCTGAATTATATATAGTCACTGGCTTATTATCTTATAATTTATTGAATGCAAAAATCTACTAGAGATTTTTTTATTCTAAATTTGTGTTAGAAATCTCAAAGAAGCTGCATTGAAATTATAATATAATGTAGGATATTAATATTTATTATTTAAATCAAGTTTTTAATAAACATTTTATTCAAAATTTTAAAAAGTAATGTGCATTTAATAAAGCATGGAATAAATTCAACTCTACCATATAAAATAAAAAAGAAAAATGAGTTACTCCAGAGAATTGTGAGGATAAGAACAAAAGGTGATAAAATATACTTTTGATAAAAAAGTCAAAATGAGTTCAAAATGGAGATTTATATTCACAATTGAGTTGTCAAGCATTTTTTTTCCCTGTACAATACTGACCACATCTTATAGCAAAGACCAGAGGCTATCAGCCAGAAGTGGTGCACACTATTTGCATCTATATTCTATTGTCTACTGTCCAGCCATGTGATTACTGTTAGCCATAGTGCTAACCATCAGGTAGCCTTGGAAATTGTTTCCTAAGCTTATGTGACAAATAGAAGAAAAGGATGTTATAGGAGGCTGTACTCTAGGAGTAATCTAGGAATAATCTAGGAGAAAGGAGAAAAAGATGAGAACTAAGAATGGTCAGGGAACATGACTAAAAAACAAATAAATGGATACCACTTTTAAAAAAGAAAAGAACAATTTGTAGACCTTAGTAATTGGCTCAATATGAGGGTCAGAATAGTAAGGAGTACACTGAGACCTGGAAGTTAATCTATAAAAATATTAAATTAATAATATTTTAAATTGTATAAACTCCAGGTAAAAGTTCTAAGGTTACTTTGCCAGGGGAACTACTGATCTATCTATATCTATATTTATATCTATATCTGTCTATCCACCTATACACACACACAAACACACACACACACACACACACATATATATATATATATATATATATATATATATACACTTATATATATACATAATGCATGTGAGCATTTCTGTTTTTCATAGAAAATTGTTATGGCAACTAATATTAGCTCAAGGTTTTTGAAGAAGTATGATGCATAAGTAATTCATGTCTAATAAAATTTACATACTACTAAAGCTATTTCATTTAAAACCCTTTAACTGAATGCACAGTTTACAGTATAGCCACTCTAGAGGTGGGTAAATCACAATTGAACTTTGAATTTTAAATAGGACAGTTTATATACCTAAATGACTGTGTCTTTAATGAGAACACACCTTAACTTTAATTCCAAAAATATTTTGGCAAAGGTACTTTTAACAATATTATCTCTGGCAAACCACATGTAATTTTATACTTACGAACTTGATTTTTGGCAGCACACACCTGAGCTAACCACCTAACCATGATTTTACCTCTGATAGTGTTCACTCAATCTAAATTTTATCACTCTGTCTTCAGGTAATTTATTTTAAAACACCATGAAAATCCTTTATTGAACCAATGACTAGTGATAGAAATGGAAAGAAACCTTCATATTTAATCCATTTTAATTTTACCCCTATTACTAATCTTTGTCTCAACATCTAAAGAAAGCAATAACCAAACAAAAAAATTAGAAGGGAAATAAATTTAGTTTCCAATAACAATATAGATTGCTAAACTAATGATGAGTGTGGTGTTTTGCTATGTGACTAAATATTTGATATTAGTTTTGTGAATATTATGGAGTGGAGATGGAAGAACATATAAATGTTAAGAATTTGTTTATATTAATGAAAAAAAAAATCAGAAATACTGTCCTAAAAATTCATTTATCAGCTCTGGTTGTTTAACCCTTCCTCTGTTGTTGACTTTCTCCTCATGACTATTTGACCCACATTTCTTGGATGAAGGGTTTCTTCAGAGAGCTCCAAAGTCATTTTGAAATCTTGGACTGTATTCCAAAACACAATAGACAGCATTAGCAATGATGCAAAGAACCTAAAGCAAATGCAGATTTCTAGAGAAGCTATATATTGGATTAAATTGGTCCTTCCTTTTTTTAATTCTACAGATTATTAATGAGGATCTATAATTTTTAAAATATTAACTTGAAAATGATCAAATCGGGAGAATGTAATTGACACAATTTTTCCTAAACTTTGAGATATCATTACAAATGTCTAATGCTATTGAGGGTGACATCCAGGAAAATTTTGCTATGTACAGTACTACTCCCAATTTTCCCTCTTTGGGATGTAGCCCATATCCATCTCCAGTATCAACAAATAATGTTCACTCCTGTTTTCCTAAGAAAATGTAACTAAATCAAATAAAAAATATGCTGTGTCACAACCCATAAACTTGTTGGCATCTGACATCACATTTTGGTTTACATTCCTGTCAAAACAGATAAATTTTCTCTACTTTTACCTGAAACTGATCCCTTTACTGAGTCTGACCCATAAATCAAATCTTTTCTCATCTAATCCTTTTACTTACAACACAAATTTTCTTTTCTTTGGTCTCTCTTTACCATCATCCTATGATCATTCTGAAATTTCTACTATCTTAGTATAACAAATTCTTTCAGACCCTGTATCTTCCTTTATTTAAGCCTTATTCTTATTAAAAGCTGCATTAGAACATATCACTTCAAGGGGTTATCTGTACTACCTGGCTCTAATTTTTAATATGCAATTTTCCCTTCAGCCTAATCCTAAAGTTTTATTACAAATATTTTACTAAAATTGGGCTTCACAGAGCTATCAATGACCTTCTTGTTGGGTTTGATGATCAAGTCTCAGTTCTCTTCACACTCAGCCTCTTACCACCATTTGTTACTGTTGACCACATGGTCCCTTTTAAATGATTTTCTTTCATTGATTTCTGTGATTCCACACTCTATGTACTAGGTTTTATTCAATAACAATATGTTTTCTGTTTCCTTTTCAACCCTCTCTCGCACTTTGAAATTCTGCATTTCTCTCTATCATTGTCTATTCTCTACTTACTCATTCTTTGGCCTGTCTAACCTCACAAAATTCCTAAACACAGAGACTCTACAGCAAAACACCCCTAGATCCAGACATAAACATGCAACTTTCTACTTGGTTAACTTGGAGGAGCTGAATAATTAGAAGATAGAGTGAGAAAGAAAGAGGAGACATGAACAGATTAAATGACACTACGAAGTGAAACAATGGTGAAAATAATCTCCACTGCTGTGGGACAGTACATTCAATTTTCATCACAGAAGTACCCATGTTTGAAGGAGGTAAACCTTCATCTTTTGCACCAAGTCATGCATAAGGCTAGGCACAATTGCAGACATTATCTTTGGTCCAAGTTCCACATCTGGGTCCACATGAGGCCAAACAGGAACTACACATGGGAAAAAAGCAAGATAATCTATAACTTATGCTAATTAAGTAGAAACAGGAAAATAGAGTCAGAAGGGACCAGGGTGATACAAACTTTTGTTGGGATTTTTCAGAAATATGGAGAAAGAAATGTATCTAATGTGATCTAAAACCTTTTGGGGTAATGATGACAACTAATTTCTAGATTATACATACACATTTTCATCTGGAGGCTATTGTCAACAGGAGGAAGCATGACATGAAATTCTGATGTGAAATAAAGCATTTAAATATTTATTTTAATCCATTTCTATTCAATACCTGTACAAACAAATAGAAACCAAAGATGAAGAGGGAGAAATGGACACAATTGAAATTTTCTCCTGTTTCCTTTATCTGGTTGGTTCATGTAATGAGATATGCCTCACAAGAGTCATCACCAAAAATAGTCCTATGAGTGAAAACATTCAGCCTTAATCACAATTTGAATCTACTTGAATTTACATAAGTTTAGGCACTTAAGCTCAATGTAGAAAAGAATATGAAAAATAAGAGCAATATTTCATGTGAAAAAAATCTTAGAACTGAGTGTACCTAGGAACTAATCAACTTAATATGACCTAGATTTTACCCATGTTATAATTTCATGAATTTTTCATAAAATAAATGAATGACAAGTTAATAAACTAGCCTGTATTTTTTTCCTGAAATTCTTTATTAAAATCATATTAATATGCAATGTATCAAAGTAGTAGAGTCATAAAATAAGAACACTAGATTCCCTGTCTTCCTATACTCCTGGCATCCAGAGGACAATGACCACATATTGTGTTCTTAGTTAATAAACTACTTGGAGTTGCTTGCAGTGTTTACTAACAACAAACTTGAATTTGAAAAGGCAGTGCCCCAGAGGTGCTTACTTCACAGATGTATTTCTCCAGATTTTGGGTTTCAGCCAATAAATGCATAAAAGTGCATTCGTTTTAATTTTGGGTTTTTAAATCCACTTCATTTGGGTTTTTCATATACAGAAGGAATTTCATATTTGAATAGCAAAGCAAAACATTCAGTAGAACATTTAATCACTCATGTAAACATTAACTAAGCAATGTAGAACAAAGAATAAAGTTGTTCATACTGGTTAACATTCGATTCTGCCCTGACTTCTTTTCAGTTGTTCCTAATCTCTATAATTTAAAATTTGATTCCTCTAAGACTTGAATAGAATTGCCTTTCTCTAAATCACTTTTTAAAAAATTCTTCAGAGGGTATAGTACCCCCCCATTCATTTTAAGGGGCAGAGTCACAGTCTTCAAAGGTGATGAGATCCATTTGCTGTGACTGTTACCATAAGCGGGAATTCTTGGGTTGGGGTATGATCTTGAATTCAAAAGAAACTTCATCATTGTTCAGCACAAGGTAGCATCTGTTTCTTGACTACTTTCCCCTGATAATTTAGGCTCCATTTGCTGTGGAATCACCTTTCTGGGTGCGCTTTATTGCAAAGCAAACTTCTGTTTGATTCCTAGCTAATCTCTGTTATTTCTTGCTAGTAAAGAGCTGTTCAGAATTTATCACAGCTAAGAGAACTGTTAATGTTCAGAGCAGTTTCAGGCCACCTCCTTCCTGAATTCCTACTTAGAATTTCTGAGGTTCAAGTTCCTGTAATCTCCACACATGGAAGGAAATCACCTGGGCGTGTGGTGTTTGCTGTAATGGTGTCCTCACAAAGGTCACTGGGAATTTGTGTTAACTTTATGTTAGTACCAAAATTGCAATCAGCAAATTGATCTTAGAAAATCTGATCAAAATAGAACTGTATAGAGAAACAACTTAAAAAAACTTACAAACAAGCATCATATTAATTTCCTGAGGCTGCCAACAAAACCACAAAGTTAGTGAGTTAAAATAACAGGAATTTATTCTCTCGGGGGTTCTGGAGTTTAGAAATATAAAAGTCAGCCAGGCCATGCTCCTTTTTGAGTATGAACTTATTTCTTCCATCTTTATACCATCCGTACTATTTGTACATTTGTACTATTATTGCCATACATTTCACCCTTTCATACTGTAAGAAAATGATCTTTTCTATCAAAGTATATGTCACCCTCTTGGATTACTTAAAATTCCTCAGGTCACCATCTTAGGTGACCTGCATTGTTTAAAGGGTTCCTGTTTGTTCTTCCAGATTCTGATACAGCCTCATTGCCTATAAAAATTGCCCACAAAATTACATGCCCTAATCCATCCCCTAAGCCTTCTAGCCAATTGAAAAAGATTGCAAACCTTTGACCTAGACAAATCCCAGGTAAGGGGCAGGTACAACTGCATCCGGGATATAAGGAGAAGCCACTGTTGACCGTTTTGTGCTCACGTGTCTACTCAACTGGAATGAATATATGCTTGCACCCTTTTGATTAAAGAAATTGTCTTGTCAAGATTTTCCCACAAATTGGGGACCTGGTCCAGGATATTACATTCTGTCCAGGAAGGTTGGCCCCCAGCCCTTTTCCAGGGAGACACGTCCTGCTGACTGATTGCAGCAGCCCTGAGGTTTGGCTGATGGTGACAACTTTCCAGATCTGTGAAAGAACTTGACTCCAGAATTTCTTGACAATGCAGGTAAAAAAGCTCTGAAGACCCTGTAAGTTTTGTGCACAAAGCGAGACAAGAAAAGTCACAGTGGTGACCAAGTAATGTCTTGGTGGTTGGGATATTGGAGACTGTGTGGTGTGCGAATGAGACATGTCTGGTGACATGAAGGGAAAGTGGAGCCCTGATCCACAGTTCTGAGGCAATCTCATACTGTTTAAGGTGGAATTTGATTCTTGAATCTAATCCAGATTAGGAGTTTATACTGATCCACTGGCTACCAAGAGGTACCTTAAGCTCTCACAAAGGATGGGGCTGGAGATGGACAAAGCAAAAGAGAATCAGAGTGCAAGAAACCTCCAAGGCAAATGGGGGATTGAGCTCCTGATAGACACAGCACAGTTGACCAGAAGGGGAAAATGGGAAATAAAGGCAGCAAGGAGGGAGGCCAACAAATAAAGGTCCAGGATAAAATACCCCCTGAGGGCCCCCTAAGAAAGATATTAAGATATTGGGATGATAACTCCTGTATGGAAGGGAAAAAGAAACAAAGAATGGCCAAATACTGTTATTTTATCTGGACCCAAGAACCAATCTTAAAGCTTTTGGCTTTTGACCAAAATTTGGGTCTGATGAGGACTGGGTCTGCCAACTATAAATTGAACATGTAAATTTGTCATTTGTAAATGACAAATGTCCAGTCACTGAAGAGGAGATGAATATGCCCTCTGTAGGAGACAGAGTCCCATAGTCCTGTTTCCAAGAAGTAAGCAACTACGACCTAACTGGGATTTACACTCTTCCCCCACCCCCCACTTTATAATCTTGCTACTCCTCTGGCTCAGGTGCCAGAGCCAGCCCCTGCACCACCCCAGGCTCCTGCTTCCTCACATCCCCCTTCCAGTTAGAAAAGGTCAAGTTAGATACCCATATGTGCCTCCTCAAATAATATATGGATGATTTATTTTTGTCAGGGGATAACCAGGGGAGGTGATTAACACAACCATTAGTTTTATAAATTTTCTGGGAAGCTGGGGACTTTGCATTTCAACGACTAAGTTATAATTTGCTGAGGATAAAGTAAAATATCTGGGACATTTGATCAGTAAGGACCAATGAGGGACTGGGCCAGAAAGAATAGAAGGAATAACTGGTCTCCCACTCCCAGGAACAAAACAAGAATTAAGAAAGTTCCTTGGATTTGTGGGATACTGCCAGTTGTAGATAGACTCATATGACCTTAAAACTAAATCTTTATATCTCAAATTGACCCAAGAGGGACCAGACCCCCTTCTTTGGACCCCTGAGGGGATAAAACAAGTAGATGAAATAAAACAAGCCCTTACCACAGCCCTGGTGCTAGCCTTGCCCATACTTGAATGGCCTTTTCACCTCTTTGTAAATGTAAACAAGGGAGTTGCCCTTGGGTGCTAAACCAAAAACATGGGGATCAACTTGTGGTCTTCTTATCTAAATCCCTAGATCCTGTCCTCTGAGGTTTCCCTGAGTGCATTCAGGCAGTAGCAGCTACAGTCCTTCTAACAGAAGAAAGTAGAAAAATCACCTTTGGGAGAAGTCTAGTTATTAGCACTATGCATCAAGTTAGAATGCTCTTAAACCAAAAGGTGGGTCGATGGCTGACAGATTCCAGGATCCTAAAGTATGAGACTACCTTGCTAGAAAGGGATGACCTGACTTTAACTACTGATGAGGCCCTGAATCCAGCCATTTTCTTGACAGGGAAGCAGGAGGGAGGAGCCCCCAAACATAAATGTTTAGATATTATTGAATACCAAATGAAAGTAAGCCCAGACCTCAGGGAAACTCCTTTGCAGACTGGGTTCCATTTCTTTGTGGATGGATCCTCTCTGGTAATTGAAGAAAAACAACATAATGGATATTCTATCGTATATGGGAGGCCATGACTACAATACAATCAGGCTGACTCCCTTACACTTGATTGGCACAGACTTGTGAATTGTTTGCTCTAAATCAGGCCTTAAAACACTTAAAGGACAAAGAAGGGATCATATATACTGATTCAAAATATGCATCTGGTGTGGTCACACTTTTGGAAAAATCTGGATGGAACAGGATTTAATCAACAGCAGGCCAAGACTTGGTGCATGAGGAAGTAATTCAACAAATACTAGACAGCCTAAAACTACCTGAAGAAATAGCCATAGTCCATGTCCCAGGACACCAAAAGGGGGTAAATTTTGAGGCTTGGGGAAATTCTTTTGCAGACAAGACAGTGAAACAGGCTGCTCTCATCCCCAAGGTCCCGGTTTTCTGTCATATCCCTCATCTTCCTGCTCCTCCTGTTACCCCAATATTTATACCCCCCAAGGAAGAACAGCTAAACAAAATAATTTGGGTCAATCAGGACCAAACAGGGAAAATGAGTTCTTCCCAATAAGAGAGGGAAATGACCTCAAAGCCCCTAATGATAGAACTCCTTATCTATCTCCATTAGGGGAACCACTGGGGACCCCAGGCCATGTGTGATGGAGTTTTGTGAGCCTATGGGTGTATAGGGACCTATTCAACAAGTATCAGAATGGTGTCTCACTTGTTGAAAAATGAACAAGCAAGCCCTGGGACAGAAACCAGCTGGAAATAGAAACCCCGGGTTGCAACCTTCCAAAGCATCAGGAAGATTACACTGAGATGCCCAAAGTAGGTCATCTTAAATACCTCCTGGTTATTGTAGACCATTTCATTCACTGGATAGAGGCCATCCCTCTCCCAGGGGCCCCTGCTATGAATGTAATTAAGGCATTACTAAAACACATCATCTTAAAGTTTGCAGTTGTAAAAAATATAGACTCAGACAATAAAAGTCACTTCACTGCCAATGTCCTCGAAGGACTTATGAAGGTTCTAGAGGTCACATGGGAATATCATGCTCCCTGGCATCCACCTTCCTTGGGGAGGGTTGAAAGAATGAATCAGACTCTTAAAAATCAGCTCCCTAAATTAGTCTTAGAGATCAGATTACCTTGGATTAAATGCCTTCCATAGCACTACTCAGGATTAGAATATCCCCTTGGAAGGACATTGCCTCTCCCTTTATGAAATGCTTTATGGGCTTCCTTACCTTAGCTCTGTTAGTGATGTGCCTGCCTTTGAAACCAAAGACTATTTCATCAAAAATTATATACATGGATTGTCCTCTACCTTATTTTCTCTTAGGAAAAAGGGGTTGTTAGCACAGGCTCCTCCACTTGACTTTCCCATTCACCCTCACCAGCCTGGTGATTATGTGCTGATCAAGACCTGGAAAGAAAATAAGTTTGAGCCAGCTTGAGAAGGACCTGTCCTGGTCCTGCTGACCATGGAAACAGCCATCTGGACTGTGGGGTGGTAGTGTTCATCACACATGATTAAAGAAGGCGCCCCCACCTGACCCGAAGGAACAATGGCCAATGCTCTCATATCCAGGTGACACCAGAGTAACATTAAAAAGACTATAGTGAAATTATTCTTTCTCTTTCACTTGGGAAATGGTATGTTTATTATTAGTGTAACTCAGAGTACTTTTCCCTTAACTGTTGAATTCAATGCATGCCAGATCCTTCCTTGTGGAGAACTCACATCCCAAGTCCAGCTCCAAGGATACACTTCTTCCTTTTATGACAATCCTAAGGGCTGGACCAGACCCTGAGGCACTGGTAAGACTCCAATTTTCACCATCCAGAACAATCAACAGTCTTTTAACAGATTGCAGTTGAAATTACAGCTATTTCAGACACACCCCTCTTCTTCTTGCAAAGATAAACAGTATAACCCACTTAGGTTGGGTTTTGTCTTGAAGTATGACAAAAGAACCATCCATATTTCATAAATATGGGCTGGGGGCAGATGTCTCATGAACAGACCCTTTAGGTGCCTCTGATCTCCGTCCAGCTCCCAAACCCTCTTGGGGGACACCTACCTCTGCTCCAACATCACCTCCACATTTGTACAAGAATCAAACTCAGGTAACTGTAGTAGAAGTCAAGGACCTAAGACAATTTGTGGCTATTGAAATTGGGTACGGGGATACAAATTCTTGGATGGAATGGATAAAATATTCTGTCTGCACATTAAATAAGAGCAATTCTTACTACTGAGAGCCCAGAGTCTCAGGTGGTCCTGTTTCCATTAGGATGATCTTCAGATCCAGATGGAATGTATTGCATATTGACTCTGTTTCAGGATGCCACAGCTTTGGGTAACGAATCCTGCTGGACGTTATCATACTGTTCCTAGACGTCAGAGGTCCTCCGGGTTAACCTCTGAAGACTGTTAAACCACCTTCCCCAGATGTCAATTATACTTCATGTCTCACCAGGCAGGGGGGGACAATTGACAAATGTAGAAAACTGATGGGATGCAGTAAAAGCCAGTCCTTCAACAGCCTCACAAACCAGTCCACATTCTTGGTGGACAGAGCCAATGTCTTGTGGTACTGCAAAGGATCTTAACTTGAGACTCTACCAAGTAACTGGGCAGGCACCTGTGCTTTGGTGAAGTTGGCATTCCCTTTCACCCTAGCATTTAGATCCCCAGCCCATGCCATGACACCTAGGAAAAGGAGAGACATAGGCATAAATAGATGTTGCAGTGAGCCACAAAGGCTCCTTGGATCCCCATGTTTACATTGATACTGTTGGGATTCCTAGAGGGGTGCCAAATGAATTTAAAGCCAGAAATCAAATTGCAACTGGACTTGAATCAGTACTCTTTTGGTGGTCAACCATAAATAAAAATGTCAAATAGATTAATTATATTTATTATAACCAACAAAGTTTTGTTAACTATACCAGGGATGCTATCAAAGGAATAGCAGAGCAATTTGGACCAACTAGTCAGATGGCTTGGGAGAACAGGCTAGCATTAGACATGATGCTGGCCGAAAAGGGAAGAGTTTGCACAATGACTGGAGTTTCGTGTTGAACATATATACCTAGTAAAACAGCCCCTGATGGAACTATTACTAAGTCCCTACGGGGATTAACTACCCTATCCAATGAGCTAGCTGAAAACTCAGGTATAAATGATCCCTTCACTGACTTAATGGAGAAATAATTTGAGAGATGGAAAGGATGGATGACCTCAGGCTTAACTTCCTTGGTCCTAGTAGCCAGAGTTTTAATTTTAGTAGGATGTTAACAAAATTCCTTGTGTACAAGGACTAATACAGTGGTTAATTGAGATAGCCCTCACCAAGCAATCACCCTAACCCAGCCAAATATTTTGTTCCTATTAGAAACACAGAAATATGAGAGTCAATGGCTCCTAAAAGAGTTTGAAGAAAAGAATTTAACTTAAAAGAGGGGGAAAATTGTAAGAAAAATAATCTTTTCTATCAAAATATATGTCACCCTCTAGGATTACTAAAAATTCCTCAGGTCTCCATCTTAGGTGACATGCATTATTTAAAGAGTTCTTGTTTCTTCTTCCAGATTCTTGCACAGCCTCATTGCCAGCAAAAATTGCCCTCCAAATTACATGCCCAAACCCATCTCCCAAGCCTTTTAGCCAATCAAGAAAGATTGTGAATCTGTGACCTGGACAAATCCCAGGTAAGGGGAAGGTACAACTGTATCAGGGTTACAAGGAGAAGCCACTGTTGACAACTTTGTGCTCACATGTCTGCTCAGCTGTAGTGAATACATGCTTGCACCCTTTTGATCAAGGAAACTGCCTTGTCAGGATTTTCTCTGTCTCTCATATGTCTATTTTTGGCAACAGAGGGCCTTTAATTCCAACAATATAGAAAATTCATACTACATTGATATTGTTTCTACTTAGTCCATTTTATTTGAAATATGTAAATATTTCAAAAAAAGTCAATTGTATTTCTCTAAATCATTTCTGGTATTCTTCATTCCTTTGTATGAATTCAAACTTTGATCTAGTAGCATTTTTATTCTGCCAAAAAAATCTTCCTTTAACATTACCCTAGCTTAAATCTATTGTGATAAACTATTATACCTTTTGATGTCTATTTCTCCTACAATTTTGCTTTCAGTTTTGAAATTGGTCTAGAATTCTAAGTTGGCAGTATTTTTTCTGCCAGTTCACTAAAGATATTTTCCCACTACTTTATATCTTGCACTGATTTCATCAGGATACTTTTGTAGTATTGTATTTTTCTCCTGGTTGCTTTTAAGTTTTTCTCTTTATTACTGATATTCAGCTATTTTGTTATAATGTGTCTTGGTATACATTTCCTCATGTTTATTGTGTTTAGGATTCCTTGGGGATCTTGGATCCATAAGTTTATAGTGTTTAAGTTGAAAAAGTTTCTGTAATTATTTCTCCATTTTTTCTACTCTTCCTTCTCTTTCCTCTTTGGAGGATGTTAATTGCATACACATTAAGAAGCATAAAGTTTTCTTCAGTTCACCAATGCACTGGTTTATTGTTTGCTCATTTTTTTAAATTCCATTTTCTTTTGTGCTTCACTTTAGGTAGTTTCTATTTCTGTGCTTTCATGTTCACTTATCTTTTCCTTTGTATATCTAATGTGACTTAATATTCCATTAATCAGGTCCAGTGTAGTTTTTATTTCAGGCACTATAATTTTACCCCCCGAAATTTGATTTGGGTCTTTTCTATCTCTTTCATATATCTATTTAACGAGTTTAATATTTCCTCTAGTTTCTTGACTATGTGAAATATAATTATAATGTTATTATATCCTTGCATATTTATTCTTTTATCTTTCATTTAGTGGGTTAGTTTCAAGTGACTGATCATTCTCCTCATTATGTATTTTATCTATGTATTTCATAGCATATGTGATAATTTAAGCAGACAGTAAAAATTTTATCTAGATGGTTGTTAATTCTTTGTATTCTCATAAATATTCTTGAGTGTTATTTTGTACCATGGTTATAATGCATTGAAATATTTTGATCTTCTTGGGTCTTGCTTTTAAATTTTTTCAGCAAAACTGCAGCAGGCAGTAATTTGATAAAGAGCTAATTCACCCTACTCCCGAGGCAAAACTTTTCTAGGTACTTACCTTATACCCATGAATTATAAGGTTTTTCACTCTGGTTGGTGAGAATAGGAATGTTCCTAGCCTGTGGAATCCTTAGAGATTGCTTCCTCCAATCCATTTAAGAAGTTAAACAGTCTCCTTAAAAAGTTAAATAGTCTCCTTGGTTTCATCACATTTTTTCTAGTATTTAGTTGTTTCAGGCTACATGGTAATTTGGCACCCTTTGCTACCATATATTGGCCAGAAGATGTGTCTAAATTATATTTTTATGAGCAATTATGATCCAAATGTGATACATTTATTTTATTTTAATATGAAACCAAAGATTCAATTTTAGTACAAAAAGCAGTATATTTCAAGGTCATGAAAAGGGAAGCTATGAAGTACAAACTGGAGAAATGGATCACTCCCTTTTTAATATGACAACGCTATAATATACTACACTGTCATTGGAGAGCATATTGAAAATAACACTGGGGAAATGGAATGAATAAAATATGTCACAAATAGGAAATTGCAGTGTATGCCTTCAAGGACCTTTCTTAGAATTGATTTACTATCTCAAAATACCCAGACTGTTAGAATTCTTTTAAAGAGTAAAAAAATCATACTTTTGAAATTTCACAGAAGAATTTTAATACTGAAACAATGTGGATTTATTTCTTTTTACCTCCAGGGTAAATTCTAATACTTTATTCAAAATTGCATTGAACTTTCAGTTCAAAATCTAATTCAACCTTGTGACATTCCAAGTTGACGTTCCTCCCTTCAACTTAAGATGAGAGGATCAGTTTGATTTGGTGTTGAAGGGTTTGAATATACTTATGGGCTTTCAGGATGACATTAATTGTTTTACCAAAAACAGAAGTTCTATAAACTAGCTTATATATAGTAATAATGCAAAATTGAGTGTTACCACTGCCAACTGTCTAAACAAGATTTATTGGAGTTTAAATTTTCTCATTAACCTTCTTGTAAACAAAGCTTCTAAAGTCAGTGCCATCGTTCATATGGGATTGCAGCCAGAAATCTGCATCTCTGTGAGACAGGGTGAAGTTGTTCTTTGACAACTTGGATTTGCTTGAGTCAGGACTCATCTGATAGCTATTAAACCAATGTTCAAACGCAAGCAGTACCAAAGCATAAGATTTGGTCTAGAAAAATCTCTATCAGTATCACTCTCAAGACTGATACAATCTAAGCCTTCAGTTTTGCTACAAATATTTCATGAGTCACTTTGAGAACTATCAACCAATTATTTCTCCAAAGTTATTTCTGTCCCATGCATATTGTCCCCTGTTTCACTTTTGGATGAAAGTAAGTCCATTCTACCAGTAACAGGTTGGCTATGTAGTAGCATTTTGCTGGATCACTCTTGGTGAGAAAGAACCCATGGTATTAGGCCATACATAGTACCCATTTCTGCCCCTGTTGATGGAGTCATGACCTAAATGCAAGGATGGAGGAGACTGGCAGTCATCTAATAAATGAGCTATACTTCCAACTTGTTGTTTAGTACCTCCTCTATTGAGCATTCTCTGCACTGTGCACTGATATGAAACACAAAGATCAGTAGTCCTACTGCCCACTTTCATAAACTATGCTCTTCACTCTTCCTGTGACCACTTTGTCCCTGATTTCCCAGTTTTCTTATTTCTAGGCCATAGTTGGAATAGCCAATTGATTCAATACTGCTGAGATCCTGTGAATATATTTATGTAAGATTAATTCTTTTCTTTTCATACAAAATTGATGAACACTTGTCTATTTGTTGTGTTCTAACAGCATTTCCTTTAAGCTCTGTCTTGTGGAGACAATCAGCACTGTCTTCTAGGGACCCCCATGTGTGGAATTATAGTACAATCCACATATCAGAATGATTCATAGAATAAAAAGATTGGGATTTTTTTTTCCCTTGACAACTGGTTAAAAATGAATTTCTCAAGGTTATTGTTATAAGCTGAGTGTGAGTCCAAAAGCACAAGAGAGGTAGGTGACGGGGTAACCTAGTTGTGTAATTTATTTATATACATGTGTACACAGTATTTGCACTATATTCACTGTCTTATACCCTTCCCTCACATCCTCCCCCCTCCCACTGATAACAACCCACCCCCAAAGGACCTGTTCTGCCCTCTTGACTTTCTAAAAGAAAAAAAAAATAGGTAGGCTTTAAAGTAATACAATATTTAGGTTAGAGAATTATTCTCAACCACAGAGTATACTTCTTGAAAATTCAAAGAAGCATTATGCAGAGGAAACTTATTCTGATAATTTTTAGTGATTTACTCACATTCATTCAAATGTTCCCTATTAAGTGTGTCGATATGTGACCCAGAGAAGATATTACATTGCACATAACAACTATAATTGGAGTCAACACTTCATTAAGTTTAGACAATTCATTGTCATTTTTCATATCCATCTCACTTCTTTTGAGGTGAAATAGGTACATGGTCACTAATATGATGAGGACAATCACCCCTCTATTTGTACAGATGATAATTACTTCCCTGTAATTCTTTCAGGGTGACACCAATCTCTATAATTCTCCGTAAGATATAATGTTGCTTCTGGTTTACTAGCTAGGGTGGGGCAGGAGGGATATTGTAGAGTTTACAATTGAATATTTTTACTGTCCTAAAGGCTCTTACTTTACAGGTTGAAGATGCAGCATGAAGATTAGCCCACTCAGGATAGCTCTCCTGATTTTATACTTTTTCTTGGAAAAATGATGAGTCCACTATTATATTGAACCCTTATGAAATAAATTTGGAACAGAATACATTTATTATCTGAACCTTATAATATCCCCATTATAATTTGTGAGGTAGAGTAACATATCAGGTTCACATACGGCATCAGTTCAAACTTCTTAGGCAAAAAGCTGGGAGTGTAGCTCAGTAAAAGCGCTTGCCTAGCATGCACAAGTCCCTGGGTTTGATTCCCAGCACCATGCAAAAAATAATAAAAAGAGTTGTTTCACCAGGCATGGTGGTGGTGTAATCCCAGCAAGTGAAGAGGCCAAGAGTTCAACACTATCCTGGGAAAAGTTAGTCAGACCCTGTCTTAAAAACAAACAATACGAGAAAAGGGTGCTGTGTGTGGCGAGATGTGGTTCAAGTGGTAGAGTGTTCACACTTACTTAGTATGCTCAAGGTCTTGGTTTCAATTACATGTAGGAAGGGTGAGCAGACATTTGTAGAGCAACTGCCATCAAAAAATCAATTTTTCTTTCTCTCTCTCTTTCATCTTCTCTCTTTTTTTTGATAGGTTCTCACTGTACAGCCCAGACTGACCTCAAATTCACAATCCTCCTGCCTTAGCCTTATAAGTGCTGAGATTATAGGGTAGGTCACCATACCTGTAAAATCTCTTAGGTTCTATGTTCCCAATATGCACTTAGTCTTGTTCCTTTATGGGAAGGTTTTGGAATAATGTTGTATGTGTTTGCAGTAGGACTATTGGAGTTCTTTAAAGTAATCCATACTGCCTTTGGAAGAAAATATACTTAGTTTGTCTTTTGGCTTGAATCTAGATGTTTTCGAAAAGATTAGGCTTTTCCATTTTGACAGTGGAAAGCCCTTTTTAAAATATCTTTCTGGTTACACAAGACTTGAAAACAAAATTTTTTTCTTGGTTATGCAAGTCAATTAATACCCTAGTTGGCAGCCTGTCTCTCTCACTACTGGGAATTACATGATATATCAGCCATCACTACCAACCCTTGCAAACTGAGCACCAAGATTGCCTTTGCTTTCTTGCCATTGTGATAACTATATTTACTTTGTTTCTGTTGGTTACGTTCATTACCTATTTTTCCCTGTTATGTGAGTTTATAAGTTCCACTGACAACAAGCAGTGCAATTCCAAGACTGCTTCTCTTACTATCGATTCTATACTAACTTTGAACTTCTCAAAGAAGCTGGTGTACACTCACTATTGTATGTCTTTTTTCTTTTTCTTTTCTTGAGACAGGGTCTCACTATGTAGCCCAAGCTGGCCTTGAACTCATGGTTATCTTACCTTAGCATCTCAAATTCTAGGATTACAGGAGTGTATCATTATGTCTAATTGCCTTAAGAGAGAAGTGAACTTTGGGCCACATAAGGAATATAGTAAACTCCAGGTCTCACATAGAAACTCCATTCAAGCATGTGCAATTTCTGAGCCTCTAACATCTACCTAAATGCTTTGCCAATCCAGTGGCAGCATCTCTACCTTATTTTTACCTGTCCAGCATTATCATCCCACTTTCAAAGATCCATCCCAGTGGAATTGTGGTTGTCAAATCTTTGTACACATCTGAATCACCAGAAGAACTTGCTCTGTAATCAATTCCTAGAACCTATCCTGTCCTAAGCCTAGAAAAGGGCATGGGGGTTTGTGCGTCTAACAAGTTCCCAGGTGGTGCTAATGCTGCTGGTCCAGAGGCCTCACCTTGGAAATCACTGTGGTCATCAGTGATGACCCCATACAGGTGAGTGTATCTTGGGAGAGAAGAGGTCAAAGCATATCAGGAATTGTCACCGCCACATGTTATTCTTATTGCCATCTGACTAGAGAATGATCCAATTCGAGAATTTGAAACCGAAGAGCTGCTGTTTTAGTTCTATTTAACAAACTGTTCTGGTTTGAGTTCTCCCTGAAAGCTAAACTTGATACAAAGATGTGGAAGTATATAGTTCACAGGAAAGGCAATCTCAAAATAGAGAAGTGAGGCCATGGGAATAGTAAGGCAGAAGAGGGTTAAGAATGTTATCAAGTGGGTTACACTGTGAGCAACTCAGCAACTAACTACTCCTTTGCTAGTTCTGTGAGGTGTCATTTAAAACATGGCTCATGCCTGTAATCCTAGTTACTCAGGAAGCAGAGATCAGGAGGATCACTGTTCAAAGCCAACCTGGGCAAATAGTTCACAAGATTCTATCTTGAAAATAACCGACACAAAAAAGGACTGGTGGAGTGGCTCAAGTAGTAAGGTGTCTGCCTAGTAAGCATTAAGCCCTGAGTTCAAACCACCAAAAAAACCCAAAAACCCATGTTTCAGAATTACCACCTCCCCCCCCAGACAAAGGGGAAACCAGGTACCTTGGACCCCACTTCATTTTTTTGCTATTTGAAGACCATCCCTGGGGACTTTAAATTCTGTATTTTATGATCATGCAAAGCCATTGCTGAATGACTGTTTTGTGAAAAGACTAGCTAGATATGAAACACTGGCAAATATACATGAAATTAACCATTATATGAATCAGGAACATGTGACATAGTGACTCACAAGTGCCTGCTACAGCATGTTATTAAGACATATGGAAGTGAAGACCAAAAGAAACAGCTAAAGAGCTGAAAATACTTGGATTAAAGGAGCAACACTAATGGAGCTGGTCATTGAGATAAAGTGAGGGCATGTCATGAATAGCTTGCACTATTTTACATTAAGATCTGGAGAACAATGTGAATTTAAAAATTATGCATATACTTTGTTCTAATTAAAATTTACATTTCAAATTTTTGACAAATGCATGAACTATGGACTAAAATATTAGTTTTGGCATCAGTTAGCTAAAAAGTGAAGCTATTGCAGCATCTATTCCTTAATTTTTTAATATACTCTCTTTTTGTCCTGTTTTTCTCCCATTGCTTCAGCTGATACATAATAATCTAAAAAACAGATTTTTCTAATTTCTCTTTAACAGATGGCTCTTGGTTGATTTGCCAAAGATCCACCCAGGAATCTTGACTCACTGAAGAAGGGCGGTGGTTTTCTGAGCTAAGGGAAACCGTCCACCAGGAGTCATTTTCTCTTCTGTGTCTTCTGAGACAACTCCTGCAACTAGCTAGCCATCAAGGCCAAATCTGATAATAGGAACTCAAAAACCTGACTTCACTCTGAGCCATGATACAAGGTCCAAGACCTTCAGCATCTGCCAGTTTCACTGAGTTACTAGTAGTCTAGAAGTTAAACAATGTTTTTTCTGTTTGCCTTTAGTAAAGATTGTTTGAGAGTTGCTTAAACCTTACCATGAAGTTTCAATTTTTCTCCTTTCTAAAACAAAATGCATATTTATTCCTTCAGATTTCCTCCCTTCCTTGTTCCCTCCCTTCCTTCCTTCCCTCTCTCCCTCCCTCCCTCCCTCCCTCCTTCCTTCCTTCCTTCCTTCCTTCCTTCCTTCCTTCCTTCCTTCCTTCCTCAGTTGTACTGCTGTGGATAGAACATAAGGCTTTGTACATGCTAGGCAAGTGGTCTATTACTGAGCTATATCCTCAATCCATTCCTTCAGATTTCAAATTTCAACAAAAATCCAAGGACTAAGCACACAATTTATCATATTGTTATATTGCTCTAAAATATCATATGCATATTTCTCTGTGTGCAACTGAGACTATATACTTCCTGAAAAAAGGCCCTTTACTTCCCTCATCTCTGTGCTACACTTTGTAGTTATATAATAGGGGTAGTTATAGCATCCAATATTTTCACATGAATAGTAATGTTTACTAATGGCCATATTTTAATTACAGGAACCTCAAATTCTTCTTGTTCATGAAATTCTTATTTCATAAATCAAATTTGCATTTTGAAAATGCCCATCCTTAGTAAATGTGTTCATTATTATGATGTTTATTGTGAGAGTTTCAAGTCAACAACTCAATTGAGGAGGTGGAAGGAAAGAAACTTATTTTGAACTTTTTTTAGAAATGCTTCATTCCTCACAAATCACATCATAATAGGTTATTCTAGCTTATCCTAGCTGATCTCTACTTTCTACTAAGATCAATCCTATGTAATTATGTTACTAGATATACTTCTGTACCTTCAATCTAAATATATGCCCTTCGACAAAAGAGGTGACAATGGTTATTTTGCTAAGCACCTGCTGCATATATATCAGATTTGTAGAATTGGTCAATTAGCCAGAAATTTTAGAACCATTAAATCTAAAAGCTTATCCTTTCAAATTAAATAACCATAGCCCACTCAGGAAAATAAAGTAAACAGATTTGGGTCAGAGTTGGTAAGGAATCCCTGGTTTTTGGTGTCAGTTCTCATGACATTGAACACACTCATTGACATATTTATTTTCAGGACTTAGCTGAAATGCCTTTTCTCTATTGATAAACTTGACATCAAAGTAGAGTAAGTAATCCATAAATCATATTATTCTATTTATAGTATAAACATAAAATATAAATTCTTGCTGCTGTGATATGAAGCTGAGAAACTGGAAATTTAATAGTGGCTGATTTCTAAAAAGAAATAAGCAATTATTTCATTTAAGAAATGGAAATCAAATAATACAGCACTGATTTTCATAAGAATAAAGGCTGAAACTTTCCTATTAAATCCAAGACTAGAAAACTTGAAAATCGTAATTTTAAGAAAACATGTTAAGTACATAATTAGGTAAAGCATGAATTCAGTGGATTCACAAAAGGAGTAAAATACTTGAGCAATAATGAATAATTTACAGTGGACTTGCAAGCATTTTACTTCACTTAATCTTTCAAGGACTGAGAGTATTATTATCATTTCTGGTTTTTTTTTTTTTTTTTTTGGTAGCACTGGGGTCTGAACTCAGGGCCTTGTACTTGTTAGGCTGACACTCTACCACTTGAGCCATGCCTACAACCCTTTCACTGTAGTCATTTTTCCAATATTGAAAGGAAAAATGAAGAAGAGAGACAGAGGGAGAGAGAGAGAGAGACCGAGAAAGAATCTGTCAACTTTGTAAGCAGCAGGTCTTCATTAGGGAGAGGAGACCTGAGAAGGACCCTTGGCCATCAGAGTAACACCCTGAGAGGGGCGAGAGCATGCCTCTCTTACAGGCTGGGGTTTTTAAGCATCCTGTGATGGGAAAAAGGAGGTTGGAGGGAGAACGTCTATAGAAAAAATGACTGCAAAGGGGGAGTGGGGGGAGGTGCTGGACATTATCCCGAAGGTCATTGGGGCTGAGCAGCCAGCCATACATGTTGTTTTTCTCTGGTTCTGTTATTGAAGATAGCCATGTTTGCATTGCTTTAGTGTTTTTTAGTATTCCAGCAAATAGGGTCTTGTGCCTATTTGAGCCTCAGCTAGGCTCAGATCATGAGTGTCTTATTTCTGCCACCTTTGAGTAGCTGGGATTACAGGTGTGTACCACTGCACCTGGCCAATTTCTGTATTTTGTAGTTCTGTAATTATAGTTAAGACTTTAATTTCTATGAAGATAAAAAGTGTTTTTTTATTTCATTAGATTTTATACACTATTCTCTTCATATGTATCATTGATGAACTGTCTTTATAAATTAAATTAGTTTTACTAAACCTTAAAAAGAAAATAGAAGTGTATTTTACACTTTTATGAAAAAAATGTAAGGTAAATATTTTCTGTACTTTAATTCATTAAATATTCTATCTGTATACAGTAGAAAAGCAGCAATGAAATAACTGCAATTCTTTTAAATACATAAATATGTAGTACTTCTATATTCTAAAATATTTATAATACATATGTAGCATTTTGAAATTTCAAAATGAGATTATTTTTATCCTTGAAATAAGCTAGAAAGGATTCTGAGGTCCATCGACATGACATAAAATGTCAATATCAGAATTTAGTCATTAAATATTTCATTACATTTTTTCAGCATGTTTTGCAGGTACTCTGGGGGAAGAGACATGTCAGATGCAATCCTATCTACTTTACTCAAGCTATACCTTGATCTTCTAAGGCTGTAGATTGCTCTTGCTGACCTTTCAGAAGAGCGCAAGATGATAAGAAGTAGCAGCACCACCAGGCCCTTCTCCAGCTGCTCCTGGAATTTAGAAACCTCATTCTTCTCTCAGCCATTGCCCAGTTCCAGAGGATATAAGGTTTTGTCCTTTCCATGAAGCAGTTCCCTCATTAATCCTCACCCTCTGCCCCTTTACCTGCTCCTATTCACTTAGAAGTATGCGATAGCCACAGAGGTTCTTTCAAAAAAAGATAGAAAACATTCTTGGCCATGAGTGGTGCTGCACACCTGTAATCTCAGCACCTGGAAGATTGAAGCAGGAGGATCATAAATTCAAGGCCAGCCTGATCTACATAACAAGTTCTACATAGTCATAGTCATCCTGGGCTATGTAGTGAGACCCTGTCTCAAAACAAATGAACAAACACATAACAGCAACAACAAACTCAAAAAATTAAAATGAAATTTCTAGGAACATCATAAAGTTAGGTGAGCTTGAAACCCCCCCATCAGTCATCACTGCTCTACATAGGACAGGCTGTCTAGGAACTGCTTTCCTCTCTGACCCAGTGATATTCTGCGAGAGACACTGTGAGCTGGCTGAACCCAATGTTCCTAACCCATCTCCGTGTTTGTTCCTCAAACTCTTCTACAGCCAGGAGCAGTCATTTGATATGCTCACCAATCAGCTGTCAAGTGAAACAGGGTCCTGTGCAAACAGGATTTTTCTAAGAGTGTAGAATATATGGAATATAAAAGGAAGAGCAAATACAGATCTTCCTTTAAAGTCTGAAACAACAACAACTAAAAAAACAACTAATTCATATTTAGCTGAGATCAATACCAAAATCCTTGCTATAAACCAAGGATCTTTAGAGGTGTAGAGTGCCATTATCCACTTTAGGTGGAGACAGAGCCTGCAATGCAACATCATAGCTAATTATAGAAACCCTTCATACTGATGGGGTTAAGTAGTCAGGGCTGCTGTTAAAGATCAAATTATTGAATTTGAAGCTTTGAGAACATTAAGTCTCCAAATAGAAGGCATAATGCTATCATCTGTTCTTCTAATGCCCCTTAACCTTTCACACTTCAGCACTTGAATATACTTTCACTACCAGGGTTTCTCTGAGGAGACACTGATAATTGTTGACTTTCCACTTGCTCCATGAGCACAGAGCACAGGAATGGGTTTCTTCCAACCAATATCTAGATGTCATCTTGGTGAATGTAAGAGACAGGGTTTGCTAGGGGGAGCTGCTGCTCGCCTGAACACTTATGCTTTATTACCTGGTAAATCATTAGCTGGAAACTTTTAAAAGGCTATCTTATATGAGTTTAAGGTATAAAGTATCCAGAAGGATCATTTAAAACATAACAAATGGAGGTTCACTAATAGGCAGTCAGTTGTTTCTTCATACTCAACACCTAAGCAACCAGCCCTGATCTATCTTCCCACAGCCAACCCTGCCTGTGGGAAGCATTGCTGAGACTTGCTTTTAATTCCACTTATTGAAAATATCCATTGAAGGACAAGGTTTCCCACTGTTTACATTTCTCCTAAGGAGGAAGCAGTCTGTGGACTTCTGAGATTCAAATTTACTATTGAAATGAGGTTTTTATTTTTCCCACCCTTCTTGCCAATTATTTCACGGTGTCAGGTTTGGCACATTTGCCAGCCCCACAAGGCATACAAATGGGTTCTCCATGGAGACAAAATTCTTCATTGTTGCCATTCCAAAAATGTATGCTTTGAAAAGAATGTGCTATGTTCTGTAAATACCTCTCCTGCAGATACAAGTTTATATCTTTGCTACTGGAGTTTGAACACTTTTCTTTTTTTGTCCATGCACACACATATAATGTGACCTCCTACAGAATAAGAATCAACATCTGACATGCTGCTTGCAGACACAGCTGAATTGACCTTTATTACTTTTTTTTCTTTTTTAATAACACATCAACAGCTGGTCTCCTAAAGGGATAGGTGAACCCGGTCATATTTTAAGCCAAATAACGTCCCCAAAATTTTGTCAAGCATCCTGCCAAATGTTAAAACTTCTATTTCTTTAAACCCTTACGTATTTGAAGAAAAAATTTAATCCACATGTTTCCGAATAACTTGCCTTTAAATCACAAAATATTTTATAGGAACAAACTAGCATCCCAAAAGGAATATATATTTTTTCAATTCATATATTATCTTATAAAAGTTGGTAAGACTCAAATTGTACCTAAAGAAGTTTTAAGGAGAAAATAACACATTGATCATAATAAAATAGGTTTTGAATAACTGTGACACACATATCTAAACTTTCTTTTCTTTTTTTTCATTTCATGATCTTGGTATTTTTGTTATTTAATTTGCTACACTTCTTTAGTAGCGACATAAGTTCAGAGAACAGCATTCAAATTCTATAGACCTTGCAACTGTAATTGAGGACTGCAAAAACTAAGTTTTCAAGTAATCTATAACCAAGGGAATCAACTCCTACTCAAAATTAGTGCAAAACAGTAATGAATTTTAATTTAGACTAAAGTTGCCTTTCTACCAAATAGCAATATAATTGACTAAATTTATAAATGAATAACAAATTGTTAAAGATTTGAGACTCTCCTAACAGAAGAAAAAACCAAAATACTTCAGTACAAAAGACAATGTAGCGTTTTTGACTCTGTCACTTGGGAACAACTAGAGGAAAAGAATAACAGAAGGATTACTGATCTCCTGTAGGAACTCTTTTGTTTCCGGAAAGTAAGGATTTTTTTTTTTTTTTTACCTTATTGTTCAAATGTGTAGTGAAAGAGAAGTCAAGAAATTCCAAATAAAATCCTTTTAGTAATAGACTAACCTTTGGCCACAGAACTGCCTTCCATTATTCTCTAGTAAACGGAGAGAGAATTTGGAGACTCAGCTGTAGGTAGATCACAGAGCTTTCGTATTCTTGTTTGTTTTTGGCAGGTAGTGCACAGCTTTTTGTGGAAAATGAATCTCTTGCTAGTGTTTATCTTTCTTGTATGTGTGAGAGACTACTATTGACTCAAATGCAAGTTCAGACCCAATCAACAGCTCCACTGTGTGACGAACCCAGGCAGCCTTTACTTTGTTCACAAAGACCACAGTCCATTCAACTGGTCAGTCTAGCACTTAACCAGTGAGGTGTGTGGAAATCATTTCAGAGAAATGCTCCACTTCATCTGACAGGGATTCTTGCCCAGAAACATGGTAAAGCCTCAGCCCAAGAATTCACGCAAGAGTGTGTTTAATAAGATACTGTTATTAGTGAATATGAAAGGAAAGTAGGAAAGTTAAACTTACCTGGAACTGCTTAAATGGACCTTCCCTTAGTTTATGCCTTTCCTGTGAATCACATTACTTTAGTTATCATATTAAATGTAAAATTAGCAACCATTAGAACTAATCATGAAATATAGGAGAACAATAGGAACAGGAGGTATGTGAAGTAAAAAAGATTCCTGAGTGTTTTATTGATTTTTAAGAAATTTTCTTTTCAGATTCATGAAACATATCCTTATATGCAAAGGCCTCAACTTGGCAATGAAAACATTTTACATTATATAAATGTATTATGAATATAAATGCATTATAAATGAAAAATATGAAGGAAACATTTTGAATAGTACAAATCCACATGTGGAATTTTGCATGTAATTATATATAGGTATGAAAAGAGAAAGGAGACAAAGCCAAAGTATTTTGAGTTGACTTTGCCAAAGATGTGCAGAAAATAAAACAAACTTAATAACACAATAAAGGTTTAATGCAATATTTTTCTTTCGTTCAGTAAATATTTTTATATTGAAAGTTCATTTTAAAATATATGCCAGGTCATAAGGAAGATGTTATCAGTTTTTACCCCCAAACTGGGTCCTTTTTCCCTCTTGGAATTGTGGAACCAATAACAAGACCAACCACCAAGTGAGCCATAAAGGAGACTTATTCATGGCCAAGGAGAGTAAAATTGGGAGATAAACTTTTAAGCCAACTTCTTAACTTTTGGAGGTGGGAAGGTTATAGAATATACAGTATAAGAAATGAGAGAGTGAGATAAGCTAATATAAGAAGGTATATTTGTGTCTTTTCTCTGAACAGAGTTGAGATTTCACCAGAAGTTGGGTGTTGCCTCTTTGCCCTTCTTCTATGGCTCTTTCAAGTCACTGTGATGACAATTGTTTACTATGATGGCACTAATGCACCATCATAGCACGGACATGTATTATAATCAGTTAAAGGCTATCTGGGGTCACTCTGGCTGGCCATCTTACATCCAGCCAGTTTCAGCTAGCCCACCTGAAGAGGAACTTCTGGCTTACAGCCATTCTGTCATCAAAGATAAACAAGGCTAGGATTTTTTAGAATTCAACTAGGTTATCTAGGCAATACTAGGATTTTTTAGAATTCAACTAGGTTATCTAGGCAATAATCAAGTTAACAGTGGGATAGCAGATACATTTTTGGTTTTCATTTTTATATCATATGCAGGCTATGAAAGTTTAGAAACTGGAATAATCTGAGGAAAATAAAAATTGGCAGCTAATAGATCATATGTAGGTTTCTTGTTTATATATATTATAAAAAGAGATAATAGGTTTTATTCTTTGGCTTTGTGATGTGACACTTACTATCCATATGAGAAATTTCTAATTTATTAAAAACAATGTATGGATAGATATGTTGAATATCTTGTTTGTTCCAATTTTTAATTGGTAGTGCAATCAGTTAAGAAACATCACACAAGAAGAACATGTTGACACACACGTGTAATCCCAGCACTGAGGATGCTGAGGCATGAAAATCATAAATTTGAGGCAAGCCTGGCTCCAGAGAAAGACAGTGTCAAAAAAAATCCAATAGACAGATAAGACAATGAAGAATTTGACAAGATTTTAAAGAGAGAAAGAGAACTTTTGTACTTGTCAGAAGGCTCTCAATGCTGTGCCCTGCATGTCCTAGGTATTTATAGAATGTTTGCCTCTTGACTTGGTGTCACATTGAAGCACTCCTCTAATGAGACTTGGTAAAAGTACAATTACTAAGTTACAGCTGACTTTCCCAGAATTAGTTTCTTAATAGACTATATTCTTCTTTATCTTTCCTCAAAAAAAAAAATTACCAATAATTTCTTTAAGACTACACATGCCTGTCTCATATAACCCTCACTTGCTGAGTTTTTAATATATATATCAAGAAGATGAAGCCCTCCGCTCAGGTGTTAGAACATATTTCCTCTAGAATCTCATCTTATGTTCAAATATCATTGACTATTTTATGTTGCAATTACTGATTACACATTGAGTTCCAACCTCAGCTTAGATATAGATTTATCTTTATTATAACTACATTTAAATGTAGTAGCTTAATTTACATCAAAGGACAAAATTAGAACAATTTAAAGATCTTTAATCAGCTTTATTTTCAATTCTAGAAATGGATAGCACTTCATTCTGAAAAATAGAATAAGTGTTCCAGTGAACTGAGAAGAGGGGCTAGACTAAAAGAGTCAGAAACGGCCTTTAAAAAAAAACAAAGAAAGAAAAAGAGATTTCTCTAGAATCTTCTCTCATTTCAAAGTTGCTTTCCTTGAAAGGCACAGAGTAGGAGACAGAATAGAAAAATAACTGATTGGTTAACATCAGGGTGCTTCAAGTTACCTTTTTGTGTGAGGATTAAGGCCAAGGGAATTTCATTATCATGCTTATTGAAATGGGCCTGTTTGAGAAATTTGACTGTTATCTCTCCACTCCTGATTTCTGAGAAGGTCAGATAAAAAGCTTAGTTTCAGTTTGATGACATGGGACTTTACCATGAATGACTCCGTTTTGATTTTTACCCTAATCTGTTAGCATCTAGTGAAGGAGTTTAATCTAAAACAATGGCTTCCTGTAATTTTTATTTAACAATTTTTAAATAACATTTAAAAGTTCTGACATCATAGAAATGGTTTTAGAGATATTCATAGTGTCTCAGTTTTGATTTACCACCTTTGCAACTTTGAGCCATTAGTTTGAGCTCTATTCCTTGACAGATACAGACAAGCATTTAAATAAGAAGTTACTCACTATAGTCTGGTTAATATATTAATATGGTCAGGAAAGTATTGGTATTTATGTACATTTATAATATTAAAATTGACATGCTGAGGAAATTTTCTCATTTAAAAGTTAATACTGATGTTTATCAGAATGATGGGAATATACTGTTGAAGATGCTGAAATTATAAATATTTTCAGTTTTTGAATAAACAACTTCATTAAAGGAAGAAATTAGTGAACCAATCATGAGTCCTTAAAATCTATACATTTTTGTCTAAAGCATTGGGGATTATCTCTGAGATAATTCCTAATTGAGATATAGTTGTAAGTGACCCAAACATCACTCCCAGTTCCTTCCCTTAAAGATGAAGTGTGATGGTGACAGGACAGGTGAGTGAAGAACCACAGAAACTGGCAATTAAGGGGCACATACGGCAAGTACTATTGCCTAGCCTGCTGTAGACACACCTGCCCGATCACTTCCAACTCATAAAAAATTGTCCATTTTATGGTGCCTTAGAAGATCTGTAAAGTTCATCCATTTTTGGTAGCAAAGCATCTTAAACTTTGGGCTGCTTTAGCTGATAGGTAAATGTACTAGAAGATGTTCCCATGGAGAAGATAATGTTACAAGTAGATCTGTATTTAAATCTTATTTCTTCCCCTTATTTTCTGTAACCTTGGAAAAGTGACTTAAGCTCTCTGTTTTCTTCTTGGCAAAAAGAGATAATACTAATTTATTGTGGTTTTGTGAAGATTGTGTGTAATCATTTTTTTTTTTTTTTTGAGATGGTGATACAGGTTCTTACTAGGCTGCTCTGGAACTTACTATTCACCTGCCTCAATTCCTAGAGTGCTGGGATTACAAATATGCCACCACATCTATTCAGGTAATTTTTTAAAAATAGGCATTCAACATGAATTTTGGTACATAGTATATATTCAATGTATGTTAGTCATTGTAATTATTTATAAAAAAAAAACAAAAACCCTAATTTGTAACTTTTATATTTTCTTTCTTGTCACATGTAGGGGTGACTTCTAAATTCAGTGCTTTTGTTGATATGAAAATGTACTTTGATTTTGTCCTTCATACATGGTCAGTGAAAGCAGAGCGATAAGCTCAAGCCTTGGATTCAATCGCATTGTAGGCATGATTTCTCACAGCCACTGCCTCAAATGGTGCAGAAATAGTTTGCTCACCACGTAGTCTGTGTTAGAGCAAGTTGCAAGCTTCAGCATGGAGCATCAAAGAGCTGAAAATGGAGTCCTTTATTGACAGTTCCTCTTGTGCCATGGACAAGCAGTGTCACTTTATCCTGGACATAACACTTAACGGAATAGAGTGAACAAATGAAGCTGATTAGCAAACAAACTGGTAAAAACGTCTTTAAGATTCATTTGTGAAGAATTCCTGTCTCTTCCATCTGTTTAATTACATTTCTTTGTCCATTTCTTCACTTACCTTGCCTCTTAACCTCTACTTGCTACTTAGAGTATAGAAGAGGAATACATTTTAACATTGTTTATCATATAGTCTAATGATCTCTTTTTTTGACTCTGAAAATATATTTTCACTTTTGACTCATATTTGAACTGACTTATGTGAGAGTGTTTTTTCTTTTTCTTTCTTCTCCTCCTTCATTTTGGGTCAGAGCCCTGAGACGCACTGGATCTGGATCATAAGATTTAAAGTTAGTATTTCTTTTAAACATCAGCACAGGCTTTACTGGGGAGAAGAAACCCGCAGAGGGGGTCTCCAGCAAGAGAGATAGAGCCAGTAGCTGCTTACAGATTGGAAGTAGATATAGGAGGTTGAAAGACAAGTCCCAAGAAGGTCACTGGGCAGGAAAATCCTTAATTGGCCCTCTGACCCTCCTGAGATAATGGCTTAAGGGGTGGATAGTTTCTAGTAAATGGCTAAAGGTAGATGTCTGTTATTCTTTAGGGCTGGGTGGAGAGTTTCCAGTAAGCCATCTATAAAGGGGAGAGAGTCTGATCCTAATGACTACCCTATGTTCACCCTAATATTCCTGCCTTTTGATATACATATATAGTTTTTTGGAAAAAGGGACAATGAAATTTCACTTAGCTACTTCCTGCTGAGACAGAACTTTGAAGTCTCTTAAGGGAAGGTGATATTGGCAGGGTTTTCTTGCCCTAGACAGTTGTAGTGGGTTGTTGGAGGAATAGGAAAGAGACAAGGTCCAATAGCACAATGAGGAAAAAAATAAGGGGTCCCAGCAGAGGGAGTACCCAAGGCTTACACTTAGCCCAGGAAGAACACTGTTCCCAGCTGTCCATTGTTTGTTGTTGGAGATTGGCAGTGTGTTCCTGAAGTCTCTTAACAACATCACAATTATCTTTACTTTTAAAATGAGAGCCTGGGGTAGAGCTCAGTCACAGAGCACTTTTGTAGCCTGTGTGAGGCCCTGGGGGGTCATCTCTAGCACCATTAAAAAAAAAAAACCTTCCATTTAAATGATTTAAGTGAAAAAATGTGTATTTAAATTTCATACTTCCCATGTTTTCATAGTGTGATTCAGAATGAAAAAATCTGTACTATCTGTACTATTTTATCATTTTCTACCACACCTTTTTGTTTCAAGGTCATTTTCAGAGCAAAATACTTTCACAAAAAAATACAACTAAGGTCTTACAAGCAAAAGGGACTGCAGAGGAACATTTGTGTTAGGCCTTAGCCTTCAAGCAGGCAAACTTTATCTCCATAAAAATCTCCAGTTAAAAGTGAGGTGCCTGAAAAAGCAACATATTTATTGTATTGCCTTTTTTGATTAGTATTCAAAATAAAGTCACTATATTCTGCTACTCAAGTTATCTTGTTGTGGGAAGTTGCTAGCTGAGATACAGGACACTGAGGCAGTTTATCAGGAAGCAATATTTTATTGTGCCAGCACAGACCCAGCCGGCTCAGTCCAAAGGCTGAGCCCCTAGAACAAAGGGGTCTCACCTTATAAACCCTTGCAAGCAGATTACAGAGGCAATAAAACTAAAAAACAAGGTTTAACCCATATATGGTTACTAGCAACTCTATAGGCTACTTCACCCTAGTGTTTTATACTATTCTACCCCAGTGTTACGTGACCTTCTTCACCTTTGAATTCTCTAGGTTTTATCTCTCTGCTATGCCATCCCTTCCCCCTGCTACTTTATCAGAACTCAGGTCTAGTTTGTTTTCTTCTAATCCTCCTCCCTGCTATATTAATTTTATGATATTCTGATCCATGTGCATTATGTCTAAACTGTTCACATTGAATTAAATGGTTTAGTAAATAAAATGCTAGCTCTTATAGACCCTAGTAAATGGATATCTCCGTCTAGAACTTATGACTGTGTATTTATTTGAAAAAAAAGTTTCTTTCTACTTGAAAGTAATTTAAGGATCTTGAGATTGGTTGGGATTAATTGGGTAGGCTCTAAATCCAATGGCAATTATTCTTATAAGACATAGAAGGGTAGAAGACACAAATACAGAAAAGAAGTCAGCAGAAAATACAGAAAAGAAGCCAGAAGTATGAGGGAGCTGGACATGTGAAGACTGAAAAGAAGGCCATGAGGAAATTGAGGCAGAAATTGGAGTTTTACAATATAAACCAAAGAACACCTAGAGCTACCCAGAGCTGGAAGAGGCAGGGAAGAACTCTCTAGAAACTTCAGAGTATCACTTTCTTACCCCCATGATTTTACATTTCTGGTCTTCATATCTATGAGAGAACAAATTTCTATTGTTTAAAGCCTTGAATCTTGTAATGATTTGTTATGGCAGGCCTGTGAATTTAAAACACACATTGTTCATCTGCTGTGGTGCATGCAGTCTCTGATCAGAAGACTTCCAAATTCTTTGTGTCCCACGTGGAAGCATTCAGGCAGGACATGTGGGTGTAATAAAAGAGGTAATGGCATGTATTAAAAATTAAGGAGAGGAGTTACTAAAGGCCATGGTGGACCAGGTGAGAGCTGGAAGCAGAGAGCATCTTCCTCTTTCCAGGTGCTTTTAAAACCTGTCCTAACTTATGGGAAGGGAACAACCTGGTGATTGATGAATGGGGAGGGGCATGTGTGGGGATGGAGTGAGTCATGGGTGATCCTTGGACTGAGGTGGGGTGGTTTGAGTTGTTTCCATGCCAGGGTGTGAATAACCTACACACATTTGCAATTGAAAAGAAGGCTCAGAGGAAAGAAAAGAATGTCTATCCTGAAATACAATATTAAGTAACATATGTTTTAAGTCTTGAACTTTTCCTGAGTCTAGTCTGCTTCACATCTTCAAATGTCTGTGTGAACAGCCAGATGAACATTGTTGAAGACAATCATACAATATAGGTTGATAGAGTAATAATGTCGCCATTTTGTGGCAGCCCCACCCCTTAACAGAAATTCCCGTGTTCTAAAACAGCCCCACCCCTACCAGAGACTACCACACATGTGCTAACTTCCTAAACCTCCCCCTTCTATAAAAGCCATGCCTGCCCCAGTCTGTGCTGTGCCATCTTTCCCTGGCCAGCCTGGCGGTTCGAGCCTGCCATTAAACTTTGCTCTTGGACATGAGACTTTTCTCGAGGTCTCTTTATGAGCAGCATTTTTCCTAACATTTTGGTGCTGTGACTCAGATCGGGTGAGCTCCCAGCACTGACCTTGCTCTCCCGGCCTCCCCACCCCATCCTGTTCTTTCTCTCTCTCAACTCCTAGTCCCTTCCTCCAGGGTCTGAGCTGCCTTGCTGGAACCCCTGACCCTAGAAAGCACTGCTCCCTCACTTGCTCACAGGGAATTTCCTCTGCCCCAGCACACCACCAATTGCCATCCACCACTGGCCAATCCTCCCTCAAGGTCCTCTCAGAGAGTTCTTCTAGCACACAGAGCTGTGATCGCTTTCTCATTTCTTCAAAATCCTAGTGCTAGGTCTCAGCTCACTCCTGTTCCTGGGAACAGGGTTCTCTAGGACTGTGGACCCCTGTGATGAAGATGTTTCTCCCAGGTGTTCCACATCTACTCTTTCCTGAGGAACTGATATTTCGGGGATGCCCATTATATCCTCTCATTAGTTCAGGGCTCACCATGGAGATTGGACTGTCCCAAATTCCTTCAGACTCCCTATTGGGATGACTCCTGGCCAACCTTGGGCCCCTCCACCTAACGCCTGATCTTAAGCCATGAAAGCTCATTTTTCTCTGTAATCAGGCATGGCCCCAATACCCATTAAACAATGTCTAGAGACAGCCACTTAATGGCACTTTCAATCCCAATATTTTAAGGGATTTATACAATTTCTGAGAGCATGCTGGTAAATGGAAGGAAATACCCTATGCCTAATCCTTTTTCTATCTCCACACCAAACCCTCCCTTTATACTCACTGTTCCCCTGAACAGGTTCTATTAGCTTCTAAACCAGCTTCTAAATGAACCAAATCCTTTCCCAAACCTCTTCCTTCCCTATGTAAGCAAACTTCCTTGTTCTGCTCATGCTGCCTGTCTCTTCCTATCTTCCTGAGGGCCTTTCCCGTCATGGTGCCATGCCAGCCACTCCTTGCCAATTCTGGCCTCAAGGCAATTCCAGTTCTGGGGGAGCTCATGCTCCCTCCCTGTGGGCTGAGACCAAGCCTGGGGTTTATTCAGGTATACCTCATGCTGCGTTGGGGGAGTCCTGATTGCTTATGGCACCTAACGTCTGCTTCTCTTTTTCTCCCTCTCTAATGTCCCTTTTTCCTGAGACAGTGACTGGAGAATGGAGGTTTCATGTTGCTGAAAGTGTTCCAGTAAGAGTCAATGGGAATGACTTAGAGGGACAGCTGATGGCTAATCCCTCAGGCGTGTGTCATGCCTCCAGGCTCTGCCTTCCCCTTCCTTACCTAAGATGTCAGGACACCTTTTCTGCTTCCTCCATGGTCTCACCACATGTCCTTTGTCTCTGTCTGCCTTCCCCTCCCTGGGCTTACTGGGACCCTGCCTCCCATGAAAAACCTAGAGCATGATACCTTATAACTTAAGTTATTCCAACTAGTTTGCCAGTCTTCTCAGTCTAAAGTAACATTAAATCAGCTGCTAGGCAAAAGCACTCACAAAAAAAAAAAAAAAAAAAAAAAACTGCAGCTGCCACACTAACACCCTAACTCTGTCCCCACAAGGGGAGGAGGGAAAGCAAATAGGCACTCTTGTGCACAGTAGGAATGCCTGCCATAGCTAAGAGAATCCATAGGCCAACCCAACATACATCCTAGGCCACCAGCCACACATGGCGGTGGCTGCGGCCCACCGCCACTTCCCCTAGAATAAACAGGCACAGAGTACACAGGAAGGGGGGTGCAACAGGCTGCAGGATCAGGCCTAGGCAGTCAGGCTCGCTTGTCCCAGGTGTGTGTGGAGGGGGTCAGCGCCTTGCGCACGCCCCACCTCACACCTTGGGGCACTGGACCCAGCCCTTGTAAGCCAGTTGTTAGCTCAAGGTTATAGTCCCAGAAATAGCAAAATGGACAGTATGGTACTGTTACTGGCTCAGAATGCCCTCTGAATGCCCTTCTCTAACTTTACAGATAATTTATTTCTTTGTTAAAAAAGTAGCCTTTATTAAAGAGGCTGCCTGCTGGTAACTAAAAGACAGGATTCTAGTGTTTTGTTCTTTCTAGATGGGACCTGCACCTTCCAGTCTTCTGGCTTGTAGATGTTAGAAGCTTTGTACTGAGGCCTGGCCTCAGTATGCCTTGGGTGACCAAGAGAAGTGGACTTCACAGGGTTCCTTAAATTACAATAAAATACTTCAATTATAACTTTTCTATTAAAGGGAAAAAAGTGAACTGAGGTCCCAAGAGGGAGAGTCTATGTCCCCTTCCAGCTATCAGATCTAAGGGAAATTAAAAATCATCTAGACAGCTATACTGATGCTCAGACAAATGCATTCAAGACTTTATTCCTGTGATCCAAACCTTTTAATTGACATGAAAGGATATTATGCTTCTACTAGACCAGACTCTTTCCCCATTAGAAAAGCAATGGGTTCTGGCCCAGGCCACTCAGGTTAAAAATGTTTACCATTTACAATGAGCCCCAATACTAGTGGCAACTGGAAATGAGGGAACAAATGTGCCTAACAACAGAGGCACGGGAAGTCTCCTTGACAGATCCACACCAAAAGGGGCTGGTGATATGGCTCAAGCAGTAGAGCACTGCTTTGCAGGCATCAAGTCCTGAGTTCAAGCCCCAGTGCATCCAAAGGAAAGAAAAAAATATATTTGGGGATAAGGACGTAGCTCAGTGGGAGAGTGTCTGCCCAGCATGCACAAGGCCCTGGGTTCAATTCCCCAGCAATGCTAAATCAAAAAAAAAAAAATAGTAAGGAAGATAAGTGGCATTAATGTCACTTCAGCCATCTTATAGTGTACAAAAGTAGTTGAACTTAGACCAGATCCCTCATTCTTCAAGTAAGGAAACTGAGGCCCAGAACGGTTCAGAGACCTGCTCTCCAGAGTATCAGGTGTCAATGTGAAATAACAACTTTGCTTTACAGCAACGTCCTGAAGAAAATCCCCTTACCTTTCTGCAGCATCTTAGGATGCTATCAGAAAGCATACCATGATGGACCCAGCGTCACAGATGAGAGAGGTTCTCCTCAAAGATAAATTTCTAAAAGTCAGCCCCAGATATTCGTAAAAAACTCAGACTGTGGCTGAAGGGAAAAAGTCATTGAACCAAGTAATACCTCTAGCCACGTCTGTATGTAATGTCTGTGTGTATATCTATGTCTGTATGTCCGGGACCTTACTAACAGGAGAGAAAAAGATAAGAGACACCATGGCCTCATTGCTGCTCTCAGAGAGGGCCCCACTTGCCTGGGGCCTGCATCCTGAACTTGCTACCATGGTGGACAGGAGGGGCACTTCTGCAGAGAATGCTTAAGGGGGACAGCCCAGGACTTAGCCCCACCCCCAAAAGGGACCCTGCCCTCTGCAAGGGTAACCACTGGAGGTCTAAGTGCCCCATCACCAGATGGAAGGTGAGGTGCCACCTCCTATGGATTGATGGGTCCCAGCCCCCTGTCCACACTCCACTTCTTGGCATCAATGTTGAGGAGCCTCAGGGTAGCTATGATGGCAGAAAAACAAAAAATCATTTTCCAGCTAGATAGTGGAGCCTGTTTCTCTGTCTTACCATTCTCTCCTGGTCCCCAGTCCAATGACAAAAGTTATCATTCTGGGAAAATCTGGCCAGCCCCTAAAGCGTTATTTTACCCGGCCTCTGGCTTGCTCTTTGGGAGACCTCCCCTTCTGTCATTCTTTCCTCATAGTTCCTGCAACTCCAGTGACTCTGCTGGGATAGGATTTACTATCTCAACTAAAAGTTCAAATTCTCCTCCCCCCAGGCAGCTATCTCTGTTGCCCCCTACTTCAGGAGCAAATAGATTCCACAGTGTGGACTGATGAGATGAGTGTAGAGCGAGCCAGGCTGACCCTCTCTATTCAAATAAAACTCAAAGATCCCTCACTGTTTCCACACCCAAAACAATATCCCCTCAAGCCTGAGGGACAATAAGGCCTTATGCCTATCATAAATTCCATAAAACAACAAGGGCTGCTAATTAGCTGCTTCAACCCCTATAATAAATTTAAAATTCTTATAAAAGTTAATTTTAAAATACAAGTTACAAAGTAAACAACTGGAAAGGATATAGATAGGTAGTGAATGTATTTTTTGAGAAGTTAAAGGAAAAAGGAATGTTTCTGGATGAGGAAGGATTTTGTAGAGAAGCATTTGTCCTAAAGATTGTTTCAAATAGGAGGGATAAGGACAAGCCAACAAAGGGTTTATTATGTTGTGTGAAGGTCTGAGTAAGTTTTAAAAGTGTATAATAAAAAGCTTCGGTGTGTAATAAAGTTAAAGTTGAGTATAATCTAAGAGTTGCCTAAAAGATTTTTAGAATCATGTAAAACTAAAATCAAATTCTCTATGTCTATAAAATAACAAGGTTATCTTAATATTGTTCTGCTCTGAGTAACATCTACAAAAAACTGTTACAGAGAAAGATTTTATCAAGGAAATTATTTGTGTTTTCTGCTCATCTTGTCAAGCTTTAAGTACTACTAAATCAGAATTCATTTACGTATTTGCTCATGTGTCTTAAATGACCACCTTGTAACAGTGTTGTGTCTATGCTTTATCTAAATATGGTACAAATATTTACAAAGTTAAAAATGTAAAGTTATATTAAAAATGAGCTAGAGCTCTCTTTTATCCAGGAGTGTTACATTTAAATCCTGACAGCCCCTGCCTCCCACAGGTCACCTACCTAGGTGTGGCCTTAAAGGGACAGTCTCACTCCCTGAGTCATGAGTGCATCAACAAAATCCTCCATTTCCCTCTCCCCCATACCATAAGGAAGCTTAGAGCTTTCTTGGGAATTACAGGATTTTGCAGAATCTGTATCCCTAATTATGCAGTCCTATAGCAGACATTTTTTATGTTCCTTCTAATAACCTTGCCTCCAAAGACCCTGCTCCTCTGGCTGACTATCTACCTTATCCTAACCTTCCCAGGGAACTTCTCAGGGAGAGCATGCAGATCAGATCCTGCCCCACCCTATAACAATTTCTGTTAATCCAGGGGATCTTGTTCTCCTAAAGGATCTTCTACCCTCTCCATTGGGATTTCGGTGGACCAGCCCTCATCTGGTCATTCTCATGACACCCACTGCTGTCAGGCTTAATGGGATCCCCCAGTGGCAGCACCTCTTAAGGAATGGACACTTGGAATCCTCTAGGGAACAACATTTCACAGTGGTTCTCCTAGCTAATGCCCATCCTAATGCCTATGTTTCTTGCTCTCCTATTCTTAAGCTTCCTTCTTTGTATCATATTACATGTCTGCTATTGCTAATCAAAAGTTTAACCAGTTGTACCTCCAGGGATACCAACTTCTCCAAAACCATCCAGAGGACTGTCATGAGGGCCCCTATCAGGATGCTACAGGAACCTGAGGATCTTGCCTCATACAGTGCCCCCTGCCAGCAGGAAGCAGCTAAGAGGCCAATGCTTCACCCCAATTCCCAATCCTCTGCCCCTCCCCCATCATTATTAAAGAAAAAATGGTGGAATGATAGAGTATTAATGTCTCCATTTTGTGAATCAGTGGCAAAATGGCAGCCCCACCCCTTAACAGAAATTCCCATTCTCTAAGACAGCCCCACCCCTACCAGAGACTACTGCACATGTGCTAACTCCTTAACCTCCCCCTTCTATAAAAGCCATCCTGCCCCAGAGTCTGTTCTGCACCACCTTTCTCCAGCCAGCATGGTGGTTCGAGCCTGCCATTAAACTTTGCTCTTGAACTGAGACTTTTCTCATGAGCTTTCTTTGTGAGAGGTGTTTTTCCTAACAGAGGTAACTGTTTGCAATGTAAATTGATATATATTAAAGGACACAAAATATATATATACATATGAGGTGAGTGGAGAAGCCTCAAGAAGGTTACAAGGTGGGCAATCCTTAATGGCCCTATGACCCTCCCGAGATAATGGCTTAAGGGCAGGTCATTTCTTTTGGGCCAGGTGGGGAGTTTCTAGTAAATGGCTAAAGGTGGATGTCTATTTTTCTTTAGGGCCAGGTGGAGAGTTTTCAGTAAGTAACCTTTAAGGGGGAGAAGGTCTAGTTCTAACATGGCTTCCTTTTGCTTACCCTAACAGTCTTCCTGTAACTTTTTGGTTCCTCATGTTTTTCTTGTGGAAGACGAGGGGGAGGTTAAGAGAGCATGGTGTCCAGTTGTTACTTGGTGAACTCTCTTAATCAGTCTTTGGTCTCTCAGTCCTGGTTCATCTCATAAAAAGAAAAGTTCTCTTTTGAAGATGTTATTCATACATATATTGTTAATGACTAAAGACCCAACTCACGGATTGTTGTCTGAATTCAAATCTATCTTTTGAGTTTTGTTCTATCTACTTCATTTGTAGGTCACACAGACCTTCCCCCTCCTTCCAGGTTTCCACCCTCTTCTATTTTTCCACTCTTCAGTAATTTGCATCACTGATAAAACAAAATAGCTATTATAACTAAATACCTCACCTCTAAAAGTTATAAGCATGTGAGACATGCATATGTTAAGTGTCTTGATTTAACCATTCTGCAATGTATACATATACCAAAATGTCATGTGGTACACCACAAATGTATGCAATTTTTACTTTCAATTTAAAAAAACTAAGCACTAAAACTTATCCTAAACTCTGCATTTCTTCTCAACTCCATAACCTAAAATCTGACTCATAATACTTACAAAATACATTTTGAATTTGTCTAATTCAATTCCTTTTTGCTATCACCTCACAAACATAGGTCACCACAATCTCTTACCAGAAAAAGAGCAAAGCCTCTGATGGGACTTTCCTCTTCCCATCTTTCATCTTCAAATTTAATTCCATGGCATTGCTCTGACAAACCTTTTTCAGTTGCTTCCTCTTACACTTCAAATAATACTGATATTCTTTCCCATTTCTTTAGGACCTAGACCATGTGAAATTGCTTACTCTTTACTTCTGTTGTCCATCCTTGTCCTCCTTTCTTCATTGTCATCTTGCCTCCATGGGTCTTTTTACAGGTTTTGTACATAGCAAGATTTTCATCCTCAGGGAATTCATAATATTCTTTTATCCCAAATTATCAGCTTAACTGATATCTTACCAAAGATTCTTTAGTTGACTATCCAAGTAACTATATCCTATTATTTTTCTATCCCAGCCTCTAATTTGTTTTTTAGTGACAATAATTTTTATTTACTTAATCTGAATCATTGAGTTTTTTTGCTACCTGTATTAGAATTAAAATTTTATGGTGGTAAGGAAGTGTATCTCCTTTGCTAATCATTTAATTACTCTGGGCACAGTGCCGCATACATAATAAGCCTACTTTCTAAGGACTGGTCACCATTTATCCACTTTATTATCAGTAAATATTCAAACTGAAGGATCATATAACAAATGATTACCAGATGATAGCAGATAAGTGAACTTCCTAGAGCTTTATTATTTATTGGCATATTTATTTAAAATATATGGTGGATATAATAAATTACATGTGTGATCCATATATATATCTATTGATCAAACCCAGAGTTCTGTGCTTACTAAGCAAACACTCAGAGTACCGCTGAGCTATACCCCAACCCTAAAAATATTTGCTGATTGTCAACTTTGCATTAGGAACCTTGAGCTCTGGATGAACTTGCAGTCTGTTCAATATTTTCATAAATATCATAAACCTAATTTCTTAATAGAGGAAATTAGATATAAAGCAGATGTTAGAGGAGAACTTCTTCAAGCATAGGAGCAAGCCAACACCATTGTTGGCCAGTAAACAAGTGAAAGCAAGAGATCAGATATGATTTTTTTCAGGAATATTTATCTAAAAAACAAGTCTATAAATCAAGCCTTTACCATTGGACTCAAGCTTTTCAAAACCACATCTTCATTTTTTTTATTATCATTATCAATATTTCCTTGTTACTCCATTTTAAATGACTGAAGCAGATTAGAAAACAAAAAACATAAGCCATGCATTATGTTGTTCAATGTTTATATCTATGTTATTGTTTATTTCTCTATCTAAATTCTCTAGTTTGGGACTCCATCACAATCAATAAAATCTGGGTGTGGTGGTGTGTGCCTATCATCCCAGCTGTGCAGGAGGCTGAGGTCATGAGGGTCACATTTCCTGGTCAACTCTGGGAATAAATGTGAGACCCTATTTGAAAAATACCTAAAGAAGAAAGGGCTGGGGGTGTGGCTCAAGTGGTGGAGTACCTGCCTGGCAAGCACAAGGCTCTGAGTTCAAAACTCAGTACTGCGTCCCCTGCCCAAAAAAGTAGAGATGAGACTTGAAATGTATGAAAGCAAGAATTTAGATCTGGATCTTTTGTCTTAATGCTTTCTTAAAGTTCTTCAAGCTTTTGAATGGTATGTCTTTCAAATGGGCCACTATAGAACAAGCAATAAAAGACATAAAAAGATTTTCAGTAAACTAAAGATAAATGAATGATCTGAAAACAAGAAACAGCAAAAGTAATTATTCTTTGGCTCAAATTAACAATAAAATAACAGCTTTGTAAGCAGACAAATCTGAATTTGAACTGATGCTCTGCTATGGACTGGAAGTAGTACAAATTACTTTTCTTTGTTCTTAATGGAAAAGCAATAATAATTTCATAGAATTACTGTGAATGTAAGTTAATACACAAGAAATGAATGGTGGTCTGAATGTTGCTAGTCAGTGACGGTAACGCTGTTTTTTCCTAGTTGCTGTTAGTAAAAGTATTGAAGCTTTTATTGACTGGCCAGCCATACACTGAAAATTTCAAGATGTTCTTTTCTTTGGTTTTAAACAGCCTCATAATTTCACTTTAATTTGACTAATATCTAAAGTATGGTGGATATTTTAAAAATAAGGATGTTCTCAAATATCCTTCATCTGTTTTAGACTGTAGAAGGGAAACTTTCTATATTTCTTACCCTTCTCTCTGACCAGATTTAACTTGAACTGTGCTATAAACTCACAAGTTCCTCTACCCTAATATTCCAATGGCTTCTCTGTGTCTTGTAACTCTTATTAATTATTCCTAGAAGCACTGATGAATGCATTCCACTTTTCCATATGTATATCAGTTCAAGGATTTTTTTTTCTGCATTTTAGTATCTCTGAAATTGAGATGTAGCTTGCAGACAATAGTGTCCCACAATGACTCTGGCCAGGAGTGAGCACTTATGACATGGTTATCATTCCTGCTCATGTATGAGCTTGGGATTTTTTTGTGTATGTATGTGTGTGATTGAACAACTGAACTCTCTAATAACTCTCAATTAACCATTGAGAAAGTAACATAATTCTTGCCAATATTCTGAAACTATTTGGTTGATGCCATCTGCTAAGAAGAAAGTATCATCAGCAGACATTAGTGCACAGATCACAGAGATAATAGAGAATTCTTTAAGAAATGTGACAGCACTGTGTTTTGGATGGCTTAGAGAGTGAGGTGAAAAAAAAAAAAAGAAAAACTGAGTCTAAAAGTGATTTAAACAGTTTCATTCTAAACAAGTTTGGAAATTCCATAATAAATTCCTTCAGTTATATTTTCACTGTCATGTGTTAGATAAAAATCTAAAACATACCATTGAGCTGTTTTAATAGATATGAAATGAAAATTCTAAACTTTGGAAAAACATTACTTAACAGTCTTAATTTATAATATATTTTTCTTTCTGGGCTCCATAAAATTCTGATTAATCTTTGATTCAATGAAACATGGTAAGAAACCACACGACATATTTCATGATAAGAATATTTTAAAGCTAAGATACTCCATAGAAATAATGGCATTTCCACCTTCACGGATTGGCATACATACTCTGAATTCAAATACCAACTATTAGAAAGTAGGTTTCTGGAAAGTCTCAATCTGCAGAGTCCCAAGCCAGCCTGGCTGAAGGGCCCGAGAAGCTCAGAAGGAAAAGCAAAAGACAAGCTTTAATGCCACATCTGAGGAGACTGGCATTTGCCAGTTGGAGACTGGCTTTCAGTGAGGATGGAGAGCTGAAGCTGTTGCTAGATTCCAGCATCTGTTCCCATGTGGTCCTGTCCTTCATTGTCATCACCTTCTTTGTGAGTAGGGTGTGCTGCTATGTATCCTACTCTACTGCAGAACAGTACTCACTGACAGTTAAGTACTAATTTGAAGCAAAGTCCCCAGGGAAAATAGAAAATACATTCTCTTACTGAAAGGAGATAGAACTCTTTTCTACTACTGATTCACTACACTAACATATGTGATGAAAGGAAAGATAATAAATATGTTCCCTTGATTCTAATTGGTAGATGTGTCAACGTGGCAATCCCAAGATGTCACTACAAGATCCTTTTCTACTGACCCTCCATTTTGCTTGCTATAGCAAGTAACTATGCTATTGACATTAATTAGACCTTGAGTGAATTCTGCATCACGTACTTCCTCAATATATTTAGACTTCAGCGTTTTTACTCTGCGATTCTAGAGTAAGTTGATGCTACTGACGAATAACGTGCTGCAGGAGCAGATATCTAGAGCAGCTATGCCCAAGCCCACCAATGCCAATAAAGCTTTTAAGGCAGAGTGGGAAGTTGTAGGATTGATGGGTCATTAGTGGGTCCAACATGATTTCAAAGAGGTCATCCTCGCCAAAGACCTGTACTTGGAAGGCATGTTCAAAAGGAAACACAGACCTCAATGTTCCAAAGGAGGTATCAGCTGTGTCAGGAACTTGGAGTAATACTTAGCCCTGTAACTTTTATTTGAGCTGGCTTCTCTCACAGTAAAGAGGAGGATGCGTGATATGCCAAGCATGTAGCAAGGGTCTTTCTTTTCTAATCACGTGCTCTCTTTGTTTCAAATTAGAGGAAATAAGGAATGTGTGTTGGGATGATCTATAGGAAAGAGATGTTTTAAAATATTTGAAAATATTTTGTGTTATGGCTTTAGTAATGAATTCAGAAGGAAAGGGGGAACTGAAGCAGTAATAAATAAAGAAAGCTTAACAAAAACTCAATCTTTAGAAGTCATCAGATGTAACTGATAATTATGTGCAGTTGGGCTGTGTGATAACATCAGCAACCTTCTAACCACAATAAACTCCTGTGTTCTTGAGATCCAAGCACCCCAAACATTTACTTTTCATTTTTTGATAGTGTTTTTATAACTTTTTTTTCTGAAAACAAAATAAACTAATGGTAACCAAAATGAATCTTGCTGTCCACTGTGATTCTATAAAATGACATAGAAAACAAATGTGTCAAAATTATGTTCAAATAAACCTTTTTCTGAGGAACTACCCAGGTCTAGGACACATTAGCAAGCCCTGTACATCTCTGAATGCTATCCAGCGTGAGTTAGTGACCCTGACACACTATGTGATTCCAGAGGCCTTCAGGATCATAAAACAACAGATTAAATCACATGAGATGTTGAGCTGACCTTGGGAATATGTGAGTTCAATGAAAAATTCATGGTCTGCATTATGTATGACTACTAAGATAAACCAAAGACCTTATTTGCCAGTTACTCTGGACAAAACAGAATTTACAGGTCATTACTAAAGGGAGAAAGAAACCTAGATAGAGATTTCCTAGAATTCTGTGTGGATTAAATATCTCAGGGAAGTGGCAGGGTGCCATTTCTGTACCAAACAATGGATATAATTTACATATTGAGCATGTAATCAAAAACAAAAGACTCTTGACTCTACAAATTCAACCATCCCATTTTCCTTTAAAAAGAAAATATTAAGAACAAGAACAATTAAAAAGTCACCAAAGCAGAAACATTAATAATACAGCTAAAATTAAGAAAGACTGATAGGCCACAAAACATGAATCTGTGATTCACTGACAGAATGACAGATTTTGGAAAGAGTATTGTTGATGTTTTTCATGCAATTCATGCTTAAAATGCTTTAAAATCCTGTGCTAAGTCTATTGAAAGCAAAATCAAATTTATCAATTGTTACATACTAGTGTTATATTTACACTTATTTTCATGTGGTATGAATTTAACAGAAGAAAACTATTAACCTGTACATACTTCAAGGTGTTTAGAATGAAGATATCTAGATTTTACTATTATTTTATATCTATATTACAGCTATTATAAGTGATGCTATTTAAACACCATTTCAAGATATTTGTAATATATTTTCCTATTTCCTTATAGCTTTTTTAAAAGGCTCAATCCAGAGATCTTTAGTGAAATAACAGTTTGTTGCTTGCCTCCCTACTCAGGTCTCATTATTAACACTCTAATGCCTGGCTGTGTCTGCCTAAGAAGAGACCATATTTGTAGATCAGATCACAGTCTGTGTGCTTTACTCTTTCTTCTGTCTGTTAGAGGTGCGCTAAATGGATGAAACTCAGTGTCTAGTGTAAAAGGCTGACACACTTGTTTGGGGAAGGGTATGTTGCTGTAAAGCCAAGCTCCTGAGACATGATCCTTGCTTGAAGAAGCCTTTAGAGAAATGGAAACAACTCTAGCCAGATGGTGTTTAACAACAACAACAAAAAAGGTTTGAATCCCTTTCAGCTAAATCAGCCAATTAAAATGCTAAGTCACAAAAGATAAATTATAAAATTGTTCCTTCCCAATTCCAAAGCTGTCCTTTTCTGATGTTTCCTTTCTTTTGAACCTACTTTTTCATTTTTCTTCAGAGGTTTAAATTTTTAAATAGAAATAAATGATTAAATATGAAAAGAAATGTGCAATATTTTTCCCAGATGTTGGCACCCAAGTTTGGTGGAAAGATTACAAGTTAGGTGTCCAGTTTTTTACATGGCTCACACTGTTTAAATTTAAACAATTTAAATAATCTTTATCAGTGTCAATTTCTTCATCTATATGGTAGGAAGAACATGATCTTACTCCAGAGTTGTTCTAAGGTTTAAATGCAGAAATGAGTTTATGGTAAAAAAAGATTAAAAAAAAAATTCATAATTTGAGCTTAGATCATGCCTATGTGAAAAACAGACATGTCCAAACAATCCTCTTTAGAGGATTGGTGAAGAGAATTGATCAACAGTTTATTTATCTAAGTGGACAAGTGGCTTTCTGGAAAGAAACTCATTTGAAAGGGAAGAATGAGACACAAAAGTTACAAAAATTATTTAAAATCCCCATTCTTTTTTTTCTTAAACAAGTTTTTCTGAGTCCAATAGAGTAATGGTCACACAAATCAATTCTCTAAACTCATAAGCAAGTCCTGGAAGGATAATGGACAAGAAAAAAAAAACACACAAAATACAATTCAGAAAATGCAATGTATTATTATTTTGAAGATGCTGGACAACAAAAGAATTATTTTTTTTTATTGTGCTTGGGATTCAACCCAGAGATTTCTTACACTAGGCCAGTTCTTTAGTACTGCTCTATATCCCCAGCCAATGAAAGCAGTAATTTAAAAGTTATGCAAAAAAATGTAACATAAAAGTGTGAGATTTGAGTAATTTCTGCTTACTCATGGGACTTAGCATAACCATGAACTGTGAGAACACACTTCAGGTCTTTCAAAACAGTGATTTCAGGGAATCAAGAGTACCTTTTGATTCTTTGTATCTTTGTCCATGTCTCCAGTTATTAGTGGTAATTAGCAGCAATGATTATGAATATGAAACTCTAGAGGCCTTCATTTTAGTGGCTGTAAGGGCTATCAGTGGTACTGACACCTATATTAAGAATAATTGGGTGAGGACCAGCTGTGGGGTGGTACCCTTGGAGGGGTAATACGTTCACAAATAATAAATATTTTAGTGTTGTGGGCCAGATGAACTCCATGACATCTATTCAACCACCTATGTGGTGATAAAAACCTCTCTAGGAAGTTGGTACACAAACAGGTGTTAGGCAGAATTTGTCCTGCTATAGGCTGACTGACAGAATTTGCTCATGAATGCAACAGAATAACACTTGAAGATACTTCCAGACAACCAAAGCAATATTTCAATTTTAGAAGTTATAAATGCATTGTCATTGAGTATCAAGGAAATATGATTTAATATCTGGGTATAATTGCTTTACAAATGCAAAGGAATCACAATTACATACATCCAAGTTTTTTTATATTGAGAAGGCAAATAAACTTGTTCTATGTATATTCATTTCTGAAAGAAAACCTTGAACCCTCACTTCCATTCCTAATACAAATCTCATTGTACCAAATCCAACTTTTCTGGTAATGTAAGTAAATATATTGGTAAATGCCAATCTAATACTTTGCCTGAGTGACTGACAGCATCCCTTGAGTTGGGACAAGTTCTGAGAATGTAAGACACCTAAGGATTCAGGAAGATACTCAAGTGCAGCTCAAATAACAAAATCATTAATAATATTACTTAACAATAATATGGAGTTGGTGAGATTATAAAACATAATAACTTAAGATGAGAGATTAGTTTCCTAATGATGGCTGAAAATTGTAGAAAGAAATCTGCTGAAGACTACCTTGGAAGGCCGGTCTCATTCTTTAGAAAAACGAAATGTTTTTCTTCTTCTCTACAATTTTCAGCCTGTTAACTTAGCCTCCTGGGCAAATTTTCTTCCAGTCCTAACAGCAATTACCAGGCAGCATAACTGAAATGTGTTTGTTAAAGTGAGAAAAGTGCTTGCAAAAGGTCTCCAGTATAGTTTCATACCTGGAGTGCTATGAAGATTTAATAGATAACTTAAAATAAAATACTAAAAATATTTGAAAAATCAAAAGAAGATAAGAAATGAGAAACAGGAAACAACTACAAATTGTAAAATATAAATATAAAATATTCAATATTCAATATCTAAAATAGTTATATATTTATATATAAAATATTCAAATATGGCATATGAAATATTCAAACTAACTAACTTGTATACATTATTTATGCAGATTTTTGGTTTAATAATTATCCCACAATAAAGCTAAAAAAAAACAGTGAAATTATATTCAACTAGATCAAATTTTACATCACATCTAAGTAACATACACATAATTTATTTAAAAAAGAATGCCAAATTGAACTTTAAAAAAACAAAATATATGCTGCTACAAAAACAAGAACTTGATATATAACATGGCAGGTTTAAATAAAAAAGTGAAAAATGTATCAAGAAAACACTAATAAAATGCTGAATTGGCTATATTAATATTTGACAAAGTAGACTTCAGAAAAGTAAAAGGGACACTAGCAGAAATAAAGAAGGCTATGACACAATAAAAGAGACCATTTATCAGGAAGAGTCAATAATATTAAATGTGTCTATACCTAACAATGGAGCTTTGAAATGCACAAAGCAACAACTGATTATATAAAAGGAGAAACAGAGATCAGTACCTTCAGTAATGCCCATTTCTCAGTAATCAATGGAAAAGGTAACAGAAAGTCATTTAGGATGTAGAGGACATGGAAACTATATCAACCAACTTAATTGTTATAGAATACCTACCATCAGAAAAGTACATATTCTTTTCAAACATGCATAGAGCTTTTGCTAAGAAAGACCATTTTATGAATCAGGAAATAAACTTTAATAATTTTAAATGATTGAAATTGTATTTCCTGACAACAAAGAATTAAGTAACAAAATTTTAGGAATCAGAATAGTATTTGTTAAAATCCAAATATTTTTATCCTAAACAGTACATTTTAAAATAATTGCCAGTTCAAAGAATAAGCCTCCAGAGAAATTTTTAAATATTTGAACTGAATAAAAATGAAAATGAAACATATCAAAAACTAAGGAATATAGAGTAAGAAAAAAAGGAAATTTGTAACATAAATACATATGTTAGAAGAAATCAAATCAATCAAGTCCTTTGACATTATGAAATAAGAACTAAAGAGCAAGGAAAACGCAATTCATGTAAAAAGAAGAAAATAATAAAGAGACATGCATACAAACTGATGAAATTTAAAATAGAAAAGCATAGAGAAACATTTGTTTGATTGAAACTAGCAATGAAAATGATTAATCTCCAGTAAAAATGAGACCAAAAGAGAGAGAGAAGACCCAAATTAGCATCATAGGAAGCAAAAGGGAAGATATCATTACAGACATCCCAGAAATCAAGTGGATACTACAGGAATACTTTAAACCTTTCATATACTTGAGTAAAATAACGCAATTCACATGTTTCATTTTTCAAATCATCAAAAGAAGTCACTGTCACAATAATTGGTCTACTGGATAAGAACTTAATCAGGCTTAAAATGCTTCCTATGAATGATTTATTTAGATGGGAATTAGGGACTTTCTGTTTCTTCTGTTATGCATGAGTATTCTTATTTATTGTTCAGCTCAGAGACCACCCCGAGTTCCAAAGTTTTCTTGGTATTAATAAACACAAAACTGAAGAAAACAAAGAAAACAAATAACTGCCTCCAAATCTTTCTGAAATACATGCAACAAATCTTAAGTGGACAATTCCCTGAATGACATAAATTACAGAAAACAAAACAAAACTATTTAAAAATCTTATAGATAATTGGAAATCTACTGAAGAGATTGAGTCCATTGTTCAACCATCCAATAAAATAAAATAAAACTCCAGGCTCAGGTGATTTTATTAGTAAATTTCACCAATCATTTAAAAATAGCACCAGGCTGGAATGTAGCTCAGTGGCAGAGTGCTTATTTACCACTCACAAGGCCCTAATTTTATCCTCAGCAATGAAAAAATAAGACAAATAAATAAAAAGCACACCAAATCTAAAAACATCTCTTCCAGAAAATACAAGTTCAGAAAATATTTCCTAACCTATTTTATGAAGTAACCATTACTTTGAGAGCAAAGATAGACAAAGATAGTAAGAAAGGAAGAAAAAGAAAAATAGTAGAGTTCAATATTCCTCATGAATAACAAAATCATAATCACACCTGTGGTTATACCAGGAACACAAGATTGCTTCAATATTCAAAAACAAATCAATATACTAATATTACATCACCATATTAACATAATGGACATGAAAAAGATACATGAACATCTTCAGTAGAGATTAATAAATTTCAATATCCATTTATGATTTAAAAAAACCCTCTAGAAATAAGGTATAAAAAATTTCTCGATCTGAAAAAAATACTCAACAAAAATAATCTGTCATACTTATTGGTAAAAGACAACATATTTTACACCTAATATCAGGAGTAAGTTAAGCATGTGTGTTCTTTGCATTATTATTTAGCATAATATTAGTGGTCCTAAAAATTGTGGTAAGACGACAACAACAACAAAAATCATGTAGCTTGAAAGAAAGAAATAAACTTGTCCCTACTTATAGATAGTACGATTGTCTATGTAGAAAATACCAAGAAATCTAAACCAAGTACTTGAGATCAGTGAATTTAGCAAGGCCATAGAATATTAAACTGATATTTTAAAAATCAGTCATATTTGTGTATACTACAACAGATACTGACACATAAAAAACATACTTTTTACAATAATTCCAAAAAATGTGATAACTAACGTGAACAATATGGCAAGGTCTTTATGCTTAAAATGACAAAATACTAGACTAGGTGCTGTGATACATCCCCATAATCTCAACTACTTGAGAAGGACTCAAGATGATTCTGAATTTGAAGCCAGCCTGAGCAAAGTTAGTGACACCCTTGTCAAAAATAAAATACAGCTAGGTGCCAGTGGCTCACCCCTGTAATCCTAGCTGCTCAGGAGACAGAGATCAGGAGGATCAAGGTTCAAAGCCAGCCAAGGCAAATAATTTGTGAGACCCTAGCTCAAAAAAAAAGCCATCACAAAAAAGGGCTGATGGAGTGGCTTGAGGTGTAGACCCTGAGTTCAAACCCCAACAATGCAAAATAAATAAATAAATAATACAAATAAAAGTATGTATGGCTCAAGTGGTAGAGTGCTTGCCTAGCATGCACCAAGCCCTGGGCTTAATCCCCAGGGCTACAAGGAAAAACAAAGTACTATTGAAAGAAATAAAAGTAATCCAAAATAATTGGAAAGGAATATTTTATTTATGGCTTAGAAGAATAGTTATAGGTAACATGAAAGTTCTCCCTAAATTGATCTGTAGTATAAACTATCCAAATCCAAATCTCAGTCTCCTGAGTAGCTAGCATTACAGGTGTGAGCCACAGGTGCCCCACTTATTTTGGCTATTGGTTTCAGAGACTTTTGTCTATAGTCTCTGGCTCCATTGAGTCTGGACGGAACATCATGGCCTTGGGAATGTTTGGAGGAGGAGCATGTTCACCGCCTGGCAGGCAGGAAGCACAGAGACAGAGAAACAAGAAGAAACCTTGATGACTCACCAACAGTGACCTACTTCCTTCAAGGAGGCCTCATCTCCTAAAGTTTCCAGAACTTTCCAAAGAAGCACCATGATCTGGAGACCAAGTTTTCATAACCTGACCCTGTGGGGGACATTTCATACTTAAATCATAACAGATAATAACCTTAAATCTAAGGCATAAAATTATATCATTCTTATAGAAAACATGAGAGAAATTTTACATTGCCTTAGGTTAGGCAAGGAGTTCCAAGGGGAAACACCAAAAGTATGAGAAGATGCTTGCTCAATAGCATTAGTTATTAGGTAAACTGGAAATTTAACCACATAATGAAGTGCTAATACCAATGGCTAAAATTAAGTATTAAGACCCAAAAAACAGCAATGATGTGCTACTGAGGATGCAAAATGGATATAGTTTTCTATTGTTATTTTTATTAAGCTGTTCTTTTTTAAGTTAAACACACACTCATGTAACCTAAGAGCAGTTTTAGGTAGTCATTCTACAATTACAGGTACTAACTATAGATGATTTTGAACTCAAAGGACATTTGAACAAGTCTTGAGACATTTTTTTGGTTCGAGGTACTTCTGGCATCTAGTTTGTAGAGGCCAGGGATGCTGTGAGACATCCTACAAGGCCCTGGATCACCTCAAGAATAATTATCTAATACAAAATATCAATAATGCTGATGCTGAAAAAATCTTAGCCTGGGAAAATAAAACAGGCTGTACAGGAAGAAACCTACACATAAGTAGAAGTATTATTCATAAATGCCCCAGGGAAGAAATGACTCAGCTACCCTTCAATTGGTTAATGGATAAGCAAACTGGTGCACAGTCATACAATTAAGTATTAGCAAAATTGGCAATAAAAATGAATGAACTACTGATGTAGGACACCACATCAATGCATCTCAAATTCATTATGCTAAGCGAAAGATGTCAGTTTCAAAAGGTTATATAATGTATGTTGCTATTTATGTGACATCTTCAAGAACAAACGAGAGAAAGAGAATGGTCAGCAGTGGCTAAGGATTAAGGATGGGGTTGTGATTAACTAATTAGAGGCAGCAGCACAAGGGAATTTGGGGGCAATAACACTTTCCTGCATCCTGTATTTGGTAAAAGTTATCCATATTCATACAACTATAGAGCAATAGATTTAAGTTATCATATGTAAATTTCAAAATGATTTTTAAAGCAAAACATATTTTTTAAATTGAACAGCAAAAATGGAATTATTATTATTATTATTAATAGTTATACTTCTTAATGAGGTTACTCCATTTCTATGAGAATAGACTATGGAACAATGATACCTGGAGTCAGAAAGCAGCTCTGCTTCTTAGCCTTGTGGCCTTCTGAGGACAGTTAAATTAATCTATCTCAACTTCATTGTCCTCATCTATACACTGGGAATAATAATAGTTTCTACCTCACAAGTTTGCTGTAAGGCCCAAGTTAATACATAATAACATGCTTGTACTAATACATAACTGGATTACAAATACACTGTGAAATTAGATTATTTTTATTGTGAATTACACACGATCTCATATAATATAGTTTTAATTGTGTAAACTGGAAGTATATGAAAAGCGAGTAATAAATTTCTTAATCAAAGTTCTCATAAGAATTTTTTTAATATTTTGTAATGAATTTAATACCAGACAGGGCATTCTGACATACATCATACTTTGTATATCTTTGCATGTTAATTAATATTGTTGACTGACTTTTCATGAAATCCATCAATGTCATTCTCATTTAAAATGCATATTTTGCACTTAAGATATCATGAATGGTTTTCCATTTCAGTAAATTTGTACCTAAAGCATTCTTGGAATAAACTGATTTTAAAAATATATGAATAGATGTTATATAGATTACTTAACTAATATCTTATTTTGGAATATTAGGTCATTTCTATGCTCTCAACAATTATTACGACATTGTTAAATAGAGTTAGTCTTATCAATAGGTTTGAATTTTCTCCTTCAAGAAATTTTCAAAAATCAAGTCTGATCATTGTGAAGTTGGTTGATCCAGAACAGTCTCAACAATAGTTTCCATGTTTTCAAAATAATTAGTGTGTATACCTTTAAAGCATTAGAAGATAGTGCTGATAATTAATGTTGGGAATGCAAATTTATATTTTCCTAAATTTATGTGTGATGTAATTTTATATTTCTTTACATATATTCCAAGTAAACAACGTAATGCATAATATTCTATCTGGAATGAATTTGTAAAAAAATACTTTCAGAAAGCAATCTCAGGCAGTGTGTTGTGCTCACTCATCTTTGACTCCCAAGTCCCAGCCTAGACAGCCATGGAGATGAGCCACCTGCTCTGAAAGTGAACTTCTTTCTCCAGGAGATAGCAGCACTTTAATTATTTGCAGTGGCACGGTCACTCTCCATTATGAATCCTTAGAACACATGTCAAAGTAATTTGAGCTACATCCATTGGTTCGAAATACGTTTTCAACATTTCTGAATTGTATACTTCCAATTTTGTTATCAAAGAACAAGAGCAATAATAAAAAACACTCTCTCGAAATATCCATTTTCTCCATTAGAATACAAGCTCTTCAAAACCAGGAACCTCATTTCACTCATTTCATGTCTCCCAAACGTTCAGAGGGCTCAAATGTTTATCAATTAAAAAATGCCTCATAGAGATATTTTTAGAGATGAGATATATGTCCATATGGCAAATGCTTAAATTTCTTACTTAAAAGAAAGTGAAATAAAATTCTTCTAAACTTAAAACTTCCTTTTGCTGTGTGGAAATATAATCAGATAACCACATAATGAACAATTTATTCAAATAAGCCACAGACTCTTCCATTTTTCTCACTTCTGGTTGAAATATAAAGTCACCATTGTTTTTTGACACTGAAAATATATATGTTGCTTATATATCAAAATATCCACGAACAAGTATTAAACAGCAAGGAAAGGAAGATATATTAACTTCAGGGAGTTAAGTTATTCCTGTACCACATTAAGTGAATGTTTACTTCCTCAGGTACAGTATTTCTGATACTCTTAATTGCTCTTGTGCAAATTTTGAATTTGTACTTTTAGAATTAAGTAAACTCTAACAGTCTGACATTAATTTAGGAGATTAACTAATCTTCTAAAATTTATGGTCTCAGCTGCTTATTTTAGTCAAACAGCTACACAGAAGGCTAGGAAATAATAATTATAATTCTTTCTTTGGATAAACACTATTTTTGATAGAGTTCATGTGGTCTTCCAAAATTCTCATGTGAGAATAACAATCATTTTTCGTTAATATGGCAATAAAAATAAATGTCCTCAAGTCTTGTTTTGATTTGGCAAGCGATTGTAGGTTAGGGGACAATCATGAAACCTGAGGAGTGACTTGTTGGAAGCATAAACCATAAATTACAGCTGAGCTTATGTTTGCTAAGAGATTGATGACCCACTTGTTAATGTGGGAGAAAGGCACGGGGTATATTGAGTTACTTCAGGGTGGGTAGTTTGATGTGCTATATTATGCCAGAACTACCCTACTTGACCTTTGTTCAGTGATGCAGTGAAAATGTGAAGTATTGTACTTCCTTAGAAAGCAGACAATGCATTTCAACCCCATGCTGGTTGTTACCCAAAGCAAGCATGGTTAAATTATACGCGTCTCTTGGTCTTAAAGGATTGGAAAAATGGGGGGAGGATACACATTTCTCATGGACTAGCATCCTCTGATCTGTTTTTGCAACTGAACTAATATAAATTCAGTAGATCATTTTTTTCATAGTTGAAAGGAAAAAAATTATGTCCGTGTATTTAATGTTGAACAAATCTGAAAACATTTAAATATCTATGCAAACCAAATGCTCTATTTAAATACAAATGTGTTATATCAGATGTATATATTAATAATGTTTATTACGATAGTACTTGGAAGTTTTTCCTGAGGGTTTTAAATGTTCTCTTTTGCATATTTACAACCTCCATTATACATATAAACATACGTACATACTGAGTGATATAAGCTTCTCCTGGTCCAGAATCATTCAAAGTTCACTCTTGTCTTTATTCTCAAATTTATTTCTGAGTCTTGTACTGAAATGGTAAATTGTAAATAAATGGTGAAAGCACAGTGCCTGAAAATAAACAATGGAAGTAACTTTAATCCTGCCATTCTATGTAACTGCCTAGAATTTTTACCTGTATTTTTAAAGATTTAAAGTGAAAAAGACTGATCATGAGAAAATAATATTTTCCAGGTTGGAGGTAAAGTATTTCAGATAATACAATAAATATTTTGAACACTAATATGTAGTAATATAATAAAAACATTGAATTTGAACAAAACCTTTAATGTTGAAATTTATTCTCTTAAAATTGCTATTATTTTATTTTAAATTAAAGAATATTTTAAAATAAGGATGATTAGTGATTGATCTATTACTGAATATAGATTTGCTCTGGGTGTAAGATATGGTAGCTATACCATTGTTTAAATCAAAAGAGGAGAAGATGGAGTGAGAGATATACAAGTTGTTATCTATCAAAGGCTCACCGCTGAGGACACAGTGTTCCATTAGCCAATATTATGGTACCGTGTTTTGCACAAAGAAAAGGCTTTATTGTGCTGCCAGTGGCAAGGAGCAATAAACTCAGTTCTGCCTCCCCTGTTGGTTGGTGGTGGGGGAATTTTCAGGAAGAGAAAAAGTTGCTTGCTGATTGGATGGTGTGCCTCTTCCCATGTTGTATGTTTCTTTTGGGGGGACAGGGAGACAAGGAATTATATTCTGTATGGTGATTTTGAGTTTATGGCTTCTGCTTATGTTTGTTTTTGAAAAGCTAGTTCTGAACTGTGAGAGTCATTAGTTAAAGTCCTGCAAACTTTTCCTGTAAAACAATTTAAATTAAGCAAATTATGTCCCAGTGTGTTAGGGAAAGTGGTTGATTTCAAAGTTGATATCCAACCTATCAGCTTTTGAGAACCCTTCTCTCTGAAGCTGGAAGTTCTTTTGGACTTTTATACTTTTAATTTGAGGGGAGCCTTTAGGAAACTGAAAACAAATCATTAAGACAAAAATCAATAAATTAAAGATAATAAAACATTAACTCAATAAAAATCACCATTAACTATAGTTTCTAAAATGGCATGCCACATAGAATCCTGTGGTTTCTTTGAATGATTACTCAGGGAGATTTTGTGATTAGAAGATGCTGCAAAAGACAGAGGTTGGTTGGGGAGTAAGAAGTAAACTGGGATTATGAGAGATGTGTCACAGGAAAATAGAGAACTAGAATCTGTTTCTAAATAAGAGATAATCAGGGGGGAGAAATGACCCAAACATTGTATGCACATATGAATAAAAGAAAAAATTTTAAAAAGGAAAAAAAAAATCCAAAAAAGGAGATAATCAGAACAATGAATATGGTATTAAATTTTTAGAGTGATATTGAAAATCTTGGCTATTTAAGATTCTTATCATATTGCCCATGTTAAAGAATAATAGCATTTATACAAAGCTTTAACTTTTTATGGCAAACAGCATTTAAAAAGTAAAACAGATTGTTTTATGGGAGTTGCACTTCTAAGAATATAATGATCCATTTTTCCATAACCTTCAGTAACACATTAGCTCTCAAGTTTTATTCTGGGGCTTAGTTAAATGAATGACACATTTCTCCACATAAAATATGAGCATCCTTTTCTTCCATCTATTCCTTTTTTTTGGCTTTAAACTTTCATCTGTGGTCAACTTTTTTTCTTCCTGTTTCTCACTTATTTTCTGTCTGACTTGGTTACCTAGGCATTTCTTTCTGTGCTATACTTTGGGGTTGATATGGAATATTTGACAAATGAGTAACCTTTGCATGAAAATGTAACTAATAGGAGAATGGCCCTCTGTTTGCTTTCATGGCAGCTATTCAATGGTGGTTATTCATTAACAAGTCCTCCTCTAGTGTAAAGTACTTGGAAAGAACTGGTTCAGAATGTAGCCTTTGTCTCCAAGTCTTCCTTTTATCTTGGTTTGTTCCCCATGTCCTCATGTCCCAAGCAGTCACTCTGTTCTTGTATGTCAAACTGCTACAATTACCTTTGCATTCTGCTGGAAAAGTCATCACTCACAAATTCCCACTCAGTGTCTCTGTACCATTGGGAATGAAGCAGAGTGGATATGACTTCCCACCAAATTATCCTTGAAGTCAGAAATATAATAAACACTAAAAAGAAAGAGTTGAAGATACTCCTATTGAAGGATACAGCTCAAAGGCTGAATGTATGTGCAGTAATTTTGTGAACATGTGGAACCACGAGGATTTAAGCATACACACACATAAAAAAGAGGTATAACAATTTACAATTCAGTAGAGTCAATCCTCTACTAATTCAGCTATGTACTGTTTCTCACTGAAGACTACAAAAATACACAGGTAAAATTAAACTATAGTTTAAGCTTTTATATATATGTGTATGTATAGAGTATGTACATATATATCACAGGTTTGTATAAGCATCAGTACACAAAATAGTCAGAACTTTTACTTTAAAATTATGTCTCATTAAAAGTACCAGAATAAGTCAAAAGAAATATAAAAGTCAGACAGGAAAAAGATAAACACAAAAAGTCACCCATACTTTATTTTATGGCTTGAATTGTATACCCTTGAAATCCACGTCATACTTCTAACCCCTAGTACAACAGAATGTGACCTCACTTGGAAATAAATTAATCCTAGATGTACAGATGTTGTTAGTTAGGTAAGTTGAGGTCATTAGGATGGGTTCTAATCCCAAATGATGAAATTGCTTATAAAAATGAAATCTGGACACAAAGGCAAGCACTCAGGGAGAACACCATGTGAAGAAACTCAGGAAGATGACATTACCTACAAGCCAGGGAGAGAGGACTCGAACAGATTCTTCCTGAACAGATCCTTCCTTCACAGCTTTCAGAAATTTGAAAAGAATAAACCTTTAGATCTAGGACATCATCCCTCCTAACTGAGACATAACTTTCTCTTGTTTAACCCATTCAGGCTGTAGCACTTTGCTACAGCAACCCTAGCAAGCTAGTGAGTCTTGATTGCCCAGGGATATCTTCTGTGAAAATTTGTGATTGATTCATTAATATGTGACCTATTTTGTTCATTTATTTTATTTTTTATTTGTTCACTAACAATAAATTGTGAACATTTTTTTCAAAGTAAACCATTAAGATTTTGTACCCTACTCCGAAATCCATTTGTCCTTCTCCCTAGTAACAATTCTCCAATATTAGTGTTAAGTGTGATTGACAAACCATTTCACAGCCTCCCTAGGGAAGTAGGTGTGCTTATTTACTTAAATTCTAGAAAAAAAAGGACATTAGCAGAAATAATGTGTGAGATGCTCATGCTCATCAAAGTTTGAACTTTACCCTTCTCACCTTCAGACACATTAATCTGCTCTTGGAAGTTCTTGTAAGCTACAGATGGCATGTGATTCTGGGATCAGAGACAGAGGACTTTCTCACAATAATAGACAGAATATCAGCGTTTTCTTGTCCCAGTTTTCTGTGCTCCAGTTCCCAGAGCCTGGTGAAAAATCATCAAATAACACCTGTGCTCACATAGCCTGAAACTTGCACACTATTCATGTACGAGGGAGACATTATCACTACCTTCCAGGGCTACTTACTATAAAAACTTTCTTAAAAAGATACACTAGCAGACATATTTGGTAACTACATCCATGAGCTTAGATTGAAGGAGAAATTATTACTGGCTTGTGCATCCCATACTTCTTTTGTGCCTTAGAAAATTAAATTTCCATAATTACATCACTAGTCTTTGGAATTTTGTTATATTTTCCAATCCTAGCTCCAACTGATACATAGCAAATAAAACTTACACTTAAAACAATTTTTCATGTTGGTAAAGGAGCTCACCATAGTTACATCATCATTTACTCATCAAATCCTCTGTTATACTGCTTCCCTTATTCTGTTTTCACTTTTCTTCTATTCCAATAAAAAGATGTTTGATGCACTTTATTATTCATTCATTTTTGCTCATTAAAATTATTTTCTTAGCCAAGCATGGTGATACATTTCTATAATCCCAGTATCCAGGAGGTAGAGGCAGGAGGATCACAAATTCAGGCCCAGCTTGGGCTACTTAGTCATGGATTGCTTACCTAACATGTGCAAGGCCTTGAGTTCAATTCCCACCACTACTGTAGTGTCTTAGAAGCTACCTGATGGTGTGTAATTCCTGGATCAGATAAATAAATAAATAAATATATATATATATATATATATATATATATATAAATTTATATTTATAATCTTTTCTCTTTTCCTGTGGGTTTTGTTTAGTATACTTTCACTTTGCATAGCTCTATGCACATGTAAAAAAACAAATGAAGTCTTAAGATTGTAAATTAAAACACCATTTCCATTGCTGCCTTCTCTTCTCCCTTGCTGTACATATATAAAACACCAACCTAAAATTTCTGTTTTCAGAGTTAACAACACTTGAACTTTTCATATTTCTTCTTGGGATAAATTGTATAGTTCTAGATGATATTCTTTTTTCATACTATCATAGTTTATTAAATTTAATTTATATCAGATCAGACTCTGATGAATTTATAAAGTGACTTATTTTACTCATACTACCTTTCTCTTCTCTCTTTTCTATTTCCAATTTTATCTACATATATTTTAGCTTATTTTTAATTCTTCTCTTGATTTCCAATTGTCAAAGCTAAATAAATCCAATTTATTTACTCAATAGATATGTTTTTCTAATAATAGGTAACTTGATCAACAAATAGTCTGCTTGGATTGAATTAATATTGATAAGTTTTCTTATTGAAGTTGAATGATAGAATTACAGTTATTAATTTAATAGTATGTCAGTGCACTTGATAATGCAGCAAAGACATGTTTATTTATACTGAATAGCTTTTAGCTCAGTAATTCACAAGGCTTTGTGGTCTTAAGAAATGACCCATGATATTTGTATATAAAATGTAATGACCTTAATTTATATGCCACATAGAAAGCATAGATTAATGGATTGCTATTCATATGTATATATATATATATATATATATATATATGCACACAATTTTTTTACATAGACATACCATTGATTTTTTTTTTTTTGTCTTTTGTCAAAAGGTGAGTTCAGCTTCATTGCTGCTTTTGGTTTCCCTGTTTTATGGTTTCTCAGTTTATAAGCAGAAGATGAACAATGAACAGCAAAAGCAACACCTTGGCATGTGTCTTGCATGGCACACCAGCAGCTGCACAAATGCATTTAGACACCATGACAGTTGTATAAGAAACATCAAGGACACTAAATCATGTGTTACATTCACTGCTGTGTTAGAACTAATTGAGAGGAGATACTAGGTCTGAGAACAAGTATCAATTTTCTGCTATTTGTGCACCAGTAGTACATTCTTATTCAGGATTTCCCATTAACAACTAAATAGCATAACTAACATCTAACAAAAAAAGAGGCTACTTACCAACTGGACACCAACTGGAGTTTATCAGCATAAACTCAATTTTAGTTAAATTCAATAAATACGGTCATAGTATAGTAGAAAGATGTCATTTTTTTGATGCAATTCACCTCATTATTGATAATAAAGCAAAGCTAAATTAGAAGCTGATATGAAACCTTGAAAAAATAAAGAAAAGTTTTTGGTAGTAAAGAACACCACCAATGCATAAGAAATTCAGGAACATAGACAGTTCAGGAAAAAAAAAAAACCTGGGAAAGCTTGATGATTGAGGATTCTAGTGGCCAAGGTTTAGAGTCATAGTGGAGAAAGGAATCAATACCAACAAAACAGTGCGATGGATATTGCTTTCATTTTGGCTGGTTATCATCGAAATGCTCTTCCTATGACTGGGCACTCTGATGCCTTGTGAGGCCAGGAGAAGAGGCTTTCCTTCTAAACTAAAAGGGTCAGGTGTATGCTCACAAACCCTTGGCAGCTGAAACACAGGCATGTGACTCAGCTTGAGCTGGGATCTTGGCTTGCCAGTCACAGTTCCCTCCCCTAACCTGGGTTTCTGCACTGAGTCTACAAATCCTTTGGAACATTGTGGTGGCAACAAAAATAGTCAGGCTCCCGTGACCACAGGGGCATCTGTATTGAATTCCAACAACTCAGCAGAGCATATCCAGTGGTCCTGCCATAAGGGACAATTTTCTAACCAGACTAAGCACATGATGTGATGGTGACAATGTTCTTGACTGCCTGGATGCCTTTATACCCTGCTAGTTTTTTCCAGCTCAGTTTTTCACCCTTCTCATTGGTTTCTGAAGTTACCAGGTATCTTGCCAATAATTTCTTTTCTGTTACACTAATCAGATGTGCTTTCTTTTCTTGGAATGAATGCACTTTGCTTAATTAAATGATTTTTATCCTCATTTTCGTCATGATGAACTAAAAGCAAATCCAATGCTTTATATAGTCTAAATTAATCTGTATTTTAATATAGACATTTGAAGTTGTAAAGCACACTTAAAATTTCAGAGTGTTGTTCTAAAATGCATCAGTTATTAAACAGAAAAGAAAGCCAAGTAAATAATTTAGAGAATTTGAATTTTTGTTTCTGATTTTTTAAACTACTAACTTGAAAATCATTATTAATAAAAGTTCCTTAATTGTGGGAAGGAAAATAAACCATTCACTTATACATTTTTATTTTCAAAATACATAAGTAATGTATATCAAGATTTTTTGTATATATCATGTCATGTTTGTATTTGACTTTTGTTTATTTTATTTTCATTTTTTAAACTTTAATTTTATTTTTAAAATAAAAAACTTCATTTTATTTTCATTTTTTAAACTTAAACTTAAATGTCTATTATGCTCATGTCATTATGAATGCAGGAAACTGAAATTTGGGGTTGAAGTTTTTTTCCTCAATCTTTTTCTAATCCAGTATAATTTAGGAATATTATTCTTATTTCAAACAATGACTGAATAACAGTAAACTTTTTTGTGGTTTTGGTATGATTAACATGGTTATTGTAAAATTAGATTCCTTTAATATCCAATAATATAACAATGGGTGAACAGAAATCTCATTCATTGGCTTATTCCATCACCTTGACCTGAGTTCTGTCACACTTTATTTCTGTTTTCTAACCTACATCACCTGAATCTCAAAATATCTGTGATTCCAAGAAATGGTGGCCATTGCTTGGGTCAGTGACACTTTATGATTAAAGGAATAACAGAGAAATTTATCTCACACATCAGTAATTTAAAATTTAATGTTTATTTATTCATTTTTATGTTGAATGAAAGTAGCTATGTCAAAATTACAATGTGACATATATTTTATGATTATGGTAATTGCAAAAAGGAAGGCAAGGAAGCCTATTGTACTACATCAGCATTTTAAGAGTGGAAGGTGTGCTGCCAAATGTCATTTCTCCATTTAGATCACTGGGATAAAGCTTTTTGAGAAAAGTAAACAACATAAACAATGACACGGAACCAGGCATGAACAAAGTTCATAACTATATTTATTGTATCTGAGTATTCATTGTATCTGAACATATGAAATATCTAGATGTAAGGAGATTGATCTGAATGGGAGTGAATATATAAATTGCATTAGGTCCCTTGACTCTACATACTAGAATTTAAAGTCTCCTTGAAATGTAACCATTTCATTGGCTGAATTCACTATCTTGATCAAAAATGTATTTGCTTAGAAAGATCTCAAAGAAAAAGAGCCCATGATCCTTGCTTTCAAGAAGTATAGAACTTGTAAAGTATATGTACACATGAGGAGCTAAAGAACTCTGAAATAACATGAACAAATATCAGAGGGTGTTTACATAAATGCAGTACAGAACAATAAAAGAAGAGCATGGGCTGGGGTTGATCCAACTTCCTGGAAGAAATTTGGCCAGAGAATCGAACAATTCTAAAGGGAAAGTTTAACCTTTTTTGAACTTCCCTGACCACATCTGTTAATGAAGAGCTTGGTCTATGTAATTTCAGACTATGTGCAGTTCTCTCAATCTATGAAGTCATGCTCCTCATTTAATTCCGTAAGTGTGGAAGTAATGTATTGGCAAAAAGAAAGAGTATGACTTTCTCAGAATGTAAGCACAAAGTTTCCTAGTGAAACATTTTTTCAACAGTTTTAACAAGCCTGTCTCAGAGGAGGTTTGAGGAAATAGGTTTAAAATTATATCTGTTTTGGCTGCCCAGAATTGAGAAAATGAGTCTGCTAATTTGGAATCTTCATGTTTACACACGTATGCTAATATCAACTACATTCCTCATATGCCAAGCATCTTATATATTTTGTCACTGACCCCTACCATAGCTACTAAGACTAGATACTTTTTGGTCATTAAGAAACTGAGGCTCAGAGAACTTAAAATGAAGAAAATTGAAGATCTGGAATTTCAGGACATATTCTACTGGTTCTGATATACTTACCCTTCCACTATTTATAGTGTGTTGCTTGCTAACATTTACTGATAGCATATTGGGACACACTTAAAAGGATTGCATAGGTATTTAATTCATTTAATTCTCAAACAATCCCATGACACAGGTATATTTTTTATCCCTGTTTTATACAACTAGCAAGAAACAGAGATAGGATACACCAAAGCATGAATTCTTCCCTACCCAGTGCTACACAAATGCTAGTTAAGTGTGTATAGTCATTACTAATAGTATTTTATAAGGAAAATGCAATCCATTGTATCATGTCTTACTTAGTAATTTCTTAAATGAGGGGTAAAATGAATAAGGTGGTGACCAGTAAATAATAGTCTGACTAAATATTTGGTAACTTGTTTTACCTACTCACAAAGGACTTATCTGGTTTCCTACATGTGGAGAAAGCTTTTAGATTTTCTTATAAAGCTGATATTATTGCTAATAAATAGGAAAATTTTGTTTTTAGTTACTGCACAGCTCAAATTCAAATTTTGACTGGAATTATAATCAAAGTAGAAGGGAATATTTTTTGGTAAATAAATTGCATTTTTATAGAAATTACTGTACCACAAGTGATCAACCAAAGAAAATTCTTTCATGATAGGATGCAAAAAAGCCAAAGAGCATTTTGAAAAGTTTTTAAATAAGAAAGAAAGAAAACTGAACCATTTTTTAAATCCTGTCTTTAGAGCTAGTTTTTGATTTAAATAGATCAAACTGAAGTGAAAAATAGTAGAATGCACCAATTGTGGAAATACGAAGTTTCCCTTGCAAACAAGAAAGCAAAAGAGATACATCTAACTCCATCCTTAGTGGACTTTCCTCTTTATTCAGGTCCATAAAACAGAAAGATTACTTCTTTCCATATCACAGTCTACATGTCAGAATAATAACATTCTCTCTGAATTTTATTAAAAACACTATTGTATTTTTACTGCATTGTCATTGAGGCCAAAAAATTTATGAAAATGTTCAGAATGTAAGTCCTTCTTTTCATTATAAATTCCCTAAAAATTTCTCAAGCATTTTATATTGATGTTTAGTAATTTCATGTAAAGAAACAAATGATTGAAACAGTAGAAAAGTGGAAGAAGAGAAGACTGAGGAAGTCATACATACATACATACATAGCCATACAATTATGCATATATACCAATGTATAAATGATATTTAAGCCAGAAAAATCATAGTAGTAGTTCAGAAGAGAGACTTTAGGTCAGAATTTGACAAATAAACAATAAAATTATGGGGCCAAATACCAAATATTTTAGGTTTTATGTGCCATACGGGCTTTCTTGCATCTATTTTACTCTGCATTATGCTGGAAACTGAGCCATAAACCTCATGTAATCAAATGTATGTGATATGTTCTAATAAAATCTTACTTATAGTACAGATAGAGATCCAATTTGACCCTTACACCCTGCTCTAAATCATAATGGTAAGGTTATATTTTAGTTCTTTTTGATAGAATTCTCTGCTTTGAAGAAAATATTCTGTATCTGTGTTGTTTAACAAGCTAGAGACCTCTGACATGTGGGAGTTGAGCATTTGCAATGTGGCTAATGAGGGTAAGAAATTGAGTTTTAAATTTTATTTAATTTATTTTATATCTAACTACTTACATGTGACTAGTCACTACATTTTGGGTTGTACTTTACATTTCTTGTTATTTTTAAATCTGAAAATAGATCTACATAATTTATTGTTTTACTGTTAATGAACAAAGAGAAGCTTGTATTTTCACACATCATATTTTAATTATTTTTAGAAAACAATATCCCAAAAAATACAAATAAACCAAGCAACCAAATATTTATTGAGTATTTACCACATATGGTAAAAACCATAAGAGCTAAAGCACATTGAACACTGTTGAGGGCTGTGTGTCCTGTTCAAATTCTTACGAAGGAACTTTAATCATCAACATGACAGTAATTGGAGATGGGATTTTTAAAGTTAAGTGAGGTCTCAAGGGTGGTGCCATAATTCAACAGGACTGATGTTCTTAGGAAAATAGGAAGAGAAATGATTTGTTCACTGACCCTGCTTAACTGTTCCTAATCTAGCAAAGGAGATGGGCTGTATAAGGTTTTGTGTATCCTCTAGGTTGGCAGAGAGTTGGCAGGAGAGTTGGTTGAAGGCTTAAGACTGTGACATATGTCCACATACTGGCAATGTACTTGGAGACAAGTGGATTAGCCAGTTATTAAGGTTATAGAGTGATAATTCTCTATCTAAAAATGAGGAAATAGTTCCATAGAGAAAAAAATATTGCTCAAGTGTTTGAGAAAAAGATGAAAACAAAGCTTAATTGTACCACAAGAAGATAACCAAAGATTCTTTGGTGAGCAGGATGCTATTGCTCTGAAGTACAAATTTTCTTGTCATGTCCACAGATCATTTGTTTCAGTTAGTTTCTTCAAATCTGGCCTCTTTTTGTTCACTGCTATAAAGATGCTATTGTTTGTCTGAATGTATCTAATCAGAGGCAAGAGGCATGGAAGACATGATCTGCCCGTTATCTACTGTTCAGTTAGTATCACTTAAGCCCACACTGGAAGTCAGTGTTACTGTTCATTATGTTTTACTTGTGGCAACAATCATCTGTAAAGCTTAATTTAAAATATTAGCACAGCTAAGTAAGGAAGTATGTCTTTTCACAGCTCACAATATACCTAGAACAGGCTTTCCCAGTGATATTCTAGGTCAATGATATTCTTCCATGCGTGCACTGAACTAATTTGTGTGTGTGTGTGTGTGTGTGTGTGTGTGTGTGTGTGTGTGGAGAGAGTTACCCCTTTGGGGAGTGAACTTTATTGTACTTTTTCTAGTGATTTAAGTAAGGATAGTCAGTCATTAAAAATTTCCTAATTGTGCTGTCAATTAAATACAAAAGAAGTTTGAACCTCATCCTCTTTACTTCCCAAACCTACTTGATATCCAGTTGAATTTGTCCAGTCCCTTTGAAGAACTTTTTGTCTCATATAACAGTATGTAAACAATTGAAAACTTCTTACCATGCCAATAATTATATAAAAATACGTTAGACAAGAAGGGTTGGGAAATTAAAAGAAAAAAAGCATTTGAATGAAATTGACCTTTAAAGTACTCAAATAAGTGCTTTTGTTCTTGGCTAATTTATTCTAAGTAGTCTTTTTTTTCATTTATTTAAATTGTGCTGGGTGAAGGTGCATTGCAGAATTTACAAAAGTTCTTCCAATGTATCAAATATATCATACTTGAATTCAACCCCTCCACTGCTCTCCTTTATCCCTCTTTGCTCCATTCCTGGAATGTTTTCAACAGGTATCATTTTTGCATTTACATACATGCGTACACATTTTTATACCATATTCACCCTCCTGCCCCCTTTCCCTGCCACCTGTCTTCTCTCACTGGTACCAACCAACACCACCCCTTCTGCCTTCCTGTTCTCTGATTTTGTAGAAGAAAAAAGAAAAAAATGTATTTTTGCTTGCTTGAGGTAAAGGTAGCCAAACAGGGAGTTTCCTTGTGATATTTCCATGTGTATATGTATTATAAATCTAATTGGTTCACCTCTTGTATTTTTCTTCATTCTACCTTAATCCCCTTCTTATGGTACTTTCAGCCGGTTTAAGAATTTTATATTCATTCTTGTATAGAGAGTACATCAACCATAGTCACCTTCTTTGTTTCCTTCTTTTACCCTCCCTCTCTTGTATATGACCTCCCCTTAGAGTCTAAATAGTCTTTACATTAGCCTATTTTCAGCTGATTTGAATATTGGGAATATAATTTTTTACTAGCGGAAATTATTAAATCTCATTGCAATCAAAGAATGCAGCTATCCTGAGGAAATCTTTTCAATAATATTATTTTCTTATAAATCCAACTTGTTATAACAAGTGGTTACACTGTATGGCATGTACATACATATCCTGTAGTGTTTACTGTATGCACTGAAAAGATTGTGACTGCTTACCACCAATGCTGTAGTGTCAAAACTCTTTTTTCACAAAAGCCTGAAACCCACACAGGACAAAAATACAAAAGTTTAAAAAATGTACCAACTTGAAATCAAATTGCAGAAAGTACAGCTTGATCTTAGTTGAAAACAACACATTTTTTTCTCTCTTTTGGACTGTACAGATTTTTCATTTCTGATAATCTGCCTGTTGATGCTACTCATTTTCCAGCAGATTAGTTTTCTCATCTGATTAATATCTTATGATCCCCATAAAATAGTATGACCCTGGTTGTTCCTTGTCAGAATACCTAACAATATTCATAATCATTCAACTCTGAAAACCACCATCAAATTATTGAAAATTCTTGTGAAAGAATCTGACAGTCCACTGGTGATTCACAGTTGTTTGTTTGGGTCAGGGAAGAATCTAGCTCAAATCAGGTATGGACTGGAAAAATCAAATGTAAAAATCTAACTTTTTAGACTCCCTGTTTTAATAGAGAATGTGATCCAGGTAGGCAGGAAAAAACATACCTGCCACAAAGGTCATGGAGCCCTTGGTCATCAGCAATGGGACAATTTCTCTGAGATGAGTAGCCACGTATAATGGGCTTGCATGAATGACTGTAAAGAATAAGGGACTTATTTCATTTAAAATATAATTTGAAGGACATAATTTTGTAATAAATTCTGGTGGAACTTCAATGTAAAAATCAGGATAAGAACCCTGTAAATACTTTTTGTTCATTTAAAAGAAACATATAGACTACCATAAGCATACCATACAATTCTAAAGCATATACAAATTCGCACTTAAGGTTTCTTATGTGATATAAAATATTTTATTTGGAAGATAGATATCCTAAACAAAAAATCCAGCCAGAATAAATACAAGTGAACAAAGGCATCTATAATAAGTGACTATTACTTAAAATTATAGTTTTCCAAATCAACAAATTAAATATGGAAATAGGTATCACCAGAATTAAAAGTTCATTAATTCCTTCATATAAAGACATACCTTACTTCAGTTCTATAGATTAATCACAGACTTATCATTTTGTATTCATATATTTTTTCCAGAAAAAAAATTGGAATAAAAAAATGCAGTCTTGGTTCTAAATTTAGATGCGTGTCTGCACGTACATTATGAAAGTGGCACATTTCTGGACAGCAGTAATTTTAACTTTGTCATAATGTAGGAACCCTGACAGTTAGTACATTTATGTCCTTCCCCAATTTTAAAAACTTTTTTGCAATACTAGGGATTAAACACAGGGCCCTGAACATTGTCGGAGGTACTCTACCACTTTAGTTTTGCCCCAGGACCCTTTTTTTGATTTGCTTTTGAAACAAATCAAACCTTTACCTGACTGACCTTGAACTTTTGATCCTCCTCCTCTGCCTCCTGAATAGTTGGGATTTAGGCATGTATCATCAGGCCTGGCTCCCAAATTTTTTTTTAAAAATAAAATGTATATATTTTAAAATGGCATAACTAGAGTATATAATAAAAGGCCAATGTGCTGTGATATAATTATAATGAATATGAAGTATAGCTTTCCTCCACTTCATGAAAATAAACTTATTTTGGAAAATACCTCATATAATTGTTCAGAGTTCAAGTAAACACTGTCAGAAAAATGAAAAGATCACATATTCTGTTAGAATTTAAAAATAAATAATGGTCTACTTTCCAGTAGCATTAAGGAGCTTTATGTTTAAATAAAGAATATTTACAGTATGCTGAAGAATTATTTTATTTTTAAAGTCAATTTAATTCATTCAATAAGTGTGCTATTCCATGCATACTTGTTGATTATATGTGTATTAGTTAGCCTTTCAGTCACTGTAACAAATACCTGAGAGAAATAATTTAAATGAAGAAAGAGTTATTTTGGCTCAGAGCTTCAGAGTTTTCAGTTAATGGTCAGCTGGCTCCATATCTGGGCTACCATGAAACAGAATATCATGGTGATGAGCAAAGTTGCTCACTTCATGGTAGCCAGGAAGCAGAGACAGACAGACAGGAAGGAGTTAGGGACACAATACCATTCAAAGACCCATCCCCAGTGAGCTACTTCCTCTAACCAGGCCCACCTCCTAAGTCTCCTTACCCCGTTTTAAAAATTATCATATCATTGTTGTACTGGGGGTACATTGCAACATTTACAAAAGTTCTTATCCTATAACATAGATGAATTCACTCCCTCTATCATTTTCATTTATCCCTTCCTCCTTCCATTATTGGAACACTCTGAACATCCATCACCTCCTAATATTGCCATCAAATATTACCATCAACAGATTCATCCATTGATGAAATCAGAGCCTTATTGAGCCTATCACTGCCAAAAAATCCCATCAATTTGCAGCCAAACCTTTAACATGTGAGCCTTTGGGAGCCATCTCAGATACAAACTATAATAATATACTAATTTCAAAATATTATGTTAATGCTAGTCTAGAACCTTCCTGAGCATATGCTAAAATATGTTGAAAGCACCAAGTTCAAATTTGGCATATAAACTAAGTCACTTGTCTTTGTTATATTATTTTGGGAATTGACATCACCTGTTCTTTCAGATTATTAGAGTCACTTGAAGATTAGCTACCAATTATTTTAATATCATTTGTGCACTTTTAAATTTCACAAATTTAAGCAGAAGCAGTCTAAGAAAAACAAGATAGACAAGTGCAATTTTCTAAGTTATTTTCAATACATAAAGTAAAAAAGAATACAAACAGTTTGAAAATGAAACGAATTCTATACTCACATTCTTCTATTTAGATTCTCAACAAGGGGTAAACTTCCTTTGACCTCTTTTACCAATCAAAGTTCAACATCTATTTAAAATATCATTCATTTGAGATCTACTCCCAAATCCTGACATAAAAAATCCATACTTATCTTTTTTTCAGAATTCCTACATTTATGTTGAAATATCATTTTTCCTTTCATTGTTATTTAGTAGTGTAGTCTCATCCTTCTATAAAACTTTCTCGAATAACATGAAGCTGGTGTTTTGGCTTCAATATACTTCTTGCATAAATAATTAGTGCCTGATTGACTGGGCTGGGATTGACTCAAATGCCTGAAGTCCCCAAGAGAGATTGAATGTGACGAAATAAAAAGACAACTTTTACTAAGTTACTAGAAATTTGTTTAATGCCAACTCACAGAAAGTACACCTGCTTATTGTACTCTACCATGCACACATGCACACATTTGTATCTTAGTATGTAAGATTTGTGTGATAATAGCCTAACTTGCAATACAGTTTTATATTGTCTATTCTCTTATATTTCATTAAAAAAATTCTCAGATCAATCATTTATTAGCAAAGTCTCACCTATAAAATGAGAAAATTATAAAATTAACAATGTTGTAAAAATTATATAATAAAATATATTTTAATGTCTGACAGAGTGATTTGGTGCTCGATGAATATTAACTTTTTGAAAAAGGGATAAGGAAAAATAGGTGGCAATAATGTATTTACATTTCAAAACTAGAAGAAAAGAATTTAAAACTTTTAATTTCAAAATGAATAAAATGGAATGGGGAAAAAATACACATAAATTTGTAAGCAAATGGGAGGGTGTAATTCAACAGGCTGAACTGTCCTCCTGATAAGTGGCATCAGTGTCCAAAGTACCTCCCCTTGTACACTAGCTGTCATGTGTGGAGAGGAAATGAAATTCTTTTTGGAATTCATTTGCATTATATATGTAGAAAACTTCTTGATTCTTTGCTCATTGTTAAAGAATATGAACACAGGACAGAAAGACTACCTTGTTTGCCTCTTTCAGCAGAAGTTTATTCAAATGACTATTAACATCATAAGAAGACCATGGATTAAAAAAGAACAAAAATACGCTCTTTGAAGGAAAATGGATGAAACCGTAGATCATCTTAAATGAAATAAACCACACCCACAAAGACAAATATTTCATGTTTTCTCTTACATGTGGAATCTGGGAGGAGGGGAGGACATGAAAGTAGAAAGGAGACTCTTAGGGATGTGAAAGGCGAAAAGGAGGAGGGAATAGGGGGGATCAGAAAGGGTCATGGGGGGTGAACATGGTCAAAGCACACTATATGCACATATGGAAATGTCAGAATGCAACCCATTAGTTTGTATAATTAATGTATGCTAATATAAATTATATAATAAAAAAGAGTACAAAGTCCACAATTACTGTTTTGGTCTTGTGGAAAAATAAAGAAAATAATAATTAATTTTAATTTTAAAAAAATCATATGAAATTCTTTCTTATTAAAAATAATATTTTATAATATAAATTTATATATATGATGTGAATGTATAACTTACATAAAGGCAAAATACCCTCAAATATAAATTGTTTAACATTAATGATATATAGCTATAAATAAAAATGTAAAACATTTGCATGAGGTACAGTTTACAGAAGAAATGATTTTTCATAATTTTAAAGAGTCCATTTTTTTTTGCTATTTTTCTTTTTTTTTCTCTCTGAAGTGTACATATTGCTAAATTTACTTGCACAGTTAGGGCACAACACATTTTCACTCCTTTAGAAGGCCTAAAGAAAATGAGAATTATAATAAAACGAGAAATATAAGAAAATGAGAAGAAAAGTACGTAGTCCAATATGCTTCCTGAGTTCAGTAAGTAAGCATCTTGTATTTTGTTTGGAGGAAATCCAAAACAAAAAAATTACTGCCAATTTATCCCTCCATATGTAAAGCATATTTTTATTATTGTCATTTAAAAACTATCTGCTAATAGGATGAATAAATATTTGTCAAAATTCCTAAAAAAGAATGCTCTGCTTCTATGTGTTTTTAAAATTATTTTTCAATATCTTATTTTGTTTAATGAAATTCTTCCACCTGAATTGCTCCAAACACTTTCAAAATGTTTTGCACTTTAATTGGATATAAATGATATATAATTATTACACACGAAAAAACATTTTTTCAGATCAAAATGCAGTTTTTCATTTCCATGAAAATAATGGGGTCTGTGCTCAAGGAAAGTGTTTGCTATTGGTGAGTTGAGAATATCTCATGAAATCATTTCCTATAAGACATTAGTGTTGCACCTCAGGAAGACATTTTCTACCAATTTCTCATAATTAATCATGCCAGATTAATTAGAGATTGATTAGAGACCATGTGGTATAGTTTAAGCTGTTTGCTCTTACCTGTGTTGTAAAAACAGTATATTCTTTCTGCTCCATGTGGGGTGTGTCAGAACCAGAAATTGAGAGGGGTATCCCAAACCCCAGCTCTCAGGAGAGCTTTCAGAGCCTTTCAGAAAGAATGGACCTTAAGTGGACATTAATGTCTCTTAAAGAATAAATAAGTATGTGCCTGTCCTTTATCAAGGTATCTATTTCCATTGCTACACAAATATTAAAAACAAATAAACAAAAAAACTAGATAACGCTTGTCTTATGCTAAGACAAAAACATTATAAATATGAGTTATATAGAGCCAAATGCATATATGTATACATTTTTTTATTTGACATACACAAAGCTGTGTAGAATAAGTGAAAAGTTCATACAGCTTTATTTATAATAGGGTGAACATAAAACCTAAACTTCTGAAGATAAGCTATCTTTAAAATGTGCCTAAATGTATACATTTTCAGCATATAAAAACTAGTAAAAAGTGTTTAATATTACATATTTTTCATGGACATTTTTATTTTTAGCCTGCTTTTTTTGGAATGAGTGTACAGGTGTCTTGTAGAACCTAGGAGAGTCTTGATGCATGGCTGGAGGAGGTGGAGTAGTGGCAGACAGGATGACAAGGCAGTGGGGTAGAGTAAAGGTCAGAGTACTTTGGTCAGGGAAAATGATCCCACTTGGAAGAGGAAAGCTGAACTCTGGGAGGACTCTGATGTATTGATATGTCCCCGAGCATCCTGTCTATTGGCAGAACCATTTGAGAGAGCTTCCGGGAGCACTTTGCTTTTTCTTGCAATGGTTTGGACTTATTTATTGAATCCCCTATATATTTTTTTAATCTTCATTAAACAGAAAAATTCTCTTGAAAGTCTTAGGACAAAGAATAGAATGAATTTATACTTCGGGGAGATCATTACTAGCAATCATTCTTGAAACTTTTAGAGTAAAAACAGCAAAGAAATGTAGAAGTAATAAGAAATAGCAGACTATTTACAAATGCTACATCAGCCACATTTTCTCTACCTTTTGTCGAACCTAGGACCTGATGGGCTGGAGGCATATGTCAACCTTAAGGTTAGGGAATTTTTGTCTTGAGCATGTTCCAAATTTTAATTTATATACTTTTCAACACTGAGTACTGAAAGGAGGTATTGCTTTTCACACTTCAGAAAAGTAGAATGCAAATCTCAAATAATTTGAGTATCACATTTGGATGTGATTAGTGGAAGAAAATTTAGTAATTTAAGGTTCAAAAATAATTTATCAAGTAGAAGCTTATTTTTTCTCATAGATACATCATCAGAAAAATTTTAGTTGAAAGATTTTTATCTGATATTTTTATTAGAAAAAAAACTACAGCTACTTTTCATTGCATAAAAGACTATTAATGTGTGATGGGCCAGCATAAAGATTTGAGGAATTATTGTAGACTAATCTGATCTAGGGTAAATAACACCGGCATGGAAGTTTAAAACTTCAAAGACTGCGAACTTCACTTTCTTTTTCCATCTTTTCATTTTTGTGGTTCTTAATTGATACCTTGCCCAATCTGAACAAGATACTTCTTCAAACAACAGGATCAACCTGACTTCTGTATCTTTACTTTGATAAAGAGAGCTTCTTTGCACTGATTCCACACAGAACTTCAAGTTTATCTTGATTTTTAAATTTTTCTGAAGTCTCCCATGTGTATTTCTTGTTTTTGTGAATTCTAACTTCAAAATACTTCTGGAATCTATTACTTATCTTCAAACTGTCCTGTCACTGCCATACTTCAGGCTTCTAGATCCTACCTTTTTACCTCTCAACAGCTCACAAAAGTCCCCAGGCTAAAACAAACAAAACATAAACCCTTCTGTTGCATCTAGTAGTTCCCAAAATTTATGGAGAATCAAAATTATTAGAAGGTACAACTAACATATGCTTAAAATTAAAAATAAAAAAACAAACAGGAACAAAATGTGTCAAAATATATTTTCTCAGACCCTGCCTCCTACTTCATCTTACCTCTTCAGATTGTGATTGAGTATAGAAATCTGTGTTTTCAAGAAGCATCTGGATCTTCCTGACACAGGAATAGATTGGAAGCAAATAGTCAAAGAGCAGTATCTGCCAAATAGGGAAGAGCATAAGTTAGAAAAGCTCATGGCTTTTTGAGAAGTACAGTGACCTATAAGTCCCCAGCCTTCTACAAAGAGCAGAGAACTGAGAAAATTTTGTAACTTCATTTTAGAGATAATCAAAGATGCTAAAGAAAATAAAGAGTATGGACTGAAAAGTTCTCCCAGGAGAATCATGTCCCATTGAAGGAACCTGCTGACCTCTAGGGTAAGAGGCCTCCATAGTGACCACTTAAGAAAAGTTATAGCCTAATGACTGTTATTCAATATTCTATTCCCACTCTTCCTTTTCAAATGTGGTTAAGGAGTGTGTGTGTGTATTGTACTCTTTTTTTTATCATGATAGGCTAGTTAAATATGAAAAAACAAAACAAAACAACATGTCCTTTCAGTTCTTATGTCTTTAGACTGAAAGGAGCCCTAATTATGAAGAGGGTGCTGCTTATAACCTAGAGATTACGGATTTTGAAATGCATTTATTCATGGAATTATGTTTGTCTCCAAGAAAATCATTTCTATTAAATCTATTTCTATCCACAGATTCCTTGAACGAAACATCTATTTAAGAATAATTGGCATAGACCAGGTGTGGTGGTTTGCACCTATAATCCAAACTTCTCAAGAAGTAGAGATCAGAAGGATTATGGTATAAGGCCAAGCTGAGTAAGAGGCTATTGAGATCCTCATAAAAGCAAACAAGCTGGACATGGTGGTACACATTTGTAATCCCAGTGACCCAAGAATCATAGGTAGGAGGATCACAGTCCAAGGCCAGCCTGGGCAAAAAATGCAAGGCCCTTTCTGAAAAATAACTAGAGTAAAAATGAATGGGAGCATTGCTTATGTGGTAGAACACTTGTGTATCAAGCATCAGGCTTTGAGTTCAAACCTCAGAACTGCCAAAATAAATAAATAACTAGAGAAGATAACTGACATTGTTGAATTGATCAACAGCTCCAAATTCTCTTTTCAAGGCTTATCTTCTCTACTGACACAGATAAGCTCTATAGTCTCACCAAGTTTTATCAGAAACCATGTTGGCAATAATAAATAAATAAATAAAATAACAATTAGAATATTAGCTTCAGTGAAGAATATCCAATAGATCTTGTGTTATGGTTTGAATAGTTGTTTCCCTACAAAATTCACTTGGCAAAAGCCTAACACTCAAAGCGATAGTATTAAGAGATGGGTTCTTGGAAGGTGATTAGGTCATGAGGTGGAGCCCTCATGAATGGTATCAATGCTCTTATTAAAGAAGTCCCAGGAAGCTGCACTGCTATTAGATTCTACTCATGAACCACAAAGTAGGTTCCCAATCAGACACTGAATCTGCAGACACCTTGACCTTGGACTTCCAAGCCTCCAGAAATTTTTGGTCTCCCATAAGAATTACAAATAAAATCAGGAGAAACAGCAAAGTAAGTACTGAGGATCCAGAAAAATGATTAAATAGATTTCTGTACAATGATGCATGGGAAATCACAAATACATTAAAAAGAAAGGAGAGAGTTAATTAAAGAAAGAGAGAAGCTAAAAAACTGACATTCTTAGTCAAGTTGGGGAAAAAATTTAGTGGGTGTGGTGACATGGGAAGGAAAACAAGACAGGAAGATTTGATTATACAGGCCAAGTCCAACGTTTGAGTTGTCGAACATGGAAATGCTGATGAGGTTCAGCGTGGGGTTATATTACTGGGTGGTCAATTGAAAAAGAAGATAAGTGAAAGGTCAGCATTATGAAGAGGATGAGATGATGTGAACTTGAAGATCTGTCCTGATAGCCAACATCAATTTGAAAGTCATGAGAATGAGGTCAGCTGAAGTTGGGTAGAGGTTGTATATGGGAACAATTTACTGAAGTAATCCACAAAGTGAGAAGTAAGGTTAAACAGCAGAGTTGACTTGAAGAAGGTTGTAGATTTAAGATAAGTAGCATCAAATAAAAATGTAGCAGAGGTTTGAGACTCTGGTTTAGAAGTGGTCTAAAAATGAAACAGCACAGGATTTTCATTTATTCTTTCAAACAATTAAAAGAAAACCAATTAATTTGTTTTTCTATGAAAATGGAATCCAAAAGAAAGCAGGAGTCATGGTATTGATAAACATATAAAATAGACTTTAAATCAAAAACAGTAAAAAGAAACAAGAAAGGTCATTATATAATGCTAAATGACTCAATTCAGGAAGACGAAATAACAATAATATCCACTGAGTATATACCTAACATGGGAACACCTGAATATGCACAACAAATACTCTTCAATCTGAGGGAGGGATAGACTCCAGTGCAGCACTAGTGGAGTCTGGAGATGTGACTCAAGTGCTGGAGCACCTGCTTTACAAGAATGAAGCCTTGGGTACAAGCCCTGGTCTCACCAAAAAAAAAAAAAAAAGAAAAGAAAAGAAAACAGCAACTTTAAAATGACCCTTTCATCAATGAACAAATTATCTAAACAGAAAATCAACAAAGAAACAGCAGAATGAAATTGCACTGCATGAAAAATGGGCCTAACAGATATCTAAGGAACATACTATCTAACAGGTGCAAAATGAATATTTTTCTCATTAACACATAGAACATTCTCCAGGATAGATCCTATGATTGCCCATAAAACAAGTCTCAATAAATATGTGTGTATGTGTATGTGTGTGGTGTGTGTTTGACATGAAAACTCCTATTGCTCAGGCTGTTCTCAATCTTAGTCTCAACTGATCTTCCTGCCTTATCCTCCCAAATAGCTGGAATTACAGGCATAAAACACTGCACCCAGACATCAATACATATTTTTAAAGTAAAATAATATTCAGTGTCTTTTCTAAATAAAATGTAATAAAAGTAGAATTCAGTAACAAAAAATAACCGTTTGGAAACCATACAGATATATAGAAATCAAATAACTTACTTTTGAATAGCCAATGGATTGAGGAAGAAGTCAAGTAGGAAATTTAAAAACTTTCTTAATACAAATGAAAAATGAGACAGACCGTACCAAAATATATAGGATATAGCAAAAGCATTATTTACAGGGAATTGTGTAGCAATCAATGCCCACATCAAAAAAGCAGAAATGTCAGATAAACAAACAATGATTTTATCTTAAAGAACTAAAAAATAAGAAAAACCCAAGCCCTAAATTAGTAGAAGGAATGAAATAATAAAAATCAGAGTAGAAATAAATGAAATGGAGTTTTAAAACAATATAAAATATCAACAAATAAAAAGCTGGTTAATAGAAAAGATAAACAAAATAGACAAGTAATTATCTGCATCAACTAAGAAAAAAGAGAAGCCTTAAACAAAATGAGAGATGAAACAGAGACATTACAACTGAAGCAACAGAAATACAAAAGGTACTTGAGATTATTATGAGCAACTATATGCCAAAAAATTTGATAGCCTAAAGAAATGAAAGAAATTCCCAGAAACATGTCTTACCAAGACTGAATCATGAAAAAATAGAAAACTTGAATAGCCCAATATAAATAGCAAAATTGAATTATTAATAAAAAGCAAAGACTGTACCTCACTATACCAAAGATTACTTAACAGCTAACATTATACTGAAAAGGGAAGCTGAAAACTTTCTCTCAAGATCTGGACCAAGGGAAGGACGTCTTTTCACCACTTTTACTGAACACAATTCTGCAAGTCCCAGCCAGAGCAATCAGGCAAGAGAAAGCAAAAAAAGGCATCCAAATTGAAAACAAAGTCAAATTGTCACTATGTGCAAAGGACATGATCTTATATATAGAAAACCACTCTACAGAAAAACTACTATGAATAATAAATAAATTTAGCAAGGGTGTAGGACACAAAAATCATCTTAACAAAAATCAGTGGCATTGCTAAATGCCAATAGTAAGGTATCTGAAATAGAAATAGCTATTTATAATAGCTATAAAAATTAAAATAAGTAAATAAATAAATACATTGAAAAGAAGTTAATCAAAGATGTGAAAAATCCTATGAGGTAACTGATAAAACACTGATGAAAGTAATGAAGAGGACACAAAAAAGTAGAACGACATCCTATTCTGTTTTCTTGGATTGGAAGAATGCTTATTGTTAAAACATTCATACTACCCAAAGTGATTTACAGACTGAGTGCAATCTCTATCAAAATATTCACATCATTCTTCACAGAATTAGAAAGGAAATTCTAAAATTTATGTGGAAACACAAGAAATCCCAAATAGCCAAAGCCATTCTGAGCCAAAGAAACAAAGTAGTAGTCAATACAGTACCTGACTTCAAAGCATACTAGTATTAAAAACAAGCATGTTAATAGCATGAAAGCAGACACAAAGACCATAGAACAGAATGGAAAACCCCAGAAGTAAACCTACATATCTGTAGCCAATCTATTTTTCACAAAGGGCTAAGAACACACATTAGATAAAGGATAGTCTTTATAATAAGTGGTGCTGTTTGCTTGGGAAGTTGGATATCCATAGGCAAAAGAAAGACAATAGACTCAATATCTCTCTCCAGTTACATAAATCAACTCAAATGGACTAGTGAATAAAACGTATGACATAAAACTACTTGAAGAATATGAGCAAAGATTTTTTTAGACAAGATCCCAGAAGCACAGAAAACAAAAGATAGACGAATGGGAATTCATCAAGCTAAAAAGCTTCTGCATAGCAAAGGCAACAACAAATAGGGTGCAGAAAAAAACCTACACAATGGAAGAACATGTTCGCAAAATATACATTTGACAAGTGGTTGCTATCCAGAATACATAAGGAACTCCAAAAACTCAGTAGCAAAAACCCAAATAAGCATACAAACCAAACAAAACCAAATAACCAGATTCAAAACTGCACAATAGGGGCTGGGGATGAGGTACAGTGGTAAAGTGTTTTCCTAGCATGCATGAGGCTCTGAGTTCAATGCCCAGACCCACAAAAGTAAATAAATAAGCAATAGATTAAAATCAATATTTCTCAAAAGAAGATATACAAATGGCCAATGGGTATATGAAAAAATATTCAACCTCATTTCCAAAGGAAATGAGATCATGTTGTAGAGACATATGCACACCTATATTCTTGCAGCTGTATTCACAATAATAAGAAGCAATGGAAACAACTTATGCGCCCATCAACTCTCGAATGGGTAGAACAAATATGGTACATATACACAGTGAATATTATTCAGCCTAAAAATGATGAAATCCTGTCATTTGAGATAACATATACAGAACTGGAGGTCATTGTGTTAAGTGAAATAATGCAGGCATAGAAAGAAAAGTACCATAGGGTCTCACTCGTATGTGGAATCTAGAAAAGTTGGTGTCATGGAAGATGACAGTAGAATGTTGCTTTCCAGAGGTTGGGGACAGCAGAAGGAAGAAGGGATGAAGAAAAGTTGAACTGTGGGTACTCTTTTATAATCATAAAAAGTTCTGATATGCTATTGCACAGGGGGTTGCCTGTAGATAACAATAATGTCCTATATCTTTCAATACCAGAGAAAGGATGTCGAAAGTCTCACTAAAAGAGCATGGACAAGTGAAGTGGTTAGTGAGCAGGTGGGAAGGTTGGAGTTAGTTAGATGTACAATTACTAAGGCAGGTTAAACAATAAGAGGGATATTTGCAAATCCAAACATTTTTACTGAAGGCAGTCGGGGTGGGAGTGTGGGAGAGGAGGAATTCAATCAGATATTAAAGTAGATCAGAGATCAAGGGTAAGGAATTCTCTCTAAACTGAGTTAGCAGGATTCTTTCTACAAGTGGGTTCTCCAGACTTAAGAACAAGACTCAAGGCCCAGGCCTGATCTAATAAAGGGGTCAGAAAACCCAATGAGGGTTTGTCAAGGAGAAAGTTTTTGTCAGAAGTACCCTCATTTATTGTAGCTATCATTTTAATTGGTACCTAGTTTAAAAGCATAGGGTTTTTACACTATAAACTTCACACTGTGGGGCCGCTAATTATTTTAATGATGATAAATAGGCTTGCATATTTTTTTGAGCCCATGTTGATGGTAAGTAGTAGGTTTTTTTTCTTTCCCAATGTAGGCAAAGTATAAAAAGCCTCAAGCAAATAAAGTTTGTTTCCCATATAATGTTGCTATGCTTGGTGTTTTCTGGGAAAATCAGAGGAATTTGTTCTTAACAAGTCATAAAATTTATGTTGTCCATGGCCAATTTCAGGCCACAATCTTAACTAATGTCAGCGTTATCCAGAAACCTAATTAAAATTAACAGGAAAATATTTTTGTTTTTGTGAGCTGTACTAAATCATTTTCTGGAAATTTGTTCCTGTTGATCCTGAGTTATTTATTCAGTATAAACTGAACTGAAGCTCAATGTCTACACGTAGTAAATCATTTAGAAAATGACACAAAACAATTTTGAAGTACCACCAATACAAAACAAGAAAAATTACCTAACCTATTCTCAGACTAAACTTCCTACATTTACACCACTTTAATAGGGATATACATCATACTTAGGTTGAAAGTGTTATTAACATAGATGATACAAACCAGAAACAATCTGGTAACCCATTCTCATGATGTGATATGGTACATGTTTAGATTGCTTTTTATGTTAGCAGACAGTTTTGAGCCTTTATTCAGACACTGTTAAAATATTTTGTCTTCTGCTTCTCTGAAGCACAAATTCAACCTACTTTTATTTAAAATTTTATAGTATGTTAAATTGAAAGTCACATCAAAATTGAGTATCAGTAGATACTGGCCTAGCATTGCAAAAATGTCTAGAAAAAATTATTTATGAATTTATAAAATACCTTTAATTGCCATCTAGCTTTCAAATGAATGATTAATTCCATTTTACTAAAGGATTTCTCAGAAAATAAAATCATTTTAACTTAGTGACCATCAAGATGCTTAGATTACAGACACTTTTCTGTAATACACATAACAAAAACATGTTGAATTACAAAAGGAGTCATAGTTTATGTTTGTCAAGGACAAGGAGATTCTCAGGCTGCAGAAGGGGCCAGTGATAGGAATTAAAACCCAACGAGGCACATGTAATCCTACTATATTTTGTATGTCATTTTTGCTACACTAAGATATTTAGGACACTAATATGAAATGGACTGTCTACCCTGCAAATTCTATTCTCATCTCCTTAAAGTGCATATATGATAAAAGAATTTGTACTTTGTTTTGTCTCTTCTGTAAACTCACTATCTTAAATCTACTCTGTATTTAATTTTATAAAAAATATTCATCTGTGCAAAATTAAGGATGCATTATTTCCATAAATAAATAAAGCAAAACAAATTTAAGTATCATGTGTTCTATTTTGAGGATAATTTAGTTAAGTACCACTTCTCCACAAAAAGCATATGTAGAGTCTAGTCGATATTTTTTTCTGAAAACATCTCATCATATAAGCATGTAACTGATTGTCCAGATATTTCTACTTTTGCAAACCTTCCTTATCCTTCCACCCCCTTCCCCATGGTCTATTAGGCAACGTCTAGACAAGTAGCTTATTCTGTTCAGTTAGCTCTAGATGTTTGGAGTGCAAATAATAACTTCACAGGAGAAAAGAAAGTTTACTATGGGAAGGAAAAGTCTCCAATGACACTAAGCTGATCCTACTGGGACGGCTAGTTTCCACCATTAACTTCCAGAACTAGATGTTGCTTCTCTTTATATAAATGTGTTCTACCCTGTGCATGTTTTAGAGATCTTCATATAGCCAAAGGCTGTATTTAACAGTTAGTCATCAAACAGAAACATAAATCTTTCTTGAGAGAGTGTGTGTGTTTGTGCCCATGTGCATATGTATGTCAGTAACAGGAGTAGAGGAAAGAGAACAGAGTAGGCTTGTGCAGCAGGAAACAGATGAGTATAATATGCATCTCTGTGTGGTTAATGTGATTTACAAGAAGCAGGAATTAAAAACTGTGACATTTACTTCTAAGTTAGGGAAATCAAGCATGAATGGGAAATACAGAATGGTAAAGACTGGGCTACAATGAAATACAACATCCAAATCCCTTGGAACCCACAAGTTAGATTTCCCTTTTCTTTATCTAACTTAAAATGACCTTGTTTCAACAATTTGAAAATATATCACTTGGGCTCATTATTTTCTCTTGCAGTATTCTTTAAACAGGTCAACATACTTTGCATCCATTCTCCCTTCCATGTTACACACATCCGCACCCCTACACACCTGATAAGATCCAGTCACTCCAAGACAAATTTCTTTCTCCAGGAAACTTTCTCCTGGACTCCACTGGACGTAATGGCTTGACCACTGTAATTGAACATATCACACTTGCATAATATTTAATAATTTACATGGTTTTTCTTTCTTGTTTACATGATTAGGCCACTAAGAGCAAACAGTATGTAAAATTTATGTTGATGTATCATTCGTTTTATGACTCCCCATCCTGAAAATGTAAAAGTAAAACTGTGGAAGCATTAAAAGCACATTGAAAGTAATTTATCACCTTTAAAGCGATTCCAATTCTTTATATTTCCATTGTCATTTCATGCATTTGCATTGGTGCTTTTCAAAACAATGATTTGTCTCCAATTATATCACTATGAATTCACTCCAATCTTCTTGCACTTTTATTTTAATTGTGTATATTTCTGGGAGAAAAAAACAGAATTGCAATACCTAGTAATACTGAACTTTAGAGACACAGATATAAACCCTACATCTAATAGAACAGTACACTTGTTTTTATAGCAAAAAGAGATTGAGGAGGAACACTTAGCAGAATGATCTCTGACTCCAGTCTTACATGTGGTATTGGTAAGTCATTTGTTACCATTACAGGAATCGCACCTGATAAATGCCCAGCACTTAAGAGAGGTGTAATTTATGTGGTTGGTCTTTTCCCCTTTCACTGCTGCTCCTCTTTCTTATCCACCCTTAAATCACTTTCAAGATGAGAAAAGCAGTGTCTTATTCTTTTTCACTGTTCTTCTTTGCTTTACTTCATAGCTTTAGGATGCACTTTGCACAGGGTAAATATCCAACATATGCTGTTACAGAGTATTGCTCTAAGTTCCTCCTAATCTTCTTCTAGATCCTCTCGTTTCGGTTTCACTTTTTTATCATCCAAAGAAAATGAAGTGAATAAAGCTACTTGCTCTGCTGTTTTTCACATGCAATAGCTTTTAAACACAATCCTGATACAAAAAATATATTAGAAATTAGTTATTCACAATATAGAATGATTATGGTTATATTGTGGTAGTTCCATTTTTTGTTTTAAGTATTATATCTATACACAAATTGTTTTTAAAAACCTAATAATATATTCCTCTTATTAAAGCAGTTATGTGACAAACTCAAACTGATGCCTTTAGACTTCTCCTCATCAATTAGAAAACTTATATTTGATATTTAAAAATTTTTTTATTTAAAGCAAAAACTTTCCCCAAATCCATCTCATTGGAGAATATTTTTACAGTAGAAAATTATATAAAAATCTATTTTTATCTTATTATTTACATGCATTTTTATGAGCTGTTTGCAGCCAGAGAAGAATTATGTGTGTGGGAGGGGGATTTCGATTCAATTAAGGTAGACATCACAAAGACATAACACTACTTGTTCTTAGATCTTCAGGGAATTTTGAAGTCAATCTTTCACATTATTCCTGCTTCCTGTTAGAATATCTAATACTCATACTCACTATTAGTAGTTACTGGCACAGATTATTAAAGATTTTGCAAATGTGATATTCTGAGTAATATACTCTAAAAAGTCAATCTTTATAAATTTGGGATTGAGAAAGGTTTCACTCTCTTCCCCTTTGTGATAGATTATATTTAAACATAGTAAAGATAGAGCTTTTTAGATTTTTTTTTTCTTCTTTTTTTTGGAAGTAAGTTCATCACAGTGGAAACTTCATTGCTTGCTTTTCTTTCTGATTCTAATCAGCCTTTGCAAAAGAACACCTATTAAAAATATCAGCAAATCAGTCACGGAGCCTTCTAAGAGAAAAACATGTTCTGTTCAGCAATTTTTACGTGACAACATAAATGATTACAAGTGTAAGTGTTGTAATCCTCAAAAATGGGACATATTTTTTAAAACTAAAATTGTTGTTAGTTATGTGATAACCCAGTTGCAGTGATTAATTTTTAAAATCTATACATATTTTGAAAGTATAATTTGGAATAAAACCTATATACTCCATAGAGAAATCTGCCTTGTCTTTTTACATATAGTTAGGATGCAATGGTCCTGTTTTTTCCTGTGAAGTTTACAAATATGGTAAATGAATACTTATATCCTTGAAAGTCTCCTATTCTTACATAGCAACAAATGAGCGACCCAGTCAACTCAATTGTCACACCAAGAAAAGAAGTTTCATTTTACCCTCAGTTAGTGCTGATGGCTCTCTGAGTATAGAAATCATTTCTCTTTGTGTGACATGGTTTTCCTTTGAATAAATGCAGAGGAAAAGAACAATAGTTGTCCTCTATATCAAAATTCCACTTCTAAGTATTCCCAGGTGATGCAAGTGTGATTTTTTGAAATAATACCACGCAACAACTCAACTGAGCTATTGATTTATCTAGGCCCTTGGGTATTCACTCAATGTAAATCTTTTCTAGTATTTCCAAAACTTATATAATGTATAAGTCAAATAAATCCCCAGAGAATGATCAAGAGCCATGCATTATATTCTAAACAAAATGAGATAACTGCTATTTATTCTTGAGCCTTGGAGACAGATACAAAAACAGTAGCTGCGATTAATGTGCATTTTACATAAGGACAGAGATAGGAAGGCTGAGCATCTGGTGTTTACGTTCCTTAGGAAACATGCTACAGGCTTTTATTAATTTAAATCATTTCCCACACATTTATCAAGCTATTTTCACTGCACTTCTGCTTAAAATAAAACAGGAAACTAAGAAAAATCTTCCCTTAATGCAAAAACAGCATGACTCAGTGAAGTTGTATTAGTGTACTCTAAATATACACATATATACAATTTGAAGGTTGATAGTATTTACATGGTGGCTCCAGAATTTCTCTGTGGAACAAACTTTAGGACAACTACTTGGTGGAAATGAAGTAGTTGATTTCAACTACTGATGATTCATTAGATAGCAAGTAAATCACATTTTATGGTGTTGGGGGCCGGGATTCATGAAGACGTTCTGCACGAACAAATTCAGTCAGGCTTTTCAGCCTTCTCCTAGATATACCTGTGCATTTACTTGCAAAATCCAATTTTAGTAAAGACATCTACTAAATCAGGTTGCTATGAATCCCCTACTCCACTATATGATCACCTTTGATATCTGACCAGGCTCCTCATCTTCCACTATTCCTCAGGTGGTATCTCACCACTCTGGCTCATCTTTAGCAAGAATTCTGTTAGATCCTTTTAGTCAGAAACCTTGCTTACCCTGACTTTCCAAATATTGACCTCCAATCTATTCTTGGCTATGAGCTACTACTTGCTTATGCTATACTTGGAGTTGAGCCAAATTTCCCTCTCATTTGTTGTAAATTCCTAATGCGGTGATCCTATATCTATTGCAATGTACCAGAATAAAATTTTCCTCACTAGGGCTTTAAAAACTATCACTGGGTTTTTTTTTTTTTTCTTTACATGGTTATTTAGGGTGAAGGATGATGAAAATTATAGGAGACCAAAACAGATTTCCCATCAAAGGAAAGAAAGTAATTAAAGTCCAAACTTCTGAACAAGGCACTAAAATTAGAGATGATCTTTTTTGCACATTTATGTTTCTCACATATTCCCCACAAAGCATTCTGAGGTGCCATTTTCCCTGAGAGAAATGTTCTTAATGTTATTATGGAATACATTCCTTCAGAGTACCATGTTCTCCTAACATTGGGATCTTCCTGAACAGATCTCCTTCTATATAGAACACTGATTGTAATCCATCATTTCATTTCTGTCATGTTTTATTTGGCTAGTAGAGTCAGATTTAAGATCCAAATTTTTACATAAGTTTTTCTATTGTGCTTCTTTTGACTTCTTTTTTTTAATTTCTCTTATTCATATGTACATACAATGTTTGGGTTTGCCTTATAATGGAATGACTTGGTAGCTATATAATTCCCTATTGGACTATGAGCTTTGGGAAAAGAGGGACTTGTATTTTTTAAGCACTTTACTGTGTAGACTAAATTCAATGTGGTTACAGATAACAAGAGTCTCTCTCTAATTTTTCACCAGATATTAGTATCTTAAAACATCTCTAATCTTCTTCCTGGCTTTGGTATAAAGTTTAGTTGCAAGAACAAGTCTTATTTTGTAATTAGCTCCTTTTAGTACTAAAAAGTCCAACCAGCTTAATTTAAGACTGAAACTTCAGAAATAACACAAGTGTATCCTACCTGCCAGTGGAGCGCTGACCTTGGCCTGGGGACAAAAAGGGAAACATAATCCCTGCTGTCTTTTCCACATCTTACCCTGCTTCAGGGGCTCATTTCTTCCTCTGGTGTATTTTGAGAAAAGATACAGAAATACGTTTTGTGATTGGCTTTATTATCATCTGAGCATTCTGTGGGTAGGCCTTAAGTGATAATTCTTTCACAGATTATATTTGTAGTTTCTTCCAATTTTCTCATAAATAACTGCATATTTTATTCTTCCATTTAGTTTTCTGCAAATCACTTCACCTGCCTGTGCCTTACTTTGCTGGTCAGTAACCAAAAGATGACAGTAGTAGTATCCTCACACAATGCAGAATGACCTTATAAAATTGCTGCAAAGAGATAGTGAATTTGCCATATGTGATTTTACAATTAGCTGTGTCCAGGAATGGAAGAGGCATATCATAGTCTAAAACCATGCTTCACATTGTTGACATGGTTGCATACAGTACTGATAATTCATTTATTATAGAACCAGTTCTAATAAAGCATTTTAAAAATTTTGATTGGTAGAAGTTCAAATCATTCTGATTGTTGCATAGGGTTTAATATTACTATCTTATAATAGGGATATATATCAGACACTAAGTTACACTCACTTTATTAAAATGAAAACTGTGAATATAACTGTCAAATAAACAAGAAAGACTCTGCAATCTAAAATTCTATCTTGACAAAATTGCAAAATATTTGAAACTAGTCCATGGAAATTCAACAATAAAAGGGAATAAAACTTATTTTATGTACTTGAAGGCTGAGCTTCATACTTATTTGTATAATAAATAAAATACATGAATTTTCTATTTAATTATAGTCTTTTGTGGTAATGCTTCCAAAAGGAGAAAATTACATACATATCTTTATTTTAATTGCATTTTAAAACCAATTTAATGATTAGAAAGGGTACTTTTCTTTTTCCAAGAAAAATTAAAACTCAGATCATATAGAGATTAATACTTAAAGTAAAACAAAATGAGAATAATGATGTGTAGACTACATTTAACCAGTTTCCTCTTCAAAACACAATTAGAATTCCACAGATAACATGAGGAAAGCCAACCAATGAAGTTGATTTAGCAGGTATTACAACCTAGAACTGCAAAGTAGTAAGCTCATAGATGAAATGCTTTTAGAAAAATGTTTGCATGTTAATAAGAGGGCTCAAATGGAAAGGGGAGGGTAAATGAAGACAGTAAAGAGGGTGAATATGGTTGATGTACTTTCTATACAAGTATGAATGAGGGACAGTGAAATCTGCTAAATTCACCACAAGTAGGAATGGTGTAGAAGAAAGAATAATGGAGGGTAAAACAGGTCCTGTCTGGGTGTGGATACCTGTGGGAAGGGGGAGGGCGTAAGGGAAGAGTTAAGCAGGAATATGTTGACAATAACATTTATGTTAGAGCAACCAAGATTTTATATAAAAACATAAAATCTTAATAAAATTTTTATGAAAAGTTAACAATGAAATCTGTTGAAATTGTTCTAAGAATGAGAAAGGGGAAATAAAGGAGAAAGATGAAGGGGATGAATCTAAGGAAGATATATTATAAGTACTTCTGTAAATATCACAATGTACCCCCATACAACTAAAATGGTCTGTTCTCTTTTAATTATATTTTATTTTCTTTTCAGTCCTGCTAAAATGTTGGAAAGGAGTATAGTTCTCTCATCCAATAACATTTATGTTACAGCAGCCAAGATTTTATATAAAATTTTATTAAGATCATATTTTTTTAATATTCCTTCATCATATGATAAGAATTT